>NW_019154086.1:31532356-31945636 GCF_002288905.1 Enhydra lutris kenyoni | reverse complement strand
TGATGAGGCCAGCATCACCTTGATCCCAAAACCAGACAAGGATCCCAACAAAAAAGAGAATTACAGACCAATATCCTTGATGAACACAGATGCAAAATTCTCACCAAAATACTAGCCAATAGGATCCAAAAGTACATTAAAGGGATTATTCACCATGACCAAGTAGGATTTATTCCAGGGATGCAAGGTTGGTTCAACATCCACAAATCAATCAATGTGATACAATACATTAATAAAAGAAAGAACAAGAACCATATGATACTCTCAATAGATGCTAAAAAAGCATTTGACAAAGTACAGCTTCCCTTCCTGATCAAAACTTTTCAAAGCGTAGGGATAGAGAGCACATACCTCAATATTATCAAAGCCATCTATGAAAAACCCACCGCAAATATCATTCTCAATGGAGAAAAACTGAAAGCTTTTCCGCTAAGGTCAGGAACACGGCAGGGATGTCCGTTATCACCACTGCTATTCAACATAGTACTAGAAGTTCTAGCCTCAGCAATCAGACAACAAAAGGAAATTAAAGGCATCCAAGTCAGCAAAGAAGAAGTCAAACTATCACTCTTTGCAGATGATATGATACTTTATGTGGAAAACCCAAAAGACTCCACTCCAAAATGCTTATTACTCATACAGGAATTCAATAAAGTGTCAGGATATAAAATCAATGCACAGGAATCAGTTGCATTTCTATACACCAACAGAAAGACAGAAGAAAGAGAAATTAAGGAGTCAATCCCATTTACAATTGCACCCAAAACCATAAGATACCTAGGAATAAACCTAACCAAAGAGGCAAAGAATCTCTACTCAGAAAACTATAAAGTACTCATGAAAGAAATTCAGGAAGACACACAGAAATGGAAAAATGTTCCATGCTCATGGATTGGAAGAACAAATATTGTGAAAATGTCTATGCTACCTACAGCAATCTACACATTTAATGCAATCCCTATCAAAATCCCATCCATTTTTTTTTTCCAAAGAAATGGAACAAATAATCCTAAAATTTATATGGAACCAGAAAAGACCACGAATAGCCAAAGGAATATTGAAAAAGAAAGCCAAAGTTGGTGGCATCACAATTCCAGACTTCAAGCTCTATTACAAAGCTGTCATCATCAAGACAGTATGGTACTGGCACAAAAACAGACACATAGGTCAATAGAACAGAATAGAGAGCCAAGAAATAGACCCTTAACTCTATGGTCAACTAATATTTAACAAAACAGGAAAGAATATCCAATGGAAAAAAGACAGTCTCTTCAACAAATAGTGCTGGGAAAATTGGACAGCCACATGCAGAAGAATGAAATTGGACCATTTCCTTATACCACACACAAAAATAGACTCCAAATGGATGAAAGACCTCAATGTGAGACAGGAATCCATCAAAATCCTTGAGGAGAACGCAGGCAGCAACCTCTTCGACCTCGGCCACAGCAAAATCTTCCTAGGAACATTGCCAAAGGCAAGGGAAGCAATGGCAAAAATGAAATATTGAGACTTCATCAAGATCAAAAGCTTTTGCACAGCAAAGGAAACAGTTAACAAAACCAAAAGACAACTGACAGAATGGGAGAAGATATTTGTAAATGGCATATCAGATAAAGGGCTAGTATCCAAAATCTATAAAGAGCTTAGCAAACTCAACACCCGAAGAACAAATAATCCAATCAAGAAATGGGCAGAGGACATGAACAGACATTTCTGCAAAGAAGACATCCAGATGGCCAACAGACACATGAAAAAGTGCTCCACGTCACTAGGCATCAGGGAAATACAAATCAAAACCACAATGAGATACCACCTCACACCAGTCAGAATGGCTAAAATTGACAAGTCAGGAAATGACAGATGTTAGCAAGGATGCGGAGAAAGGGGAACCCTCCTACACTGTTGGTGGGAATGCAAGCTGGTGCAACCACTCTGGAAAACAGCATGGAGGTTCCTCAAAAAGTTGAAAATAGAGCTACCCTACACCCCAACAATTGCACTACTGAATATTTACCCTAAAGATACAAATTAGTGATCCAAAGGGGCACATGCACCCTAATGTTTATAGCAGCAATGTCCACAATAGCCAAACTATGGAAAGAACCTAGATGTCCATCAACAGATGAATGGATGAAGAAGAGATGGTATATATATACAATGGAATACTATGCAGCCATCAAATAAATGAAATCTTGCCATTAGTAACAACGTGGATGGAACTAGGGGGTATTATGCTTAGTGAAATAAGTCAATCAGAGAAAGACAACTATCATATGATTTCCCTGATATGAGGAAGTGGAGATGCAACGTGGGGGGTTTGCGGGTAGGAAAAGAATAAATGAAACAAGATGGGATCGGGAGGGAGACAAACCATAAGAGACACTTAATCTTACAAAAGAAACTGAGGGGTTGCTGGGGGGTGGGGGGTAGGGAGAGGGTAGTGGGGTTATGGACATTGGGGAGGGTACGTGCTATGGTGAGTGCTGTGAAGTGTGTAAACCTGGTGATTCACAGACCTGTACCTCTGGGGCTAGTAATACATTATATGTTTATAAAAAAATAAAAAATATATATAAAAAATACTTAAATTGTAAAGAATAAAAAATGATTATCGTTTCTAAAAAAATCAGCTTATTATTAATATCTATCTCCTGCTACTATGGTGAGGATTAAATTAATTAACATAGGGAAAGGATTTACAATAGTGTCTGGCACATGATAAGTGCAGATAAATGTTGTAACATACAGTGAGTTACAAATACTTCCTTATATGTGGTTACAATTTTTTTTTAAGAATTTATTTATTTATTTGACATAGAGAGATCACAAGTAGGCAGAGAGGCAGGCAGAGAGAGAGAGAGATGAGGAAGCAGGCTCCCCACAGAGCAGAGATCCCGATGCGGGATTCGATCCCAGGACCCCGAGATCATGACCTGAGCCAAAGGTAGAGGCTTAACCCACTGAGCCACCCAGGCACTCCTGGTTACGATATTTTTATCCATTCGTTTCACAATGAAATGGGACCCTGGGATCATGACCTGAGCCAAAGGCAGAGGCTTTAACCCACTGAGCCACCCAGGTGTCCCGCAAATATTATGTTTCTAACCAGCTTGAAATACTTCAATGACTTCCCATTACTCTCAAGATAAAGCCCAAATCTCCTAACATGATTCCTTTGTGATCTGCCCACTGCTTCCCTCACCCTTTCTTATCCAATTCATAATGGACAGCACAAAAATTTCACATACTTACTCTCTTCTTACTGTCACATTCTATACAGAATCCATACTAATAATATATTGATCTGTGTATCATTTTTTCTGCTTTCAAGAGCACACATGTATACACACCTTACTTATTCTACCCTTCTAAGATTCTCCAAGGTGGAGACACTAACAACTCCACCAGAAGCACCAATGATCCCAGAGCTGATAATGTCACTGGTGCTTACAGCAAAAGCAAACATAAAATGACTTTGAAGGATGGAACACTCAGATAAAATCATCCAGTACTCCCATGAGTAAAATTTTATTTAAACCAAACTCAAAAATCCAAACTTATAAAACATTGGAACCAAGCCAATATGAGCACATGGCAGCATGTACAACTTGGGGCATATTAGATAGTCAAAAAGCAGATAACAGAATTATTGACCCCACATTATATAATTATATGTTCAAAATGATTCATTGTATCAAGGAAAATTCTTATAAACAAAGACTAAATCTCTTTTAAGAGGAAAAGATGTTAAAACAAAACAAATGAAACTTCTAGAAATGAAAAACTCAGTGAGTGAATGAAATAGTGGATAAGATATAGCTGAAAAAAAGACTCAGTGGATTGGAATATAGAGCTGAGGAAATGAAAATATATTCCATAGATGAAAAATACAAGAGGTTAAAAGGCATGGAGGTTAAAATCAGAGAATATGAAGGATGTGAGGGCAGTGGTTTTTGTCTGCTTTGTTTATGATTATATTCCCAATGTCTAGAAGATAATAGGTACTCAAAAAAGTACTTGTGGAATGCATAAATGAGTGGAATGGGTAGAATTTTCAGAAGGAAAAAGGAGATGGAGAAAAGTATTTGATATAATATTTTTTAAATTTCCAAAATTGACAAAAAGCATGAACCTCAAACTCACAAAACACAATGAGGATAGAGTAAGGATATACAAATAAAACCACATTCGGACACATAATCATGAAACCATGGAACACACCAAAGACAGAGAAATTATTAAAGCATAAAAAAATAGAGTAGGTATAAAGAATGTCAGACTGACAGAGGATTTTTATAACAGCAATGGTAGGAGTTACTGAGAAATAAAAACACTACCCAGCTAGAAATCCAAGCCCATCGCTTCTCGGCCTTTTGACTAAGATCAAGCATAGAAATCCAAGCCCAGGTGATCAATGTTCAAAGTTAAGGGCAAAACAAGGAGCTTTTTGAAAAAGACAAGCATTGAGAGGGTTTATCACTAATAGATCTTCGCTGAAAGGACATTTAATATGCATATTTCAGAAAGTGGAAACTTGGATGCAGAAGAAAAAAGAGAGGAAGACAACGGGGGCGGGGAAGAATAGTGAGGGGAAAAATGGGGAAATACTAGGTGCTTGAAACAAACAATGGGTCAATTTTTTTAAATATCACCAATTTTAAAGAATAGTTTCAAGGGTATTAAGGTGAAATAAAAAGTCCTGCTTAACACTAATGTATGAGAGGGGCAGGAGAGTATTCCAAGGTCCTGATGGTAATAGAAGAGAGCTATTGAATAACTTTAGACATCATTGTAACCCATCAAATGTAAGACGGTGTCAATTGTGAGATCTTCCATTATGAAGAAAGAGAGAAGACTGCCAATTAAGTTGTTGGTTATATCAGGTCTTAAAGAGAATTCCATGCAAGACATAAATTGATGGTACTGGCTAGCCTCTTATTTCTCAGAAATTTCTTTCATGCCTTCCAAGAGAATTGTCTGTTTCTCCTGCTTTCAGTTGCATTACTTATTATGATATAATAGACAATATTTACAAATATCTCAGTAACCAAAAAAAGTACATCCTTTTTTGGGTTCCATAAAGCTTTCAGTTATTATTTTGTGAGAAAATGTGGAATTCCTATCATTCCTACAATGATGAATATTTTTGTTCACTAATGTAAAATTTATACTCTAGTGCTTTTTCCATGCCTTCCTGCATACTCAAGAAGTGTTTTTTTCAGTACCACATTATAATCTAGAAGCTTTGGAAGCATTTTAAGTGGACACTTAACCCAACGCTAGTAGTTAACAATAATGTACCTAATTCAGTTGGAATGTTAACAATATGAAAAGCAATGGAAAATTTATGCACATGTAGGCAACGGCAACTTTATTATGCTAAATACCTGACCAACAGGAATGGTAAGATTGTAATCAGCTATAAAATATATACTTGTTTCAGAGTTATAAATAGGTGAAAACTGTCTGTCTTGGAATCGACAATATATGGCTACTATGTTTGTTAAAATTTTAAAGGTAACTACTAAAAAAATAGAAATAGAATATAACTTTCAAGCCAACAGGGCCAACAGAGGTAGAAAATGAAAAGATAAAATTTCACTCAATTGAAAAAAATGCAGAGAAGATGAAGAGAAATTTAGAAAATTAGGAAATGTAACCGTAAATAAAATGGAGAAATATATCCAAGTATATAATTTATCATAATAAATATAAATTGACTAAATTTACTAATAAAAGACAAATTTTCAATTTGGATTATTTAAAAAATATATTGACATGGTGTTTACAAATTATATTTAAGTTATAAGGATGTGAGAATGCAAAAAGGAAAAAGAAAAAGAGGAAATAGGTAACTATTTCAAAGAAAATAGGCAAAACTTAACAGAATAATGTTGCACAATGTGTATGTACTAAAAAAAGGAAAAGTTCTCCAAGGAATAAATAACTCTTCCAAACTTATTAATACAAAAGTACATACACACACACACACACACACACTCACGAATACTACTCAGCCATAAAGAAGAATGAGATATTGCCATTTGAGACAACATAGATAGACTAAGTGAAATAAGCCAGAGAAAGACAAATACCATATGATTTCACTCATGTAGAAGTTAAGAAACTAAATGAATGAACACAAACAAACAAAAAAACACTGTTAAGTACTGAGAACTGGAGGTTGCCAGAGAGGAGCTGGGCGGGAGGACGGGTAAAACAAGAGGATTTAAGAGGTAAAAAACTTTCAGTTATAAAATAAGTGTCATAGAGATGAAAAGTGCAACATAGGGAATATAGCTACAGTATTGTAAAAACTTCATATGGCGACAGATGGTAACTTTACTTACTGTGGGGAACATGGAGTAATGTATAAAATGATTGAATCAACAGGTTGTGCACTGAACCTAATATAACATTGTATGTTAATTATACTTCAATTTTTTAAAAAGCTCCCAAATTTATAAAGCAATCTTGACAAAATTACAAGGAGAAATCGACAAATCCAAAATTATAGTGGGAAATTTTTAAACACCTCTCTTAAGCATTTGGCTGTCTAAACAAACACAAATTTATTGAGGAAATAGAGAACTTAGACAATACAATCAAAAAAGAGTTCTTTCATCAACTTACTTAATACCTTCTACCCACTAATTCAAGAATACACATTCCTCTCAGGCACAAATATAACATCTAAAGAGTCAGGAGAGTGTAGTGGCTAAGAGTTTTCTGAATCCAAATTCTCTGGGCTTGATTCTTAGCTTGATTATTCACTAGCTGTATAGTCTTGGACAAGTTAAATTATTAACCTCTCTGTGCTTCAGTTTCCTTATCTATGAAATGGAGAGAATATTAGCACACTTATCTCGGAAGTTTATTGAAAGGGCTAAATATATTCACATGTGGTAAGCTCTTGGGAAAATTCCTGGAACATTGTTAGTTACACAGATTAGCCATCAACTGTGCTACAAAACAAGTCTCGACCAGGCCTAAACAAGTGGTATCCTGCCATTCATGTTGTCCAACTACAAAGCAGCTAAATTTCAACTTAACAACAAAAAGATTACAAAAATTTTTCTGGAAATTAAAGCACAAACTTCTAAGTCCCTGATGAATCAAAAAGGAAGTCACAATCAAAATAAGAATTTAGAATTCATAATGAAAATACTATATCTCAAAACTTATGGTACTCAGCAAGAAATTGAGGGTCTCAAATGCTTATATCGGAAAATAAGAAAGTAAAACAAACAACAACAATAAACAATAAGCTAATCATATACCTGAGGGAATTAGAAAAAGAACAGTAGAAAACAACCAGAAAAAGATCAAAGAGGAAAACAAGTGAACATTTAAAAAGGAGTCAATGAGATAGAAGACCCTATACAGATGATTAATAAATTAAAAGTTTTTTAAAAAGACAAAGCTCTAACTATATTGATGAAAGAATCAGTGAAAAGAACATTTATAGATACAGCAGCACAAACCAAAAAAAAAAAAAAGAAGAATAAAAAAGTTTTATGCCGATAAATTTGAAACCTGGGATAAAATATATAGTTTCCTAGAAAAGATACTTTACCAAAAGTGACTAAAGCAACCCCTCCCAATTTTCTTCAAAGAAATGAATTTAGTGAATTTTAAAATGAATTTTAAAAAACTGACCAGCACCACCACTCCCCCAAACCCCCCACCCCAAAAAACTGCATGTTGTCAAGAGGGTTTTATAGTTTTCTGTGAAATTAAGGAATAGATTGTCACAATCTTACAAAGTCATAAATAACAGAAATGTGGAAACTTTTCCCACATCATTTTATGACCAAGTACATATAACTTGATACCAAAGTCAAGGAAAAACAGTGGAAGAAAGGACAATTATAGGCCAATCTCATGGCTCCAAAGCTTCTTTAAAAACATTAAACCAAATAAGGAAATGTACTAAAATTAATGTCAAATTTCACTTTATCCCAGAATGTTATAATGGCTTTGTATTTTAAAAATCAATTATTATAATGCACCTCATTAATAAAATTAAAATGGAAAATAGGATTACACTTTAAAAGAGTAGAAAAAGCAGTTGATAAAATTAATCAGTTCTTAGAAAAAGAGGAATAAAAGGGAACAGAGATTTCTTTGTCTATTTTTCTTACTCTTGTATCCCCAGCATCTGTAGTATCTGGCAAATCGTTAAGTGCCTAATAAGTGTTGCCGAATAGTGGGGAAAATTTATAGACAAGATATTAGTATTAATAAGAGAGTTGAATAAGTTTACTGGATTTATGATCATGATGCAAGTGTCATTTCTGTTTTAATCATTTGAAAAATAATTGGAAAATAATTTTTTTAAAAGATTTTATTTATTTATTTGACAGACAGAGATCACAAGTAGGCAGAGAGGCAGGCAGAGAGAGGGGGAAGCAGGTTCCCTGCTGAGCAGAGAGCCCGATGTGGGGCTCGATCCCAGGACCTTGAGATCATGACCTGAGCCAAAGGCAGAGGCTTTAACCCACTGAGCCACCCAGGTGCCCCTGGAAAATAATTTTTAAAGGATGTCATTTATAATCTCAGCTAAAAAAATCTAAAATACTTACATTTTTTAAAAAGGACTTAGGTGTTATACGCAACTGACAAATTATTGAACACTACATCTGAAACTAGTGATGTATTGTACCTTGGCTAACGGAATTTAAATAAAATTTAAAAAGGGGGAAAAAGGACTTACAAGACTTTTAAGATCTTTAGGGAAAAAAATCATAAAACTTTATTTAAAGGTATTTAAGAAAATCTAAGTAAATATATATGTATACAGTATCCACAGATAAGAAGATAGTAACATAAAGATGTTAATTTTCTTCAAATAAATTCATAGCTATAACAAAATTCCTATCAAGATAGTCACAGAATCATTCATTAAAATTGGGAAGCTAATATTTTAAAGAAGTTTGGGGATATTTGTCCCACCAGATATCAGGACTTACTGCAGTAAAAGGCATAAGGCAAGCTACATTGGGAATAGGAGACCTGTAACATTCATACATGACAGGGTCTGTCCAAGAATATAGAAAAAATTCTTACGGATTAATAAGAAAAGTCTTTTTAAAAACCTCAATGGAAAAATGGAAAGAGAAAAAAAAAATCATAAACAGGTACTTTACTGAAGAGGAAACCCAAATGACAAATAGCAAATAAACATGAAAAAATGATCTGTTGCCCTTCCCAATCATGAGGGGAATGCAAATTTAAATAACAATCAGATATGGTTCACTTAAATGAATAAAAACTTTAAAAATCTGATAACAGCAAGCATTGGTAAAGATATAAAGCCACTAGGAACCTCAAGCAGGGCTGATGGGAGTGTAAGTAGGTACAACTGTAGAGAAGAACAATCTGGTGCCATATCAGAAACCTGGAAGTATATAAAACCGCCAAGCCAGTGGCTTCCCTCCTAGTTGTCGTCACTAGAAATACTAGCACATTTGCCAAAAACATTGATTGTAAGAATGTTCACTACAACACTGTTTAAACAGTAAATGTCCATCAAAAGAAGAATGGATAATCAAAGTATGGCATAGTCACTTAGTGGAACATTCCATTCCTCCAAAAAAAAATTAATTGGGACTACCTATACCATCATAAACCTCAGAAACATTATACTGAGCCTTATGATACCATTTATAGAAAGTTTAAAAACATGGAATACAATGCTACAAATGATGTTTAAATTATGCATGTGTAGCAAAGAAATAAAACATTCATGGATAAATACCATAGTCAGGATATTGGTTACTTTGGGAGGAAAGGGAGGAGATTTAAAGCAGAGAGAAACATGCAAGTGATTGCAATTTCACCTAATTTTAAAAATTGGGCAATTTGTGTATGCCTAACATTTTTTGTTGGTTTAAAAAAAATTAAAGAGGGACACCTGGGTGGCTCAGTGCGTTAAGCCTCTGCCTTTGGCTCAGGTCATGATCTCAGGGTCCTGGGATCGGGCCCCACATCGGGCTCTTTGCTCGGTGAGGAGCCTGCTTTCCCCTCTCTCTCTGCCTGCCTCTCTGGCTACTTGTGATCTCTCTCTCTCTCTGTAAAATAAATAAATGAAATCTTTAAAAAAAAATTAAAGAGAACTAGAAGATGTATGTAAGGTGTATGGGTTTAGGCAAAGGGAACATGGTGGGAAAGGAGGAGTGGAAAGAGGATGAGTGGTTAGGGATGAAGTAGTCTGGGAGGAGAGCCAGGGTAGTAGAAGAAATGATCATGAGATGAAAGTAGTCCAGAAAGAATTTGAAATGAAAAGACAAAACTTAAAGGCACATTGAGGAATTTGGAGAGAATTTTAAGTGAGCAGTCACATTTTGAAAGCAAAACATAAGGACAAAGTATCCCCAGCAGTATTTTGGACAAACTAGTGGAAAAGAGGGCATGGAGCATAGAATGGAATCTAGGAAGGTTGAGTGATTGTGTGAATGACCTTAGGGAAAGGATTGAGGAGTTGCTTGCCAAATTTTCAGGTTCTACAAAGATGGGAATGAGAAGTAATATACTGGACAGAATCATAACTTTTAAAAGGTATGAATGTCCTAGAATGAGGGCCTGAGGGAAAGAATATTATTACACTGGTTTAAAATGTGTCACAGTACACCTACAATTTTTTTTTCAAGTTCTCTAATTACAAGTCTTGATTCAAGCTGAGGGTTCTGGTACATGGCAGGATAAATGAGGCCAATTGTGTAATGTTACTGTTGAAAAGAAATTTTAGAAACAGAGTATCCGACTATTATCAGCAATTGTTCCAAGCAGTTGGTTTCAGTACTTGGCCTTGACAAATTACAATAATAAATTAGGAAGATTCCAGGGGAAAGAAACCAAAATGTTGAGAATGTAGGCAGTACTTGGGAGCTACAATGGGATGTTCTCCAAAAATAGGGAAACAAGATTGCCCTTTGAGAATTAAGTGAAAAAGAAAAAAATGCACTTGTGTGAGTAGGATTAACCCAACATGCTATCTGTACATGAGTGACTACAGGTGAGTTAAATATAGGGTGATAGGACTGGACATGATCCTAACAGAGGAAGAGGAAACCTAATCAATGATAATATACATTGTCTAGAGAAAGACTGGGTAATACACTTGGTGGGGATGGCATGGGAGCACACAAATTCTGACATGAATTATAATTTTCATTGTAAATCAGTAAATCAGCACTCTAATTTATACCTCTGAGTTTTACATTTGGAGAGCATGATTTGGATAGAATTTTTCATGTACTGACAAAATTCAGCTTCCAGATCAAAGCCTGGAAATGTGAGGTAGTATAATCTTTCTCCACCATAGGCTCCTTCTTTGTCATGGAAAAACATAGGGACACTAGGACACCAAGGATGTGTGCTGAGAAGAGAGAAGCTAGAGGGGATCCCTTATACCTATCTTCATATGTTTAAAGTTCTTATAGGAACAGAGTTATGCTCTTGATTGTTGGGGCAATGAACAGACCAAAGAATAATGTATAGACAATACAAAGAGTAAGATTTCAGCTGGCCCAAAGGAGGAACACACTAACAATTTAAAATTCTGACAGTGGAACAACTGTCTCTTTGTAAGTTAGGATTGGTCATAAGCAACAGAAAAGTTTGGATAACAGTAACAAAGGACTATCTCTTTTGAGCACCATCATCATGACAAATCACCTTCACTGACTTTTTTCTGGAACTACCAGGAAATAAGATCTGATTGGCATAATGAGGTGACCCCACTTTTTCCCTCTCTGCTGTCCTGGCAAGGGCAAGGCAGAAAACTGACTGAAGGTTCCATTGAGGCTTCATACAATGGCAAAAGGAAATCTATGAAAGGAAAAATAAGGAGCAGGAAAAAAATATTAGAAACTTACTATGTTCTCATCATAGCAAGGGTAGAAAGAGTGGTCACCTGCTTGTCAGGAATCCTAATGAAGGGATTTCTGGGCTGGAAAGAAGTTGGAAAAGATGATTTAGATCCCTTCTAGTTCTTTGTTTGTAAAGAGGAGTAGAGAAGTAGAATTGATTACTGAGATTTAAGCTATTAGGAAAGCCCTAATAAGGGGAAGATGGGATACAGATAACAAGGAAGTGAGCCATAGAGTGGACATGTTTGTTCAGTGGACTAATGGCTGGCATTGGTCATTGACTGTCATGGGCATTGAGGCATCATGGAAAGATTTTGGACAACGGGATACATGCAATAAAATCTTTTGGGGAAGTTTAATTGGGTAGCTATTAGTACACTGAACTAGAGAAAAGTAAAACCAAAGGCAAGAAGGTCAAATTTGTTTTGATGGCCTGAGCCAGGGGGATAGTGAGCAGGAAGGGAAAAGAAGGAGCCAGTGAAAAGGCATTTCTCAGGTAGTGTCCATAGAAGAGAGAAAGGAGAGAGTGAGAGAAAAAGGTCAAGAGTGACTCCAGGTTGCAAATCTGGAGATCTAAGAAAGTGATAGTACAGCTGGAAGAAAGATGATAACTTCTAATTCAGATAGATTGTGTTGAGATCATGGATATCAAGTCATAGGGGCTTGAGGTGAGGGAGAGATACCAAGGCTGAAAACATAGATCTAGGATTCCATAATGTAGAAGTTGCCCTGGAGGAGGTCATATGAATAGATGATTCTCTATGAGAACAGAGTATCATGCCAAAGGACAACTACGTATTTTTAGAAGGAAGTAATCACTATGAACTAGAATCACTAGAAGCCATTTCAGGAATAATGAAACTTGAACTGGCTTTGAAAGGAATGGAACGGGAGAAAGAATTCCACACTGAGACACACTTATAACTAGGATTGAGTAACAAAAAGAAAAAATGAACTGATCTGCACAATCCCTCTAAAAACAAATTCTTTTTATTCTGCCACCCATCTGCTTACGCCACTGTTATGGATAGAGAAATGGAAGTGAGACATGATTGAAGTTAGCAGGTGAAGACCACAGGAGAACTACTAGCTCTCCAGCCTTGCTGGTTTGGTGGGCTGCTGATCAGAGGGCTTAAAGGACAGAGAGTGCTCCTGGTGACAAGGGACCTGCCTGCCTTAATGGTTAAAAGTGGGGTTATACAACAGAACTCTCCTGTCCTAAAATTCTGAATTTGACATCTGTTAAAATAAGCAATTGATGAAGAAAACCAAAGAAATCACTGACAGTAGTGACCTCTAGTGGAAATAGTCTTCAGGGAATACATCTATATCTATACATGCCTATATATAGATATCTATATCTATATTCTTATTAGATAAGATGAAAATCAGTGGCATATTCAGCCAATTGGTTTCCACAGGACTGTGAAGGAAGGGGCTGCTGGAAACAGCACAGAAATCCTGCCCGGAAAGTGGAAATGTACCAGGAATACTTTGTGTTTTGAGTCAGACTAAGCTGATTAACGTTTTGGGAAAAAAAATAAATATGGACACATAACTGCTGTCAAAGAGGTTATCTGAGAAACAAGTGTTTGGGCAATGACTTCATTGGCCACAGTGGGGACATGGTGTGTTCATAGCAGCCAATAAGTGAGCAGGCTGACAGTCTTGGGGAGGAAGCCACGCTGGCTGCTGGTAAGCCTTTCAAACATCTCTCCATTAAAACATGGAAGAAAGCCGTGATCTGTGAAATGTGTACACATTTGGTAATTCAGTATTTTATGGCTAAAGTCCTGTCTCTTTCCTCTGCCCGGGTGCTGTTTGTGCCAAGTCTTAACAAACGTTACTGAGCTGTGAAGATGCAAGAGATGCTTGGGAGAGTTGGCCTTTGAAATGGGACTAACCTCATGGAGGGTCCAAGCACAGTGAAGAAAGGCAACAGCAAACCACACGGGGCACTCCACATCCACCCCCTTTAGGAAGTGCTTTCAGAATATATAATCTTGACATTGAGGAGAAACAAAGGGATGGGAGGTTGATGAGGATTTTAAATTTGTCTGATCACACTGCGGGCTAATGATGGGGGAGTTGAATTAAATGGGTGGGTATAGAAAAAGGAGTAAAATGAGAGTTGGTTTTGTTTGTTTGTTTGTTTGTTTGTTTTGACAGAGAGAGAGATCATAGGTAGGCAGAGAGAGAGGAGGAAGCAGGCTCCCTACTGAGCAGAGAGCCTGATATGGGGCTCGATCCCAGGACCCTGGGATCATGACCTGAGCCGAAGGCAGAGACCTTAACCCACTGAGCCACCCAGGCGCCCCTTGTTTTTGTTTTTTTAATGGAGATTGTATAGAAATACACAGAATCAGTGTTATCAAGCCCTGGGCAACTGTCACTTCTGGCAACAGAGTGATCCTTGTGCTTGTCTCCTGTTTCCTGTGTGGCAGGAGGTGTCATCCTGCCTTCTTTCATTATTCACCCTCCTCCACACACCCTGCTTTGTTTACTGATGCTGTCATATAGCCTGGCCCATCTGCTTTTCCCAGGATTTGCTCCCACTCCTCTCCGTGTCATTTTGAGGATAGAAAAACAGCCCTTAGATAAGCCTTTTTGTGATAATTCCTCCTTGGTATGCAATTTCCCGAGTTCTCATCCTTGGGAGTGGGCAGTAGGCAGCCTCGCTGCCCCCATAAGTCAGTGACTACCCTGGTGTTATTTCTTAGATGTTAAACTAAACCACAGAGCGGGGTTAAAAGGAACCAATATTAAGTGGTCTTTCCTCTTTCCCCATGCAAAGATTCTTTCCCCCAACATATACATACAATTATTTGGCTCTAAGTTACTTCAGTATCTAGTTTAAAAACTAGTTTACTTACCAAAGATGAGCTAATTACTTTAATTTGCTCCAAAGCTTCTGTCAGGCTATCTTCAATCTCGGAGTCATCTAAGGAGAAGAGGTCCCCAGCTCGTGAAAGATCTTTTTGTCCTAAAACCAGTCTGAACAGTTGATGCATGATGAGTAGTTTGATAATCAGTGGACTTTCTGCAGGCCCAGGGCCGTATGTTTCAGTCATCAGAGGTTAGTAAGACAAAAACATACAGTAGGAAGTATACTTTGTAATCCTTGCAAGGTCATTTTTCTCCAGAATTTGAGGTCTTCTTTGACTCTCTCTGGAAAAGAAACAAATGATACAATGTAAGTATTAGTAGAATGGCCTGGCTCAGGATATGAACTTGGTGCCCAGCAGAGAGAGGGAAAAAAAGACATTTGGAAATGCGCACAGAGTAACAGATCCCGACTTGATGACTTTCAAATGAGCTCTTCCTTTGTTTGTTTGTTTTTATCCTGAAAGGTCTTGCCAAAAATTATTAGGTTTCTCTAGAATTTACTATGAACCTTAAAAAGCTGCTTAGCCTTCACACTTACTTGTCTCCTTTCTATATGCTTCTCCTTCTCTCATGCCGTAAGGAAACAAGTAGACAAGCACTGATACTCTCAACACTCACCAGATTTCCCCCAAACAGATTCCCATGGAAACAAAACAGAAAAGGGCAATGAAAGGAAAGAGCGAACACAGAAAACATCTCTTAGAACCACTGCCTGAGTTTCTCTTTATTCCTGGACAGGGAAATCAGTGCTTGCCTTCTTGGCTGGGTTTCTTTCCTATACGGACAACAGAAGCTCCCCCCACCCTACATCCAGGAGGTGATCTCAATACTTGCCTTGTTCATATATACTCTCTAAATAAGTAGAAATGAAAGAAAGGATTCTGCCTGGGAGTATGAGGCTACAGATCTCTGCTGAATGTGAGTATGAATTTGAACTTGAACACCGAACTTGAAAGTGATAGCATTGTGGATGCAGGCTAAAGAGGGAAGGCATTGGGATAAGGCAATCTTCCCTCTATTCCCACAGTTGAAGTAATAAAGTCCCACTATATTTCTTAACTCAATTAACAGTCTATAGAGAGAAGGGCAATGGCACAAAGTAAATATCTGATTTTTCTCATCAGTTCTCCTCTGGGCCTAATAAAATCACAGACCATTCGCGCGGGTAGAGACCTTAGCCATCGACTTTCCAAAGTCTCCATGGTAGTTACAGCGGTGCTGTTCTCCTGATTTCAGGCCAGTGGGCTTCCCTGTGGTTTACAATGAAGTAGAGTCATCTCATGTAACTTACAAATGCAGATACATGTTCCGAGAGTGAGAGCCGAGGGTGATTTATTTAATATAAGAATATAAGCAGTAGGCAATTCTGCCCAGCATTTCATTCGGAATGTGTTCCCCAGAATGAGTGTGAAAGGGAAAGGGGAGTCTGTTGCTCCCTTGGGTGATCTCAGACCCCCTCCCCGAGCTGTCACTGTGAAGACACCTCTGGGCACTGAATGCAATGTTAAAGTTTAAAGGTACATATTCTCCATGCAATGTGGTCTCTAAACACAAGCCCAGTCCTTCACCGGGTGCTTGTTAGATAAGCTCTATCAGTGCAGTTTGTAGGCCACGGAAGGGCTGTCAAGGGCAATATTACCTACATGCAACTTTTGTGCTATCTACCAGCTCTAGAAAAACGATACCCAATACTTACATATGCTTGCCTTCGTGCCAGGCACTGTTCTGGGCGCTTTGCAAACATTAACACACTTAACCCTCATAATAACTATAGAAGGAAATTTCATCCCCATTTTAGTGGTGAGGAACCGAGGCATTAATAACTTGCCCTAGCCACACAGCTAGCAAACTGGAGACTTGGGATTTGGGCCCAGAGATTCCAGGGCTAGGCTACTGGTTCATTACCACTATGACATGCTGATTTCACATAGGGCTTCATGCACGGCTACTGTTAGGAGTAAAGTCCTCAGAGCATTATTAACATTTGAAGATAAAGACATGGGTGGTGTCATAAAGCATGAAATGAATTTCTCTTCCCTCCGACACTGAGGGAGGGAGGGACTCTGCAACCTTGCCCATCTATACCCTGGGGTTTAGGCCAAGCATACACCAGGAAAGTCACAAGGAGGAGAAGCTTAGAGGAAGAGAAAATCAGGAGAGTTCGTTGGGGGTGGGGGTTCAGGGGAGAGTTTTGGGGGCTGGAGAGAGAGCAGAGTGAGAGTCCTACAAAGTAAGGATGTGGAAGGTGGAGTACGGTCTCTATAGGAAAAATTAGGACCGTGTTTTCCTGAATTGTCCCCTGAACAAATTTCTCCCCCTACCTTCAGGGATTGGCAGTGACAGGGTCTCAGTGAAATAATATTCAGGAGAATAAGACATTGGATGCCCAGCCAGCTTGTTGGTCAACATCTCACCGTTCCTGAAGCAGAGACATCTGCCCCAGACATAGCATGGCTTGAGCATGGAGATGGAGCAGAAATATGTACGGGTCGAGAGGAGCACCCCAGGTTTTCCCTGGTCTCCTTCTTTGCTCTCCACACTTACAGTGACCCCTGGTACAGAGCCCGACATTCCGGCTGTTACCCTTGAGTATCCATCATGTACAAAACAGTATTGTTCAAAACACCATCGTCCATGAGAACTTTCACACATCTAAGGTGAGGTAGAGAGAGGTGAGACTTACACCAAACATTCTACAACACAAGGATGACCCAGAGGAAAGTCTCCTCTGTCCCATAAAAGGAAGTTTGGGGAATTACAAGGGAGAGAGCTATCTCTCCTGGGGAAGATGGTAACGAATGGCTTTGTGGAGGAAATGGTGTTCAGGCCAGACATTTTCAGACAGGTTTCCTTCAATGCACATGTGCTGAGGATATACTAAATCAGCTGCTTGTCTGCAGACTGAGGTTCGGTGCATGCTTTTCCCTTCCCTGAGCCTCAGTTTCTTTATCTGCAAAATGGGGCTAATGCGTGCCTCGTCCATCTCACCAGGTCATTTTGAAGATCAAAGCTAGTAACACATAAAAGAGCCCTTTGTCAAATAATGACACCAACAGCTAATGTTTAGCAGGTGTTTACCATGTGGCAAGCACTACTATGAGTGCTTCCTGAAAACTGAGTCACTTAATTCTCATGACAATTCCATGTGATGAGAAACGGATGCTCAGAGAAGAAAGCAACCAGCCCAGGAACACCCAGAGAGTAGTAAGCTGCAGAGTCAGAACTGAAGGTAGTTGGTCTCCCAGAACGAAGCCCTGTCAGCTGCATACATGACCACGTGTGATAATTATTGAGCTGCTTGCTTCTATCAGTCTTCATGTAAAGGGCACCCCACATGGTACATTATACCGCCCCTTCCTGGATAAGGATCAGCAAGGCGTGTTATTTATTTTTCAGCAGCTCTGGTCAATGTTTTGCTCAGGTGTCTGGCTTCCCGGGCTGATCTCTCTGCAACAGTAGAGAAGGTCAGAGACAGATCAAGTTCCACCTCATCCTCTGAGAAACTCCCTACCCTTATGAATGCCACAGTCCTGCGGCCTATATGCACATGTACAGATGCGCCCACCGAATCCACACAAGCAGGCACGTGCATGCACGTATGCACATGTGTGTGCACCGCCGGGGTTCTCGATGCACTCAGCTCTTTGCTAGAGACTTTCTCCTCCATTCTCCCATCAACTCGGCAGGTAGATATTATTACCAAAGAGGAAAAAGGACTGGTGCACTGCGTCCAAGGTTACACACAGAGCCAAGATTCACTTCCAAGTAGGTCAGCCTCCAATCTTATACTTTTGGAATTACAAAAACCGACATATAAAAGCCCTTCTTACTCCCAGCTTTTGCTCTCCTAGCTTCTCTCCCTAATCCTTAAGGGACCCTCACCTGAAGCCCACTTTCTTTACTTAGTATCTATTTTTTTCAGCAGGTATCTGTTGACAAGTCAAGTTTCTGCACGGAGACGCAGACACCACACACAAAAGTGATTATGAGTCCCATGTGACACATATCAGGGAGTCCCAGCTGTCCCCACAAACTGGATTTACCTGCGTGCTACTCTTCAAAGGCGGGCAGCTTGCTGTTACTCAGCCGGCTGTTTTGAGACTGGGTGGGAGATCCGAGCCACGGACTCCGAGCGCACGGCGAGGGGAATCCACTCAGCTCAGTGAACCTGAAGCTGCTCATTGCTGCGCTCGCTCTTGTGCCGGGTGGAAGAATTCAAGGAATGCAGCCTACTGCCACTGGCATCGCCAGAGCCGGTCAGGTGACAGGCGGCACCTCACCCAGTGGAGAGTTGCCTCTGAGAGAAAGGCTCTGTTTCCTGGGGTGAAACAGAAAGCCTGCCCCAGTCAAGTGAAGTTGTTTTTAACAGAGAACACAAAACCCCCTGTGTTCCTGAAAATCTATACTTTCCCTGGGAAGAACGGGGCTGGAGGGGGGTGGATAGAAAAAGCCACTCAGGAAACAGTTTCAACAGAAACTCTGGCAGGTGAACGGAATGGCTATTGGGGGCCATTTCTCAAAGCCTGGGGAAGAGAGGACTGCGGTTTCATGAACGCCTCACTCCCTCCCAGGACTACACACCCAGAGTTTGGAACACTGAGCATTTGTCCTGTGAGTCACAACTCCAAAAGCTGTGGTCCCCTTGTTCTGCCTCCAGATTAATACTGTTGCAAATTTAAGGATGCAGGAAGTTGCTACTAAAATGAACAAATCACACTAAACCAAAAAGCATACCTTCTTTTTTTCCACTCCACTCGCTGGGAGATTTTTTCCTAAAAATCCACTTGGATTGGCACTTTAAGTTAGATTCGTACGTTAAATATTGCCGTGACACTCAGAGAAAATGTTTATCTTGTTTAATCTTACTGATAATCTAGAGGAGAAAAAGATCCTGAAACTCTCAACAGTTAGTTTCAATGCTTAATGGTGCATTAAGAAAACATGTTCTTAGAGGTGCCTGGTAGTGCAGCTGGTTAATCATCGGATCCTTGGTTTCAGGTTAGGTCGCGATCTCAGGGTCGTGATCCCTGCTCAGGGGGGCTCCGTGCTCAGCGTGGAGTCTGCTTGAGAGTCTCTCTGCCCCTCCTGCCTGCTCTCTCTCTCTGCTCACTTGCTTTCTCTCTCAAATACATAAATCAAAGAAAATGTTTTTTCATTGTATTCCTCTTTATCTCTAATTTGTCCTTATAGAGGGTCTACCGCCCATCAAATCTCTTATCTGCCAGCAAAACATATGGGAAGCTGAGCTGCAGACAGATTAATCTGTGTAATCATGAGGATGGGACTCCCAGAAGAGCTACCCTCCTGCAAAGGCATGTGGTCCTAGTGACGACACACCTGCGGTTGAACCAGGTCCTAAGCTCCAGGGGAATGACCTTTCCAGACACTGGGTGATCAATCACATTTTTATGCCATCCACATATGGAGAATCCTTTTGAAGGGTTTGCTCTATAAAAATGGAGAAGCCAGTCATCCATGAGCAGGTGTAGCCTTTCGCTGGTAATTTTCTGGTTTACAGATACAATGCAGTCTCCTCTTTCAAAGGAACAGGCTCTGCTGCTTTAGGCTTCCCTCTTCCTCGTTCTCTATTCATTATTAGTGGTTCTCATTGCCAGATTTTATCAAATTTTCTTACATTTTTAAAGGAGTATAGGGTCCAGAATTGGACCTGTTCTAGGAACCCAGGAAGAAGAGCAGAGTGGTGAGAGTGTGGGGACTCACACCCAATTGGGCTCAGCTATGCCATTATCTGCAGTGTAAATCAGGACTGGTTAATTAAGCTCCTTGAGCCTCAGGTTCCTTATTTGCACCTGAGGATTGTGATATGGGTGGCTGGGAGATTTCATGAGATTATGTAAAGCATTAAACATAGAACCTAGCATATAGCAACCACACAAGAAGTAACAGCAATCATATCCCTAATGTCATTATTCTTGTAGATCATTTTCCCGTTAACATGTCCTTAGGTCATCCCTTTCCAAAGCTGATACACCTCTGTACTTCTGCCCAACACTGAGTTCACATGTTAGAGATGCATAGGTCTTTTCCATCTAGGATATCATATTTATATCCTAGCTGTACTCTACCCCAAATTTAAATGTAGTTTAGGCACTATCTTGAAAGTGTCCCTGTTGATTTTTTTTTTTTTTTGGCAATCTTGTTCCCTGGAGAAATAGCCTTACCCCCAAACATGGCTAAACAGTAACTAGATTCTTTTTAGAGTGGAAATGGACTGAAATACAATGCATCTCAGACATTTTGTGATTGGATAATCCAAATACCTAGTTTTTGATGTAAGTGTAGAGCTCACTCCCACAATTCTTAGAATGGACTGTATAATTCCCTGCAAGGCACCAGAGGAAAAAGTTTTTTATGACTTTTCAAGGTGACCTGCACTCAATGGGCACTAATAAAACATTGCTGGTTTACTCTATTATTCATCCATAGATCTGTGAAATAAAAATACACATGAACCGGTGGACTTAATTGCCGCACTATAAGGATACCACCTGTGGAAAAGTTGAGGCTCTTTGGGGGAGTTTCAATAAACATAACTAATTCAGCAAGCCAACTTATTCTGAGAAAATTAGCCTCTAGCTTCCAACTTGGGGTTAGGATATTCTCTGGTTTCTTCACTTTAGAACATTCTAGAATAGCAGCATTTATTTATGTTATGCTTTGGACAACACTACGGCACATCAAAACCTTCTCATCTTATTCACCTGTATTATAAATGCCCACTGACTAACTTATACCCGTTTGGGTTCTAGAAACTTTCAGTAAAGCTCTCAGATAGATTTTCTCTTGAAAGAAAGGATTAAAGATTCTTTTCAAGGAGCATCTTTTTCACACAGCGTGAAAGAACTACAGGCGTTCCCATGGGAATTGGCCGCATACATTTCAGCCCTTTCCACAAGATGTCTATTGTGCCCTGTGCGTCTCTCGCTTTCCTCTACCACGACATGTAGCTTCATTCACTTCTACTGAAAGCCTCCGAGGCTGGCTTATTCCAAATGATGCGAAAGGACTCAGCCCGTGGTCTTTTTCTAGAACTCAGACAGTCTAAGTTTGTAGCAGGCTAATTATCACAAGCACTTACAAAAAATAGGTTTGGTGACCTGTTTAGGCAAGAGCTCAAGAAACATTTAATTTTGAATACATATTGCAATTTATTGAAAAACAGATAGGAAATATTTTCTTTCTTTGGGAATGAGGGAAATTTCTTAAAGTCTAACAAACTTTCTTAACCAAGAATTTGTGATCTGTAGTAATGATTTCATAGTGTATCCATTTTCATAAATTTTGACTTTGCAGGTCAAATTTTCTTAAATTTAATATAAATATTGGTATACATTGAATAGATCTTATATCACTATAAATATCAATAATGAACTTAAATCTTGCTAAGGTTTTTTTAATTCAAATTTTGTAGGTTTCTTTTTCCAAAAGACATACCCAAACTCTCAAATTACAAAGAAAATTCAATGTTAAACGTGTCTTTACTTACCTTTAAATTCCATAGTTTAAACACCTGCATTGACCAATTCAAATAATGCCTTAAGTATTTTTTCTGTTCCTTAAATTGAAAACCTGCGTGTTTCAATTTAAAATGTCATGCCCTCCAATGGTTGATAACTATAGCAACTTAAATATGTATTTGAAAGAGCAAAAAAGTAGTTTGATTCAATTACAGTTTGTAAGATAACTAAAATACCCAAAGGAAAAAAGAGAGCAACATTTAACAGTAATGGTGTCTGCTCAACCCACTGACTGGAATGATGCTGTTGAATTTTCTTTGAAAATTAGAGGCAGGGCCAGTTTCTTTGCAGGTTGCGAGATGTTTCTTGAGGTAAACAAAAGTGTGAAATAGAAATGAGCCCAGACAGTTTTGGAGTAAAACAAAAATGCACATACTATGAACCTAGAAGCACAGTTTTCTGCTCCTGAGGCCTAGAGACATGTTTTAATAACCCACAGAGAGGTGGCTTTTTTACCCTAATAACCGAAAAGCAGGCATACAGAGCTAGACACACAACTCCCAAATGTGCTTTATCTGCATAATCAGCCAGCCCCTGGAAGTTTCTCTGCCCCACTCCTGCAGCCCACTCCTTCATCACTGCAGCTTCTGACACTTAGTTAATTAGCTTTTGCTTTTGCTGAACAAGAGGACAGGGAAAAAAGATAGCCATACCTCTCAGCACAGGAAACTCTGGCCATCATAGGAATTGGAGGCAAAATGCTTGATTTTTAGAGTAATTCGGCTGGTGCCCATGATGGAGCCCAGAGGCAGCCCGGTAGCCCCTGCCCCTTCCTGCCTCGTCCTGTCCTGTCCTGTTGGCGGCTGCCGTGCTCTCCTGCACTGCTCGTCCGGCAGGCTGGCTGTACACTGGCTTGCTTCCCTCCCCTGGACTCACCGTGTGGGATCCAGCAAAGGCGTAACTTCTCTCTCTCCTAACCTTCTGCTTAGCGCTAACAATTGGCACAAAGCTTCCCTTATTTCTACGGTAGATTTAGAGAAGCTTCTCTGAGCAGATCAGTGGTTTGCAAGAATTAGAAGATTTGCCTAACAACCAGTAACTTAGCTTCTGTTAATGAATAACTCACTTTAAAGAATCAAGGAAGTTTTAGGTTAATATCAGATAGGGAGCCTTTTATCAGGCAGGCATCAGTGAAAGGCTCAGTGAGGAATGGAAAGAGGGAAGCGGGGGAAGGAGATAGTATTTAAAGCAAACACATGGAGAAAAAAAAAAAACAAAACACCTTGAGAGAAACAAAACGCCGGTGTAAAGAAGCGAAGTCTAACTATGCTATTGGTATTGTTCGAGAAACGCTGAACGGCTGAATGAAGCATCCCTACCAGCACTGGGGATTTCTCCAAACCGGCTCTGTTTTTTTCTTGCACCAATCCAAATTGCTAATTCACTTCCTTTCACCATCCAAATATAGAACTCCTCTTCTCAGGCCTAATACACTGGGGATCCCTTATGAGCTGTCTTACATCTCTCTCTCTTTTAAGGAGAATGCTCTCCAAACCTCTCATGCATAAATTAATTGGTGGTACCCAGTGGATTGTTATATCTGGAGGCTCTCCTCTCCCCTTTTATGTGTCTGACATGGGTTTTCTCCCCTTATTGATCTGAGGTTTTGTCTGCACATAAAGCAACAGGATATCTCTGAGACTCTTCTGTCTAGCTTTCAGTCAAACTAAGTGTGAGTGTGGGGGGCAGGGCGGTGGGGAAAAGTAAGGTATAAGGTGTACATCTGGAAATACCAGTATTTCTATGTCGTTGGCAATCGTGCTGCCATGTAAATACATTGCAGGCTCAATTAAAAGGCATTCTCCTGGGGTGAAGGGGACTTTCTCCTGTATTTGCCACCCAACAGCCATTTATCCCACTTCTGGTAAAATCTGTACCCAAATTTCCTTCAAAACAACATTCTTTGGGTAGAGTTCACTGACATAAACCCATTAGGTCTTAGCCAATCAGAAAGATCATGTTCTCCTGACCATAGTGATTGATTGAGAGAATGAGGGATGACCCTTTCCAGGCCAGTGGGAGTCATGAAAAAGATGAACGGGGCTTTGAGGGGACAGAGTCTTTCCTGTTAGACTTGACGACAAGAAGATGTAAGGTCTGGTTCACCCTGCGCATTGCCACCAAGAAACCAAACCTTAGTGACTTTGTTTGGACCACTTAAACTAGCTGGCCCTGGAGTTGACAAGACCCACCCTTCTCTGTAACCCAATTCCTTAATAGCCTGAGTGATTTTATGCCTGGTTTTCTGCCCTTTGCCTCTGAAAAGTTTTGGTTTGGCTAACTTAGCCAAATGCCAGTTTGTGAGATCTCAGTCCAGCCCCTTGCAAAGGAAGTGGACTATGAGCTGCGTTAGGAACCAGCTATGACAAATGAGTCCCTTTAATGACAACCACAGGCTTTCACGGACCACCAGTGGAGGCAGGAAAGGCCTGGGGAAGACCGTAGTCATTCAGTGTACCTGAAAGTGTGACTTTCTAAATTGATTCTCTTAACCAACATCATCATGTTCACTTTCCCAAAACACTTTAACCACCTGGACTTGTCTGGTAGTTCCTGGCCACATTCTTTTTGACCTCAATGAATCTGATCACAAAATCCATCCATCCATGCAGAATTTTCATAAATTCCTTTGGGCAATTAGTTGCACGAAGTATAGCTTTATCTTTATTTTTTCCCCTTCTGTTTCTGTACAACTCCCACCACTACCCTCCCCTGCCCCCTTTGAAAAACTTGAAATAAAGAACATTCTCTCTAACCACATAGCTGGACTAAGAGGCTTCCTTTATAGAAGATACATAAATTTCAAAGCAACTTTAAAAGGGTAAATTACATATAAACACAGAATTTTTAGATGGTTCCACTTTCTGTAATAATATTTCTACCTGAAACTGTGACACTCTTTTGAGTACACCTTTCTGTGTTCAGCCATTCAGCTTTGCAAAAGCTCATTATAGAAATACCCAGGCATATCCAGAAACCCCCCTTTAGCTCAGCAAACTAGCACATGGCTTGGACTGTGAGAATCAAGTGGTGTTGTTTTGTTGTTGTTGTTTAAGAACAGGGAAATAGGGACATCTGGGTGGCTCAGTGGGTTAAGCTTCTGCCTTTGGCTCAGGTCATGGTCTCAGGGTCCTGGAATGGAGCCTGCATCCAGCTCTCTGCTCAGTGGGGAGCCTGCTTCCCCCCACCTCTCTCTGCCTGCCTCACTCACTGCCTACTTGTGATCTTTCTCTCTGTCAAATAAATGAAATCTTTAAAAATAAAAAAAAAAGAACAAGGAAATAGATAAATGTGGCTAAGGTTTATTCAGTTTGATTCATTATAATAATAAAGAATTTGAGTAGGGAGAGGGTGGTGGGGTTATGGACATTGGGGAAGGTATGTGCTATGGTGAGTGCTGTGAAGTGTGTAAACCTGGTGATTCACAGACCTGTACCTCTGGGGCTAATAATACATTATACGTTAATAAAAAATAAAAAATTAAAAAAATAAAGAATTTGATTAAAAATGTGATAATAAAAGTAGTATCTTTTAATCTCAAATTTGAGAGAACTCATTATTCTCCTAAATTAGCTCCTCCTTCTGTTTCTTATCTTGGTGAAGGGCCCTCACCATCCACCAACCATACAAACGAGAAAGCTACATATCATCCTCTCTTTCTCTCTCTTCTTTTCTCACTCACATCCAATGACCCCATCACAACTTAGATTGTCTGTTCTGTGTCCTTAGCGTTATCCATCTACAATGGATAGATCCTAAGGTGATCCTCAAGGATCCATTTTCTAGTGTTTATACCTTGGAGTTTTCTACACTTAGCAGGGGTGGGACTTGTGACTTGCTTCTAACAAATAGGATATGACAAAGATGATGAAATCCTACTTCTGTGATTACTTTATGTTATAGAAGATGCCATCCTGCTAACAGACCCACTCTAGAGATTTTCCTTGCTGGTTCAATGCAATAACTGGTCATGTTGAGAAAGCCCACATGACAAAGAACTATGGGTGGCCTCTAAAAGCTGAAGGAAAAACCAGCATGAAGCCAAGATCCTCAGTCCTACAAACACAAGGAAATGAATCCTTCCAACAAACTGAATGAAGCTGGAAGGGGATTATTTCCCCAGCTAAGCCTCCAGATGGAAACACAGCCCAGCTAACACCTTGATTGCAAACTTGGGACACTCTGACCAAAGGATCCATCTAAGCCTACCTGGACTCCAGACACAGAGAAAATGTGGGATGAAAAATGTGTGTCATTTTGAGCCACTAAGTTCATGGTAATTTGTCATACAGAAATAAAAAACTAATACATGACTATTCCCCTCTTTCCACTGGGATAGCAAGATAGCTATTGTTTCCGTTAAATTCTTCATTCTCTCTTGTCTGGATTTTGACAGGAGTCTCTTAGCAGGTCTTACTGCCTCTGACACAGCCCCTTCAACTCTGCTGTCAAATCGGCTTTCTAAAATAAAATATGTATCACTTTTACTTAAAATTAGTAAGTGGCAACCCATTGTCTGAGGATGACATGCAAAACTCTTGGCTTGGCATCCAAAGGATTTTGTAACATGGTCCCCGCCCTCCCCAGCTCTGCTTCCACCTCTCATGTACACACAGCCCTGAGCAGCTGGGTCACTACCTTCAGAATATATCTAGGAGCCCATCACCTTTCACTACCTTTGCTACCACTATTACTGTGATCAAAACACTATCATCTCATGTCTCACTTAGGTTATTGCCATAGCTCCTTGGCCTTTGCCCTTGCCTTGTTCAAATATAGTAGTGACAGAACACCCAGATAATCCTATGAAAATAGAAGTCAGAACTGAACTCCCTTCTGCCCAGTTCTCTGCAATGGAATGACTCTCCATCTCACCCGAGTCAGAACCAAAGTTTTTTCAAGATCAGCAAGGCCCTGTATAAGATAGCTTCCCCCTTCTCCCTCCATGGCGTCAGCTTCATCTCCTATAACTCTTGCTTTTGGTCGCTGGGCTCCAGCCACACTGGAGATACAAAGGGACCGGGTATTAATTCATCTGAGGAACTCCAGCACTAGGCTACAAGGCTATTGTCTGTCACAAAGGAGGAATTCAATCAAAATTTCATGAATAAGGCCTCTCCTTATAAAATCATCAATAAAATAATAATTATATAATTTAAATGAGCTACAAAAGTGAAAAGTATCAGTAAAATAACACACACACAAAACTAAATCAAATTTAAAAAATAATTATTATTATACAAGTGAAAAGAATTCAGAAGTAAAAAGATGTATAGCAAAGAAATCCATTTGGCTGATATACAATTATTTTCTTGTTAAGTTGGTAACAGGTTTTTTTTTTTTTTTTTTTGTAATTTCTTAGTACTGGTAAAGAAGAAAGGAGCATAACCTTCTGTTGAAAAACTCTAACAAGACTGATTAGAAAATCAGAGAGATGACACAAATTACCAATATCACAAATAAGAGAGTTGACATTACTATAATAGATTCTACAGCTATAATAAAAGAAGAATAAGGAAATATTGTGGAAATTTTATGTCAATAAATTAGATGACTTAAATGAAATGAATAAATTCCTTGAAGGACAAAAACTGTCACCACCCATTCAAGAAAACATAGATAACTAGAATAGCCCTGTATTTATTTACTTAAAAATTGGAATTATAGAATGAAACTGGACCACTTTCTTACACCATACACAAACATAAACTCAGGATGGATTAAAGACCTAAACATGAGACCCAAAACCATAAATTTCCTGGAAGAAAACAAAGGCAGTAATTTCTTTGACATCAGCCATAGAAACCCTTTTCTAGATCTTTCTCCTTTGGGCAAGGGTAGCAAAAGCAAAATTAAACTATTGGGACTATATCAAAATAAAAAGCTTCTGCACAGTAAAGGAAACTATAAACAAAATGAAATGGTAACCTACAGAATGGGACAAATGAGATATCCAATAGGGGGTTAACATCCAAAATATGTAAAGAACTTACATAACTCAAGACCAAAAAAACCAAATAATCCAATTAAAACATAGACAATCTAAAAAATAGACATCTTTCCAACATACAAATAGGACATAGACGGACAGATAGCCAAAACACAGGTGAAAAAATGCTCAACATCATTGTCAGGGAAATGCAAATTAAAACCAGAGTGAGAGACCATTTTACATCTGTCAGATGTCTAAAATAAAAATCACAAGAGATAGCAAGTGTTGGCAAGGATGTAGGAAAAAAAGGAACTCTTGTGTATATTTGGTGGGGATGCAAATTTGGGCAGCCACTGTAGAAAACAGTACAGAGATTCCTCAAAAAAGTCAAAAATAGAATTATCATATGATCTGGTAATTCCACTACTGGATATTTACTCAAAGAAGACAAAAACACTAATTCGAAAAGATGTGTGGACCCCTATGTTTATACAGTGTTATTTGCAATAGCCAAGATATGAAAGCACCTCAAGTTCTTATCAATGAATGGATAAAGAAGATGTCATAATAATATACATATTATATACATATTATATCTGTATATGTATATATTATACATGTACATATTATATATAAATATATATGTATATATGTATGTAATATATATGTATATATTATAATAATAATATACATATCATATGTATAATATACATAACCTATCTACTATGGAATACTACTCAGAAAAAAGAATGAAATATTGCCAGTTGCAACAACAAGGATGCACCTAGAGAGTATAACGCTAAGTGAAATAAGTCAGTCAGAGAAAGACAAACACCACATAATTTTACTTACATGTGGTATTTAAGAAACAAAACAAATGAACAAAGAAAAAAAAGAGACAAGCAGAAAAACAGGCTCTTAAATACAGAGAACAAATGTGGTTGTCAGAGAGGAGGGGGACAAGAAGAATGTGTAAAATAAAGGGAATTAAGAGTATGCTTATTTCAATGAGCATTGGGAAATGTATAGAACTGCTGAATATTATGTTGTATACCTGAAACTAATATAATACTGTATGTTAATTATACTTGAATAAAAGTAAATAAATGTTTTAAATAAAAATTGGAATCACAGTTAAAAACATTCACATGAAGAAAACTCAAGGTCCAGGTAGTTTCATTGGTACATTCTACAAAGCACTTAAGTGAATAATAATGGAGCACCTGCGTGGCTGAGTCAGTTAAGCATCCCACGATTTTGGCTCAGGTCATGATCAGAGTCTTGAGATTGAGCCCCCCATTGGGATCCACACTGGGTATGGAGCCTGCTTAAGATTCTCTCTTCCCCTCCCCCTTTGCCACTGCCCACAGCGTGCTCTCTCTCTCTCAAAAAAAAATAAAAAAGGTAAATAAAACTAATTGTATACAAAGTCTTTCAGAAATTTTATTTCATTTCATAATAAGATGTTTTAAAGCTATTTGTATATACATTATCTATATGTATATAATATATAGATATATATCCTTTTTTGGGCTGGTAGCATTTTATCCAATGAATGTAGCATTTTCTCTTAATCTATTCTTTTGTCGATGAAGTTGTTTGTGTTGAGCAGGAACTACTAAAAGCCTGCGGGGTTGGGATTGCAAGAGCACACTCAAGCTAGGCTGCCTGGGTTCACACCCAGTCCTAGCACTTACGAGCTACGTGACTTTGGGCAATAATTTCAACCTTTTTATATACGGCCTTTTTTTTTTTTTTTAATCTGTAAGGGTATTAATTATACCTACCTCCTAGAGTTATTATGAGGATTATCTGAGGTAATATTTGTAAAGTGCTCAGAAACATGACTGGAATGTAGTAAGGGCCACATGAGTGTTTGCTAAATACAAACAAAAGGAACATCCTTGAAAGTGCTCCCTGGTGCACAGTTGCAGGGATTGGCCTAGGATATATATCAGAAGTGAAATTTCTGGGCCAAAAGGTAGGCTCTATCTCTTTTAATTTCAACCTCTCTTTAACCTTATGTTTTGGATATGTCTTCTTTACATCATATGGCTTTTTTCCCTCCTTAGTCTGATCACCTTTGTCCTTTAATAGGAACATGTACACCATTTTCATTTTATCTAATTATAGATTTGGGTTTAGATTTACCATCTTAGTATTGGTTTTCTACTTACACTATTTGTTTTATGATTCTTTCTCTTTTCTTGCTCCTATTTTGATGGAGCATATTTTATTCCTCTTTTCTCCTCAATAAGCTTGGAAATTATATACTATTTTTTACTCTTCCTTGGAGATGTAGTAAGTATAGGTATACTATCTTATATGTACATACAATGCCTGCATGTGTGTACAGGTGTGTGCATGTGTGGCCCTCCACATCTCGGGTCACACCTTGATTATTATCTTAGTGTCTTTTCAATACCTTAAAACACTTTTTTTCCCCAAATACCAAAAAATTTATATTTTGTCTAGATTTTATTGTCCTCAGCAGATGGACGGATCAGATTTACTTAGACCAAGAAGTTGAAAGCCTCAAACAGTTACATTTTTATCTCTAAAATGCATTGTTTTTTTTCATAGGATTAGAAACTTGGTATACACACGTACTGAGATTATTCTAAAATGGCATTCACTGATGTTTTTGCATCATTTCTACAACATTAGTTTTAAAGGTTCAGGAGTTTGTATAGTGGAGACACTGAATAAAGCAATAACTTGCCTTGGAAAATATCTGTACTGCAATAATGATTTACCAGCATACATAATTTTGTTCTTTATAAACAACGGTATCACAGTTGCCAGGGACACATCTTACCTACTCCTTTGTCCTTGAACCATCGTAATAGATTTCCATCTACATTTTCAAGGACAAAACAATGACTAGCTTTCTTAACTAAAGGGAATTTCAGAAAATAACTAGTAAGGCTGATATGAAACATATGCTAAGAAGGTAAGACCGTGAAATTAAACATTTTTTTATGTCGGTACTATTGTCCATTTCTTTACTACCCCATAAAGAATGGTTTGTAGGTTGGATACAACCCCCATCCCTAATGTGCTTCATTATTAAAACAACACTTAATTAAATGGTGTACAAAGCCAGAAACATGCCATAGTTTAGGGAAATCTCTTAGGTTATTTTCAGATGTTTCTAGTTTGGCAAAAGCCAAAGTGCGTTTTGTTGAGCACATTTTATTCCTATGTGTATTAGAAGGGAAATCTAACCCATGTGTTTTATTTCATTAATATTTTGCCAAGTTAAATGGTTCTTTTGTAAGATATATTTAATGTTGAGTTATTTTTATGAGGCTTTTTCCCTTGGATTATGAATTCATATGTCACCTAAAGTAAGTATACTTTGATCCAAATATCTTGTAGTTATGAAGTCAGAAACCCACAAAACTTGGGTGATTTCCCAACAGTGCCAAATATAATATTTCATCTCTACCACTAACATCATGATTTTTTCCTCATATTTGTCAATCAGCACTTTATTGAGAAAACAACAGAGTCGTTCTCCTTTTTAAGCCCCGCTTTTTTGACAAATGTCCAATGAGGCCGTGGCTCAATTCAACAAGGGCTGCTAACTTCAAATCATGGCATAGATCTAAGGTTATGGCTTGGATACTAACTGAATCACATCTGCAGTTACTTAAAGGTATGATATAGGTTGGCACATTAGAGAGCTTGGTGAACACTAATCCATAGAGTGGCAAAAATGACAGGTGAAGATAAGGTCCTGGGGGAATTTTTGATCAATACTGGTGGGAGTGCCAATTAGCCAACTGCTCTAGAAAACAATGCTTGTCTGGAAAAGTTGCACATGTGCGTGCCCTCTAAACTAGTCATTCTGGTCTGAGGTATAATCCCAAAGAAATTTGCACATGTGAACCAGGGAACATATACAAGAAAGTTCCTGGTGTCATAATAACAAGAAACTGCAAACAACTTAAGTGTGAATCAATAGGAAAAAATGAATATGTATGTTGTGATATCCATAAAATGTGATTGTAAAGAGCAATGAAAACAAAGTTTAGCCGTGTTATAGTATTACTATGGACAAGTCTCAAAAACAGAGTGTTGAATGATAAAGCACCAAGTCATGATAGAAAAAAAAGCAGCATTGTTGTATTTATGTGAAGTTTAAAAATCTGTAAAAACAAAGAAGTTAGTGGTTAAGAATGTATACAAATATGTAACACCCTAAACAAAAGCCATGGAATAATAGTAAAATTCAGGATAGTCATTATTTCCCATGGAGTGCTGGAAAGTGGAAGGGATTAGACATGGGAAGAACCTCTAAAGACTGCCTCAGGGTTTGGGGCGCCTGGGTGGCTCAGTGGGTTAAAGCCTCTGCCTTCAGCTAAGGTCATGATCCCAGACTCCTGGGATCGAGCCCCATATCAGGCTCTCTGCTCAGCGGGAAGCCTACTTCCTTTCCTCTCTCTCTGCCTGTCTCTCTGCCTGCTTGTGATCTCTGTCTGTCAAATAAATAAATAAAAATCTTAAAAAAAAAAAAAGACTGCCTCAGGGTTCAACTTTTTTTTAAAGCTGCGTGATGTGTCCACAAATTTTTGTTTTATCATGATTGTTACAGTTTAAGATTGTGTTATGAATATTATTTTGTATTTATTCAACCTTTAAAAATTAATTTTTAAAAGCCAACATCGTGCTTATTTACCTACTGCCCCAATTCTCATGAAACTAAAGCAAAAGGTACAGTCTGTCAGAGTTTAGTTATGTGGTTAATGTTTCTCTTTCTGTCCTGACTTTCAAAAAAAAAAAGAAAGAAAGAAAGAAAGAAATCCCTTTGGGTTCTTTCTATGTCTTACACAGCTGGGCTATTTCTTATATTTTCAGATTAGATTAAATACTATCAGGCAACTTCTGTCATTCCGCATAAGTAGTAGTGATTACTCCATCAGAAAAAAAAAAAATCTATAATAACATGGCATAGTAGTTAATGTTTGACAAGCAAGTCTCTATGGTGTACTAGAGCTGTCAGTGAAGCCATTAGGAACGTGAAGACTCCGCGGGCTGAATTCTGCAAGAGAATAGAGTTCTCTCTCCATCAAGACAAGGCTGAGCTCTTTCCAAACAAACAGGTAATCTACTCATTGTGTAGAATCAATTATTCACAAATCCAGGGTGGTAAGCCTCCTCCTCCCTACCTCTTCCCTTCCTTTTTTCCTTCTGTCTCTCTGCCCTCCTCTCTTTCTCCCTTCTACTTTCCTTCCTTTCTTTCTTTCACCAACTGTATTAAATATCCATTCTTTGCCCAGGTGCCAAATATTCATGTATGTACTAGTGTCCCGAAAGAATTAATGGGATGTTTGACATGCCATGCACTGCAGTCATACCTCCCTTTTCTCCCTGGCACAGAAGGACCCTAATGTGATCAATCAAATGATTACCTCCACAACTTCCATCATATTTAGAATTATTTTCTTTTTAAAATTGTGAGTTTTACAACATATCCAAAAGAGTAAGAAAAAGAAATGGATCATTTTTAAAAATGCCATTTAAGGGATGATAATAAAAACAACTCTCAGGTGTTTACCATCCAACTCAAGAAATAAACAGTAACCGAAGTCAAAATGTGTGCCCCTCCCCAATTTTCCCTCCTTTCTCTATCCAGAAATAATGCACTATTTGAATTGTACATCATCATCATTCTCTTGCTTTTCTTTAGAGTGGTCCCACCTATGTGTTTATCTAAATAACTTTACGTTTTGAAATATTAATTGGATAATACATAGTCTTCTGTGACTCAGTGTTTTTCCAGCGGACATTCTATTTTTGCCGTTCAGCCATGGAGCTGTGGTCGATCACGGTTGCCTCGTATCCCACTACATCCTTGGTCTCAATTGATTCATCCTCTCTCTGCTGCTGGTTGTTGTCTAACTTGTTCTGTTTTTGCTGTGGCTGAGGGTGAGCTCTGGGCATCCTTCTGCATGTCTTCCGATGCAAATGTGCAAGTGCTTCTCTTCCATATATATCTAACAGTAGCGTTGTTATGTCATAGGATATGTGAGTCCCCCACTGTCCTAGAGAATGTCTATTTTCCAAAGTCTTGATGTACATTCCCACCTACAATGGGTGAGAGTTCTTAGCACTACATCATCTCCAACAGATAATAATGCTGCTTGACTTTTCAATTTTTGCCAGTCTTGGTGAGTATGAAATTGTCTCTCTCCCGGGTCTTACATTTCAATTCAAGGAGTTTGAGCATCTTTTAATATTTATTGGGCATTTATATTTTTCTTTTGTGAACTGCCTATTCTTGTTCTCTTTTGCTGATTTGCCATTTGGTCATTTATCTTTTATAAATTATTCAGAAGAATTCTTTATATGTATTTTTGATATGAGTTCTTTTCCAGATATGTGTATCACAAATATGCCCTCCCAGTTTGTGGTTTGGATTTCACCCTCTTTGCAATATTTTTAAATGTCTTTTGAGATCTTGATTTTAATATAGTCAAAATTATAAGTCTTTTTGTTTATGTTTTGTGCTTTCTGTTTCTTTTTCAAGAAATCTGTCCCTACACAGAGATCATAAATATACTCTCCTTTACAGTTTCCTAAAAGTTGTAGAAGTTTTGCATTTCTCATTGAAGTCCTTAATCTACAAGGAATTGATTGTTGAGTGCACATAAGGATCTGTTTTGTCTTTCGTCGTCTAGTCAACCAAGAGCCAGAGTGCTGTTCACAGGAGTTCGTCCCTTCTTCAGTAATCCACATGGCCAAAGCAATATGCCATTTCCTTCTAAGGAAGGCCCTGTTTCTGGGTTTTGTGTTTTGTTCTTTTAGACACAGTCTATCTTTACACCAATACCACACTGTCTTAATTACTGTGTTCAGTAGAGCAACTTGCTTCATCTCTTTCTCTTTCAAAATTCTACTGGCTATTGGTTTTGAAAATCAGATTGTAACTTCCAAGAAAAACACATTTAGATTTTGATTGGAATAGCATGAAATTTACAGTTAATTTGAGAATCAATACTTACACAATACTGGATTTTCCCATCCATAGCATATGATAACTCCAAAGTTATTTATATCTTCTTCAATATTTTTCAATAAATTTGTTCTAAAATTGTACATTTTAAACATGCTAAATACTTTTATTTTTTTAAAGATGTTATTTATTTATTTGAGAGAGCAAGAGAAAGAGCACACAAGCAGGGGAGTGGCAGGCAGAGGGAGAGGGAGAAGCAGGCTCCTTGTTGAGCAGTGACCCCGATGGGGGCCTTGATCCCAGGACCCTGGGATCATGACCTGAGCCAAAGGCAGAACTCAATCGAGTGAGCCACCCAGAGGTTCCTGTTAAACACTTTTAAAATAGCAGTTTTAATGTATAATTGATGTACAAAAACTGAACCTATTTAATACATATGATTTGAGGAGTTTGGACATACACATAAACCCTTTCATGAAACCATCATCACAGGCAAGCTTATAGACATAGCCATCACCTCTAAAAGTTTTCCTGTGCCCCTTTGTTTTGGTTTTGCTTTTGTGGTAAGACTACTTCATAGGAGATCTTCCTTCTGAACAATTGTTTTTAGTGCACAATACAATATCGTCAGAGGAACAACGTTGTATAGCAGATCTCTAGAAATTACTCATTTTTCATTGCTGAAGCTTTATGCCCATTGAACAGTAATTCCCCATCCCCTCCTGCTCCCAGCTCTAGGCAACCACCATTTTACACTTGATCTTAGCCAAAAGGCCGAGAAGCGATAGGCAGCCACGATTTTAGACACTGCTTCTGGTAGTTGGACTATTTTAGGAACCCCGTAAAAATGGAATCATGGAGTATTGGTCTTTCTGTGACTGGCTTATTTCCCGTAGTATAGATTCCTTTGGATTTATTCATGTGGCCACATATGGCAAGATTATCTCCTTTTCTAGGGCTCAGTAATATTCTATTATATATGCCACATGTTCTTTATCCATTAACTCACCAACGGACTTTTGGTTGCTTCCATATTTCAGCTTGGTAACTGATGCTGCAGTGAAAATGGCAGCACAGGTATCTCTTTGCAATCCTGATTTCAATTATTTTGGATACTGACCCAGAAGTGAGGATTCTGGATTATACAATTGTTCTATTTTTAATTTTTTGAGGAATCTCCATACTGTTTTCACCATTTTACATTCCCAACAACAGTGTGCAAGCGTTCTGATTTCTCCACATGCCTGTCAACATTTGCCATCTTTGGGGGGTTTTTGATAATAGTGATCCTAACAGGTGGGGATAAAATTTCATTTTGATTTTGATGTTTATTTCCCTGATTATTAGTGATGTCAAACACCTTTACATGTACCTGGTGGCCATTTGTATGTCTTTTTGGAGAAATGTTTATTCAAATCCTTTGCCCATTTTTTAATTGGGTAATTTGTTTTGTTGTTGCTATTATTTTGCTATTGAGTGTTTGGAGTTTCTTATACACATTGGACATGAACTCAGTATCAGATATATGGTTTGCAAATATTTTCTCCCATTCCAAACATTGCCTTTTCTTTCGGTTGCTCATTTCTTTTCAATTTTCTTATCAGCTTTTTAATTCCTTATTGTTTTTGCTTTCGTTGCCCAAACATTTGGTGTCATTTCTAAGAAATCATTGTTAAGACTAATGTCAGGAAGATTGTTCCCTATATTTTCTTCTAAGAGTTTTTCAGTTTCTGGTATTATACTTAAGTTTTATCAGTTTGAGTTGATTTTTGTGCATTTAGTAGATAAAGGTCCAGTCACTTTATTTTTGTTGCTATGGGAAGTAGTTGGAGTATAAACTGATACACCATTTTGGAAAACAACACGACACTACCTGTGACATGCATCCCCAAGGGAAACTCTTGGCCATGGACACGGGAGACCTATAAAAGCAGCCTTGTTCATGACGGATAAAAACATCTGTCCAAATGTCTGTGAAAAGTATGGTAAATAAATTATTGTGGTATGTTCACTGAAATAGTACATAGGAGTGAAAATATATAAACTAAATCTATGCCTATTTATGGGGTCAATGCTAAGATCATAACCTTGAGTGAAAAAGGCAAGTTACAAAGAATCCATGCAGTGTGATTTCTTTAATATAAAACTGACATTCAGGAAATTTAGATAATGTATTGTTTGGGGTACTTGTATACATAGTAAGATTATAAAGAAGGTAAAGGAGTGATTACCCTGAAACTCAGTAAAGTGGGTGTCTGGGAAGGGGAGGGTTGAACACGGTTGCTGTTGTGGGGACATACTGGCAGCTTCAAAATACAAGTTATTTTCTACTTCTTAAGCTGGGTGGAGGGTACACACATGCCTATTATTTTTAAAATATACATAAATATGTCTGTGTGTAGAACTACACATGTCATATGTATATAGATAGTATACATACTAGTATACATACCTTTGATGCATGTTATAATTTGTTTGAAAATCTTCATAAAAAATTCATTAATATTTCTAACAGTTGAAAGTTATTTTTTGGTAATCCAAGGAATATTTTCTTTGTTTTATGACAGCTCATTGATGTGCTTCCTCAAGAATGTGTTCTGGGTCCAAGCTTCTTTGTATCTCTGTGTTCAGTGAGATAGTTACTAACTCCTGCGATGGCCTTTAAGATCCTTTTGCCGGTGTATCATATATTTTTGAAATTAACATTTTCTGACGGCTCTAAGAAAGATTCACAGAGGCTTGCAAGGTCCTCATGCAGACCTGGATCTGGCCTCCTTGGAAGCACTGAGCAGTGTATAATGTATGTCATTGAAATACAGTGTGGGGGAAAAAAAAATCTGTTCGGCCTTAACTTTTTTCTCCTCCCAGATTTATGGCTGTGCAACCGCCTTTAGCCCATCTGACAAATGAAAATGAGATGAGTGACAAATTTTAAAATCTTTCTTTTATTTCCATGATTTATTCCTATCCCCTAATCTTCATTTTCTGCTTAAAATCATTTTAAGCAGCAACCTACATTTTTCAACACATACACCGACCTATTTGCTAGGCTGAAATACATAAAATCTTCTTACCAAAGGAACGTGTTCTAGCCTGAATTTTCCTAAACTTCAGCCATTTGAAAATCCCTGCATGATTTTTGACATACCATTTATCACATGTCCGGTGACATAAGTAGTCATTTTCTTTCAATTTAATTTGACTCACTTTTGCTATCTTGATCTCACTCTAAAAAATGACATTAGTCAAATCACGAAGTTAATGTGCTATTTCTATTTTATGTAATGTTCATGAAAAAGAATCGTAACTGTTAGAATTTTTGTTTGTGTTTGTCCCTACAACACATTTGACCAAAATGCATTCTAGGTATGTCCGTGCACTGTATTTTGAGAAAATCTAATGAAGTTTAGAAAGACCAAAAAAAAAGTCTATTCTCTCCCACCTCCTCTGTCCCCCAAAGTACACACTCAGCAGAAGGGCAACGGCCGCCAGCTCCGGCCTCAGCAGTTGCCAGGCTGCCAATCTTCTCCTTTGTCTGCCAAATGTTTCCCATTTGGATTTGTTTTCTGCCTTTTATTGGGGATTGCCATCTTTCTGTTGCCCCGCTCATTACAGAAGGGGGTAAATTTATGCCCTGGGAAACCGACACTCCCGTAGCTGCAGTGCCAGCCGGTCGGCCAAGATAAAGTAGCAAAGCAGGATTAACAGACCGGTGCTCAAGTTCCCGTTTATACGTGGGCCAAGTCACTGGGGGCATGTGTGGCTGCTTTAAAAGTGTGTTGTCAACCTCCCGTCTGCAGCCTGCCAATAGCGGGGTGGCAGAAGTCCCCGTAGTCCTCTGTGACAATCCAATTCACATGTTTCCCCAGTGACCCTCCACCACTTGGGCAGCATTTGCCCAGATAGTTCACCGACTTTCTAGCAGGGCCATTTCCGGCTTACTAAGCCCTGCTCCTTTCCCCGTGGCACGGTGCAGCTCTGATCTAGTTTGATTAAAGGGCTTCCCCCCCCACCGCCCCCGCTCTCCTTTTTAGCCGTTCTTCAAGGTCAGATGGTTCAGATATTTCCAGGAGGCTGCCACTGCCTCTTAGTCCCACACATGTGTATATGATGCCATTGGCAGGGGTTTCCAGGCGCATGGTTGGGTCCATTAAGATTTAGTGAAGCCTGAAAAGGAGAATCAATGTTTCATTTACATCAGAAGGCTCAACATCTCATCACATCCTGGTGGACACAGGCTGTACAACATCTTAATACTAATCAGCTCTCCCTGACATTGAATTCTAAGGATCGCTGTTTTGAAAACCAACAGTATTAGCTCTGGCCCTCCCCTCTCCTCTCAGACAATCATCTGCCCCTTGCCGGGCTGTACAATTTGACACTCTTGTTCAGCGACTTCTCACTCATTAAACTGATCAAGATACAAAACTTGTTAGTTAATTTTTCATGCACTTGGGGGATCGGGTTGCATATTTTAATGATCTGCTCTCAGAATGTGCTGATCAAACTGCATATTTTGTTGATTTGCTGTGACATATCCTTAACCACAGTGTTGCTCGCACAGGGTCTTCAGTGATGTGAGCTGCATCCAAGAAGCCGAGAGTGGGTGCTGTGTGTGCTAATCGAGCCGCGCGGCTCCGCGGAGGCGTTAACATGCTTTTTCCTGATTGATCTGAATAATAACAGTTTGGAATTTTCATATTCTGTACCCCAGGGCTCGGGTGGTATCAAAACCAATATTTACTGGAGTCGCATTTGTCCTAGTTAGACCTTAAGGCACTTTTCTCATTTGCTTAAGGTTCGGTTGTGAAAACTGGGGACTCCACACCACCCCTGCACATACCACCACACATGCATACACACCACACATAAATGGCATAAACAAAGAAATCAGGGAATAAGCCAGAATGATAACAGAAAATAAAGGGAAACACATCCCGACTATCTTTAGCTAGACTCTCTGGGTCCTGTTCATGTTGGGGGCTCAGAATTGACTCTGTATATTTGGGAAATAAACAGTCCAACCTTGCTGCTCTGTCCCCAAATCACTGACACCAAATTGAGTCCCTGAGGTCGAGTGGGTGCCCCGGGAGCCCTGCCATTGAGGAGGCAGAGCTGGGCTGCCAGGGCCTCTGGATACCTCTTGTCCAGACCCTCCCCTTGGCTGTTCACATGACTTTTAGGGAATAAGTCAGGGTCTCCAGGCCTCATTTCCTGTTTTGTTTTGTTTTTTAAAAAAAGAAGTTGGGAGAAGCCACAGGCATCTTAGATTTCTAAATTCTGTATAGTAGGAAGAGCCAGATCCTGCGTTTTGAAAAACATCTCCACCAGGGGGAAGTATTTTATATTGCAGACAGATAGATTTTGCTTTACTACACTATCAAAACACATCAAAAAATAAAAATGGAAAATTAAAAATTAAAATGCAGTTTGAGGATGTGAGGTTGTCTTCTCAGGATCTCCACAAGAGAGTATAAATAAACATGATTTCCAGCATGCCCCAAGTGCCCTCTAAAGAGCCAAATAGCAAAGAGTTCTAGCTTTGTGAGCCATGTAGTCTCTGTCACAACTACCCAAACCGTCCATGGTGGTGGGAAAGCAGCCACTGAAGATGCATAAACAAGTGGGCATGGCTGTATACCGACTAAACTGTAGGTATAAAGTCAGGCAGCTGGCTAGATTTGGCCCAAGGGTAGTAGTTCATTAACCACTGGTCTAGAACAGTGCTCTATCATCCTCAGTTTACTCTTCTATGCAATGAAAACATTCTCCTACCTGCCGTGTGAGCATGTTAAGAGAATTATATGAGTTAAACAGTACTGGAGCCCTTGGAACTATGACTCGCACGTACAAAGCTCTATGAAAATGTTGGCTACTTTTGTTAGCCATTAGTTATTATTTGAATTTAATTCATTGTCTTGATGATTCAACAAACGCTTATTAAACCTCTACTCTTTGTCACTTGCTGTGCAGCATCTGGGTCTTCAGGTATGACCTAACCAACCAGAACCTGCTTATCATGGAGTTCACAGAATGGTGGGAGTGAGAGATGAGGATGGAGATCGTTATAGGCCATGATAACTTTTATAGAGAGGCAGGCTCAGGAGCGCAGAGTAGAGACATGGGACATGGAGACATGAGACAGGAGATGAGGCTTCCAGGAGGAATCGGTGGCTGAACTGAACTATGAAAATCTAGTAGGACTTAGTGAGTCATGGGGATCATGAGTGGTGAGGGCCATGCTGGGAAAGGCAACGGACAGTGTTTAATTAGAGGAAACAGGCTGAAAAGAGTTAAAGGTAACTGGATTAGGGAGTGGATGGAAGTAATGAGGCGAGAGACTGAAGAGGTGGCCGACCATCATGAACCATCTTGAAGATTTGAGGTTGATCCTGAAATGATCCTAAAATAAGGTTTAAGCTGACGAATGACATGTGCCCTAGACAGAATGCCCAGCAGCACACGGAGAATGGATTGGGCTGTAAAACTGGTGCTAGGAAGAGCAGAAAGAAAACACTAAGAGAGGCAGAAGCTTGTGACCAGGGAGAGAGTATCAAGACAGAATGGAACTTTCTAGAGAGGTTAAAGTCTGTAACAGATACGTGAAAAGATGTTCAACATCGCTCATCATCAAGGAAATAGAAATCAAAACCACAGTGAGATACCACCTCACACCTATCAGAATGCCTGAATTTAACAACAGATAAAACAATAGGTATTGTCAAGGATGCAGAGAAAGGGGAGCCCTCTTGCACTGTTGGTGGGAATGCAAACTGGTGAAACCACTCTGGAAAACACTATGGAGGTTCCTCAAAAAGTTAAAAATAGAGCTACTCTCCGAACCAGCAACTGCACTACTAGGTATTTATGCAAAGGATACAAAAGTCCTGATTCAAAGGGTCACATGCACCCCAATGTTTATAGCAGCAGTATCAACAATAGTCATACTATGGAAAGAACCCAACTGCCCATCAACTGAAGGATGGATAAAGAAGAAGTTGGTATATAAGTATATACAATGGAATAGCACTTAGCCATTTATTAAAAAGAACAAAATCTTGCCATTTGCAACAATGTGGATGGAACTAGAGTATATTATGCTGAGCAAAATAAGTCAGTCAGGGAAAGACAAATACCATATCATTTCACTCATAAGTGGAATTTAAGAGACAAAACCGATGAACATTGGGGAAGGGAGAAAAAAAGACAGAGGGAGTCAAACCATAAGAGACTCTTAACTATAGAGAAAAAAACCAAAGGTTGGTTGCTGAAGGGGAGGTGGGTGGGGGATGGGCTATATGGGTGACGAGTACTAAGGAGGGCACTTGTTATGATGAGCACTGGGTGTTACGTGTGAGTGATGAATCACCAAATTCTACTCCTGAAACCAATATTACGCTATATGTTAACTACCTGGAATTTAAACAAAAACTTGAACCATAAAAAACAATAAAAAAAGAAAGATGAGGTCTGAAGACATGTCATCAGTGGCCCTCAAGAAAGCATCGTAATAGAGGGAGAAGGGCTAGGCTGGATAGTAAGGCCATGGTCACTGAGAATATGCACAGAGATCTGTTGTAAGGAGTTTGGAAGAGAAATAGAAATTGAATGGTGGGTAAGTATAGTTGGGATAAAATAGACAGAGAAGAAAGTATATAGGAAGCTATGGACAAAGGGACAGAAAGGGATAATGTTGAAGCAGAGCACTGAAGAAGCCTCTGGAGAACAAGATGTAGAGCAGAAAGTAAGATCAGCCTTGGCAGAAAGGAAGGACCACCTTCCCCTGAGACACAGAAGAAAGCATCTACAATGACAACAAAAATTAGTTTGCTGGATAAAGAATGGCCAAGAAAAATTACCCTTGATCTCCTTTGATAGTAAAAGATGGAAAATGTTTTACTGAGAGTGAGAATTGGCAGGATCGGGGCTGGGATCCTGAGGGCAAAGACTAGGTCTGACTCAGACACTGTGGGGACTGGGAGGGAACAAGAAGAAATGAATAAACAATTTGAGAGAGGCCTCAAGCTCCCCGATCAGATTTGGGAGGACAAAAACATGACGGTCTCTAATAGGACTACTTAGGGATGTGTTCCCCCAGAGTAACAGTTGTCGGCCCGGATCAAGAAAAGACAAAAAAGAAAGTGTGAGTTACTGGAGGTGTGAACTGGCAGGTGGGAATCACAGAAAGTCAATGGGATTGGCAGGTGGGAATCACAGAAAGTCAATGAGAAGAAGAGGATTGTAGGTGCTAGAGAGAGTGCTGCAGGGACAGTAAAAGTATGATCCTGGCCAAGGAGACACAGCCAACGGAAGCCAGAAGGATGGCATGAATGCAGGGAAGGTCATGGAAACCCAACTTCAACATTAGAATCATTAAGCTGGTTTTGTTTCGTTTCATAACATTTACTAGAGTGAATTGCCAAAGCTCACCGAACTATCATTTTGTGATATGAAAAAAGCGGGAGAAAATTCTCCCTTATAGTGATGAAAAGAGGCAAGAGACTTCCAAATTCAAATGGAATTCCCCCTCTGAGAACTGTTTCACAGAAGTTGTGTTTAGAATACAGGCTATGAAAAATAAATAAAATAATATAATAAAATAAAATAAATCAAATCAAATCAAATCCAGGTTGTGGACCTCTTCACTGAATGAGAGAGGTGGAAAGCCGTCCATCCGTGCGCCTCCCTGAGGCCCCCTGGTCAAGGAGAGCCTTCAGTCTGGCGCTCGGTCCTCAGGCATGCACCACTCAACCTCTTTCCCCCCCTTGAAAGTCTCAGTTGCATCAATGCCTCTTGACATTTTCAAATACTTGAATTGTTTGGCAGCACCTTTGAGGGAATGAAAAGACAAACACTTTTGTCGTTTATTTAAAGCAAGTTTCAGAAACCATCTTATAATCACCCTGCTATTCTCTTGTTTGCAGGTTGGCAGCTCGACCCCACTTGAGAGAAAATGGTAACTGCCCCCAGGATTGTTCTTTTGTGTTCTCCTGGAGTACAACTCTTCCAGGTTCTGGCGAATCTGTGCCCTACATGTGGCCAGGGCTTGACTTCCCATGGATGCCTGTACCTGTCGCTCCCTGCAAGTTAAGCCCAGCCCCAGCCACCCACCCAGCGAGCCTCCTCAACCAAAGTGAAAACAAATTGGCCACGCTGATGCCAGATGTGTCTGGACAGCTTGGGCAACACACACGGCAGATGAGCGGCTGGACCCTGATTCACCATAGTTGGGAGTACCTCACAGAGAGGTTCAAACACCTTCTGCCTCCCAACTTTCACAGAGCCACGGAGCTTCCCTCTGTAGTCGACAAGTGTCCGTATCTGGAAGCCATCTTTTAAAATAGACACGCATATGTCTTTCTCTGACTTTAAATGCACATGCTGGCAGGTGGCCGGGGATGGCTCCTTTTGTGTCACAGTCACTGGGCTAAACACACATTCTGTACCTCGTTTCATTTGCTCCTCACAACAACCCTGACCTTCCCAGACGGGGTGATGGAAGCTTAAAGAACAGCAAAATGACTCCCTAAAATCACGCAGCTACTACCAGAGCCAAGGTTTGCACCCGGGAAGGGGGAGCCCAGACACAACACCCTCCTCCACCACTTTACAATTCATTCAGTGGCTTTTCCATTTACTCTTCATCATAAATGATTCAAGTTTTCTAGAACCTGAGACTGCAAGCTTAATTGCCCCAGGCCCTCCTTCCTATCCGGCTACACTCATTTGCTTACGTGATGAAGTGCCTTCCTCCGTACACAACTCTTTACAAAATGTGGTCAACAAGCATTTTATTCATTGCCTCCTTGGGCCTCTCCCCACCTCAGTTCTCACAAGAGCTTGAGAGTGGTGTGGCTTCCTCTCCACACATCCTTACTCTCATCTTCCACAAGGGGGCACATTCTGACCGCAAAGTTGTGGATGTCCCGCCAGCCCGCTGAAATACAACCGGTGTCACCCTAATGCCTTCGTTCTGCCACAAGAAATGGCTTTATTCAAGCTACACTCCTCATCGTTATTTCATGGAGGGGGAACAACAGTAAAAAAGGAAACCATATAATTTTTGTGGACTGTTTCTCCATAATTCATTCACTGGGTTTCTGTGTTATGTTGTATGGAATCCATTAAGCAGGATATTGAAGCTTATGAATGGAGACCTAGTAATTCTTCTTTAATAAACATGAGTTACTTTTATTCCTTAAACTTTACTAGGCACTTACCCAAAACATTACTCAAAACTGCTTGTTAATAATATGAATAATGATTTTGATTCTGTTTGCATTATTAGTATTTTTAAAGACCTAAAACACAAAGTCTGGACTATTCATAAAGACTGAGAAAATGGCTGGCATTTGAATGTAAATCTTTGTGCCTGAGTCTAATTCCATCTTGACACTTCTCACCAAACCATGTAAGAATGTAGTGGCTGCTACCACAGGGGCCTTTTTGTGTCACTGAGGAAGCTAATGCCTGAGGGGACTTACTCGGGAGCCTGAGGAGGGAGTCCCATAGGAGGAACAGGCCTCCTTTGCTTGGTTGGCTGCGGGCTGCATTACTCACTTAGCAGAGTTATCACAAAGAGTAAAGAAATGCATATATACTTCTCACTTTGAAGCAAAGATGTCCAGGCCCTCTCTTCTTCTCCATCACATTCTTTCCCTAATAGAACATGTCCATTCCCAAAACTTTGAAGACCATTTGTAGAGTGATAGGTCTCAAGCATCCATCTCCCCAGGACTCCCCTCAGAACCCAATTCATATCTAAAAAACTTCCTGACAACTCCATGTGCACAGTTTCTTGCTACATCAAACTCAACAAGTCTTAATGGAGCACTTGTTTTCTCACCACAACCCCAAAAAGGCATCATCTCTTCCCCAAGTTCAAGAAATGGCCTTAGTACCCAGCTGGAGGAAATCATCCACCTTTGCCTTTTCTCAAACTCAAATGCATCAGTGATTCCTCTTGATTCTATGTTGGAAAGATATCTTACATGTTTCTACTGACTTTTTTCCATTTCAGATTCCATTTCAGTTTAAGATTCTGTCATCTCTGGCCTGGATCACTGTAGAAGACTCTCACTGGACCCCCACTCCATTCTTGTCCCTATCCCTGACAATCCAGACCCCACACAGCAGCTTAATTCATCTTAAAATATAGATTTAAGTCTGATTTCTCCAAATTAAAACCCTTCAATGGCTTCCCGTTCCACATAGAATAAAATTCCAACTCCTTATGAGGGCCCTAGACAACCTATAATGTTTCCAGCCTTATTTTAACTGCCATTCCAGGCAGTGTGCCTTCTGCGTGATCAGGAATAGGCCATGCTCTTCCATAGCTAAGGATCCTTGTGCAGGCTATTCCTGAAGGCCTTTCCTGGCCCTGCATAGTAGGTAGGTCCTCCTGATTACTCACTAGCACCTTATATATTTCCTTCTTAATGCTGTCTGCAGCCTATAATTATTCTATTAATTTATTTGCTCACTTATTTATTATCTCTCTGTCCAACTATGTAATCCCTAAAACTGGTTCAGTTGATAAAAATCACTGTCCATAACATAGGTGTATAAAATATAACTATCTAAATATTTCATATTTGTTCACAAATTCCCATTCTACCAAGATAGACAAATTTAATGTAAACCAAGGTAGAACCTCCCCATCCACTTCACTAGGATGTACCCACGTTGTAGAGGAATTACATGGGCCCCCCTCAAGATCTCCATGTTCTCTGTCCATACTGACATCTGGCCACACACCTGTTGTCCTTCCAGGCCCTAGTCCGTGTTTCACAAAGGCCACCCAAGAGGCCTCTTCTTCCTAAACACAAGGTCCTTCCATCCAGTGGTTCTCAGTACTGTTTTCATTAGGTGCAAACGAGCCATTCTCCAGTTCTGATGCCATGTTGGGTCCTGGGCAGTCTCTGCTGCTGGCTGAAGCTTGGTCTCAGTCTGGATGTGAAACCATTGTTACCTGGGGACAGGCACAGGCTCCTTTTCCAGGACCCACCAAGGTCTGCACTCTTACTACCTTCCTCCAACTCCTCTGTTGTCTCAGTTCAGAGAAACTTCCTAGAAGGAGCAGGAGGTAGGTAAATAGAAGCTTTGCCCTTATTTTTGAGGTCTTTCTCTCAAACATTTTTTTCCTATAAGGGGTTCTGTGTGTTGCTCTGAGGGCCTAATCTTTTGAAGCTCAAAAGCAGACAGAAACTTTTTTCTCTGCTTTCTCTTTTCATATCACTTTCTTAAATCTATGAACCCAGAAAAATCTAACTGATCAATTTGGGGAAAGAGCTAGGCATTGGGAAAAGCATTTTTCTGACGGTGGGAAAAGCATTTTTTAAATAAAGTAATGGTTTAAATATATTTCTCCATCAGACTACTATTGTGCCTGGCACATTGTTGGGGTAGAATAAGCATTTACAAATTTAAAAGTTAATAATGAGTAAATGACGATATAAATACATGCTCCATGTCAGAGAGTGGCAGTTGGATAAATAGAGAAGCCAGAACGCAAATTAGGAGGTCCAAATCCTATACCTTACCCTCCTACTGAGCATTTGATCCCCTCTAGCTCACTTAATTATACTATTCTGAGCTGCCAAATAGAGACAGAATTATGGCTGATGTGGTTGAGAGATAACGATAACCACTTTACAGTTTTTTATTTCCTTATAATAAAATAAAAGAATATAATGGTTTATATTCTTTACAGAAATCAATTTATTATTATATCTTCTCTGTGAGCAAAGTATTTGCCAGGATTCTTCCATTAAATTGTTTTATAACCTCTCTTACAAGACAATGCAAACCATGAGTTTGCATTCATAGACTTACTTCAAGGTCTACCCAGAATTTAGATTCTGCCAAAAGTAGTTCAAATTGAAAAAGAAGCGGCGGTGGGGTGGTATTTCACATTAAGTGATCCCTTGTCACTGGCACATGAAAAAGCCAAAATACTTAAAGAGAAATAATATAGCACTAATTATGAAAATATAAAACACATTTGTCTCCATAAGGTTGCGTCTATGCCTTTATGTATCACTTTGCTCATCTATGAAATGGGATTAATAATAAGTAATGCTTATTACAAGGGCTCATTTTGAGGATTCAATGAGAAAGTACTGTCAATTACTTACCTGTTGCCAGGACCAATAAATGTTAGCTTTTGTTACTATTTCATAATAAAACGACAAGCTTCTTTGCCACTTAACTGTTGCTGTGTAACAAACCATCCAAAATTAGTGGTTTAAAACAACAAATGCTCTAATATGTTCAGAGATTCGATGAGTCAGGGACAGAAAAAGGGCCCCTTTTCCAACATGTGACAAATGCCACGACATGTGCCCATTATTCTTGCTATTTGCCATTCTTGAACAAAATTGTTTTGGTAGATGAATAATTTAGTGTGCATGATTTATAAAGTTAAAGTACTTCCTGTCTATGGAACACCAGTCATCATCACCATCATCTAGCAAAAGAGAAGAAATAAAAGAACCTATAGAGTCTACCAAACTGATAAAAGTGTGAACTCTGCAAGAGTTCACCACCCACAGCACATGACTAAAAATATGACTACATCTGGCACAGCTGCTATAACAGATGCCCTAATCAAGACTGTGCTCAGAATTGGTGGTTAGCAATTCTAGAACTACAGAGGTAAGGTTACGCTCTCTCGTGTCGCTGCTCCATGCAGTCGGGCTGAAGAGAAAAGGAAGTGGCCTCCACCTGGGGCCCTGTATGCTCCCAGAGTCAGCACAGCTGCAGAAGTAGATTTGGGCAGAAAGCAGGCAGGTTTCTGAGAGGAAGCCTGGGTAGTATCCCAGGTGGGTTGCTGTGGTAATGGTCTATCCATGGCAGTTCCTCTTCCCAGTAAAGAAATCTGATTCCAAGACTTTTGAAATCCTAGGAGAGCAAAAAACAAAACAAATTCAAGACAACAAAAAGGAAGGAAAACAAATATACAACTACCAACTTTTAAATTTTTACCAAGTTAGAACATTTTTACTTTAAAAAGAAAAAAAAAAGGTAGGGAGAGCACCTGGGCGGCTCAGTCGGTTAACGGTCCAACTCTTGATTTCAGCTCAGGCCATGATCTCAGAGTTGTGGAATTGAGCCCTACACGGGGTCAGCAGTAAGTGGGAAGTCTGCTTGAGCTTCTCTCTCTATTTCTCCCTCTGCCTGTCCACCTCCCCTCAAAAGAAATTTTTAAAATCTTAAAAAAAAAAAAAAAGGAAAGCCATAAGTTAAAAAAAAAAATTCTCTATCTACTTTCCCCATCATTTCATAGAAGAAAGGGTGTTTCACACAGTCTCTGCACCTCTACTCCCACCCCATCACCACCAAAAACTGGGGGATAGTTTGGTAGGTCATTAGCTGAGAGCATGAGACAGTTTTTCAAACTGAATAAATGTAGTTTTATAAACAACTGCCTGTGTGGTCTGTATCTTTCTCACTTCGATTTGAACCAGTGAAAATCTGGTCATGTCCCTTTATGGCAACAGAAATTGGTATTTGGGATCCATTGATTCTGGGACTCCAACTCCCCTTGAAGGAATCTGACATACAGCAGCAGACTCTCTGCTGGGAAGAGTTGTCTGTACCTGCTGCCTCCTCTCCCTCACCTCCCCTTCATCCTTCATGGTTAGGGTCTTCCCTCTCCCGTCACTTCACCCAAAATAGGGTGGATAGGATTACCAGTGACTCCCTACTGACTCCATTAAACGGACACTTCTCAGACATCTTTCTTCATCTCATCAGCACAAGCACCTGTTGATCACTCTCTGCATTCTTTTCTTTGTTTCTCCAGTATTATTAGTAGATTATACACCAGAGAATTAGGTAGTGCTTTTGCTGACTTTTCATATACAACTAAGCCAGACAAGATTTTAGCTAGAAAATATTAACAATAATAAGAGAGATATATGTTTTGCTCAGGAAAATGTTAAAAGAAGTCTCTTTTTTCCTATGTAGGCCCTTTTTTCCTATGTAGGAAAAAAGAGACTTCTTTTAACATTTTCCTGAGCAAAAAGTCAAGTTCCAAAGACACTAAAAGCAATTACTAATGGGCAGTATTTTTTTTTGTCTCTACTTCTCTAAAGATAGAACTGCAACTTTTGCATCTCCACTCTATTTCTTAAATTTATATCTAAAATGTATCTTTTCTTCCCAATACAATATTTCCCATAATATTGACATATAAGATGTCCCTTTTCTTTTTGTAGTGTACATTTTAGAGTTTAACCCTATTGTGGGGATACAATTGGTCTTTTTCTCTTTTTAAAACCTTGGGGCTTTAAGAGCTAAATCATTAAATAAAGTACTGAGAACAAATTTATCCTTACTACTAACCTAAGAGTCTAATCATTTAATTTTTGGAAACATTTCTAAGATTTAAATAACCTCTTTATACAGGCTTCCCTAATTCTTGCATAGAGCATGTATTCAGTATTTATTTATGGAGTTGAATCCTTCAAGGAGGTAATGCAACATTGAAACTATTGATTTGTATCTTTCATTTGCTCCTGTTCAGCCTGCTCTGTAGTGAAGTTATTCGAATGAATGTATGTCTTATCACTGATGATCCAGTCAGTTTCCTGGGGTGGAAACAATGTTCTGTATATCTTTGTCCTCTTCATAGCCCTCAGCACAGCTCCTTTCATGTTGCAACTGTTATTTAAGCTGAGGAGGAAATAAACTCCCCATGCAGAATCTTACAAAAACCTATAGCAAAACTTCAGCTAGTAAAGTGTTAAAAAAAAAAAAAAGTTCTTTTTGAAATTGGGAGTGAGACAAGAAGACCTGCTACCACCACTTAGGTTTAGTGTTGATCACTGAAGTGGATATTCAAGTCAGTGCAATGTGATCAAGAGGGCAGGGGAAGGGGAGAGAGGGGAGAGGCAAAAAGGAGGGAGAAAACACTAAAAAGGAAAGAAGGGTGGAAGGGAAGGAAGGAAAAAGGGAGGGGGGAGGGAGGAAGGAAGGAAAGCAGGCAGGCAGGCAAGCAAAGAAATAAAGAAAAAGTATGAGATTGGAAAGAAGAAGAAAACTATAATTTTACATAGGTGATATAATTATCTACATACGAAATCTGAAAGACTCTGGATATAATTCATAAGAAAGTTTAGTGAGGTTACTAGATTTCAAGAACAATATATATAAAGCACTTGCATTCCGAAACATTAACTACAAAGAAATACAGAAATAAATTTTTAAAAAATTAATCAAATGGCTCTTATATTAGTAAAGATAGATAAAAAGTACTAAGAATAAATGTCATAGGGGCGCCTGGGTGGCTTAGTGGGTTAAACCTCTGCCTTTGGCTCAGGTTATGATCTTAGGGTCCTGGGATCGAGCCCCGCGTCAGGTTCTCTGCTCAGCAGGGAGCCTGCTTCCCTCTCTCTCTGCCTGCCTCTCTGCCTACTTGTGATCTCTCTCTCTGCCAAATAAATAAATATTTTAAAAAAAGAATAAATGTCATAAAAATGTTCCAGACTTTAATGGATAAAATTATAAATATTTGTTTATAAATCTTTAAATGTTGAAAGATGCATCATGTTTGTAATGAAGTTATTTGGATGTATTCATATCACTAATAGGAATTCTCAGTATCACAATAATGTCATTCATATGAATTCAACGTCATTCCAATCAAAATCTTAACAAGTGTTTTCATGGCTGTTGACAAAAATGGAACTTGATCAGATTGTTATTTGTAGTCAGGCTGGTGAGACAAGGACCAGATTCATTCTATACCTAGAAAAAACAAAAAATGGACAAAATATATGAAAAAATGGTTTTCATGACATTGAAGATTAGGCAATGAAGGACAGTGATTCCTGAAATATGGTAAACAAATGAGATGAGCCTTTTGCTTGCCCCAGATTATTGCCTTGAGAGAGTTTCCTCACCACGTTGCAGAGATGAAAACCCAAGGGGAGTCAGGGGGACTCTCTGAGTCCAGGAAATGGAGCTTATAGTCCAGAGAAGCCAGAGTGGCTAGAACATGCCAACTGAGTACCTGAGGAGAGATGGCTCTGGTGATCCCCTCTCCAGAACCTGTGAGTATGATAAACTGTGTTTCTGAGTCTCTCTTATGTCTCCTTTTATGGCTGCTCTTGACTGACTATCAGAAAACAGAACACCGATTTCATTTGCTTCACTTGTCTGATACTCTGTTCATACCATGCTAGCTTCACGGTGAAGACTGTGCTAATTAAGACAATGTCTTCTTGACCGTGATAGACAAGTAAACTGGTGAACAAGAATGAAAGAGCTGAAAGAAGTCCTATCAATACTTGGTAACAATATATTTCATACCTGGCATTGCAGACCAATGAAGGAAGTAAGAACTATTTAGTAAGTCATGTTGGGACTAATGACTAGTCAAATAATAAAAGCAAACTTCGAAGTTCAGCTCACATCATAAAATTTATGTGTCAGGAGATTAAAGATTAAAATATGAAAAAAACCTTAAAATTTTTAGAAGAGATTAAAGAAATATTTTGAGTTGGAGTAGAAAATATTTCTTAAAAGAAAAAAACATAAACTATACATAAGTTTGATAAATTCAAGTATACTGCAATTCAAAACTTGTGTTAATCAAAATGTACCATAAAGTCAGTGAAAGGGAAAATCCCAACAGGGAAAAATGTATTCTCAACACTTATACCTGGCAAAGGGTTAATAGCCAGGACATATAAATAATCAAAAAGAAAAAAAGCAAGCAACCCAATTTTTGAAAAATGGACAAAAATGTTGGATGGTTTATAGAAGACAAAACGTGGAAGGCCAATAAACACAACAAAGATGCTCACCTACACTATTAACAAAAGAAAATGCAAAAGAAAGCCACAATGGAAAACTATTTTATAGTCATCAAAAACCTGAAAAGTCTCAAACTCTGAAATGTTATTGAGGAAGTGGAATGCAAGGGACCCTGCTGACAGCTAGGAGAGCATAAACGGTGCTATTGCTTTAAGAAAAATTCACTACTATCTTTTCAAGTTGAACAGGTAAATAGCCCTGACCTAGCAATTTCACTCCCCAGTAGGAGCCGTAGAGAAATACTCATATGTATGAACCAGGAGACATACAAGAGCATTCATAGCATTACTTCTGTAAACCCTCTTTTCAGCATCCCAAAAAGAGAGAAAAAAAGCATAAACAGGAGACAAGATAAAGAAGTTGTAAGATAGTCACAAAATGAAATAATATACAGCAGTGAAAATGAATGAGCCAGCATATAGTATTCAGCGTGGATGAACCTCACAAATGTAACTCAGCCCCAAAAAACACATATGGACCACTAACTCTTGCAGAAACTACAATTGCTTAAGCTGTTCTCTACTTCCTTCTGTGCAATAGAACACCAATATTGCTTGGCAGATGTCTTCTCAGAATAAAGGGAACCCTGCAGCTTGATGTGATCATGTGATTTACTTCTGGCCAGTAAGTTGTAACTGGAAATGATGACCATGACTTCCAGGAATTTCTTAAAGGGGTTGTGCTCAGCTGTTAATGGTCCTTTCTTGCCTTTCTGCCTTTTCCCTTTCTTCCAGCCAGCAACGTGAACATACTAGCTGTAATTCCAGAAGCTAACTTCAGACTAGAAGGTGACATTGAAAATGGAAACTATGAGCTGGGATGAGACAGATTTGCAGGTACCACTGTATCAGTCCTGGAGAGCCTCCCTCCAGATTTCTTTTATGTGATAGAGGAATTAACTTGTGTTTTGTTTAAGCAGCTTTCTTCTTCTTTCTTTCTTTCTCTTTCTTTCTTTTTTTTCTTTCTCTCTTTCTTCCTTCCTTCCTTTCTCTCTCTTTCTTTCTTTCTTTCTTTCTTCCTTTCTTCTGTTACACCCATTTGTTCCTTTCTTTTCTTTCTTTTTTTTTTTTTTAATTAACCTATAATTTTTTTCTTTTTTCAGGGGTAAAGGTCCGTGTTTCATTATTTTTTAAAAAACCCCCTGTTCATTTTAACACATAACCTCCTCAATGTCCATCACCCAATTCCCCCACCCCCCCACCCTCCTCGCCTCTAGCAACCCTCAGTTTGTTTCCTATGATTCAGAGTGTCTTGTGGTTTGTCTCCTCTCTGGTTTCATCTTGTTTCATTTTTTCCCTCTCTTCCCCTATGATCCTCTGCACCCATATGTTTCCATTACATTGGATACATGTGTAAATAAGGTTTACAAACACGCAAAACAATTAGCATGTGGCAAAGGTGTGGAAAAGCATGTGGTGGTAAACAACAGATTCAAGACTGGGATTACTTCTGGGTTAGGATGCAGGGGGAGGAGATGGGACATGTATATAAACGTGTATTGACTTTGTTTTGCTTTATTCTTTTTACCTTTTTGTGAGTCTTAAATACTGACATACGCTATTTAAGACTTTGGAGACTTTGGAGCATAAAGCATATGGACTTAGTTAATATGGACCCTGGATTAGATCTGTCTCCCTCGATTCTCCTTTCCCTTTGCTAACCTGAGCTGGATAAACAGAAATAAACCTGCTGGTTCTCTTAATTCCCTGGGAAGGCAAAGCTGTCACCCTCTCTGCTTCCCCTCCTCTCCTCTGCGCTTGCCCCTCACAGATACTCAGAGAAGCTTTCCTTCAGCCAAAGTCTTTCTGGTCTTATAACATTTTCATACTTTCTCTACAAGTGTCACCTCAGCCTGGATTCCTTGGAAGGGAGAAGCAGGAGGAGAGGAGAGAGGGCCTCTTACCATCTCTGCATCTTGGGGTGGAGCTCGGTTCCCCTTCTCATTATGCTTCCCTCTTCTCAGAGGGTAACCATTCCAAAGCACTGCAGAAGAGCCTTTGCTGCAGGGCCGTGTGTGGCTTAGTGCTTGGCACATCAGACCGCTGTCTCCCTACCATGCTAAGAGGATGTCAAATCTGTTGGGCATTTAGGAGCATGCCAAGAACAGAACAGCTTCTACAATGACAGTGTAACAATTTCCCTCTGGAACATTTCACAAATGGGTTGATGGGATTAGACAGCATGCCTTTCTTAGAAGACTTTAGAGACACGACCGTTTATACAAAGATGAAAGTGGTGTTTTGGGGAAAACGCCAAGTTACAAATCTGAGGTGGAGAAGATATTCCATTAACCTTGTATCTACTAGGCTGTCTATTAATTTCAAATGATAAAGGGATGTCAGATAAAGCCAATTAGCATAAAACACTCTTAGTCAGCTTTGCAAACCTTCAACAAATAGAAACAAGAATGAAGGACACTTGGGGATGGAGTTTTTCTAAGGGACTATTAAAAGTGATTGTGTCTTCACTTTCTTTCATCTTGTATAGTCTATGTGGAAGTCCTAAGGCAACTACTAAGTGATTTCCTAAATCCACTCTCCCTGCCTTTTCCCCCCCTTTGTGACTTAATGCCCTGGATCTCTTTGCAGAAAAGAGACAAATGGTGACACATTTTTCTGGAAAAGGAAATACATGATTACACCTGCTATCTAGAATGACTAGAAGACCTTTGACCTGCTGCGTACCTGCCATTTTTAAATTCTTGGTGCAACTGTAGTGATGAAGTTTCCACTTGGGGGTATTTCAGTGCTCGAGAGTGGTTGTTGAGGTACGATAATTGATGAACACTGTAAAAATCAAGTTCATGTGGTGATGATTCTTTGTTTTCCAAATGGGTATGCTACTGGAGATAAATTTCTTTCAAAATTTTTTAATTTTCTTAATAACATATAATATATTATTAGCCCTAGGGGTACAGGTCTGTGAATCGCCAGGTTTACACACTTCACAGCACTCACCATAGCACAAACCTTCCCCAATGTCCATAACCCAACCACCCTCTCCCTATCCTCTTCCCCCCAGCAACCCTCAGTTTGTTTTGTGAGATTAAGAGTCTCTTATGGTTTGTCTCCCTCCCGATCCCATCTTGTTTCATTTATTCTTTTCCTACCCCCTAAACCCCCAAGTTGCATCTCCACTTCCTCATATCAGGGAGATCATATGATAGTTGTCTTTGGAGATAAATTTTTTAAAGCAATTGATTATTCCCATTTGATTGATAAGAAAACCAAGATTTAAAAAAAAAAAAACAACAAGATTTACAGTGATTGAATAATTTACTTAATATCTACCACGAAGTTAGATGAGGATTTTTTTTTCATGAATCAGAAGATTTAATATTCTTTTTTTCCAGTTTTGCTGAGATATAATTGACGTACATCACTGTTTAATTTTAAGGTGTACAGCATAATGGTTTGACTTATATTGTGAAATGACTACTGTGATAAATTTATTTGCTGTCATCATCTCATGTTGATACAAAAAAAAGAGAAAGCAAAAAAGAAAAAAATGTATTGTTTTCCTTATGATGAGAACTCCTAGGACTTACTCTTAACATTTCTATATACCATACAGCAGTGTTAATTATGTACCATGTACATAACGGACCAATACTGTACCATACTATACCTTGTATCCCTCATGTTAATTCATCTTATAACTGGAAGTTTATACCTTTTGACCACCTCCCCCTAATTCCCTCTCCCAGCCATCCCAGAGGACATGATGAGCATGAGCAAAGGCTCAGAGGTAAACCTGATAAAGGATATTTGCAAGATGAGTAAAATAGACTTCTGCTGAAAGTATAAAATGTTCCTTTAGGGAAATAGTAATGTTAATAACAACTAAGACTTTTCTAAGAATTTTACAACTATTGGGGGGCTTGGGTGGCTTAGCTGGTTAAAGCCTCTGCCTACGGCTCTGGTCATGATCCCAGGGTCCTGGGATCGAGCCCCACATTGGGCTCTCTGCTCGGTGGGGAGCCTGCTTCCCCCTCTCTCTCTGCCTGTCTCTCTGCCTACTTGTGACCTCTGTTTGTCAAATAAATAAATAAAATCTTTAAAAAAAATAGAATTTTACAACTATTAAATCATTGAATCCTCACAATAATCTCATGAGGCCTTTTTTAAATACACATTTTATAGATGAGGAAACTGAAATAGAGAGAAGTGAAGTAACTTGTTGAAGGTCCCTTAGATTATAAAAGGCAGAACCAGAATGAGATTTGTTATGGACTGAATGTTTGTGCCCACCCTCCTGTCCCATGATCCATATGTTGAAGCCCTAACCACTAAGGTGATGGTTTTTGGAGTTGAAGCCTTTAGGAGGTTATTAGGTTTATTTGAGGTCATGAGGGTGAGGTCTTCATGGTGGAATTACTGCCCTTATAAGAAGAGACACAAGAGAACCCCCTTTTCTCCCCCCTCCTCAACCTTCTCTTACTCTCTCCCTCTCTCCTACATCCAGAGGAAAGGCTATGAGAAGGCATAGCAAGAAGGTAACCATCTGCAAGCAAGAAAGTGAGTCCTCACCAGAGACTGAATGCTGTTGGGAACTTGATCTTGGACTTCCCAGCCTCTAGAACAATGAGAAATAAAATTCTATTGTTTAAGCCGCCCAGTATGTTATGAGCTAAGAATTTGTGTAATCTAGCTCCACAGTCAATGCTATTAAACAGTAGGAGATAAGAGATTCCTACCCTGATTAGAAAAAAATGCATTCCCCATCAAGATTTAGCCCTGGAAGATGGGAAAAGGTGGTTGGCGAAGCAGTTCTGACCTTTCCCATGGTGTTCCCTTTTCCCCTTGGAGTTCTCTTATGTAGGTTACCATTGTCTTCCAGCCAGAAAATGCTCCACTAATTCAAAATGCTAGCCCAAGTGTAGACAAAACTTCTTTTCTCTTTTAGCGCATCAAGATCAGATGAAATTCACAGAAGGAATTGATCAAGTATGAAATGTAGACAAAAATAAACGGAAACGCAATCAAAGAGGTAAATAAAGTTGGGCCTATAAACTATGGATCGTACACTATTATGTTTCAGGCTTTACACTATTCTGAAAGTACACCGCTGAAGACCTGGAGGGCAGGGTCATGTAGCCTCGTGAGGCCACTGTCAGAGCCTCAGGCCCGTCTCAGCCAGGCACTTAGAAATGTCCAATTGCCCTGGTCTTGGCCCAGGAGGTGGCTCTACCTATTGTCTACCCATGATCGTTCCACAAGTGGCAGAATGGCTATGATGACAGACAAATTAATGTTCTCATTCAAATGAAATCAGGTGCCTTTATCAAACCACTATACCAAACCTTACAGTCTCAACAGAAAATATTTTGTTCCTATCCATAAACTCATGGAGGGAAGGTAGAGTGGAAACTGGTGACAGAGGGCCTAGATGGGGTAGCCAACTCTTCCTCACTTGTCACATTGGAAGTTCTGCATCTCAGGAAACACCTCAGTCCCAGGTAGGTTAGGGCAGTTGCTCACCCTCAGCTTAGTAAACCAATTTAGTTCCATAAACAACATTTTTGAGTGCTTACTGTATATCAGACAATATGCTGGGTACTGGGTACTGGAGGTACAGGATGATTAGCACCTCCTTGACCTTGAAAAGTTTTCCATTCAACCAAAAGAGTCAATGGGATTTTTTTTTTTTTAAATAAGGAAGAGATATTAAGAAAGTGTTGTTTGAAGAAGCTAACCGGGGTAGACCTTGTTGATTGCTGTGTCCCCTACTTATTCTTTCAAGCTGCCCTAGTTTAGTTCCCCTGGAAGTAAATCCTATGACAAGGGCTTTCGTATAACTTTGATATGAGTATTATTTGGGAGGTTATTCCAGGAAACATAGATATGGAATTGGGGAAGACAAGCAAGGGAAAATGGCTAATAAAGAGTTAGTTACTTTGCAAGATAATTACCATGGGAGACTATTCCCACAGCAACAGAAGTAGTCACGTACCTCAGAGTTATCTCCTCAAAGGTGAGGGGGAGTTGGGTATTTAGACACCCAATTCCCATCAGCCATTGACTGAGGCCTGCTCTTGGAGTGTTAACTCCTCGTGCTTCTTCCTGTTGCAGGTTCATTGAGTAAAGCAGGCTCTGGAAGCCATAGAAAGTCCCAGCTAGAAAAACGTAGGTGTCAGCTGTTAGAAGTTCAGCTAACATGTTCTGAAAAGGGGACCACCCAGAGCATCTGTTATAGAGTCTCGATTTATCTTGGCTTCTTACCTTCCCATATGCTTGGGGGAGGTGACCAATGATGATGGTTTCAGTAGTGACTAGTTTTGTCATGTGTAGGTAAGCCGATCCTGGGGAAGGAGTGGGTCTTCTGGAAAAAGGTCTTCTTCAGTAATTAAAAGAAAATACCTTTTCTTCATTGGACATTTCCCTGCCTGCATGTGATCCCCAAAACCCATGAGGACAGACAACATCACACACCAGGATAGAGGAAAAAGACAGACAATAGGGTCTGTGACAATATAGTCCATTCAATCTTGAAACCACTGACCCTGAATTTACAAAGTGAGATATTATGTATTATGATCATTTAAGATATTTTCAGGCTGAGTTTTCTGTTGCATCCAAAAGCACCCTACACACTTAATTTCTCTCAAACAATGGAGGAGACTTTAGTACCTCCCATCCCACTAAATAATATAAGGAGAAAATAATAATAATTATAATAACTAGAGCTAGCGTTTATCAAATGTTTACTATGTACCAGGGACTTTCCTCAGCACTTTACATTATTTAATCTACCACGAACTTTTCAGGTCAAGGGGGTGCTAATCATTCTGGTACCCCCATACCAGGATATTTGTATTAGTTAAGGCACTGTTACCTGCTCTAACAAATTCCAAAATATACTATGGCTCAAGTACAATAGAAGCTTCTTTGTCCATTCAAGTCTGGTATGAGTATTCCTGATTGGCAGGCAGTTCTCCTCTAAACAAAGATCCCAGGCACTACCCACATCGTTGCTCCTTCATTTCCAACGTGTGGCTTCCTAGGATGTTCAGGACACTGACATCTAGCTGGTAAGTGAGGAAACAGGTACAAAAGGTGCACCTATTTCCAAACCACATTGACAACACACATCATTTCCCATCTTACTGAATAACCACATCACCTCTCACATTTTATTGAATAAGCTCACAGTCCAACCTTGATACAGCAGGGGCCAGGGAGGCACTCCCCAGAACAATTCTACACTATGGAAGGGGAACAAGGATTGTTTGTCCTTGAGAGGTTCTTATCATGTCCATCTGGGAGTGGAGGAAACTGAGGCACAGAGAAATTAGCAACTTGCCTGAGATCGCAGTGGTGAAGCACATTGTACTCTTTGGAAATATTCTCTGTTTTAAAAATTACTGCATATTCTGGGGTATTCACTTAGTTTATAATATGCATACCTATAGTTAAATAAGGCACTATTAAATGCCATGGGGAAAATGTGGGGCCAAATTCATTGAAAAACTTGAACTAAATGAGGACTGTTCCATCCACGTGGCCTCACCTTCCCACTCCTGTTTGGAAATGTGTGGTCAGTTTCGATTGTCACAAATCCTGGGGTAGCGCACAAATCAAATGATGAAGCCCAAGGTTTCTAAATGTTCTACAATGTCCAAGACAGCCTGAACCCCATGACGAATCGTCCCTTTCAAAAAGCCAGTGGTGGGGGATCGCCTGGGTGGCTCAGTGGGTTAAGTGTCTGCCTTCGGCTCAGGTCATGATCTCAGGGTCCTAGTATCGAGCCCCACATCGGGCTCTCTGCTCAGCAGGGAGCCTGCTTCCCCCTCTTTCTCTGCCTGCCTCTCTGCCTACTTGTGATCTCTCTCTGTCAAATAAATAAATAAAATCTTTAAAAACAGAAAACAAACAAACAAAAAAGCCAGTGTTGTCAGTGGCACTAGATGAAGGCTGTCCTTTCTGTGGGGGGCTTACTTGTCGCTGTGGAGAAAAGACATGTGTGCTAAGAATGAGCTATTGGAGTGGTTTTGATGCAGCATAGCTTCTGAGTTTAGGAGGCTTCTGCCCGAGTACTGTTCTGCTACTTATAAGCCAGCTTAGGGCAAGTTCAGTTATGAAAACCACTCAGGTCCGAGATGGAGTGACCATTTGAAGTAGAATAGGTAGCAGAAAGTAGAGGAAGTCTCCTCAGGAGAGAGGTAGCTCTGTGTGCCTACAGGCTGGGCTTATGGTAAGGGATGACTATGAACCCCATTCAGCAGAGGGAGCCACTCTCTCTTCTCACTGGATGTTTCAGTCTTAAACGGAAACATGTGTAGCATTGCTGGAGGGAAAGGTGCAAAGTGACTGGGGCTTAAGGAGAGTGGAGAGAACAGTTGTGTTCTGAGTGTAAGAAGCCTCTTCAGGCTTTTTTCATTACTGTTGCTTTTAGAGTCTCTCTCCATAAGGTGCTGGCGTGAGGTCCCATTAAAGTGAGGCTGGGTGTTCAGACTCCGACAGAAATGATGACCGCAACATCTGTATACCAGACAGGCATGGTTCCCAGAGCTTTTGTTACGCCCTGTACCTACATTCAGGAGGCTCACTTAACCCCAGCCCCAGAGCAGCGCCTGGTACAAGGCAGGAAGTGGCTGGTTGATTGGGAATGAAAGCAAGAATGCACGTATGAGGGAGTCCTCACAACAACCTGCTCCTTTGGTGTCCAGATTTTCAGGGTGAGGACACCGAGACTGCCAAAGTTTCCATAACTGGGCTAAAGTGAAAGAACTATTATAAGTGGCACGATTCTAATTGATCTTAATTTTGACTCCAAAGGCTCCAGGATGCAGAACTGTGGGAGTATGAATAAGAAAGTACTTTTTTCCAATGATTTTTGTAATGAATAACCAGTTGATGGCTTCAAACAACACAGATGTATTCTTTTTTTTTTTTTAATATTTTATTTATTTATTTGACAGAGAGAGAGATCACAAGTAGGCAGAGAGGCAGGCAGAGACAGAGGGAGAAGCAGGCTCCCCACTGAGCAGAGAGCCCAATGTGGGGCTCGATCCCAGGACCCTGAGATCATGATCGGAGCCGAAGGCAGTGGCTTAGCCCACTTAGGGGCCCCAGATGTATTCTTTTATAGTTCTTTAGGCCAGAAGTCAGAAACCCGTTTCACCAGGCTGAAATCTAGGTGTTTGCGGGGTAGCAGTCGCTCTCCCAGGCTCTGCTGCTTCCTTGCCTCTTCAGCTTCTGGCGGCTGCTAGCAGTCCTTGGATAGACCATATCACTCCCGCTTTGCCTCCTGCTCTCACTGCCTCCTCTTCTAAACGCTCAATCTTCCCCTGCTTCCCTCATATAAACATTGCATTTAGGGCTCGCTAGATGATGCAGGATAATCTCAAGAACCTGAATTTAGTCACACCCACAAAATCCTCTTTTGTCATAAAAGGTAGCATTCACGGCTTCCAGGAACCTGGATGTCTTGGGGGTGGAGGTGGCAGGCACTATTTAGCCCACTCCACAGAAGGCCTGGGTGTTTACTGTATGCAGTAAAAAGTGTGTCAGTGTGCAAGTGTTTGTTAAGGGGAGCCTTGCCTATGAGTGTGACCTAGGTGTAAGACCTAGGTGTGAGGGGCACCTGGGTGGCTCAGTCGGTGAGCATCTGCCTTTGGCTCAGGTCATGATCCCAGGGTCCTGGGATCGAGCCCCGCATCGGGCTCTCTGCTCAGCAGGGAGCCTGCTTCCTCCTCTCTCTCTGCCTGCCTCTCTGCCTACTTGTGATCTCTCTGTCAAATAAATAAATAAAATCTTAAAAAAAAAAAAAAAAGACCTAGGTGTGACCTAGGTGTAAGAAAGTGCCGGTGTGTGCTACCAGGTTCTTGAAAGAATGTATGAGTGCACATCTGTACATGCAACGGGGTCTGTGCATGTGGCTGTGTATGTTTGAATGTCGTTACTATGTGCGAGTTCAGTGGACAAGCGACTGTGCGTGTGTGTGCTGCATGGAAGTGCCTCTATTTGGCGCGAGCCTGGAGTGCACCCGAGTGCATAGCATCTTACAATAGCCAGTGCGGGAGGCTGGCTGTGGGCCAGGGTTGTGGTTCTGCTGCCTACAGGGGCCACTGTCCTGGCCCAGCTTCGCACCATCCTACGCTTGCTAGCCCTCTCGGGCCACTTGGTGGGTGGGCCTAGGGGCATCTTCTCCAGCCCCGCGGTGGGCACGAGGGAGCCAGCGGCCACACTGTCCAGGTGCAGAACATAGGCAGAGCTGTGGCCTTAAAGGGGAATTGCAGATAGGCTGGGATTATGGTGGGGGGGGGCGGCTGCCGAGCACTTACTGGGTCTTCTGGGAGGGTTCAAGGAGCTAGCCCAGGAGGAAAAAAAAAAAAAGAAAGAAAAAAAGCTGGGACAAGCCCTTAAATCCAGCTTCACACGGAGGCAGTCATTGCCCAGATTTCATCCCTCCATGAGAGGCTGGTTAAAAATGGGGCACATACTAGGGGCCTGGAAAAGGCCTCAAAGGTCTGCGGATGACTGTGGGTACTTGGAGGGGATGGAGGTGCACGGAAAATAGGCGATCGTGTGTGGGCCTATTTGGGAAGAAGACTCACCAGGACCAAGGAGGCAGCATGGCTAGTTCTCTGCATCATGAACAACTTAAGGAGAGTTTTTCAGCCAATGCTTCTCAAACTTGCCTCCCTGCAAATACCAGGAGCTACACCCAGCAATACCTGACTGTCTAAATGGGCCAGGCACGTTTTCCATCCAAATCACAAGGGCAACATTTTAACAGAATGGTCTTATCTTTAAGTATTTCTTCATGGGCATTTTCTAAAGCTTTGGTGCCTGTTACAGCATGTGGGCTTGTGAGTGTGAGCAGAAGGCAAAGTCAGTGATCTGGGAGCAGATGAATATTAATGGTAAAATTCAGAAGCAGCTAACTGCAGAGTGTGACAGCTTGCTTCCCAACCCCCCATGCTCTAGCTTGTGATTTTTATGTTGCAAACACATAATTTAAACCTATATCCTACTAGTAGAGGTACTTCTCATTCATGTGATAAAATTCTATGTCTGACATTTCAAGTTGTTCTTCAGAGTGATTACCATAACTTTCAGGCCCTGCCTCCTAAACTCATTTGAGAGCCTCAGCTGGAGAGACCCCCCACGATCCCTTCTTGACTTGTCTTTCTTAGGAAAAACACAAACTTTCTGAGTTTCAGTTTGAGCATGTACACATTAATAATTCCTACTTTGGGGAAGAATCTCAGTATCTCTCACACTAACCTGGCCCATAGAAAGTGCTTGATGATTATCCTGAACAGAGATAATCAATAAAGGGCCCAATTGACGAGTATGTGAGCTATGGGCAGTGATTCTCACACTTTTAACGTGCATAGGAATCATCTGGAAATGTTGTTAAGATCCAGTTTCCAATTCTGTAGGTCTGGGCAGGAGCCCGAGATTCTGAAATCTAACAAGCTCCTGGTGATGCTAATGTTTCTCATTCCACCAACAATGAATGTCTCAAAGGTAGTAGTATTATAGCTTCAAGGCAGAAGACAGAAATTAGAGCAGGAAAAGTATTGCAGCCACTTTACAAATGGCTTTAATGAACTGAGGAGCAAAAAGTTCGAAAATGTTAAATGCTCCTCAAGCAAGAAGCAGATTTTTTTTTTTTTTTTGAGTGAGTAAGCAAGACAAACAGGAGACCAGAGAGTCATAATGGCCCAGTTTTACTCAGACACACACAAAACCATGCCTCTCATTCAGAAAGTAATACAGATTCTGCAGCGAGCATGTTTTTTTTTTTTAAGATTTTATTTATCTATTTTTGAGAAAGATTGAGAGAGAAAGAGAGAAAGAACACAAGCAAGGGGAGAGGAAGAGTGAGAAGCAGACTCCCTGCTGAGCAGGGAGCCCTAGGCGGGGCTCAATCCCAGGACCCTGGGATCATGATCTGAGCCTAAGGCAGACGCTTGACTGACAGAGCCCCCCGGGTGTCCCGTGTGAGCATGTTTTAGGGGTGCTCTGGAGTCAGAGTTGCAAACTCCAATGTCAACAGCTATGCAGGGCGCTTGTCCTGTCTTAGAAGGTGAAGCTACTCCTCAGCTTAGCCCACTGTCATGGAGAAATTGTTGCCAAATTTTCTTATTTCTAAGAGAAGCTCAAATTCTCTATTTTTATGGGAATTCTCTTTGTTTTTAAATGTTGGCAACAGCTTAAAAACATTTTACAACTAGAGCCCAGTTATCCCACTCCTGGCTGCCTTTGGTATCATGCCCTCAAAATCTCACGGAAAAGGAATGAAGGAATGATGATGATGGAAAAGGAATTGAAGCTTGTAGAAGAGGTTCAAGAAGGATGACGCTGGACCTTAGTGACATGGCCTGGGATTTCTGGTGCCACCAGTGCTTGCTTCTCAGTTGTCAGGGGAATTTTGCCCCAGATCCTGGTCCCCAAGCGCCTCTTGCACTCTAAAGTCAGGGCCCCTGACTTTAGACAAGGCGCTGTAGCAACAAGCCAGCTGACAGTCCTCGCAGGCACTGGTGTCTTTAAACTCTTTCAAGACCCCAAATCACTAGCCCAGAACCTTGCGTGGTGGTCATGAGGCAGGTACCAAGGCACCTTGGAATGAGGAAAATGGCATCTGTCTGGAGGTTAGTCCATGGCTCTCCCCATGGCATCACTAACTGCTGGAGTAGAAACATCATGACGCCTGCCCCACACTGTCTGGCAACGACGGCTGTTTGCTTGGCAGTTTGTACGTGGGGATCAGATACCACCGGGTCTCAAACCTGTACGCTATTATTGAGACACTGTGAGAAAAAAGGGTGCTGTAAAGCATTTGACTGGCACAGAGCAGATAAAGAACACACTGTGAGATATTTGCTTTGGAAATTCTTTACCTGAAACTTCTAATTGTGTCTTAATTGGTATCTTCCATTCAAAAGACTCTCGTTCACTGTCCTTATGTGGTCTGAGGAAATTGCGAAAGTGTGTTCGTCAAGTGGGTAAGAGGAGCAGCACAGAACTTCCAGTGAATAATACTTTTTAGATGTTTGAATAGCTTTGATCACGCCTATAATGATTGCAATCTGCCAAGATTGGGGTTTGTTTAAAATCTCTGGGAAAATTCTGATGTCACAGCTCCACATTACTGTGGAGAGAGTGTTGTAAGGATCTTTACAGAAACCTCTTCACACTTGAACCGCCAGCAGTGTTTTTAATAGATTATATGAAGTATCCATAACAACAACAAAATCTGTTGGACCACCCTAGCTGACAGCTGCCTGCCTTATAGTTGAGTGCTGGTCAGTCAGAAAGCTGAACCGACCTAACTACAGGTATAGGCTTTGATGCATAATTTCCATCTTGGATTTATTTCTGAGCACAAGGGAATGCTAGAACCACACATTTGAAATATTAGTAAGAGCCCACTAATGACATACTGGGTGGTATTTGCCACATGTGACTAAGCTTTACCGGCTGTGATAGACCGACAGTGATGTGCAGCCTGTGAGGTATGTGAGCTTTTTCTCCTTTTATACTTTTTTTAGAGGACAAATCAGAATGGTTTGCAAAAGATTACACCAAAGACTACCATTTTCAAATAGTTTCATTTTTACAATAGAAGATTATGGAGAAGAGGAAAATGGAGAGCGGGGGAGGGGGTTTGTGTGGGAATCTCAAACCTAAATGTGATCTCAAAAGAAAAACTTAGCTGTGGACGATTACCTTCGAATGAAAGCCTATGGGATTTTATAGATAGGATCTGAATTATTATACTAATAAAGTAGATAACATCTCTAAGGTGATTAATGGCTTATTGTTGTAATTTGTGTGTAGGAGAGTAAATTTAATGAGAAATACAATGATGAAACATGGTGTAAACCTTTCTTTCTTTCTTTCTTTCTTTTTTTTTTTTTTTTTTTTTTTTTGAGAGAAAGAGTACTAGAGAGGGAAGGATCGTAGGGAAAGGGAGAAGCAGACGCTCCGCTGAGCAGAGAGCCTGAGGCACAGCTCGATCCAGGGACTCCAGGATTGTGACCTGAGCCAAAGGGAGCTGCTTAACCAACTGAGCCACCCAGACACCCCAGTGTAAACCTTTTTTAAAAAATTGTCTTTTTTCTACTTGTTTTATACTCTTCTTCACTTTAATGTATATGTTAAAGTAAGTGGCATATTCGGGAATGGCCAAAAAGAAAGGGTTTCAAACTCCAAATTCTAAGAGAAGTTTGCAAGATACTTAGTGCATGAGTTGTTTTTCTTACCCTCATTTCATTGATTTTGAAACATGAATAGGCTTTACCTTTAAGGGTTTTTTTGGATCACATTCATTTTCAGAACACATTCTTTAGGGTCTAAGAATGTAGAACTTCAATAAATAAGATAGACCTCTGTATCATTTCAGATTTCAAAACAACAATCGTGTTCTATGCTGTTGAGGCTCAGGAAGTGGGAAGAAGCCGTGAACAGTTAGATAGGCCACTTGTATGATCTTCTTTCTTAGTATAAGCATGTTAGAAGCTAACCATTACCCAAAAAGCCACTAAATAAGACGTCAAATAAACACATACGGTTTGCCAAATGCATCACCTTCCTTAAACAAGCAGTTCTTCAAAAGGGGAAAATTGTTTCCAGGCCTTTTTCTCAATCTGGGAGAAAGCTGTGAAATACATTTGCTTTTTAGGAATTTAATGCCAAATTCTATTGTAACCATTCAAAGAAACCCTCCCAAGAGTCCTTAATTAAAATTGTTTTCTCTGTCATCGATATCCTTCATAGCCTTAAAAAATATATGCTTTGTACTAGAGACCAGAAAAACAATAGAGGAAATCAGTGAACCAAAAGCTAGTTCTTTGGAAAGAACAACAAAATTGACAAAACGTTAGCCAGATTTACTGAGAAAAAAGATGCAAATAACTAAAATCAGAAATGAAAGTAGGTTGTTACCACCAACCTTACAGAAAATAAAATGGATTAAAAGAAAATACTATGAACAATTATAGGCTAACAAATGAGATAGCATGGATGAGATGGCAAATTCTTACAAAGACCCAAAACTGACTCAGATAAAATTAAAAACTGAACAGATCTATAACAAGAGATTGACTCAATAACCAAACCTCTCAACAAACAAATATCTAGGGCCAGAAGACTTCACTGATAAATTCTACCAAACAATGAAAGAAGAATTAACACCACTTCTACTCAAACTCTTCTAAAAAATTGAAGAGGAGGGAAGACTTCCAAATTCATTCTGTGAGGCCATACACCTTACTCTGAAACCAAGATCAGATAAAGACCCCACAAGAAAGCTGCAGGTGATAACCCTTATGTATAAAGGTGTAAAAATCACCAGCCACTAGTAAACTGAATCCAATAGCACATTGAAAGGATTATACACCATGATCAAGTGGGATTTATGTCAAGAATGCAAGAGTGGGTCAACATGAGAAAATCAATCAATGTAACACATCACATTAATAGAATGAAAGAAGTACATCATCTCAATTGACACAGAAAACATGTTTGACAAAATCCAACACCCTTTCATGATGAAAATACTCAGAAAACTAGGAACTGAAAGAGCTTCCTTAATGTGATAAAGAGCATTTATGAAAAACCTACAGCTAACATCAATTCACAGCTGACATCTCACTCAATGGTGAAAGATATAAGGAAGGAAGCTTATAGTCTTGGGTAACAAGTGGTGTCTGCGTTCACCACCAGCATTTGTAACTGTACTGGAAGGTCTGGCCAGAGCAGTCAGGTAAAACAAATGGATTCAAGACATCCAAATTGGAAAGGAAGAAGTAAAAGTATCTCTATTCACAGAGGACATATTACTATATATGGATAATCCCAAAGAGTCTGAAAACAAAACAAAACAAAATGTAACAGCTACAACAACAACAAACCATTGAAGTTAATAAATGAATTCAGCAAAGTTGCAGGGGATGGGATTAATACACAAAAATCAGTTGTATTTCTTACGTACCAGTGATGTACTATTCAGAAAGGAAATTAAGAAAACAATTGCATTTATAAAACACCTAAAGACTAAAATAACTAGGAATACATTTAACCAAGGAGGTGAAAGACCTGTACACTGAACACTATGAAACACTGCTGAGTAAATTTAAAGAAGACCTAAATATGTGGAAAAAGATCCATCAAGGGTGCCAAGATCATTTAATGGGGAAAGAGTAGTCTTTTCAACAAATGGTTCTGGTACGACTGGATATCTATGTGCAAAAGGTGAACTTGGACCCTCACTTCACACATATAAAAAATTAACTTAAAATGGATCAAGTACCTATGTATAAGAGTGAAAAGTGTTAAACTCTTGCAAGAAAGAATAAAGTTAAATCTTTATGACCTTGGATTTGGCAATGACTTTGTAGATATGACACCAACAATATGAGCAACAAAGACAAAAGAGATAAATTGGACTTTAGTGAAATTAAAAACCTTTGTGCCTTAAATGACTCTGTAAAAAAGTAAAAAGATAACTCACAGAATGGGAGAAAGTATTTGCAAATCATATACTATCAAGTAAGAGTCTAGTATCCAGATGATATTAAGAATCCTTTCAACTCAATAACAAAAAGACAAAAAATCGAATTAAAAAATAGGTAAAAGACTTGAATAGACATTTTTCTGAAGTAGATGTAGATATGAAGCAAGCATATGCAAAGACACTCAACACAATTAGTCATTTAAGGACTGCAAATAAAAACCATAATGAGATACCATTTCACACCCAGTAGGATGAACATAATAAAAAAAAAAGGAAAATAAGTGTTAAAGAGGATATGGAAAAATTGGAACCCTCAGGCATTAGTGGTGACAATGTAAAATGGTCCAAGTTGCTTTGGAAAACATCTTGTCGTTTCCTCAAAAAGATAAACATGGAATTACCACATAGCACAGAAATTGTTCTTCTAGGTATAAACCCCAAATAATTGAAAACATGTGTTCACACACATACATATGCATATTCATAGTAGCATTATTCACAATAGCCCAAAGGTAGAAGCAACCAAAATGTCCATCAGCAGATGAATGGATAAACAAATTGTGGTATACACCTACAATGGAATATTAATCAGCTATAGAAAGGAATGAAATACAATACATTCGTGGATGAAACTTGAGAACATATGCTAAGGGAAAGAAGCCAAATGCAAAAGGTCACATATTGTATGATTTCACTGACATGAAATATCCAGAATAGGTAAATCCATAGAGACAGAAAACAGATTGGTGGTTGTCAGTGGCCAAGATGAGGGAGCCTTGGGGGGTAACTATTTAATGGGCATAAGAATTTCTTCTGGGGTGATGAAAATGTTTTGGAACTAGATAGAGGTGGTGGTTGCCTAACATTGTGAATGTGCTGGAAGCCACTGCATTCTACACTTTAAAATAGTTCATATATAACATAAAGCATATCAAACAGGAGGAGGAAGGTGGGGGGATGGGTAAAATAGGTGAAGGAGATTAAGAGCACACTTGTGATGAGCACTGAGTAATGACATAGAGAATTGTTGACTCACTATATTGTAGACTTGAAACTAATATAACACTATATGTCAACTGTACTGGAATTAAAATTGAAAAATTTAATAGAAAATAAAAAATAAATAAAAGTATTTTGAAAGGGAAAAATAAAATAAAATAGTTTATATAAAATTAATTACATAAACTTTACCTCAGTTAAAGAAACTTCTATTGAAGTATAATATCCATGCAATAAAATACACTTAATTTAAGTGGATATGTCCATGAATGTTTACATAGCATAGTCATTTTGTTAGCATATCAGTAATTCATTCTTTTTAAATCCTGAGTAGGTTTCATTGTACAAGTCAGTCACAAATTTTTATCCAGTGATCCATTGATAGACCTTTGGGTTGCTTCCAGATTTAGGAAATTATGAATAAAAGCTCCCATAAACATTTTTGTCCAGCTCTTTGTGTGGTCATGTTTTCATTACTCTTGGGTAAATACCTCCCAGTGGAATTGCTCAGTCATGAAGTAAATGTGTATTTAATTTTATTTAAAAAAAAAAAAAAAAGCCAAACCTTTTGAGTCCTTGACACATCTCACACCCCCATCAGCAATGTATGAGAATCAGTTACTCTACATCCTCACTGAAACTTGGTATGGTCAATCTTTTAAATGTTAGACATCCTCTAAGGCAAGAGTTATCCCTACTTCCAAGGCAGGGCCTACTGGAATCTCTACTGAATGTTACCAGTATTCAAGAAGGCAGAACTCAAATGTCTTCTAGTCTTGCATGAGCTCCAGGAGTTTTGCTTTCCCCAGTAGTTGTTCTTTGCCTGGCCTCCTAGAGCCTTGTCCTACTTTGAATCAATAATCAACCAAAGACTCAAGGTGACCCATATTTAGATTTATGGAGCTCTCCTTCTCTACATTGTTTCCTCTTCTCTGGAACTCTAAACTATGATCACTGTTCTTCACTCCCACATTATTTTATTTGTGTCTCTTTAAGAGGGTTGACCATTGCTTATTCTTCATTAAATTTAATTTATAGTTCAATTTATGTATACAGTTTATATCCATATCATTCACTGGGCTTAGTACAGAGTTTTGCCTTAGCGATTTCTGCAGTTACACTCAACTTGTTCAGGTTGTGTGGTTTAGAGGCAAAACCCGTGGAGCCTTGTCTAAGTGCCAGATCACCTTGCATACACATCTCCCTCCCATCCTCTCTCACTCCCCAGGCCCAGAGCAAGTAAAGTGCTCACACTGAGTTCTCCCATAGCATTCTTTCCTAGCTCTTTCTTGTTTACCTTTCCAGCCAGGCTGCAAGTTCTGTGGAGGCAAGACTTCATTCTCAAATTAAAATTACATTTTCTTAGCAGATAGAACCATCAAGTATCCCTACTTTAACGATGGAATTTCAAATCTTTTTTTTTTTTTTTTTTTTTTTTGACAGATCACAAGTAGGCATAGAGGCAGGCAGACAGAGACAGGAGGAGGAGGCAGGCTCCCTGCTGAGCAGAGAGCCCGATACAGGACTCGATCCCAGGACCCTGAGATCATGACCTGAGCTGAAGGCAGAGGCTTTAACCACTGAGCCACCCAGGCACCCTAACGATGGAATTTCAAGTGCATTTGCTTGCTGCCAGCATTTCTTCAGCAGAGAACAGGAGTTGTTGTTGAACATGGTATCTCGGATTTGACATCTACTATGGGAATGTGTGTCCAGTTCCTGGGAATACTGGAGCACATCTATAGGACTGGTTTCCATTGTCTGTTTTCTGTTTGTTACTTTACCATAAGTTAAGAATCTTGGATTTCGAGTTCATAAGTTAATATTCTTGTCCATATTTGTACATATTTTTAAATATTTAAACATTCTTATTCAAACTATTCCTATTGGGCTTGCTATTGGACAAAAGTTCTATATTTGTATAGTATATTTGGTATAGTATATTTTAAATGTACTAGAGAAACATTATTCTAAAACATTTTGAAATATGACAGCAAGGTTGTTGATATGTTTCACTGACTGCCTTTTTCTTTTTCTTTTTTTTTTTTTCAAGACTTGATTTACTTATTTGACAGAAAGAACAAGCAGAGGGGAGAGGCAGAAGGAGAGGGAGAAGCAGGCTCACCACTGAGCAGGGAACCCAACTCAGGGCTTGGTCCCAGGGATTTGGGATCATGACCTGAGCTAACGGCAGAAGCTTAACCTACTGAGCCACCCAGGCAAACCTGACTACCTTTTTTTTTCTTGACTCAGATGTACCAACCTTTTAAATTTAGTTAAAAAAAAAAAAAAGACATTAAGCATATGTACTTTATATGTTCACTATTCTATGTTGAATTTCTTTTACATGTGTTCCTTGATGGGAGCAAAATTTTAATCATCTTTGGTCAGATATTGCATTATACTATTCTCTGCAGGGAGCAAAATTTTAATCATCTTTGGTCAGATATTGCATGATACTGTTCTCTTGCAGTGGACAAGGGAGTACTTTTCTTTTTTCCTTTTTTTTTTTAAGATTTTATTCATTTATTTCAGACAGAGAGAGTGAGCGAGCACAAGCAGGGGGGAGGCGCAGAGCGAGAAGCAGACTCCCAGCTGAGCAGGGAGCCCAATGTGGGGCTCCATCACAGGGCCCTGGGATCATGACCTGAGCCAAAGGCAGACACTTAATAACTGAGCCACCCAGGTGCCCAAGGGGAATACTTTTCAAGAAGAATCTGAGAAGGATACTCCACAGAGCAAATTTGTCCATCTTATTTATAATAGAAGTCAGACACCAACCATATCTACTCTAGAAATAATCTCTATTAAGTGAGACTTGCTTCTAGGGAAGCTGTAAAATATTATAGATGCCTAGATAAGTCATCTGTTTATAAAATACTGTAGAAAAGTACAGAATATAGTCAGTCCTCAGAAGCATTGGAAATCCAAAACAGAAGGAAGTGCATTTTGAAAATCACATTGGTATCCCACACACCGGCGCTGGCTGGAGGCATGACTCAGCATTGTGGTGTACGGTCTCAGATCCCTGTGCTGGGATGGTTCACTCTGAGGTCGTTCATTTCTGTTGCACCGGAAGATTCACTGGGAGTCAGGAGACTCAGGGTGATGCCCAGTTCTACCCTTGGCTTGTGATCGTCAACATTTAACTTCATTGTATAAACACAGAAACTGACGTTCTGAGGGGTTAAGTAATTGTCTGGTTTCCCACAGGTAACAAGTCATCGCTTCAGGTCTTTTGGACCCTAGAGCTCAAGCCTTTTTTTTTTTTTTTTCCCTATTATATGCAAGGGTCAAATAGATCTTCACATTTATTTCCCTGCTTATACCAGTGCGTATGCGCAATTTGATTAAAAGTGATTTTATTTGGTAAAAATGATGCTGATTTAAAATCTGACCACTGATAGAAATTTTGAAACTGTGCTCTTATTTACATTTTAGTGTCATACCTAGTTCCCTAATCGCCTGACTTCATGAATTCCCGCATTATAAGGCCAAGAAAGCATATCATGTATTTTGGACATGTATATGAATTTCCATATACATGGCCAAAGAAAAGGCAGAGAGAAGAGGCAAATTAATTTTTTAAGATCGCCACCGGGTTTCTTTTAGGTTTTAAATGTGTTTGCTCCTTGCTATAAAGGAAGACAGGTTAGAGAACAGTCAGGGAGCCTTGACCAGGAGTGAATGACATGTTTCATGGCTGTTATATGGTCACCTTTTGTTTGTCATTGGTACTAAGTTGGCTCATTAAGTTTTGTTGTCTGGGTATTTGCCAACTGTTATTTTGCAGCCTCCTCTGCATGGCCTCCAGAACTGGAAAAGGGGATGAAGCCCTTTCTCCAGACTTCCTGACATGCCAGATGGGTGGGCACCCGGCAGATTTCATAGGCTGCTCCCTGACGAACCAGCTGCTGAGGATTTATCTTCAAAGAGGGAAGGAAGGCTCTGTTATATGTACATGGAGGACTTCATGGGCGGGGTTGCCAGATTTAGCAAATAAAAATGCAAGACACCCAGTTAGGTGTGGTTTTCAAATAAGTAATGATTAAATGTTCAGTACAAACACGCCTTAAATCTTGCATGAAAATCTTGTATTGTACCCAGCGACTGTCTTCATGTTGCAACTTGTGTAGAGTGGAAAAGAGGCCAGTCTGTTTTCCGATCTCTCTCTTTTTTTTTAAAATCTACATCCAGTTTTAATTTCTTGTCTTCATCTGGTTTGAATATTTTCTTGCCTCAAGGTAGCTGAACATGATATGTTGCCATTGGGGGATATCTTATTCTTTTCTATCCTAAGACTGAGCAATGATCCACAGATGCTGACAAGTAGTCCACAATGACTATCATTAAAAATACAGTCCGTGGCCACAGGTGAACATCTCCGTCACAGTATTCAAATGGAAAAAAAAAAAACTGAAGTGGAAGATCTGTAACCTTTAAAATATCGTGTTAATGTATTTAAACATGTAAATGACTTTGTCATCTTCATATGCCACATTATAATGTTGGATAATGGTGGCTTTGGATTATATATTCATGGATGTCCACCCTTATTTACAACTCCGTATCTTTACATAAATATGGATATAAGCATGTTCTCACAATTCATATATTACAAGTTAAAGAATCAGAAAAAAAGTGTAAGTTTGGTAATCATTTATTCTAATAAACTTCTATTTGTTTTTGTTTTTTTGTTTTGTAAACTTCTGTTTGTAATTGACATTTTCTCATTTAAAAACCAATAAGAACATTTTTGCGTTATTTTCAGTAGGATAAGGCATTCTTTGCTAAGATCTAACATTTCTCTTTCTCATCCCAAATGGGTCCTTTGAGAATTTTTGGCTGTGGCACATTCAGATTCCATGTTATTACTTTTTATTTCAGTTGGTCTGTGTGGCCGAAAAGTGAACAGAAAGTACAGTTATAAACTTTCGGTCCCTCTAGATAAGGGAGAGATTGGCAAGGAAAGTCAAATACTCAGAGAGCTATCTGAGCTGATAAACAGTCCCACTTTTCCTCTCCCAGCTACTCTAAAAACCCCTCCTTCCAAAATAATCACTGCAAACAGTTCCAGCATATACTATGCGTCAGTACTGTCCTGTAGTTCCCCTGCACCACTCAGTAGGGTAGGTCCTATTTTCATCATCTGAGGTTGGTGGTCACAACACCTTTTGTGATTTATTGAATAACTAAATATCATTCTTTTTACTTTTCCTCTGATTACCATTTCTTTAAATACTGTTTAATCTGTATGTTTCTTCATTTGTCTTTTTAGAACCAGTACAAAACTGAATTTGGTTTTAGCTCTACATTGGTGAAAGTGGCCCCGTTTCTCTCCTTCTCAGATAGGACACGTTTCCTACTGCCACCTGGTGGCTTCAACTATGACAAGGGTGAGGACCACTGCACAAACCCATGCAATCAGCTCTGAATTCCACTGGGTACCCAGGGACTGTCCTCATGTTGCAACTTGTGTAGAGTGGAAAAGAGGCCAGTCTGTTTTCCGATATCTCTCTCTTTTTTTAAATCTACATCCAGTTGAGAAGAAGGAATGGGGACACCTCCCAGGGGTGTCCTTTTTATATGTGCTCTTTGCTTTCTCATATTTCTCCTAGCAACCCCAATTGTACATGTGATAAAACCGAAATGTCAATGAACTGGGCTAAGATCGTTAGGTTTCTGAATCAACATTAGGTGATGTCGGGAATTTGTCTGACTGATGAAAAGTTAAAATGGTGTCACATGAAAAATAACTTCATAAGAAGAGGGCTTGTCTCTTCAACAAGGAGTGCCAAGCACCCAGCACATAGCAGACATTCGGTGAATAGCAGTAGAATAGAACGAATTACAAAATATATGGTCGTCCCCAGTGACTCATTTGGTACTTGGGAACACTTAATCAGTTTTCTCCCCTACACCCTCACAACACCAAACCCACTTTAAGTGTATTAAATAAAGCTAGAAAGCAAGAACTTAAAAAAAGGGACAACTTGGTAAAGGTCACTACAACAACAGAGTATGGATTCCATGTATATATTTTATAATAGACACACACACACACACACACACACACACACACACACAGAGTCCCCACCATAACTAGTTCAATCAATCTAGAACAAATCCTGAATTCCTGTGCCAAACAGTCTAAAACAATATGACACACTAGCTCTCTTCAATTTACTCCCTCAGGCCTAAAATGAGCAGCTCATACAATTTATGAGCCTTCCGGAACAGTTTTGCTTAGCTGCAATATCTTGTGTGGGCAAAGTAGACTGGATTTGGAATGATGTTAAACTTAAGGTCAATGCAGGGTTCAAAAGAAAATTAAGTTTTGCAAAGGAACGTGTGCTCGATGGTCTCTCTAGCCCTGAACATTAGGGGATAAAGCAAATCCCCCAAATAAGAAATGTGTTTGAAGGTAATGTTATATTGAAGTCTATTGTCTTACCATGTGGCTGTAATGTGTGTGAAACTGTGAGTTCTACTGCTGCAGTTATAACTCCACAAATGGTTTAATATAAAAGTTTCATCAGTTTGATGTTAAACAAGTGGGAACGATTTACCCAGAATCTTGCAGTCAGATGTCTGTGTATTTGGTGTCCCCTGCTATTAACCCTCATACTGATGCAGCATGAAAAATGGATGAATTTTTAAAAATTAAATTTAAAATTTAGTTTTTTTTAAAAAATAAAATTAAAAATTTTAAAAATAGAATAAAAATTAAAAAGATAAGATTAAAATTAAAAATAATTTTTAATTTAAAAAAATAAGACACAGAGGTTAAAAATGCACGGGCTTGCTCTGGTGGACGATGATCTGACTCGTTCCGGACCCAGTTTCCTCCTTCGGTTTTTGCGTGATTAGTTTGGGTTTCTGGCTTTGCCTTTCGCATTTGCTAAGGTTCTACATCCCAGGATTTCCTAGCTCCCTAAACAAGAGTATTCAATCTGATTATCGCCCCTGGAAGCTCTCTGGCTTTTACAACTACCTGCTGGAGTTAGAATACAGCCAGCCAGGGCCCGAGGAGAAGGAGTCGTTGGGCTCTGCAACGTTAAAGGTTTATGGCCGGCTGCTTTCTGTTTTTCCTTTGGAGTGCTTCCCCAAACATACCTGGCCGGGCACTACTGACTTAACCCTGAGTGTTACGTGCAGACAGAGGAGATGTAGGTGTTTATCAAGAACGTGTTGGTTAAAAGACCCCATTTTCCCCATCGCGGGACCCTCACTTGACACTTCTCAGCGGTGCCTGGGTTTCTCAGTCCCTCTGCTTTTCATCTGGCTCAAGCGCAGGGCTTTTCGCGGCCTCTCCTCCCGGAGGCCTGCATCACCCTCCCTGTTCCCGTTTTTAATGCGGCTGGCTACTGCTGTCACTAACACCACGTTTAATCTCCTCCGTCCTCCTCTGCAGTCTCTTCCGACTTCATCTTCGCAGTGTTCTTTCTCTTCTGCTGTCCCCTCCCAAAGTCTGTCCTTGCTGGAATGGAGGCATTGAGCTTATCAATGCATAGGTGGGCAATTAAAACACTACATCGCTTTCTTAGAATCGATTCCGCCCATTGCCACAGTCCATCAGACACTACCTGTGGCTGTCCTTTCAGAGCACTTAGGGATTCTGAGCTCTAAGGAAAGGGCATATGTTTTCCCCTGGTACCTTTTGTTGTGGTGCCATTCCAGAAATGCCAGTATTAGGGAGATTAAATACCAAATATGTGCTATGCAGCCACAACAGTTTCTTTCAGCGTGCCAGTGGGTGTCAGTTCACTGGTTTGTGGCATCCCCCCCAACCCCTTGTTCCTAGTGAAGCCCTGGGGAGAAGGCAGCTCACGCATGTGCACTCAGGGCGCTGGTGTACATTGCGCCATCAGGGGCAATGCCCAGCCTGTTACTGATGAAGAATCAACGTGGGACTTGAACAGAATTGAGAAAGGTAATCATCACTTGAGAGCAGTAAACTCTAGATCCATTTTGGGGGGGGGGGGTCACTTAGGAAGTATTTTTGCCCAGTCTTTCATTGCTGTTAATTCTATAACCTCACAAAGATACTGCCCACGTGCTTATGTTAGTCTAGGAAATAATTTATTTTGAAAAAGTAATAGGAGTGTGCTGGGAAGCAATCTCCGCCTCCTCCACGTTCTTCCAATAAGAAAGTTGAAGAAAGTGTTTTTATTAACTTTTTGAAATACATCTAAGAAACTTTAAGCCTTTGGGATTTCGTAGGTGGTAAACTTTAGCATACCATAACTGATCAGGGCTTGGTAAGATACATGAAACTCCAGAAAGCACCTTCTCCACTCATGGGACAGAGACTGGTGGGCAGAAGGGCCTGATTCAAAGTGAGGAGACCCATCCTGCTGGAGAACCTGCTCACTCGGCCCCTCCTAGAGGCAGATGGTTTCCTAGTGTAGAGAAGGGGTTCTGTGGGGCTGAAGCAGAAATTCTGGAAACCAGATAAATAAATCTCTACTGAAGTTATTTAGAAAATTTTTTTAAGATTTATTTATTCATTTTAGAAAGAGAGAGAGAGAGAGTGAGCAGGGGTAGAGGCAAAGGGAGAGAATCCTCAAGGAGAGGCCCTGCTGCATACAGAGCCTGACTTTGGGCTCCATCTCAGGATCCCAAGATCATGACCTGAACCGAAATCAAGAGCTGGACGCTTAACAAACTGAGCCACCCAGGTGCCCCTAGAAAATGTTTTTTATATTGCCATTATTTAAAACCACTTCCCATATCTGACTGTGTAGATACATGATTTTCTATCTGATTAGGGACACAACCCATCCTAGAAAGAAATATTTAACACTCATCGGTCTCTAAACTCATAAGAACGCAGAACAAAAATTACTTCCATCCAAATTTTCTCTAATGATTCCCAGTTTCACCTAAAATATTCAGATCCTAAAGTATGTTTCGGTTGCCTCTTAATGTTCTCGTTCTCTCTGTGTTGCCACTTTTAGAACATTCCTGGCAAATTGGAGTGTCAGGCTTTATTTGTGGCTACATATATTGTATAATTCTACTTATATTCTACTCCAACTATATAGAAATGTAAGTACATTGTTTGCTCTTTATGCTCTGATCAATCGAAAGTGCTTCTTATTTCTTTTCGTCTGCTTTTGGAAGATGCCTTAGAATTCTAAGAAGTACTTTCAGGACCAGCAACACGGAAGTCACAGTGCTACGATGATTTTTGCTCAGATTTGTTTTGACTGTTAAACTCCTTTCAGTTTAGGCAGCAGAATTAGATAAGCCAGAATTTTTGCTAAATCTGTTTTGGAGGGCTTGCAACATCATTAACATCAATTTAACGCAGTCACAATAAATTATATGAAGCATTTGCCATGGGTGTTGTGGTTGTTTCAATTGTGAAAAAGTCACTATTTCCTTGCACTTTGCAGCTGACCTACTTCATTGTGGCAACCTACAGAGGACCCAACTTGGAGATGTGTATTTTACCTTCCTGATTCTTTGGCTCTCCATGATTTCTGGGAATTTCCAGATACTGTATTTTCTCCTTCTGTCAGGTCCTAGAAACCAAAACTCCCAATGAAATTTCTAAATGTTTAATGCGAGTAAAATCACATTTTTCTCTAATTAATGCCTTTGAATTTCCAGAGCCCAAATAGTCTTACATCTATGTAAATAATTCGATATGCAGTATTACAAAAGTAAAATTTTAAGAGCAACATATACATATATTGGTATTTATATAAATATATAGGAAGAGGAATAAATAAACCAACAATCAGCAACAAAAAAGCACATTGCAGACTCTGAATAAGAATAAAGAAGCTTCGTGGAAACAATGTTTTCTTCATTAGTGGGTGGTCCTCAGAATTAGAATTAGAACATTAGAACAATTAACAAATGGTAAGTGGTGCTCTGCCATTCATCCATAAAAGGGAATCTTAGGAATTAATAACTTATAGTATGTAAAACATTTATAAAAATTGGTTAATGAATTTAGTGAAAATTAACAATGGTGTTTAAGTTTAAGCCTACCTGCATCCTTTGAATGTGGGGGAAAAAATATGAGGGCACTCTGTGTTCTCAGTATTTTAGCTTACTGAAATTTATAACAGCTTTATAGTCAAATTGAAATATATTTCTATGTTCTCTTACTCTTTGGTGCTTTCAGTTTTAAAAACCAAAGAGGTATTTATTGTTGATCAGCTCAATAAAACTGGCACTAGTTGTCATTTGGAATATTGCAAAGCAAGGGAACCAAGTCTTATGTTTTGGATTGTCATGCAGAATATCAAATAAACACTTTAGGATTCTAGGCATGAATTTTCCTTTTATTCCTTAGACTCAGCCATTAAAGAAAATCAAAATAGCCTCTTGCACTTCAGCAGATCTTTATGATTTTTAGTACTTTATGACAAACCAGTAATGAGAATTCCCAAAATGATTTGTAAAGCAGAGAAATAAGAACCTCATTTAAAATTGCCTACTTTGAGGCCAAGAGCCCAGGAATACACTGTGAGTGAGTGAGTGACAGGCTTGGGACCAGCCCCCAAGCCCTGATCTCAACAGGTTCTGGAGTGGAAAAGGCAGTCCTAGAACCTGTACAAAGAAGAATTCTTGAGTCCCACTCCTTCCTTCACCTTTCTAGTATGAAGGAGGGCAGAGAGAGGCTCCATGCCTTTAAAGACTATAGCAGGGAAATTGTGGTTAGGCGGCGGCCTGTTTATTTCAATTTCTTTCATATTGGGTGAGTGGGGTGGATTTATAGTCTCTTCAGTGAACAACCTAAAATACTATTTTTATTTTGAATTGATCACAGGAATGCTTCATCTCCTGCTCTGTGTGTTGGAATGCCTGGGAGGGTACTGTCCTCCCAATGACCTTTCCCAAAACCGAATGCTGAATCTAAAAGCTGTAACCTAAAACCCCCAATCATGGCCTTAAAGAAGTTTCCCAGAGAGAATTAGGCCATTCCTTTTTCATTTCTAAACATATGGGCCTCATGCATGCATTCAGAACGTGTGGTATCCTTGGCCTCAAGCCTCCCTGAATTTTGGGATGCGTGGATAAGCAATAATCTCTTGGTTCCAACTTGATTGGAGCCTGAACTCAATCTCACCTGAAATTAGTTTTCAAATCCAAATGCAATTAAAAACAGGTGTTTCCAAATAGACTGAAAAAGGTTTTGGGGGTGGGGGGAATCAGGTTCACTGCCTTTAGGATTGGTTGAATTTTTCAGGTTTTTGTAATCAACAGGAAGGGAGGAGAAATAAGAGCTGTTTTCATGGAGTTTGCTCCCCTTCCTCCCTTCCTCCCTTCCTTCCTTCCTTTTTTCCTTCCTTCCTTCCTTCCTTCCTGAACCATCCAAGTGCTCAGAACCAATGCCTTTTGAGGAGATGTGTTATGATTTGCTGGGCTGGACTTTTCTGACTGATCCTCTTCCTAATCTATTCTAGCTCAAGACAAATTTACATCTTATGTTAGGCACTTAATAATTCTTATTGAGGAGAATGAATTTCTACATATAGAGGAAGGGACACATAAAAAATAAGCTGCTATCCCAAAGTAGAAGAATATTAAGATTCTTGCCCAGAAAGTTTCATTTAACACATGCTATAAAACTCCTTCTAAAGCTAGCCTAATGGCAATTCAGGAAACATTAGTGAGTTTTGGAAGGTTTTTTTTTTTCCCCTCATTGAATCAATACTCCATTAAAATATGCATGGTGGGGAAAGGGAGGAGAAAGCTCACTTGTGGACAAACAATACCCATGAACTTTAATGCGCTAAAATGGATTCATAAGTTCTTCTAAGATGAAAAACGTGTGTCCAGTTACTGTGAGATTCACCACTCCTTGCAAGTTTGGAACAGACCATCCTCATGTCCTGGTTCTCAAATGAGTGTGTCTATTTTCAGAAAAATTTCAGCATTAAGTCTGGTCCAGCATTTGATTTTTTAATCTCCTCTTTTATCCCTGGAATCTCGCATTCCTGGTGCACTTCATCTCTTTTGTGCGGAATAACATCCTTCAGAAATCTTTGATGCATTGGTGAATTAAAAGAAAAAAATGAAATGTAAGTGCTTGCTCTATTTGTCATTTTTAATACGTTTTGAGCCACTTGATTTATGATGAAGCATTTCTTGGGAGAGGAGAATGGTTAAGGTGGTATTTTGAGCTCCATTTAAGGCAATTTAGTTGTCATCAGGCCTCCTCACCCCATAACCTTCGAAAGACCTTGCTTCATAAATTGGACCCAAACAATTGGCTTGTGTTTCGAGTAGACAAAGCCTTATGGAAATGATACTTGCTAAGTGTTTTTATTGGACATCTGGGTAAGAGTTAGCCTTTGTCACACCAGTCACAGACCCCAGCTAGCCTGACTCCTACAGCCTTGGTGGTGGTTTCTGCTCTTAGAAAACTCTTAAAATTCTTTCAGGTTGAGAGGGAATGAGATTTGGATTCATTTTCCCCCGCTTTCTGCTTTGATTCCTGACTGAGTCAGTGGCCGAGATGAAGGGCGTTCATTCCATGCCTCCCTCATCTTTAGGTCAGGACTCTGTGTTTAGTTAGTGCCCCACCTGCCCTCCTTCTGTGGAAGTAGATTCTGGCTGGGATGGAGTTTTGAGACCCCCGTGGGGTCCATGTTATGCCAGGGTGTTGTGGCCCCACTAAGGAAGGGCAAAGGGATTTCAGGACCCCAAAGGCGCCGGCTTGAAGGAATGACACTTTCTTCACTTTCGCTCTCAGTGAGTCATCCCCATCGAAACTAATGTGGGATGCCAGAGCACAGAAGCTCCCCAGGGTCGATGTGAACCTAGATGAGAGAGAAGAGAAGTTAGTACCAGGGCCCTACATTTAATAGCAAAATGTATCCTTTATGTGAAAGAAATAAGAGCCATGCACAGAGTATCCCTTGGGGGGTGATCACCAGATGAAAGAGGGAGGCGTGCTCTACGATTTTTCATTACTTGTGCCATAATATAGAATTTTATATTTGAAAAACATGCCAGCCATGAACTCAATTTTACAAATTCCTGTGCCGAAGGCAGACTATCTCCTGGATGAGAACTTCAATGACAAAGGCAGGAAGTGACAAGGCCAAATATGAAGTAAATTAGTAAGTCGGTAAGTAAGTAAGTAAACAAATAAATAAATGGGGAATGTTCAGGTAACTCAAAAGATGAATTCTATTCTTGTTTAAACTGAGAAAAATGTCCATTCCCCGTGAGAGAATGGATTGGCATGTGATTCTGGGTGCAGACAATAGTAACACACAGTCCTAGCATGTGGTACCCTTCTTCTTTTTATTATCACTCTCCTGAGAGTTCTGGGCTATTTTAAACGTGAAGCTTTAAGGACACATCTTATGGAGGCATTCATTTAACCCCTTGCAGTGAGGGAGCAGGCAGAGACCTAATTAAATAAAGTTTTCACCCCAGCCCTCATGGTGCCTGGATGGGACTTCAGAATGCGGGAGATAGGTCACTACAATCTACCGGTGATACACAGAGTTTTGAAAACATTTAAGCATTTAAAATGTTTCCCAGTTGACAGAGCAATTTCACACATGGCATCTCCGCCTTGCTGCTCTTTGGAGGGTGGGGGAAGGCGGTCCAAAGAGCTGGCATGGCCTTTGCCTTAGCTAGTCCCTGCACGAGTACAACCCCAGAGCTTCCAACCTGAACTGTAGAGCCAGAGTCTGCCTCAACTGGCTTTCGTGTCTGCACCTCCATGTGCTTGTCAATAATAGAAGTAGTTCCATTACATCCTTAATAGCCTTTCCAGCTTTAGAATTCTTTGTCTCTTCTTTACATTCAACTCAAGAGCTTTCTTTCTTCGTTTGTTTAATTCCTTTGGGGGCTGGACATCAAGGAATGCGAGCAAGCCAGGAAGGAGGCGAGGAAGGCAAACATCAGGAAGGGGAAACAAGAGTGAGAAAAAACTTGGAGAAGAGTGAAAGGAAATAAGTTTACAGATAAGTAATGGGGTGACAGGACTGTGGGAGGCGGGTTAATTTCCCGTATCTCAGATTTAATAGGAGGGGGAAATAGCTGATGATTTGCAGTGTAATTCTGTAAGTAGTGTCAGAATTAATAATCCTTTTAACCTTTACTTTAAGAAAAACATTCCAGATGACTGCACAGTTCATTTTGTACTGCAAAGAGAGACCACCACAGCCCAGTTTGGGGGTGCTGGAAGGAGAACCATTACTAGTTAATGAGGAGACATCCACATCCGAAAGCGTAAAGTGGAACCTCGGTCTCTGTCCACAGTGTGGGGAGGGATGTCCTCTTGTTAACCCTCTTTGGGTGCAGGGATGAGTTCCTGCCTTTACCTTCCCATCGCATGGTCATTCTACAATGTTCTGCCCCAGCCAGGTCCACTGGTTACAAAATAAAGAAATTGTTTCCGACCAGGGATTTCTGCAACTGGCTACATTTTACTTGATCTGAAAATCTGTAGGAATTACTATCTCTATTCCTACTTTATTCAGTAGTCAGCAGTGGCTGTCATTTCTTTAATGTACAGAATAACGACAACAACAACAACAACAAAAACCACTCCGGTGTGCTTTGTGTGACAGTCTGGTCTCTTAAGGCAGACAGGTTGAGTGTTAGCCTTCTGTTGTGGGTAGCTGTAAAATGTTTCATTTCCTCGTGGGCTGTGAGGAAATATCGATTATCTGTGTGGTGAACAGATAGTGGAAAAGATTGCAAAGTGTTTTCGAAACAGAATTGCCTGGTGTGAGCAGGAGTTCCAGAAACATTGGATCAAGGGCTGGGGAGCTGACTGACCTGGGCTCATGGGTGTGGCCAGCAGGAGAGCCCAAGGCAGACCTTTCTCTTCAGCCAGAGGTGAGGGGCTGTGCTGACCCCCCACAGTCACCCACCAGACTGTCTCTGAGACGCCCGGAGTCTCCAGACTTTGCATCTGAGACCGTGGCCCTGAGCTCTTTGTCTGGGAAGAAACATTCCTTAAGCCTGAGGTCTGTCAGCTGCAGCTAGTGCTTAGCAAATTCTGTAGACAGCTCTCATGCCTTCTTTGTTTAGGAAAACCACACCTCAGTACAATCCTTCATTGACAAGTCAGCTTATTCAGAGTCCCTCCTAGCTTATGCAAAAGGGATGGGGAGTTGGATCCTTGGTTGGAAAATTTACATAAAATGAAGAGTCATCTTAAAAAGCTAAGACATACATGCTATAAACACTTCTTTCAACTTAAAACATAAATTAGTGTGTTCATTCAGGAATCGTTTGATGTGGTGGGGGGAGTCTTTTTGTTGAATCTGGGTCTGATACTGGAGCTATCTTTCACAAACCCCATTTATAATGCACCATCTACAATATCCAGTTTTGAGCTTCTTTAACGTATGTCTTCATTACGAGAACTTAAAAATACTCATACTGTCATCTACGAACAGAGGCCTCCAGAATGTAATTATTTCTTCCCCTACTCTTTCTTTTTTTAGACTCTTATTTATTTATTTGACAGAGAGAGAGAGAGAGAGAGAGAGAAAGGGAGCGAGCGCCAGAGAGGGAACACAAGCAAGGGGAGTGGAAGAGGGAGAAGCAGGCTCTCCGCTGAGCAAAGAACCTGATGCAGAACTCCATCCCAAGACCCTGGGATCATGACCTGAGCCCAAGGCAGACGTTTAACTGACTGCGCCCCTCAGGAGCCCCTCTTCCCTGACTCTTACGGTTGTCTCACTCATGCTTAATTTAGCACTATTTTTGAGGAGCTCCCTTTTGGCAAGCCTTTCCAAACCAGGCCTCCTCATCTCCATATAAACACTCCCTTCCTGTTGTACTCATAATTCATTGCTTCACATAATTCTTAAAACGTGTACATCTATGAAGCCCGACAGGGGATACACAATTTGGGGCTCAAAAACAGATTCTTGGTGAACGTACAACTCACTTAGTCTGACTAGAAGCCCACTGGTTCTAGAGGGAGGCCTGATCACTGCCAGCTCTCTGAGAGAGAGAAGGGAAGGGGGAGGTTTACAGAGGCTGTGAGGAATCACTCATCTGCAGAACTTGTGAGTGGGGGGGTCTGTGAAGCAGCTTCTACTGTAATAGATGCTCACCATGTAGGTACAATGTGCCCATCCCCAGTTGAGGAACAAAGATAAAATCCAGTTGCTGCTAAGTGTTATATACGGTAGAGACAATCAGCACGAGGGAGGACAGGTTACTTCTGACTGGAATGAGCAACCAGAATACGGTTGTTATGGGTTTAAGTGTATTGCCCCCAAAGCTCATCTGTTGAAATCCTCACCTCTAATACCTCAGAATGTAACCGTATTTGGAGATAACATCTATAAAGAAGTAGTTATGTCAAAATGAGGTCCGTAAAGTGGGGTCCAAGTCCAGTATGACTGGTGTCCTGATAAGAGGAGGAAATTTGGATACAGAAACATGGACAGAGAGAAGACGATGTGAAGACACGGAGAAAGGGGCCATCTAGAAGGCAGGGAGAGAGGCCTAGCACAGAGCCCGTCCTCACAGGTCTTAGAAGGACCCAACTCTGCTGACACCGTAGCCTCGAACTTCCAGCGTCCAGGACTATGAGAAAACAAACACCATTGTTTGAGCCGCCCTGAGGTACTTCATTGTAGGAGCCCAAGCAAGCTAATATGAGCCTTTGTGGGGGAGGGAGCATTTGGTGGGCTTGAAAGAATGGATAGTTTATCAGTCTCCCGAGTTAAAAGGAAGGAAATTCCAGGCAGTGCAGAAGCTAGAGCAAAGGCTTAGAGGTGGGCAGGTATTTGAGATATAATAAGACTGTTTGACGAGGGGAGAATAACTTCAGGGCTGGAGTAGGACAGGCTGGAACAGGCGGGTCAGATTCTCAGGGCCTTGAGGGCCATCTGTGGGCAGCGGCGACCCACTGAAGGCCCCAGAACGGTGGCATGGTCAGTGTGGCACTTGGGAGATGTTATCTTGAGGCAGTTGTCAGAGAAGGTCTGACGCCTGCGGAATCCCTGTGGCCCTCAGCAGCAGGAACACAGCAGGACCGCCCCATGCTTGATGATACCGCTCAGGGCAAGTGGAGTTGGTGGGAGAGGGTCAGGACTCACCCCTGCATAAGAGCGAGAAGACATCCCTGCCTTATTAAAGTTCCAGGTCTTACCACCACACCCCGGACAGTCCCCTGCCAGTAACAGAGAGTTGCCAGGCTTCTTGACATGATTTGCGTCTGAGCTGAGCGGAGAATGGATACATGAGTGGAAGACTACAGGAGGCATGCTTGGTTCTGGGCTTCTGAGGAAAGTCCCAGCTCTACTCTTGCAGGGAAACTAAACTTGAGTCATCTTTGGAGTTATGTGACACTGCTTCCACTGAGGTGTTGAAGCTGAAACAGCATTTTATCTTGCATGCAAATCTTAAAAGTCTATTTATTTGTACGTTCTACCTCCTAGAGAGTCCAAGAAATTATTGGTGCTTAATAAATTTTTTCATTAAATTGCACTAGTGTCCTTTTCCGTGGCTTCTGATAATACTCCTAGTTGTTGCATCAGAATAGGTTTCTCACACGTCGATCGACACTAAGTTAGCTGTCCTAGAGCATTGTGACATTTTAAAAAATGGCTGCCCAGAAAAGGCTTAGTTAAGAACAAGACCCCAATCAAGAGATTCTGATTTGGTGGGTCCTGGGTATATCTTATTTACAGAAAATCCTGTGCATGATTTTTGATGTACAGCTAAGATTGCAAAAATCACTGATTACTGTCAACTTTTCAAAGTTTTATAACAGTTTGAAAAGCAAAGTTAAATTTGATACCAAAGAATTTTAATCTCCATGATTCTAATTTCATCAAACTTTATTAGCTTATGTAGTCAAAGCTTTGCCAATCTACGATTCAAACTGGTAACTTCAGAACAGTCACTCCTACTTTCCACCCTAATTTAAAGAGATCCTCTTCTCTTCTTCTTGATTCCTTCAAACCAACCAAACAACAACAACAAGAAAAACCCATGTGAATAAAAGAAAATTCGTTTGCTAAAACAAATGAGTCTCTGCCCAGAACCACCACCAAGTAATCCTAATTCAGCTGAAATACCCATCTCTTTATAAGAAACATATCAGGTGAGGATATCGTCCATAAATTTAGCTGTGCAAGAAATGGAGCTTTATTTTTCTGTAGCTCAACTCAGTTTCTATTTCACGCCCCATCTCATTGGGTGGCAAAATCTTAGCTTGAGTCAATAAAGAGTATTTTCTCCCTCTTTCCCAGAGCTTGCACTAAGTTTTGGGAATTTAAATGATACCAAGGCACAGGGATGGAGCTGTGGCAAGGAGATTACCCATGAGATCTGAGTCATCATCTGCTCTTGCCGGCATCCCTGAAAAAGATCTCATTCCTGTCTGGTCCTTGCTGCTGTCATCCCTCACACCCCCTGCAAGGCGTGGGTCTCCACTAATTCATACATCTCCTGGGCACAGAGGATGAGTCTGCTGCTTCCACCCCATCCTGGGCGGGGGCACACCATGTGGTTTCCTCTGGCAAATTTATGTTGATATGAGGGGTAGCCGTTTCCACTCTGGCCATAGTGCTGCTCCTCACTCTTTGCCCAGGGAAGAGTGATAGGTTCCTTCCATTCCACTGTGTTTGTCATTGCAGACCCCCCTCCGTCAGGTCCCAGAGCATCTCCTCTTGGGTGCCCTGCCCTCTGCTTCAGGGAATCTTTTCCAACCTCTGGGGCAGCAAGCCCTGCACTTACAGAAGCAAGCACGCTCACAAAGCCTGTTACATTGTTTCTGCACAAGCATCCTTTGGGTTTTCCTTTGAGGGCTGGACCTTTGAGCAAAGCAGAGAAAATGCCTTGTTTCTCTCTTTAGGCCCCATCACTTGTTCCCAGAGGCAATAAGCACCCAGGGGAAAGCATCAGGGTGACACTAAGGAGTAATGGAAATAGAAAGTTAGCCTTCTGAAACTTACTTGATCTAGCCTTGGCTGAAATTGTGATCAAAGCTAGAGGATCACAAGCTTTAGTGATCAGTTTAAGGAAAAAACTTTGAAGAATGTTGGCATGGGGCAAAGCACTGAGTTCGCCAGATCATCTTAATCTATAATGGCTAGAAAATGTAAGATGTTTACTTTAAACACACTAAGAATATAAACAGCAAGGTTGGAGTGACGGTCTTTTTTTCCCCCATGTTTATATTTATTCCATATCTTGTTGCCATTAAATCATTCTCTGACTCGTTTGCAAGAATTTCCTTAGAGAAATACTCTAAACTTTATTGTTATCTTCTCTTGGACTATATCCTTAATCTCAGAGACATACTTGCTTGGAATGGGAAATTGCATTTACTCACTATAAGTTTGTGAAAGGAAATTGAGTTTGATAGAATGTTTATTGCTAGAAATCAAGTTCACTCACCTGAAGTTGTAATGTACACACCAGCTCTGTGGCCTCTCTAACTTCATTCTGTTACTTCAGTCTTATATAGGGGCCTTGACTTCATTTAGTTATAAAAACATCAAGCCCTTTACTTAGCTTTCTCCCCATAAGTCTTTATGAAAAACTCCAAGACTCTAACGAAAGTAGTTTTAAAGAGCAACGTGAATTTAAGTTTTTCCCTACTAGTGAAAAAAGGGAAAGCCAAGAGAAAAAAACACGGACCAATACTTGACACTGTTTTTCTACATAAAAGTTTAAATGTCTTTCTAACATGTCTTAGTGGCAAATACACAACTTTAGAGTGACACCGTCAAAGAGGAAATAGACCAGAGAAAAGTTAAGGAGTGAGGACACAGTTATATTTTGTTACCCCAGGCAAGTGCCCAGTTCTCTCTTTATACCCCGGGTGTTACCAGTATAAGAGAAAGTCATTTGGTAAAATTCATTCACATGAATGCATTGGTTATATCCTATGCCAACTTGGTCTTCCTCATTGTCATATAATTTCATGAGGGCAGACACTTTATTTGTTGTTTAGTTATTGTATCCCCAGGACTTCCTCCTAGGGGATTGGTGGGCAGTCAGTAAATATTTGTTGAAATTTTAAAAATGAATGAAGGAATGGATTCTCCCAGACTTTCCCCCTGTATCTTTCAAAGTACTGTTAGAAAAACATCAAGTTTAGGTACAAAGGTATTAGAACAGTTGGCACGCCAACATCAGCTGTGACTATTCTTAGAGCAACAGCCCTTCCCTTAGATTCCTTAAACTATACACCTTCCTTGTCTGATACAAGAATTCTGTGCCAAGCTTGCTCTTATCTGCCCAGTTTTGAGTAGGCGGCCTCAACCTCCTGTTTGTTAGGACACAATGGATATTTTCTTGTGAGTAGTTGATACAGTTTTGGTATGTAGATGGTCATTGAACTATGTAGGTGAGGCATGGAGGAAAGGAGCAAGAAAACACTCTATTCAGTAATTTTCATCCCTTTTGTAGTACATTTTTACAAGGCCACATGTCTGCCAGAGACTGAAGAAGGTAGAGACACAGCTATATTGGTTGACTATAAAAGGACCCAACTCTGCCTAAATTTTCATTTAAATATCTTGAAATGTTTAAAAGTTTTAGAAACAATAACAATAATTCTAACCTTTTTCCTTTTCATTGCACTACAGCTTTGCAAGTAGGGAGTTAAGTTTCATGTTTGGCAGGGGTGAGGGGCACGTTCATACTCCTGTGTGTGGACATTCCTTTTGCTTAATAAAATTTCAAAATTAAATTAACACTGATAGTCTTAAATGCCTCCTCTAAATATAAAGTATTTCACTTTCATGATGAAGAAGTTGAGCTCCCCCCGTCTTTAGGGTTTTGTTGTTGTTGTTGTTGTTGTTGTTGTTGTTAGGGTAAAAGACAAAAATTTCAGGCAAAACTTGTAAAATTTTGTACATTCTATATCTACAACACATTTTCTTTAATTCATGATGAAAGAATTTTGATTGATACTTATCATCATATGTATTTATGATTTAGTAAAACTTGTCACTCAATTTGCTTTTTGAGGATCCAAAAGTTTCAATTAGCAACATGTTGGCCACCATGAATACCTTAAGTTTGCAAAGTTAGCTGGTCTCATCTTGCTGTGTGCTGGTTGCCTTAAGTACACGTTTCAAGTGGGTTGAGGTGCAGATGCCAAAAAAGTCACAAAAGGGTGAGATCTTTTGGACTTGAGCAAATTTAGTTCACCAAATTTTCCATGGAGTATCAACAAGACTTTGCAAGTTGGTATTCTGTTTTGAGATGGAAACCAGCATTCACTGAAATTGAAGTGTAAACATTGGGTAATATTATCACATGTTCCCATTCTCAGGATGCTCTAACCTCAACAAATTCATCACCAGGAAGAAGTTTGGACTGTCACTTGTGGGGGCTCTCTGCCCTTTTATGTTTCATATCTTTCAGAGAAGTAAAATCGGCATATCTGCATATTAAGTGTGTTTATACCATGTTCCATTGAATATTTCTGAAAGGAGATTTTTCTTTATAAGTCACTTTGAAGGGGCACCTGGGTGGCTCAGTGGGTTAAGCCTTCAGAGGCTTAACCCACCTTCGGCTCGGGTCATGATCTCGGGGTTCTGGGATCGAGCCCCACATCGGGCTCTCTGTTCAGCAGGGAGCCTGCTTTCCCCTCTCTCTCTGCCTGCCTCTCTGCCTACTTGTGGTCTCTCTCTCTGTTAAATAAAGAAATAAAAAATCTTTAAAAAAAAAAAGTCACCTTGAAGATTTACCTTTATTATTGACACCTTCAATCTTGTTAAGTTGATATATAAATGTCATACAACCATAACATAACTATGATTTTTATATTGACTACATTAAGTGGTATATATAAAAGCAGTTAAAGTTTCTGGAGCATTCTACACTGAAATATGTAGAATTAAAACAAACAAACAAACAAACAAACAAAAAACCTTCCTATTTTCCAGTAGTGTAGTAAGGGCAAAGCACTTAGCATTTTGTTTAGCATGTCTCAGGGCCTAATGATTGTTAGCTATTATCTTTATCAGTCATACAGTTTTCTGTTATTTGGAGGTTTGTATCTTTCTTTTGACTAGTGAAACCACTTTGCAAGTGATATGTCATACAACCTAGAAAGCTAGAGCTAAAAGGAATGAGCCAATCTCCCCATTTTATAGATGTGGACATTGAGGTTAAATGACTGAGACAGAGTCATACAGATAAAGCAGAAGGCCTGAAATGAATACCTTGACCCCCAGGCTGCTGTGATTTCCACCAGCCCAGGTCTGGAACTTTTCAGACAGGGAGAGCCTGCAGATGTGACTGAAGAAGATGTGACTGAAGGCCTGAAGAAGGCCTCTGATACTGCTTTTATATGTACAAACATCAGGGAAGAGTATGATTGGGTTTAATAGCTTAAAGAAAGAGGACACAAGGGTGCCTGGGTGGCTCAGTCTTTAAGAGTCTGCCTTCGGCTCAGGTCATGATCCTGGGGTCCTGGGATCAAGCCCCGCATTGGGCTCCCTGCTTCGTGGGGAGCCTGCTTCTCCCTCTCCCACTCTCCTCTGCTTGTGTTCCCTCTCTTGCTGTCAAATAAATAAATAAAATCTTAAAAAAGAAAAAAAGAGGGTCACACCCCATAAGACTCCTTATCCATTTGGGGCTCATTTTAAAAGTCTGAATAAAAATATAGTCTTTTGAATCCATTTAATTTTTTGGTCATCTACTGTGGGAACAATTCATTGCTTTAGATGAATGAATTGCCAAAGGGCTGTTTTGTCTATAAATTCAAGTAAATTGAAGAACAAGTCATCATGAAATGTAAACACAAGATAATGTTCCTGTGTTCCATTTCCTTTTTTTCCTGAAAATGTGGGTGACAGAGATCTTCACATCCAGCGTTACTTGTGGAAAAAAAAAATTAAGTTAGCCAGTGTTTCTTATGAAGAAAGCTATTTCCCCCATTCTGTAGGAGATTGGATCTAGAGATTGAGGGCCAAGGAGATTATATCCTGGAAGTTGATTTTTCTTCTGTTTTTATTCCCACTGTGGTTCATTTTGAAAAATGTGAATTTGTTTAAGTTTTTAACCACTCTATTTTTAAACCAGCGTCTTCAGAATATTCTTTAACATCAAGGGAAATTAAAATGTTATATTGTCTTCACTCTTTTACCTTGGGATTTAGAGATGTTCTTTTCAAGGTATGTGATTGGTCCTAATCTGACTCTTCACTTGGGTAGAATAAACTGAGACCGAGCCTAGCAGATGACCAAGAAACATGTCTCTGTTATTTTAAGAGACAGTAGCACCTCTAAGGAATGTGTCTATCTATTTATTTATTTATTTATTTGTCATAGAGAAAGAGTGCACACAAGCAGGGGGAGTGGCAGGCAGAGGGATAAGCATGCTTACCGCTGAGCAGGGATCCCAATGCGGGACTCGATCCCAGGACCCTGAGCCGAAGGCAGATGCTTAATTGACTGAGCCACCCAGGCACCCCACCTCTAAGGAATTTAGATGCAAAGTTCAGAGAGCTTTAGACAGGGTGTGATTGGAAGAGCATGATAAAGAAGGCTTTTGAGAGTTTTGCATCTTGAATCATCCTTATTTTAAAATTAGAGCCACACAGCTGGTTGGTTTAGAATGCCTTGCCTTAGCTTTTAGGTGAAATTCTTTTAAAACAAGAAGTAAGTTTATTTTTGCTCACCAAACTCCCAAGTGGCTCAGTTTCAGGTTCTACAATAATTTGATTATTAAGTCACATATGACAAATGGATTTTCAACCAGAATTTCTTGAAAATAATGGTAAAACCCTCCAGCAGTGCAGTCCCCTAATGCCAGGAGGTGCTATAATGATTGGTAAAGACCTTGTCTGATGCCCTGTAATAACTTATAGAGCAAATCATCAGGTCCTCTGTTAATTTTTTTCACAAGCTGGTGACAGATGTTAGAGAAACATATGCTTCCTATTGTTTTACTCATCTTTTAAAACTTTGGTGTAAGTGTAAAAATAATGACTGTCACAAAAACTGGCAGAAGAACCTTAGGATTTTATTTTATTTTATTGTTTATTTTAAGAGAATATCCTGATTTCCCAGACTCTATCAGGTTCCATTTCCTGCCAACTCTATGACGGTTGGGAGGTCTCATTATTGCAAAAATGACTGTTGAGTTTCTTTGACTTTGGGTTCTCTAAATCTTGCTAATCAATTCTTTTTTTGACATTGCAAATATTATGAAGACTTTATATTATCAAGAAAGGGAAATCCATTTTTTTTCCTAAGCTGGATCTTTTCTGTTGTTAAAAGTACTTACAAATGAATTATGATTTCTTACTCTACCCTTTAATCTATTTCCTAACAGTTAGTGTGAGATGTTAGTAAAATAAAAGTTGCCAATTCTTTTCTAAATCAGATTGCTGATTAAGCAACTTCTCTTTTAACACATAACTTTTGGATTCTTTTAAAAAACAACAACAAAAAAAAACTATGAATGAGGTCTGAGAGTGATAGCTTCTAGAATCAACATCTGTGTTCATTAAAATAAGCCTACCCTGACGTAGTCATGAAATTTTCCAAATAGTGTATATGTGCAGTAGAAGGATAAAAGTGGCCTTAATTTTCAATCGGCAGACTCTTAACCAAGGGCCCGTCATTCATAAAGACCTGGGAAGAATAGAAGAAAAATGTCATTGTTTTGGAGCGTCTCAGAATGGAGTCTCGAGAAAAACTCCAACAAATCTTCATTGAAAATGCAGATTCAAGGGCCCCACTCGGATCTCCTGAATCAGAGCATCTGGGGTGAAGCCCAGGAAGTTGCATTTAACAATAGTCATGTGCATTCGAAGTTTGGAATGATTAAGTTAGGGGCTCATATTTTCTACATGGAGAAACAGACTGGAAAGCAAATAACATAAATTCTCTAAAGCTGGGCAGGTGAACCAGGCTGCAACAACATTGCAAAACCTCTTAGGACCAAACAACTCAAGGAAAGAGAAAAGAGCATGGTTCTGCGTAAGCCCATCCTGTGTTTCTACACGGAAAGGAAAGGTGAGGCTTTCTCCAGGTGTGAGCAGGTCATCACAATCAATGTCAAGCAGTATCTGGGAAGTTGAACAGTAGAGTCCAAGGAGAGTAGTAGATACTGCAAGTCATCCCAGCCAAGGTACCTGCCCTAACTCTGGTCCACACACCTCTCCTTTCTATCGGTGACATTGTCATCCTGCTTTCTCAAAGCCAAAGCGTCATGCAGCTGGAGTCTCCCCTTTCCCAGCCCAAACCCGTGGAAATGAGAGTGAGAGAATTGGAGAGAGAATTGGAAAGGGCAAAAGAGCTTGTGTTTAATTGAGACCCAGAGGCAGCATGGTGTAGGTGGACGGAAATCTGGGTTCCCGGTCCAGTAATAGTTGTGTGATTGGTAGTGCAAGAATTTCTCAGGGCCTCAGCTTCGTTCTCTGTGAATGAGAAGTTCTCCATAACTCCTGGGCTGCATCTCAGCTCAGACTCTGATTTGGTTTGTGAGCATCAGTGTCCTGTCTCCCTGCATGGTTGTTAAGACAAGCAAAGTCTAGCATCTCATCGTCCTAAAGCCTCTCCAGCAATCTAGTCAAGAACTGAAACGCCAGCATCAGCGTCCCTCCTTTTGATGGCGTGGGGTTGAGAGAACAAGCTTCAGAACCGCGTGATCCCTGGTGTCAGCTCCAGCTGTGTTACTCCCAGCCTCGATTCCTTCATTGTTTAAATCGGGATAATCAGACACATCTCACTGTCCAACTGAGAAGCCTAAAAAATGTCTTCAAGAGGCCAGCTCCAGGCTTGATAGATACAAAGGGCCCCGGAGTCAGATCTTCAGAAAGACCACAGACACCTTCATTCTTCCATCATGAACTTCTGTCTTTGAGTAGGGCCATGTTGAAAAAGGGAAGGACCATCATTTATTGTCAATCTTTAAAAAATGAACTGTGTGATTCATTGCAGTGAGGTACCTCGCATATTTGACATCTGGGGTGAATCATCGCTTAACACTCCCTTCTTTATGTGATAGAATTATTTTCAGTAATTAATTTCAGTAATTACCACATTAATTATCAGTAATAATTAATTTCAGTAATAATCACATTAATAATCAGCAATAATCATTATTTTCTTGATTTGTTCTTTTAAAGCAAATAATAATTTAAATAATTTAAAAAGAAGAGTGAATCGCAAATTTAGAGATAATTTGAATTCAGCACATGTCAGGTATGAACTAAAATGTACACTTGCCAAAAAAAATATTATACCTCACCATTCAGTTTCCTTATTTTCAATTTAAAACCCAGACTCTCCAAGAGGTTACGCATAAATGACAGAACGGATATACTTCAGAGATCTTTATATGTTTGGTTTTGCAATCACTGAGCAGCTATTGTTTGTTTTAAATCTACTGTTTAAATGCAGAAAAAAGTGCTACCACCAGGGTCAGTGGCAAAACCTGCTCTAGAACCGGTTGCTTCAACCATGTCCAATGGTTGCAAACTTGGCCTAGAACCAACCCCTGGGCCTGAGCCCACGTATGCTGAGGAGGTGGGGGACGGGGAGACCCGTTGTGTAATTGGCAATTGGTATTCTTCCAATTAACTTCTGGATAGAATACAATGTTTATTAAAGGATAAATAATTTTAAAAATGAGATAATCCAAAGCTTACGTATATAGTATTAATACCCAATAATAACCATACTAGCTCTCCTGAACTTGGACCAACAAGTAATTTTTCGGTCTAAATTGTTGGGGGAAAGAACATCTCATCACTAATATTGTTTAGAATTTTTGGAACATGTTGATAATAAAAAGCAGATCAACTTTTAGTCAGCTTTGTTATTGTTTTTAAATTCTCTGCAGACAACACACCCCCTATAGCCTGCGGCTGGGGGCAGGGGGGGCTCTCTCTGTCCTACCCTTGGTATACCATTGATTTAGTTGTTTCCTTCACCTATGAGTTTCTAGAATCTTCTGACTCCCCAGCACACAGTGCACCCCTTTCTGCATAATAGGACATAATAATTATTTGTTGCATTTGAATGCAGCTCATGCTACATGTCCCCATGCTTGTTATTTTTAAAATGCCTAAGGGCAAGTATTATTATCTGAATTTTGCAATCAAGTTTTGAGAAATTACATAACCTGTTCAAATTCACACAGCTTGTTAGTGGCAGAGCTGGGATTTGAACCCAGGGCTCTGTGGCTCCCATGCATTCAGCGCGTGGCCCTGTACACAGCTTCTCATCTGTGACAAAATTTGCTGACACCTGTCTACGGACTTTAAAATGTATAATGCATAATTAAAGAAGTAACCTTTGTGGGCACTATTCAAGCTTGTTTTCATCCTAAATGCAAGTTGGAAAAATATTTGGCACTGGTGACTGTCACATTCATTAGGAGCCTTAAACCCATCTGCAGCTCTATTGATATTCATCAGCCCTGCTAAATCATTTACACCATCAGGAAATTAGTCTAGAATGGCACTCCTTTTCAGAGAAAGGAACCAGGAAAATCCAGAGAGGCGAGAAGCTGAGCCCTGATGGGAGGCAAGTAATAGCAGGTAACTGCTCCAGGCCGCCCTGCCAGGGGGACCAGGGAGCGGCTGTCATCCATAGGTTGGAGAAATAAAAACCCAGCCACGGTGGAATTTTCATTCATATGGCAGCACAATCCAGGGCCTGGCAAGTCGCTGTGCCTGCACAGCCAACCATCTGTTTCAAAGCCTCCTGTATTTTCCCATTCATGTAGCCAGTTAATCTGTCCTTGGCAGGGCTGAAAATAAAATTCGGGAGACTCGCGGAGAAAAGGGTGGCTCAGAGAATCCTGGTTGAGATAAACCCAAGCCTCTCACACCCTGACCCCTGGAGGAGGCTGCGTAAAGCCCCTCCTGGTGCACTAATCAGAAGTTATCCCGCACGCTGTCACCAGGGGGCGCACGCCCAGGAAATAGTTGGCCTGCAACAGCACCCAGGAGATGATCCTGGGGACCTCACAGATCTCCCAATTCAGTAATTTTTTTTTTTCACCATTGTGATCATTGGACAGGTAAGGGAAGAGGTTCGAGCCTTTTCTTGCTTTGGCTGAAGTGGCATCAAGATGGGGAAATCAACTTGAAGGGTGGAGTTACCTTACCACGCCTTCTCTCCAGAGTTAAGGAAACACCAAATTAGAAATTTAGAGCATGACATCTATTTTAGGATTTCTAGTCGTCAACCAAACATATTTTTTTTTAACAAAAATTTAAAAAATAAAGGTATGTCTAGAAATGTTTGGTCACCATTAAATTTCCTTGTGGCTCAAACCCTCATGTTTCTTACATAATTATAAATCAAAAGCTTTGAACTCTTATAAATTCCCTGAAGTCACTGGTCCCCAGATTGGGAAGAGCATCCAAATGATCCACGGGACCTTTAAAATGTAGATAGCTATGGGAACTGCGATCTGGAAAACTGTATTAGAAAATGGATAAACTTGACGAGTCTAAGAATCAGAACAAGGGCTTGGAATCAACCCCTACAACACGATTTTACCTGCTGAAGCCATCAGGGGCTCTGAATTACAGTTTGCTGATGACAAATAAATAAAGCACTTGGTTCTCCTAGCTCAGCTTCTGTCCCTGAACTTGTATTTCCCAAACGTGTCTGATTTTCAAATTACCTGCACAGTGAGTCTCAAACCGGATCACACATTGGCATCACCTGGAGCTCTGTAAAAAGCCCCTGTCCCTGGGTCCCACAGTCAGCAACTCTGATGTCGTTGGTCTGGGGAATGGGGCCTGGGCACCAGGAGAGTTGCCAGCTCCCCAGCCACTCCGATGTACAGCTATGGTTTGAGAACCAGGTGTTCAGCACTGATGCCTAGGCCCCAAGCTAGACCCACTGAATCAGTGCCTTTAGGGCAGGATCCAGGGCATCTAAACTGTTAACATGCATGGTAAGGGGGTTTATGGTCTGGCATGTCTGTGAATTGAAAGGACTTTACCTTTCTTGTCCCCAGTAGACAGTGGCCCTTCCCCGTCCCTGCAGCAGAGGAGCAACAATTGTTCTGCTGGGCAGTGGCTGAGGCGACTGGTGCCCGGTCTAAGCAGTGATGTGCAGAGCGGTAGTGAGGTCTGGGGCCAACCCCATGCCTGCCTCCCTCCCTCTGCCACCCATCCACACACATGTGGATGTTTCCATAAATCACTTCTGATATGCGGTTCGTATTCAGGAAGTGTTCTGACTGCTTAGCCATGTAATGATGGAGTAGGGGAAAGGTCTAATTTTGGAATGACTGTGGCCGAGGCAGCGCCGCGTTCCCTGCAAGTCTGAATTTCCTAAACACGGCAGCTCCATGGCTCTGGCTGCTCACCACAATTACACAGGCAGTTTGAGGCACGCTATCCATCACAGCAAATTACTGGTGGGATCCGCTCTGGAATAAGGCTAGACAGCCTTGCTGGTGGCAATCTTCACGGAACCTTCTTGCGATCTAGGAGAAAGGTGAGGTGGGAGGAAGAGCAGAGCGGGTCGAGCCCGCTGAAGCAATTAACAAGATCTGGGCCTGACTTCCAGCCTGAGTGAGAGACAGGGCTTGTGAAAGCTACCATCCCAGACAGAATGATACCCGGGTGTGTTCTCATTTGGTTTTGCTGGTACATTACAATTGGGAAGGAGTAATTTACTGACTGCCATACAGCCTTTGGCCCCAACAGACTTGCATGTGATTCACCTAAAAGAGTCATTATCGCTCTCATTTTATAGGTGAGCAGACAGAGGCTGTCCATCTAGGATCACAGGCAGGTAGAGGCAGACCAAAATTCAAGCCTGGATTGCTGTGGCTTCAAACCCTTGCCTTTCCCAGTGTCTCAGGACAGCTGAAACCCTGCTCGACTCCGGAATCTTCTCAAAGGACAGGTCCTGGAGAGCATACCATCTTGGCAGTGATAATCTGTGACTGGACTGCAAGGTTAACTTCCTAGAAGGACTGGACAGGAAGCGGGATGCCATCCTTCTTCCATGAACACAGAACACTGGCTCTTCTACTCCATGGCTCCTGATTTGGTAGCCTGGTAACTGGAGAGCAAGGCTGAGCTCTTCTCCCATGAGCATCTCCTTTGGTTGTTGGGGTCTCTACAGACCTTGGCATCCAATGTGTTAGGACTCCTGATATCATCCTTGGGTTCCTAGTTCTGTATTTTCAGGAAGTACCCTATGAGTTTAACCTTTTGTGATTTCTGGAATCCGTAGAATTCCAGCTGGAGAATCCGTGGAGAGAGAAAGAAAGAATGTCCAGCTTTGTCTTAGGCGAGGGCCTGTAAAAGCCAACCTTGAGTCATGGATCTCTGTGCAGGGTGTTGATTGGGAAGTGGCCGAGGTAGCACTGTTAGGAGAATCAGGAGCTCAGACAGAGAAGGGAAGAGAGAAGACTATAAGAGGTGCACTGCTCATGGTTACCCTGTGGACATTCGGGGCTCAGTCCCACTGCAGAACTTGAGGACAGTGTAGAGGATAATGGATACCTCTGATGTCTTGCCCTCACTCAGGGACATAAAAGCTGAGATATTGATCCCAACTTTCACCCATCACTGGCTGAGGGCTGTTCCTGGGGGAAGGACGACTAACTTCCTGCTTAACAGGGGACCCTTGGCTGAAAGGAAGCCTCCAGCAGCTGGCACGTCCTGACCAGGGAATGAATAATAGAAAAGACCCAAGGCTGGCCCCCAAAGCATCCTAAATCTTCTCAGGATTGAAGAAAGTTTTATAATTCAGTGGCTCCAATGACACTGTCCTAACAACATCTGACCTTCACCTACATGAGACAAACACACACTATGCCTAGGGCAGACACAAAATACCTGGTGACCAATTAACTCTGATTTTCAGAGAAACAATGAGTTGTTTTTCTACTTCTAAGAATGTGCAAATATTTGTCGTTCAACTGAAAGTCACATCTAACCGGATGTCATGTATTCCCATTGGCTAAATCTAGCAAAGTTCCTCCCGACGCCTCCCTGAGCTAAGGGTGGGGGTGCGGAGTGGCCGCCCTGGTCTCCGGCGTGCCAGTGTCTCTGACACAAAGCAAAAGGTGTAAGACATAAGGCAGCAGGAACATTTCCCAGTCATGTGAGGAGAGCTGGCGACGTTGGAGGTTCAGAGAGTGAGATTTTGAAGGTGGGGCAGATATGGGTCTTTCGAAACAGAGAGAGTGATGACAGAGTTGCACAACCTGTAAACAACCTTTGGAGCTCACGGTATCTCTTCTTATTCTGCTTGGAATTCATATTCAACTAACAGTTCTGACACCCTTACTGTCTCTGAGGTTTCCCCCAATGATCACGTCACTTCACCTTCACACCATTCTCGTTTTGCCCTGGAAGAAAGATAGAGTCTCCCAGAGGACAGCGGTGTCCAAGGTGGACAGATTAGCAGTCGAACCCAGATTTCTGGGTCCTGGGTCCCAGAACCCTCTCTGCTGCAGTGGGATTCCCCGGGGTGTGTCTTACCCCACACCTTGTGCTGCCAGCCGTTACTTCTATCAAGTACAAGGTAGAAGCTTGGTTTGGTTAGGAGGTATGTTGGGCTCACGTGCAAAACTGGATTATAGACAGCTTTCAGGTCGCTAATGGATCGCTATCTAGACCCTTTCACAGATGCCATAATATAATGGAATTCTATTCCTCCTATTAATAAACAACACACATCCCTTTAAAAACATTGCTTCAGTGAGAGAACACACCCAGAATCTGAACTGAGTGCAAGGCCAACTCGCTCCTTACAAGGTCCCTGTAAGAATAAGACTTTCTCACCCCTCCAGGAGGACTCATCCAGGGGTTCTTACAGGGAGGGGCTGGAGGAGTGTGGGATGGAGGCCTCAGTGTGAAGGGTTCAGAGTGCGGGAAGCATGGACAGGAAAGGTGGGGACTCCAGACTCATCACACCTGTAGGATGAGAGGGTCTGGGGTAAGCACAGCCCAAATGTGTAGGCTCTGCCAATAACAAGAAGGACATCATCACTGTGGGCCTTGGGGTTCTCACCTCTAGCCTTCAGAATTCTGGGGCTTTCCAAGGGAAGAGAAGAGGAGAGAGAGCTAAGACAAGGGAGGACCCCACTAGAATAAACTAGTGGTTTATTCCAGGTCAGAGTAGAGGGACAGACATTTCCAGGAGGAGGGGCAGGCAATAGCCTCATAATAGCCCCCTGAACATGCAGCATAATGACCCAATGAAGACAAAGTGGGGATGTTGGTTAGGAGGAGCAGTGGCCGTTTTTATGGCTCATTCCCTGGCAAGCTCTGTTCACCTCGGAATTTGCAAGGACTAACTATATTCAATACTGAAGGTTACTCCTGGGTCCTGTATGAGCTGATGGGCTGCAAAAGCCTGATGTCACAAAAATTTTGCAACCATTCCTATGACCCTGAACCAAATCCTGAAATTAACCAACCAGTCAATGATGTGGTGCCTAATGGGGACGGGGGCAGCCCCATGTCAGGTATTGATGAATTCAGAGAGTCACTTTGTATCAGAGAAAGATGAGTCATGAGCTCAGCCTTCCAAGAAGGTTTGTGAAGGGGGAGCCGGGGAGGCTGAATGTAATTATCTAATGCAATGGCAGGCTCAATTAAGGATGACAAGGGGACGAGCAATAAAAGAATGATACTAGAGCATCTGATTAAGGCCCCAAATGTAAAAACAATAGTGATCACTCTCTAGAGAGTAGTGACAAAGCCTCCTTCTAGGGGATTGGAAGTGAATAGCCCCGATGCCTCTCTCTCTCTCACTCGCTTGAGACCCCTATGCCCCCACCACAAAAGAGGCAGTGCTGAACTTTAAATCCAGTATCAGGTTTGTACAAAGGACAGACACTGGCTCAAAGTCATGGGATGAAGGGGCCAAAGATTTTGACTTTGATACATCAGGTAACATATTTACCCTGAGGGAGGAAATAGCACCCCATGTCTTTCTTCTTAAGGGGACTCTAGGTCAGGTTGATGACAGCTTCTTGTTCCGGAAGGCGGCCTTGAGAGAGAAAAGGAAAATGAAAGGAAGCTCTCCTAATCTTCCTGGTGCCCTCTCAGATCTGATCCTCAGAAAACAGGCTTATTTGCAGAAGGAGAGCAGCACCCCCCAAAGGAGTGTGAGGAACAGGAGTCTATGGCGCTGTCCAGGCCCAGGCTGGTCACAGGCAGGCTTCCCATCCACCTGCTGCAGCCCGGGGACTTGTGCTTCTTCCGCTCTGGTGCTCCAGGGAACAACGGGCATCGAGGGAGTCCGTTCCCACCTCCGTGCCTTAGGCCAGTCGAATGCTCCGAGTGTGGACCATGTTTCCTGCACAGCTTGGACTGGGAGGCCAAGGGACTACAGTGAAGTCAGTGAGAGGGACTTCGGGGTGTTCACCCTGCCAGCTCCCCCACGGTGCCAGCTCCCCAACGGAATGAGGCAGGGCATCAGGTCTTCAGGGCACATGGTATGGGTGGTAGAAGGACTGTGGGCATTTTGATGAGGGGTGGATTTGAGTCCCCCTCATTGAAAGGCAGGAATGGGTTCCTTCGCTAGTCAGTGGGCCTTACTGTCTGGCCAGGATCATGTCTCAATGGTTTGTTTTTTCTACTTAGGTGAAGGACCAGAGGATGTGAGTGTGTGCCCAGGAATGCCATATTCTGAGAAAGTGTCCCTCAAGCCTAGTGTCCCTGGAAACATTCCCTGTGGATTCTAAGCCTGAGAACAGTTTCCACCACTTGGGAGAGGGCCAGACAAGGCTGTGCGGCCATGGACACCTCTGTGCCCAACCCCTATAAAAAGCTCCTGGCTCCACCCTCCACATAGAAGTCTAATGAGACAGAGATTTTTTAAAATGATTTTTTATTTGATAAACATGTAGATGATGATGATAATTGGCCCAGGAAACAATTTCCCAGAGAGTCACAGAGTTTGTGTTCTCTGTGGTTTGGGGATCAGGCAGAGAGGAAAGGCATCTGACCCATAGCTGTCCCCTCAGGGAGCTGCCTCTCCCTCTCTGTCTGCGAGAAGCTGCCTGTGTCAGCCAGATGCCCAAGGGCAGCTCCTGGCTCCCAGCTAGCATGTTTTCTTGACTCATGTTTTCCTTTCCCACAGTCCTGAATCTGTTGTCCCAAGTTATCAGTAAGGGGAAAGGATTGGGGGTAAGACTAATATTGACCATATGACTATGCCTGGCACTTGTTTTTTCTACTGGACTGGAACTGAATTTGAGACTGTCAGGGCCCCCAGAGCACCCCCGCCGCCATCACCATGCAAAAGAAGAAATAAAGCTCCAAAGGCAAACTGGCCTGATGAGAGGTCCCCAGCTTTGCCTGTGAGCCCCCTCTGCCTCCACCCCGCCCTGCCTGCCTCCACCAGCTGGCATCACAGTTCACATATTTGATTCTATTGGACAGAAATGGTGGGGAGCAGTGATTTCCAGTAAACACTGTCTTTTTTTTTTTTTTTTTAAGACTTCAAATCCCGGCAGGGGGAGGGGCAGGTACTGACACTCTTTTCCAAGTGAAAATTAACCAATGCATAGATGCAAAGGCGGGCTTTGGCTTTAGGTGTTTCCTACCCCACTATTCATGAACCAGATTAGAAGCATTGAGCATCGATGGGCCCACGTGTTGTAAGCACTGTGATGGATCCTGCCAAGACACTCAAGGCCCATCCTGATAGCCATGCTGGGCCAGAGGGAGACTCAGACTTTCCAGAGGAGAGCCTGGTCAGGCAACTGGGAGGGGAGGCAGCTCTGGGACCCACCTCCAGGAGCTCCTCTCCATCCCCTCCTGAGGTGATTTGTCCAACCAGTCTGTCTCAAGTTGTGCCCACTCATCCCAAGCCTGGTGAAAGGAAGAAAGGGAGCCTCCTAACACAGGCTGTCCTCAGACCAGGAGCTGGTTTTATATTGAGATTCTCATTGCATTTGAAGAGGTCAACAGTACCTATAAACCTTCATCCAAACTTTGTCTGTAGGAGGGACGAGAAGCTGTAGTTGTAGAGAAAATAGACTTTCAATTTCTCCTGTGGGGAGCAGTAGGCAAAGGGCATGTGAGCTCGGCTTCTACTTGAGTAGAAGCCATGCTTCAGAGGAGAAAGACCAGGGAGTAATGGTGTGTACATTCCTGAGTCACCGTGGTCAGGACACACTATCAACATGCTTACTTGTCATTTGGATGCTATAACTGTCACCTGACTGGTCCCCCTTTCCACTAATTGTCCCCATTCTGTCCTCCTGTAAAGGGCCAACTTTATCTTACTCCCATCCAAAGGTTTTAGTGGTAGGTCTCCCTTGTTTACCAATTCAAGCCAACTCTCTCCCCCAAGTGTCAGTTCTCCATTCCACGGGCTGACCCTCCCTTCGCAGACCTGCCCTCCTGCCAAGCCATATTTCTTAGAGTTTTCTGAACTCAACTTTTCTCCTTCAAGCTTTTTCATGCCCTTGCTTTTTTCTAGATTAGCCACCTCACATAGAATGCCACCTTGCTTTCCCCACAGACCTCTACCTGCCAAAAAAACAGCCACCCAAGTTCAGCCCCAGTGCCATCCAAAGTCTGACACTGTCATTTTCCAAATGATGGTGAGGAGGAGGCTTTTGGTGGCAAAACATTGATTATTACAGATCAGGTAAATGTGTTAAGTGTATGGGTTTTCTATTTAACCCTCAAGCCCACCCTCCAAGGCCAGTGGTTTTACTATCCCCATTTTACAAAGAAAGAAGAACATGGAGACACAAAGAAATAACAAGACATAGTAACATGGAAGTAACATAGACTGTAATAAATCTATGCATTTTGCCTCTTCACTGGTAGGTCTTGACAGCAGGAGGGGGGTTCTATTCATGCTCTGTTGTCCCATCCTGCCTAGTGCGACGACTGATGCATGCTCCCCGCTCAGCACATTGGGTGATGGTTCAGAGGTGGGCAAGAATTCAGCTCATTGTGTTTTCTTGCAATTAGCTATTGTTCTCACCTGGTGGCTTGTTCTTTAGGTTCCATAGATGACATCTGAGGTGAACAAAGGAGGCTCTTCTGCCCTTGCAGAAGGAAGGATCACGTAGGCTCCTGAGAGCGACATGGAAGAAGGGAAAGGAATCTGTTCTCCTCTTGGGATGGGTCAGTCTTCTATGTGCCCATCTGTGACCTAGGACAGCAAATAACCCAGTGGCTCAATTCTTTAGAACTAGGCAGGGAGTGGCCCTTCATGAAAGTGAATGCCTGGAGGAGGATTAGGAGGAAGAAAATAAAAGGCAGGAGCCTGTAACTCTGGGCACCAAGGCTTGAATGCTAGAGACTTGGGCTGATCAAAAAGACCAAGGCAGAATCAGGACTGATTAAAAACAGTTACATCTCCCAGAGAGGTGAGGGGCCAGTCTCTCTGCACCCACTGCCTCTGTCCCTCATAGAGAAGATGGGAAGCCATGTCTTCCCAAAGTGGAGTCCAGGCTTTCTGTCCCACCTGGTGTTGGAAACAGCGTTCCCAGGATCATGGAGACTTCGACCCAAACTTGGTGTTGCCACTTACAAGCCAGGTAGTTTCTGGCAAGGAGTTTACTGGTTCTGAGTCCCAGTTGCCACATCTGTCAAGATGGGGTAACACACCTGCATCGCAGGGCTGCTGTCGTGACCGGATGGATACAGACTATGAACATGGGGCCCAGCCTCCGGTGCTCAGTGAATCCCAGCCCACTGGCAGCTCAGTGAAGGCACAAGAAGGAGCCATAGCTCAGGCCCCAGGAGGCCTTGTTAAGCATCACTGGATACTTCCTTGCTTGCCTCTGGAGCTTCTCTGTTATTACAGGCCTAGGTTACACAGCCCAGACCTAGCTGTTGCTTTTAGACCCAACACTCCCCAGCAAGCTGTCTCTCTGCCCAAGAAAAGCCTGTCTGAGGGGCACCTGAGTGGCACAGTTGGTGAAGCGTCCAACTCTTGGTTTTGGCTCAGGTTTGTGATCTCAGGATGGTGAGATCGAGCCTCACAAAGGGCTCTGTACTCAGCACGGAGTCTGCTTAAGATTCTTCCTTCTTCTCCCTCTGCAACTCCCCCCTGTGATTTCTCTCTCTCTCTCTCTCAAAAATAAATAAGTAAATCTTAAAAAAAAAAAAAAAAAGAAGGGCACCTGGGTGGCTCAGTCAGTAAAGCATCTGCCTTTGGCTCAGGTCATGATCCCAGGGTCCTGGGATCTAGACATGCTCCCTGCTAAGCAGGGAGCCTGTTTCTCCTTCTCCCACTCCCCCTGCTTGTGTTCCCTCTCTCTCTGTGTCTCTCTGTCAAATAAATAAATAAAATCTTAAAAAAAAAAAAAAAAGGAAAGAAAATCCTGTCTGAAAGGCTGAAAGGTGCATTATATTCCCACTGAACAGTCCTTTGCATGGCTTTAAGGGGCAAGATATTGCCCTTTTCCTGAAACCCTATAATAAGAAATGATATACTTTGATAGCTCTTTGATTTGATGGTTCCTTAGTATGCATGAGTTAAAATTTTGGAGAACATAACTATAATTTGCGGCTTGTGGTTAAGAACAACTCAGACGCCAGACATAATTCACTACCATTCTATACTCTTGGGTCTTCCACGTGTCTCCCTTCATTCTTTCATGTAGGTTTTCTTACGATATTCTGCTTCCTTTCCTATCCCCCACTCATCTTATGAATTCAAGTAAAAGATAATTCCACTTCAAAAATTGCTTAAAGAAGCTCTGGTTTGATTGATGTCTTTGAGTTCACCTAAAACAAACCCTCAGTCTACGGGTGAGGAAAATGGAGGTCAACGGAGATTCAGTAGCATGACCAAGTATGAACAGAGGGCAGATGTCAGATCCAGAGGGGAGCACAGACTCAGGTGTTCCCAGAGCATGATCTGTCCTCATGATACGTTACCAATCATCCTGCCTCCGTGTGAACCTTCATAATTTCTCCTCTGCCCATCTACCTCCTGTATTATTGTTTCTTCAAATTGTGTCACATTTTTATTTAAATAAGTTTCTTTTAAGGGGAAATTTTATGTAATTGCCTAATGAAAAAGTAATATCACTTGCCATTGATAGAAAGCTATAACTAAAGACAATGTGAAATGTAGTTCTATGGAATTCTAACTAGGTATTGCTGCCTGGGAAAAGAAAATAAGATGGAAGCCTGTTCTCTTTGATTATAAAGGATGACTGGCAAGTCTCAGAGGTGCTGAAGCCTTTGTAGGACATGTGGAAATGGATTCTGGATCCGATTTTGATGTTACCTAAAGCCATCTTCATATCATCGAGAAGAATTTTTCTCAAATACCATCAGTAGGATATTCTCTGACTTTGAGACCGTGGCAGTCCACAATGCCACCACACCAGACCTCTGTGACTCCTTGGATGTCAGCAGACTCCTGCCCTCCCCCTGTGCAGCAGTGTCCTTCAAGGCTGGAACACTGGAAGAGCTTCATGCATTTGCTGGTCACCCAATGCCAAACGAATGTCTGACTCTCCTTCTTTTTCACAGTAGAATAAATGTTGAATTTAAGAATAAATTTTGGTAAATTTTCTGAGGGACTATCTTTTTCACCCCAATAACAATGTCAGGATAATTAAATTTTAGATAATAATGAATCAGGGAAGTTGGTCTCAGCAGTGGAAAAATGCTGTGATTTAAATTGCCAATATACAGATACTTTTAGTTCTTGGAAGCCACTGCCAACTGTGCCTGCCGGAAGTTAAATTCTCAGTAGCTTGCTATGATTGATGCAGGCATTAGTCATTTAAAAAAAAAAAAAAAATTTTGAACTAAATAATTTGCATCCAAAGGATGACATCAGTTAACACCACGGGCTTGTTGTTCTAGAAACTGACCACTAGATGGAGCACTTGCAATTCAAAAATTAAAAACTCGCAGTCCCGGAGGTAGAAGCCTTTTACCAAAGGATCTATTGTACTTACAAACCAGCATGTACACAAATGAGAAGGCACTGCTTGCCCTGAAGATGGTATTCTTTTCTTTCCTCCTAGACTTTGATATGCCTCTCCCTCTTTCCTCAGGACAGGTCACTTCTCCCCACAGGCAGTGTCTCTGTAGGAGTTCACCCTTTTAAACTTCTAGTGAGTCATCCTTCTATGCCGAGCTCTGTGACGGGGCAGAAAAATGTATTCCTTAAGATGTGGTTTCTTTCTTCCCCTACCTTGACACTACTCACTCCTGAAAACTAAGGCACCTCTTCTTCAAGTCTGACGACTGCATGCTAATCCGAAACATCCCACGAAAGCACCTTGGTTTGTAGGACTTCATTCTTCTCTCGGAATTACACAGCACCTTTACTCTCCCTCAGGATGATAGCAATAAATTTTCTTTAAAGGTTTTTTAAAAAGAAAGTCCATATCAATGGAGTAGTTGTTCTCGCACGAGCTCTTTAATATGGTCATAATGAGGTATTAGAGCCCAGCTCTCAGAGTGAGGAGAGGAAGGAGGAGTGACACCTCCAAGCAGTAGGGCCTAAAACAATAGGCCACATTGAGACCGTTGCAGCAAATCAGCAAATTTATTTGCAGCTTCTAATCCAGAACTATACTTTTGCCCCAACAGCTCATGAAGGGCGAGGGGGGAGCCGTGTGTGGCATAAAAGGGGAAGACAGAGCAGAAGAACTGAAACATTTACTTAGTCTCTATACAAACAGGTATGTCAACAAAATCAAGCACAAAAGAGTCTTTTTGTGGCGGGTGTTTGCTGGCTACAGCCCCAGAAACTATGAATCCAGAGCTCTCGTCCCAGGTGGCCTCTCGTAATTTGCTAATAACCTTGGGCAAGTCACTTAACCTTCCCAAACCTCAGCTTCTCCGGCTATAAGAGGGGGAGCCCAGAGCTGTCTCTTCCCTGCTTCTCCGGGAAGTTGTGAGGATTAATGATGAGAGAAAAGCAGTCAGAGGCCTGGAGTTTCTTTAAGGAAGGTGCTGCTTCTCCGTGGGTCGGAGTCGTAAAGATCAATAGAACGAACACACGCCAGCAACTTCGGCCAAAGTCACAAGGGCTCTGTGTCCTGTGGATTTCCACATTTTCCATTTCTCAAAGAGGGTTGGCAGGGACAAAACAAAACAAAAATCCCTAAGAAAGCCTTTGTTTGACAAAATTCTCACCGGATTTTTACCTGATTAGGCTGTGCTAGAGATGAAATGATTTTTAAACCTCCTGAAAGAATGGAAAGGAAAAACCATTCTGTCCAAAGATGGCTGCTTCGCCCCTTGTCCCTTCTGCAGAGGGAACCACATCTTACCGCCCGCCCAACCAACCCCAGAGAGGAGGGAGCGCCTCTGACAATTAGCCTTCTAGTTTGGTGACGGTAATTATCACCATTCACAGCTTTTCTTTCCCTCTTATGATGCAGTATACATTGGGCTGCAGAGGCCCCAACCTGAGGACTGCTGGGGCAGAACCCAAAATGCAAGAAAAGGATCGATTTTAACCTATTTTAAAACATTTGATCTAATTTGATATTTCTAGTTTTCAACAGCTTACAGCAAATAGATGAAAATAAATGCCTTGTCACATGTTGTGCTGCGGACGATGCCTTTTGGTTTTCAAAGACTCCTGGAAACAGGAGTGGAATCCTCTATTAGCTGTGTCTGATGCCTCAGGATTTTCCAGCTGTCGTTGTTCGAAGGTCTATTTTTTGGAGCCTTGAGGAATGACCAAGTGGATTATTTGCTCTAAAATGCTGTAAGTGATCTGTTTTTCACAGTCCTTCAGCTATAATAATGGGAAGAGATGGGGCAGAGGGGCAAGGAGCAGGGACACGGGGGTGTATATGCGATTCTCTGAGTATTTTTGGGACTAGAGATCTAATTCTGATATTTGGAGAGGGGGAAGAAGAAGAAGTAATCACGGATTGTGCTGCTGTTTGCTTTCTCTTTCCGAAGTCTAATTATTGTAGTGGCCCACTGTCTTGATTAAGCCTTTCCTCCCTAAATAATTAATTTGCCTTCGTGCGAGTGTATTTGCCTCTTACAAATCTTAACACACGGCTCTGAGGACCCAGGCTCAGCAAACCCACTTTCAAGAACATGAATAATTGCCTTGGAATAATGAACAATTAACCTTGGTAAAGGAGGGCTAAACATCGGTATACTATATTAATTCAAGATTGGCTGTTTGGTGTTTAAAAAACATTATAAACAATATACATTTGTAAAACCGCATGGTCGATAAGTTTAGTTAGCTGGAACATATTAATTTGTTCAAAGGAATAGTTTCAATGTAAATATTTAAACAATTTGTTTCAATCTATTTCACAAGGCTTTATGCCAACTTTTTTTTTTTTTTTTTTTAACGAAGGCCCCCCAATCAGTCAGAACTGGAATTGAGAGTATAAACAGGTGATCAGGGTTCCTTGCCCCATTGGTTGTAAAACCTCGACACATATCGTCTATCGACACTGGGTGAATAGCATCTTCTTCCTATGTCAAGAATTTGGGTGCGAAATAGGCATGAGCACAGTCCCGTTCATAGGGCTGCAGGATTTGTGGCAGGCAGAGATTTGGGAGAGGAGTATACTAAGAGAAATCTCTGGTTTCCTAATGCTGGCTTTTCTCTGCCACCATTCTCATCAGGAAGCAAAATAACAGCTCAGTGGGAAGCACATGTTCCTCAACACACAGGTGAGGGAGGACACGGAGGCCTGGCGCTTTCAAGTCCCCAGCGTTCTTCCCAATCCTGTGTCTACTCCATATTCGGATTTTCCCTCTTTCCCTTTCAGCCCAATCAGGGGAGCTTGGGATGGACTGCCGTGTCCCACTCAGGTCATGCTCTTAAAACCGACTCCTTCACACCAACCCTCCACGGCCAGGAGTTTGACTTCACCGTCTTCTGATCCTTTTCTTAATCCTCACCCATTTCCCACGTCTCAGGGCTCAGTGTTGTGATGAGCTCACTCCCAGCTCAGGTTTAAGGTTCCAGTACCCAGAAGTTTATCTCTACTTGAAGTATTCCAGGCCATACACTCAAGGAAGAGCAGTTTCCAGGCACAGCTGGGGCAGCTGCTCAGGCCCAGCCCCTTTCAACCAGTTACTCAACACCTGGTGCTAGTCGAAGCTGCACAGGTGGTTGGGATTTCTACTCATGCCTGGGAGACCCTCTCCTCCCACAGATACGACATCAGCTGAGGCCTCTGAGAGCCTAGGTTTTCTGTGGTGGTGGGTTTGATTGGTTTTTTCCTCCTTTTGTTTTGTTGCTGTTGCTGTTGTCCTTATGAACTGAAATCCCAGAAAAAAAGGTATACCAGACAGAATCACCAGACTTGTGCTTTGAAAAAGCCCACCCGGGTTTACCCCCTCTCCCCCAACAGAACTTTCTTGTTGCCATTGGATTGATCCTTAAAGATAGGGATGGGAGCGTCGGGGGTAAAGAGCGATATGATAAGCCTTCTTGCCCTGGCTGTATTTCATTCTCAAAGATTTTTCAACAGGTCGGCTTTCGGGGAACCGTTGTCTTTGAATTCTTGGCCATCTCGCCATCATCCTTAATTGATTTTAGCTGGTCTGAAAAAGAAAGGGGGGCAGGGCAGGCGCAAGGTGGGAGGCCGAATACATTTCCCCTGGATGAGCTGTATCCTGAAGTGGTATTCCCAGCAAGAGAAAGGGACAAACTGAGAGAGCCAGGAATCATCAGCATTGATTCTGTGTCTCTACCTAGGGCTGGACTGCTAAGGAACAGGGATGAAGACGAGAATGTGAAGGGACGGTGTAGTTTGGAAACTTCATAAATGTGCTAAACGGAGGGAGCTCATGAGCCTGGAAAGAAAATATCAAAAGGAGAAAGGGGCAGGTAGACTCTCCCAGACCCAAGATTTCAAGGTATCCCTTGGAAAACTGGCGTAATGAAGGGAGTGGGTGGAGGCCGTGAAATAGAGCATACTGGCTGTGGTTTGCCTCCTGTAAAACAGCTTATCTCGCTGTTTGCTTGCTTTTTTTTTTTTTTAAACAGATTGCTCATTTGAAATCTCCTTTTTGATCTTTAAATAGTCCTGAGGGAAATACTTAGAAGGCAGACAAGATGTTTGCAAACTTTTGTATATTTCATTAAAAATAAATATTACAGAGGAGGTTATAGACCAGATCACTTGTTGTAGTGTAATTAGCTAAGCAGATCCAGCCTTCCCTTGGCTGTGATTATAGCGAGGTCAGTCACCTCGGTTTTTCTACCAGCGGATTGTGGACGCTACATCTTACCAACTAGAATTTTAAGCATTTCTAGAACTCTATGTTATATTATAATAAGATTTATAGCTCTGTACATCTTGTGCAGTGATAGAAAGTTACTGCTCTATATCATCATTATTCTGAAATCTTGAGGTCTTTGCAATAATTCAAGACTTTGACAATGAAGGATTTAGCCAAAGAATCTGGCATATTGCTCTGTTCTTATTCTGAGTAAGGTTTTGAATTAATCCAATTGAAATTTTAAGAAAAGGTGCCTATATTTTTCCAATATCAAGTGTGAGTATTACATTTTTATACCTCTGCTAGGTTTCTTAACCCTTTATGAACATACAAAAATATGCTTTTTCTATGGTTTCTCCTCGGTAGGTTTTCGTGTCTACTATTACGGTGGTGCTGGTCTCATTGACTAACTGCCATTCAATATTTACCAATAAGTAGACAGACGCGAAGGGCCAGATTTGTTCCCACTACATTGTAGTATGTTGCTTTTTCAAGTTGAGGGCAATTTCCCTTCTGCTAGAAGGAATAGCTGAGTTGGAGATATTTCTCTAAATGTTAGTGTAGCTTTCCCATTACATCCCTACAGAAGATGAAAAAAGTACTTTGGGAACTCACAGATTTCCAGTCAAATAAAAGTCTTTTGCCTGTGATTTGGAGACGCAAACTAATAGTTATGTTGATTACTGAAGCAGGTCAAAGAAACATTAAAAAAAAGAGAGAGTCACATTATCAGAAGAGGGAAGTAGGATTTCTTTCATATGTCCTGTGAGTCAGGCACTGCATTGTTTCCCTGAATTGTCAGATAAAATGCTAAGTACAAGCCCATGGTGCAGTGAGTTGAATTGTGTCCACAAGGAGACAGATCTAAGCCTAATGCCCTCATACCTGTGAACGTGACCATACGTGGAAACAGGATCTTTGCATATGTGATTAAGATGAGGCCACAATCAGGAACCAAGCCTGCTAACACCTTTAATTTGGACTTTCCTATTCCTGAACTGAGAGAAGAAATTGCTGCTGCTTCAAGTCACCCAGGTTGTAGCATTTTGTTATAGTGGCGCTAGGAAATGATACAATGTTAATTCTGTTTTATACCAGAAACTTGTCCACAGTCATCCAGCTAGGACGTGAGGGGTGCCACATTCAGACCCAGGCCCAGCACCAGGAACTCTAGGCTTTGCCTAACACTTTCCATATTATTGTGCACGTGACTTTGGGAACTGGATCTCCTCTCCCTTTAGTCTAAACTCTGCGGGAATAAGTGTTAAAGCCTAGTGTCCTCAGGTGGGGGAGACCATGATGGGGTACATGAGCAACTCTCCGTGCTTAAAGCAACAGAGGCCCATAAACTGCAGGTAATTCCTGGCATATCCTAGAGTGTCCCTGATGTCAGCAAAGTGATGTGAAATTATGCATACATCAGTTACATTTTTGAAATATGCCGGCTAGACTAATTGAATTTTCTTCCTCTGATGAGGCCTGTGAAGATGTTCGTTACTGTCACTAAGTCCTCTACCCATTGCCTTCCTGGGACCAATAGCAGATCCAGGGAAAATTGTTCTTCCTTCCAGATAACGGAGATTTTTGTTTTCAGTGTATACTACCTCTCTTGAAATATTTAATTCTTGTTTCCTAAGACATATATAAAAATGTAATATTCAATTAAGGCTTTTCTAACTTACACATGACATTAATTTACTTGGGAGCAGCTACACATAAAATAATAAACTTGATGTTGGCCTCTGGCACGATCATTAACTTTTCCAAATTTGAAGAAATTTAGAACATTTCATCTTGACAAATAAGGACTGACTTTCCAGTTGCAGGAGTTGCTGCTGCTAGCTGTTATTTCTCCTCTAAAGGAGTGGGCCGCGGGACAGGGCACTCAGCGCCATGGCACATGATGAAACAACGCTGACTTCAGTGCTGGGGGGAAGGCCCGGGAGCATCCAACCCAGGCAGACTCTTGCAAGGGGGATTTCTCTCCACTCCAGCGGGGGACAAGGTCCATTGATGGTGGTGGAGGGTAGGTGGGAGGAAGCCCATCTGGTAACTTCACAACCTGCAGGTAAACCAGGTTGTTTCTTGCCCTCTGGGCTCAGGGAGAGCCAGAATTCTTAGGCCAAAATAAATCTCAGTCCTCTAAAGGCATATAGAAAACACCAATCAAACTAACTTTTCAAATACAGTATTGGCAACTAGCTTCAAACTGGTGTATTATAATCGAGTTGTATCAACCGATTATAAGAAGCTTCTATCGCTTTAGGAAACAGGCAAATTACAGAAGATGAGGAGGAGGAGAAGGAGAAGAAGATGAAGAAGGAGAAGAGGAGGAAGTAGGAGGGGGAAGAGAAGGAAGCAGGAAGGAAGAAGAGAAGGAGAAGGAGCGGTCTTGGAACAGAGTGGCACTTGCTCAGCAGACAAGTTCCACAAAAGGAGTTCTCTGAAGATTCTACGAGAACACTGAATGTAGAGAGTTTATAATCTTTTATTCTCCAAACCCAAACCTGACTCATTCTCTTGTGTACTGTGGATTCTCTACCAGCCATACATTTGCCTAGATGGTATCTCTCTTCAGACAGCTTCTCCAGTAGCACCATTTTTGCCCACTCACCCCACCTTTCCAAGCAGAATGACAGGCAGATTTCTCCCTTTTTCCCTAATAGCCTGTGGACTAGCGGTTGCCATTTGAGTCTCACTGAAGTGTTGCTCTACATCAGGGCTACTCTGTGGGGCAGAGGTGAGAGTGGTGATGTCAGAATTTCCAGGAAGGGCATTTGCAGGGTACCTCGGAATCTTGAAGTGAGGTAAATGAACGTGTGAATGTTCTAACACCTCTACTGCCTCCAATTTGCTTTCCCCCTTTCCCACCACAGACTGATTTCCATTTTCTTCATAGCAAAGCTGGTCAGATAAGGAGCTCCTGAGAAACAAACCTGAATCTAATTAGTACCTTTACAGTTTTATATAGTTCCATAGTTTAAGGGGGAAATAGAGGAAAAAATAAATCCTTTTCTGGTCAATATTTTCTTCTTTCACCATTATGAGATAAATATCGGGCAAACAGATGGTTTGTTTAAATATGCATGTGCATCTCCAAGTACAATGAGGAGGAAAATGTGTGTTTTATTGCCCTCTTCTTAAATGTCTATCCACATTCTCTTTCAGATATCATTATTCACCCACTCGCTTCTTGTCTTCTGTTTGTTTGTTCTTTATTTAGAAAACAGTTTTCAAACATTTGGACAAGTACAGACAATACGAAAAAACCTCCTTATACTGATTTCCAAGAACCAATAAAATTTTGCCCTATTTAATTCAGATCTTTTTTTAAAAAGTTGTATTGTTGGGGCGCCTCAGTGGGTTAAGCCTCTGCCTTGGGCTCAGGTCATGACCTCAGGGTCCTGGGATAGAGTCCCACATCGGGCTCTCTGCTCAGCAGGAAGCCTGCTTCCCCCTCTCTCTCTGCCCACCTCTCTGCCTACTTGTGATCTCTGTCAAATAAATAAATAAAATCTTTTTTTTTAAAGTTTTATTTTATAAAGCACATACCATACAATTCACCTATTTAAAGTGTATAATTCGGTGGGTTTTGATATGTTATTCATTTTTTAAAATCGTGGTAAAATTTATAATAAAATTGCCACTTTAACCATTTTTTAAGTGTACAGCTCAATGACATTAATTAATTTATGATGCTGTGCAATGATCACCACTATCTATGTCCAAAGCTTTTCATCACCCCAAACAGAAGTTGGTACAAGAAACAATAAATCCTGCTCTCCTGCACCCTAGTCCCTGATAAACTCTAATCCATTTTCTGTCTCTATGAATCTGCCTATTCTGGACATTTCATACTCATGGAATCATATACTATCTGTTCTTTTGTGTCTGGTTTACTTCAGTTGGCAAAATGTGTTTTCAAGATTCATCCATGTCGTAGCATGATTCAGAACTTCATTTCTTTTTACAGCTAAGTAGTATCCCTATTGTATATTTGTATCACTTTTTTCCATCCATTCATCTGTTGATGGACCTTCGGGATGTTTTCATCTTTTGCTACTGTGAATAACACTCTAACAAATATTAACATACAAGTATCTGTTCCAGTCCCTGTTTTCAATTCCACTGGGCACAGAACTAAGCAAGGAAATGCTGAATCATATGGCAATTTTATATTTAGCTTTTTAGGGAACTGCCAAACTGTTTTCCATAGTGGATGCACCAGTCTACATTCCCAACAGCAATGGAGGAGAGTCCCAGTTTCTTTGCATCTTCACCAATGCTTGTTATTTTCCTTTTTTTGTTGTTCAGTAGCCATTTCAGTAGGGGCAAAGTGAAGTATCTCAGGGTGGTTCCTATTTGCATTTCCCTGAGGACTAATGATGTTGACCATCTTTTCATGTACTTATTGGACATTTCTTTGGAGAAATGTTTATTCAAGTTCTTTGCTTTTTTAAAAATCAGGTTTTATCTTTTTACTGTTGAACTATAGGAGTTATCTGTATGACCTAGATGTTAATTCTTATCAGATAAATGATTCCAAATCTTTTCTTCCATTCTGTAAATAGGATCTTGACTATGTCCTTTGAAGCACAAGAGTTTTTTTTTGTTTTAAGATTTTATTTATTTGTTTGATAGAGTGAAAGATCACAAGTAGGCAGAGAGGCAGGCAGAGGGAGGGGGGGAAGCAGTCGTCCTGCTGAGCAGAGAGCCTGATTCTGGGCTCCATCCCAGGACCCTGAGATCATGAACTGAGCTGAAGGCAGAGGGTTAACTCACTGAGCCCCCCAGGTACCCATGAAGCACAAGAGTTTTTAATTTTGATGAATTCACTTTACCTATTTTTCTTTTGTTGAGCTTATTTTTGGTGTCCAGATCTTTTTTTTTTTTTTAAGATTTTATTTATTTATTTCTTAGCGTGAGCACGGGCAGACAGAGTGGCAGGCAGAGGCAGAAGGAGAAGCAGGCTCCCCACTGAGCAAGGAGCCAGATGTGGGACTCGATCCCAGGACGCTTTAATCATGACCTAAGCCGAAGGCGGCCGCTCAACCAACTGAGCCACCCAGGCATCCCAAGTGTCCAGATCTTTTTTAAGATAAGAACAAGGATATAATGATAATTTTGCTGTCTCCTCCCTACTGTTTCCTGATAAAGCTCTCTTCCTCTTCAGAGGCTACCCCTATCATAAATCTGGTGTCCCATTTGCTATCCATGTTTTATACCTTTGAAAACATAGGTATTATATATGTAAATACACACATTGTATACTTAATAAATAGCATTCCTTTGTATGCTTTTAAAATCACATGTAAATACTATCATTATTTTTTTCTGCACTTCTTCCTCTGAGCCCACATTTGAGATCTATCCATTCTGATTGATATTTGCCTAGTTCACTTCATTTTTGTTACTACTATTGTAGTCAACCAAATGACCAGGAAGTGATATTGAAAATATTTAACAACTGGCATGGCTCTGGCATCAAGCAACACACAGGGTATTCATCATACACAATTACACCTCTGGGTACCTGTGCCTACTGAAGTGTACCCTGTGCACACCTGGCTGAATATACCAAATCAGCTTCCACACTATTTACCCATTCATTAGTATGAAATTTAAATTGTTTCTAATTTTTCACTATGACAAGCAATACTGCTAGAAATATTCTTGCAGCCATCTCTTTATGCACATCTGCGAGAATTTCTCTTAAATGTACACTTAGGAATAGAATTGATGGGTGGTCTGCTACACATATGTTCTATTTTATTTTTATGTTGTATCAGAATTGTAGCAAAGGCCTAAAGCTGAGGACAAAAGATGTTAAGTACCCCACATTCCATATAACCACCATGATGTCACAGCAGTTGTGACCAGCTACCTCCCAGGAAGGCACACTGGGAGACACCAATGCTGAGAATAGGTCTTCTCTAACCACTCTCCTATGGGTCAACCTAAAGGAAGAACTAGCAGAGAGGAGGGGGTCTTTTGGAATATCAAGTTCCTAAAGAAAAGATATTCTATCTCTTCACATTTTCACAAAATTTTCCATGCATGCCAAGGAAGGAAGACCAAAGATAATAGATGATTTTCTGGGCACCTATCAGAATCATGCCCCTTTCTTTCCATACATATTTGGTGGTCCTGTCTTATGGAAATTGGGTGAGGATTTGGTCTTGCAGAAGGCCTAATGCTGCTGGGGTCTAGAGAAAGATGCAGAAGAGAGAAAGCAGGACTAAGAAAGAGGCAGTGGGCGGTCCTACATTTGGCGTGACAAATATACCACTGTTGGTCTATGTCTCCTCTTCTGAGGAGATGCCACAGAAACTGGCTGCCTTTGAGCCATCTTGGTGGTACTCCCACAAAAGTGCCATCCTCTGGGGGGGAAGTCATGCTCTATGGCGACACTGAGGCCAGGTGGAAGAAGTTCAGATAGATTAAATCCCAGGTCAGGTAACTACTCAAGGAACAGTTTCTCATGGAGGCCTTCAAAGAATCCACACATGTGCCCCATGACAGCCTAGTATTTGGACCCCACAATGTGGAAGGGAGATCAACCCCTTGCTGTGAGCCAGAGAAGCAGCAGAAACCATAGAGAGAAGTTGACTGCTCCCTCACTCAATCATGCAAGAAGGAATTCTGCCATTTTCTTGCTCCTTTTCCCAACCCAACTCGAGAGCAGGAAGAAGAAAGAGAAGAAGATGGTGTTTGAGAGTTTCTGTGATCCCTACCTCTGTCACTAGAGCTTCTACAAAGAGAGAGAGGAGGAGAAATGCTTTGCCTTAGGTAAGAGAAGAAGCTTTAAAACAAGCAGTACTGTTTAAATACATCAGTGAGATTCTAATAAGTAAAAGTGGCTAAAGCTGGAGAAACTGGCCAAGATTATCAAGGGAGCCTGTTCCTCAACTCGCAGGGAGACTCAGCCTGGTATAATGAGGCATTTGTCAGAGAGAATAAAATCTTGTCATGTTTATCACCCAGTGAGACCAGACATCTCAATGAACTAATGAAACTTGATCCACTAATGGTGATGGGAACTGCCAAGGTGTTCTCCAGGTGGGGGACTAATTTATACTCCCCCAGCAGGGAATAAGAGCTCCAATGCCAACCTAAAGGGTGAGCAGTGATAATCTGTTGTTTCTACCTGTTTATGTCTTCTTTTCATTAATAAAACTGATCAATTTTGAGAAAAAAAAAAAAGAAAAGAAAACGAAAAGGAAAAGAAAACAACCAATTTGACCAAAACCTAAGAAAATTGCCATAAGAGTCATTACTATGTGAGTAGGTCTATTTTCATTTGCACAAAGAGAGATTAGCCAGCCCCCCAAATATTACCATTGAAGTAGCAAAGAAAACAGTGTTTTCTCCTCATCAGATTTCTGGCTTCCTCAGGGCCCTTAAAAGCTCTCGCTCTCTCCCTATCTGCCCTCCTCCTCTCAATGGTGGTCAGAGGCATCTATGACATGAGCCTGTGGCACTGGGGGAAGCCCAACATCTCGGGAAAACAAACCAGGCTCTGCCTCTGGCCTTTCGTTCAGAACCCTCTTGTTCAGGTCTCCTGCTCTCAATTTTCCACCCCTTTGCCTCACCATGAGCCTGGTCTCAGCCAGTTCTCAGCTTCAGATGGCCAGCTGGTTGGACCATCAGCCTAGTTTTCAAGTGCAGATTTGCCTCCATGGCAATGGAAGTTGCTATTCTTTCTTGCAGGCACAGCAGTAATTAAGTTGGGGCAAGAGTTTGGGGGGCTCATGGATGGCTCATGGCTGCTGCTCAGGGCCAGATCTGCAGGCAGCCTCTTCCCTTTCATCACCAAACTCCAAAGTCCAGCCTCCTGGGACCCTGTGTCTGGGAATGGGGCCCCCAGGGGGAGGCAGCAAGGAGAGGAGGACAAATGGACCCACCCTGAATCCACCAGAGGGGAGTTTGAACACACCTTGCCCTCAATCCTCCCTCATTTTATTATTTGTTTCAGTGGCTAGACTTTCAGGCTAATTGTTATCGCTGCCTTTGGCTGACAGAGTGTATAAAAGGAACAGCCCTTGAAGGTAAAGGAGCATTACAGCTGGATTTAAGTAATAACGCGTCTCTCACAAACCCACACAACTTGCAGTTTGATGAAAATTACAGTCAAACCTTGTGTTGTAAACTGCTGTTTACTGGAGAAATGAAAAAAAAAATCCTATAAGATATAGAAATAGAATTTGAGACAACCTGGCAGGGTGCTTGGAGTCATTATGATGTGTAAAGAATTCCTTGACAATGACGGATAACCTCCGGAACATCTGAGTGGTGCCTTTTGTTTATCTTCACTTGCCTTTGCATTTCTGTCATGTCTTTCACTTGGGGGTGAGATTTCACCTTTGAAAGTTGAAATGATTTTTAACTCAAGAAAGAGGTTTACGGGGTTTTTCATGAACTCGATTCTCTCCTTCTGCACACACCCCAGCACACACACACACACACACACACACACACACACACACACAGGCTGCTCCCTCCCTGTCAGTCCCCCTCCCTTCCAGCTGGGGTGTGCCAGTCCTGGGTGCCAGATGCAAAATGATTAAGCCAGTGCTATGCCCCAGGTTGAACTCGCTATTGATTAGCACTTCCTAAATCAAACCAAATTGCTGATCACCATTGGAGGGCGGTGGCCACTGGCTGGGGATCTGAGTGTGGCTGGAGTGTTTGAGTCTGAGCAGGCAGAGGGGGATTTTTGAGGTGAACCTCCCCCTGCCCTGACTTAATCACCGCCATGGCCTGCAAAGAAGGAGAATAGCAACTTTCATTGCCAATTCGAGTTTCTTCAAGCCCCGACTGGGTGTGTGGCAGTCTGCAGTCACAGAGGGGATTTTGACAATTAGCAGGAGCTGCTGTCTTTACTCTCCTTAGCTGTGATAATTAATGCCTTAGGACATTTTTATGAGTTGGTATGTGCCTGGCACATGACACACGGTACTGAGAGTGTCAATTACATATGACCCTTTTTAAAGGATGGGGAATTCAACAAAGAGGCCATTTTGTCCTTTTGGTTTTAGATACTCCAGCAGGCAATTTGAAATATTAGTGAAATAAAATTAGAGGAGAAGGTCTGTTTGTAAATCAGCCACTACCCAGTCATTTGTCCAAAGACATGAGGAGCAATCTCATTCTTGGGTCAACTCCCTGTCCATTCCCATTCTTGCTGATTATCAGGACACAGGTTGATGATCTCCACGTGTACATAGGTATATCTTTTCATCTCCCGACCCAACCACCCCGGAAATATACTGAAAGGTTTAAGTGATTTTCTTTTAATAGACTTTATTTTTTAGGGCAGTTTTAGGTTCACAGCAAAATTGAGCAGAATGTACAGAGATTTCCTACATGAACTTGCCCCCAGATATGCACAGTCTCCCCCCTACTAACACCCCACGCCAGAGTGGTACATCTGTTACAAAGGATGAACTTACACTGACACATCATAATCATCCAAAGTCCGTAGTTTATATTAGATTTCACTCTTGGTGTTGTACGCTTTATGGGTTTTGACAAATGTATAATGATACGTATCCATCACTATGGTATCATACAGAGTATTTTCACTGCCCTAAAAATCTCTGTGCTCTGTCTACTCATCTCTCCCTCTACCCAACCATCAACCCCTGGTATCCGCAGGGTTTTTTTGTTTTTGTTTTTGTTTTTTTCTGTCCCCTAGTTTTCCCTTTTCTAGAATGTCATATAGTTGAATCGTACAATATGTAGCCTTTTCAGATCGATTCCTTTCACTTAGTAATATGCATTTAAGTTTCCTCCATGTGTTTTTTTCTCTCTTGATAGCTCATTTTAGTGTCGTCTGGATTTACCACAGTTTATCTGGATTTCTTTATCCATTTATCCATTCACTTACTAAAAGATACCTTGATTGCTTGTGTTTGGGCAGTTTTGAATAAAACATCCATAAACATCCATGTACAGGTTTTTGTGTGCACATAAGTTTTTAGCTCCTTTGGTAAAATACCAAGAAGCACAAATGCTGAATCATATTGAAAGAGTATGTTTAGTTTTGCAAGAAACTGCCAGGATATATTCCAAAATAGATGTACTATTTTGCATTCCCAACAGCAATAAATAGTAGTTCCTGTTGCTCCCCATCTTTACCAGCATTTGGTGTTGTCAGGTCTGACACTTGAGATGTGTAATGGTATCTCATTATTGTCTCACTTTGCAATTTCTTTATGACACACGACATTGGTGCATCTTTTCATATGCTTATTTGTCATCTGTTCATCTTCTTTGGCAAGGTGTTTGTTGAGCCCTTTTGTCCACTTTTCAATGGGACTGTTAGTTTTCTTACTGTCAAGATTTAAGAGTTCTTTGTGTATTTTAGATAACAGTCCTTTATCAGATATGTTTCTTGCAAACATTTTCTCCCACTCTGTGGTTTGTCTTTTCATTCTCTTGACTATGCCTCTTACAGAGAAAAAGGCTTTAATTTTAATGAAGTCCAGATTATCAATTCTGTCTCTCAGGGATCTTGCCTTGATGTTGTATCTAAAAAGTCATATCCACACCCAAGATTATCTAGGTTTTGTCCTATATTAATTTCTAGGAGTCTTAAAGTTTTGTAATTTATATTTAGGCCTATGAACCATTATGAGTTAATGTTTATGAAGGGATATAAAGTCTATGTCTAGATTCTTTTTTTTTTTCATGTGGATGTCAAAGATCAGTTGACAATATTTATAAAGGTTTATTTCTGGCCCTTTATTGTGTTCCACTGATTTATTTGTCTATCCTTTCACCAGTAGCACACTGGATTACTGGAGCTTTATAATGATTCTTGAAGTCAAGTAGCATCAGTCTTCTGTATGTTTTTTCTCCTACAGTATTGTGTTGACTATTCTAGGCCTTTTGCCTCTCTATATAAACTTTAGAATCAGTTTGTTGAGATTTTGATTGAGATTGCATTGAATCTGTAGACTAAATTAGGAAGAATTGACATCTTGATAGTATTGAACATATCTGTCCATGAACATGGAATATCTCTCCATATATTTAGTTTTGTTTTCTTTCATAACAATTTTATTTTCCCCATAAAAATCTTGTATTTTTTTTAAGATTTCTATCTAAGTATTTTATATTTTAGGGTATAAATGTAAGTGACATGGTGGTTTAAATCTCAAATTCTACTTGTTTATTGCTAGAATGTGGATCTCTTTTTATTTTAATTTCAAATTTAAAGAAAAGTTACAAGAGTAATATATACTTGTATACTCTTTATGTACCTTCACTAATTATTAACATTTTGCCTCATTTTATTATTCTCCCTCACTCTCTATTTACACATGTATACACACACACACACGCACACATATAAAATTGCTTTTTTTAACCATTTGAGAGTAAGTTGTATACACTAAGTCCCCTGCTCCTGAATACTTCAGTGTATATTACCTGAAAAGAATAATCTTTTACATCATCATAGTATGATTATTAAATTCAAGATATTTAACACTGATATAATACTATTATATAAACATAGTCCATATACAAATTTCATTAATTGTCCCAATAGTCTTCTTTTTAACCTTTTTTCCCAGCAAAAATAATGCAGTAGATTTAGTTTCCATGTCTCCTTAGTCTCTTTTTAATTTGAAACAGTTCCCCAGTCCTTAAATATTTTGAATATTTAAATATTTTACATTGGCATTTTTGAAAACAATAGGTCAGTTGTTTTGTATATAATACCTTGATTTGGGTTTGTCTGATGTTTCTTTACAATTAGATTCAGGTAATACATTTCAAGCAGGAATTCTCCATAAGTAGAGTTATGTCCAAGGGAGGGCATCATATCAGGGAACATGTGATGTCAGTTTAACTCATTACAGTGTTATCTAAGGTAAGTTTTTAGAAGAGTTTATAAACTCACCTTTAAAAAAGCTGTCAGTATAACTGGGTAACAGACAATGTTAAAGACCTCGAGTCCCACCTCTAAGGAATAAAGAGCAATTAGTAATATGTGATGATGGTCTGACACTTGAGATTAACCCAAATGCTGACAAGTGATCTCCTTTTGCTCCTAACAACAGCACAAATCCAATAGCTCACAAATCAGACTAATGTTTCCTAAATATGGTTAGATCCTGAGCAGAGAAGAACAGTCATGCTTTCACTGCCTTTCTCCTTCTTTCTAGCCACATGCTCTGAGGATTTTATTATTATAATTATTATTGTTCATTGTTGTTATTATTATTGTTCATTGTTGTTGTTGTTATTTTTATTATTATTAAATCTGGATGTCAGCTTTTTTATCTTTAAAGGAAAAGGGCTGGACCTGGTGAATCATAAAGTTCTCCCAGTGTCTATGTGCTCAATAATATAGGCAAAGTACCCAGAATTTGTAAAACATAAAGCATGGTATTTAGGAAAGAGAATGATGTGCTAACAAGAAAGAAATAATGGAGAACTTTCTCCCAATGTTTAGCAGCCAGGAAGGGAGGGCTCCATGCTTAAGTTTGTCTTGACATTTTATTGATCTCTCTGCTTTCTTGGCCACCAGAAATTCTCGCAGGAGAAGAACCTTATATTTAGTAGGGTATGGAAGCTCTCATTTTATGAAATTTTAAAAATAATTACTTCCAGAACTCAGAAAATAAAAAATCTAAGTTATCTTTTTTTTTTCTTTAAAGATTTTATCCATTCATTTGACAGAGAGAGAAATCACAAGTAGGCAGAAAAGCAGGCAGAGAGAGGAGGGAAGCAGGCTTCTCCCTGAGCAAAGAGCCCAATGAGGGGCTCGATCCCAAGAGCCTGAGATCATGATCTGAACCGAAGGCAGAGGCTTAACCCACTCAGCCACCCAGGCGCCCCTATCATTTTTATTGTTATAGGAGATGACTTTCTATCTTCTATTTACAGAATGTTTTATGTCTGAGGTTCTTTATTTATTTCATGTGTTAACTTTTAGCTTTCCCAAGCCGATGCCCCACTTTCTGGGCAGCTGTTGAGGGACGATTGGCCAATGGGTAGTTTCTTGATGAATTCCAGGTTTCCAGGTAAGAAAGAACCCCACTATATTTCAGAACAGACTAAGCTCAAGACCAGATCAGGGATAAGGGAGAATTACTTGGCTCAGAAGAGGTTCTATAATATCTTCTCAGTGTGTCAGTGAGACCAACGGTAGGCATTTGTACAAGTTCATTGCCTTTGTAGAACTTTAGAAAAGGAATATACAAATAATCATATTATAGATAAGTAAACTGAAGTCCAGAGGGGTCCAAAGATCAGTTAGTAATAGTAATAATAGTTACTTTTTCAAGCACCTACTATGTGCCTTGCATTTTAAATATGTTATCTCTAATTGTCACAATGGCCTTGTGATGTATTACTACTCTTATTTAGAGGTTAAAATTCACACTGAGAAAAGTTAACTTGTCCATGCTTACATAGCTAGTACGTAGCAGAGCCTGATCTTGAAGCCAGGCCTGTCAGATATTAAACTGAGTGCATGTTTCTGTACCAAATCATGTATGAATAAAGAGACTGGCCAAAGTGCCTATTCCTTCCTCCTGTGTCTCACTCCTTTGTAAAGGATGTGTGAAACTTAAATGGGCTGATGTTTTCTGAATTCTTCAAATATACTTCCCCTGTCAGAGTACTTATTATAATATTTTTATTATTTATTACATTTTCTGTCTGCCCCTTGCCTAATCACAACTTCCACTGAAGCTAGAATTCTGTTTTTTATTCACAATTATACTTTATGCACCAGCACAGGGTCTGGAACATAGAAGGTATTCAATATATACTTACTGGGAAGAAGGAAACATGGAAAAGAGGGAGAGATAGAAGGAGAATGAAATACAGAGTGAGAGAGGGAATGGAAAGAGAAATAAAGGAAGAAAATTATAAAGCAAATAAGTGGAGCTCTGACTTTATAACTTTACTAAGGTTTTCCTCCTTGTTGCCATGCCAAAGGAATCTAAATTGGTTATTTCTCAACACACACACACACACACACACACACACATGCACAAATAGTATTACATTTGGTTTTTATCTCAGCAGAGAAAATTGGAAAAACCAAATCCTCAAAAATTAGCGCATAAGTAAGTAAATTAGGTACATCCACTCAGTGAAAGAATATGCAAATATTAAAAATAATTGTTGCAAAGACTAGGCAGAAACACAGGAAAATATATTGGATAAAATTACTGGTTTAAAAAGAGAGCAGACTACAAAAATGCAGAGATGTACAGAGGAAAAAGACAAAGAGTACACAGATAAGAAAGTACCCAGTTTTGTTGTATACTTTTTCAAATCCACAGGATCTAATATGGTGTTGGGTAGATGGTAAAAGTCAAGAATAACATGATTTGGTGCAGCCATTATAGAAAATAGTATGGAGATTCCTGAAGAAATCAACACTCTATCCAAGTTTTAATCCATATGATCCAACAACCTTATCTATCTCTCTATCTATCTCCAAAGGAAATAAAATCAGTATGTTGAAGAGACAGTTGCACTCCCATATTCATTGAAGCACTGTTCACAGTAGACAAGATGTAGAAACAACCTAAGTGTCTACTGACAGATTAATGAACAAAGAAATATGTCTATATACATACACACAGAGGACTATTATTAAGCTTAAAAAAGGAGAGAAATCCTGCCATTTGCAATGAACCTGGGGGACATTATATTAAGTGAAATAATGAAACAAACAAAATATATGAAACAATGATTTGCAGAGATTGGACAACGGGCTGCACAGTCTGACAGTCCCTAAGAGAAGAGAAACAAACCAGGTGAACATTATGATTGTCCCAGCTTACTGCCTGGAGAGTCCCCATGCCTCAGTGTAGGGAGGGAGAACCCAAACAGAACAGAGTTCTCTCTGAGTTGAGGAGACAAGGGTGAGAATTAAAGAAGGCCAAACAACTATAATTCTAAGGGAAGAGACACTAAGAGGAAAAGCTGCACATAAAGAATTTTCTGGAGATCTGTCAATGTTTCCTCAAAGTCTTCAACTCAGTACTGATCCGTGCACACAAGTGAGGACACCACCGAAAGAGGGGGGAAAATGTTGGAAAAGAACAGAGCAGGAATAACTTCATGTTCTCACTGGCTGGAGTGAAAGGACATTGCAATACATGGAGCACTGGATTGAATACTCAGAGGGGTACTGACTTAGTAGTGGAGAAAATTACCACTAGACTGAAGGCTATTCTGGCCTGCCCAACAAATCTTTAAAGCAAGTCTTTGATGAATCAAACTGCTTCCAACATAAATTCATTGCATCTCAGAAAATAAAGATCAAGAATGTTTAGGGAAATATAAAATATCTAGAAACCTGCAAGTTAAAAAATCATAATGTCTGATTTCCAACCAAGAATTACCAAGCATGCAATAAATATAAAATAGGTCTCATAATAAGGACAAAAAAAATAATCTATAGAAAATATTCAGAAATTACACTGATGATGCAGTTAGCAGACAAGAGGGGAGCACCTGGCTGACTCAGTCAATAAAACATGTGATTCTTGATCTTAGGGTTGTGGGTTCAAGCCCCATATTGAGAATGGAGCTTACTTTAAAAAAAGTGTTCAAAAGAATTGGCAGATAAGGATTTTAAAATGATCATTATAACTAGGGTCCATATGTTCAAAAAGATAAAGGAAAGCATAAGCATATTAAGTACAGGAAGATATAGAAATGATGCAAATTAAATTGAACTAGAAATGAAAACTACAATGTCCGATAGGACAAGTCCATTGGATGGAATTAACAGCAGACTAGGCCTTGCTAAAGCAAGGATCAGTGAACTTCAGGACATGGCAATAGAGGTTATGCAAAATGACAAACAGAAAGACAAAGAGAACAAAATGAAATTAATAGAGTCTAATGACCAGTGGGACAGTTTCAAGGAGCCTGCTACACATGTACCCAGAGTCCCTGAAGGAGGGGTGGGGATATAAAGTATTTGATGAAATAATGGTTACATTTTTCCAAATTTTAAATTATAAATCTGCAGATCCAAATAGCTCAATTCACCTTCAAACCCAAGAGACTTGAAGAAAGATACTCCAAGGCATATATTAATCAAATTGTTTTAAAATAGTAATAAAGAGGGGCACCTGGGTGGCTCAGTGGATTAAGCCTCTGCCTTTGGCTCAGGTCATGATCTCAGGATCCTGGGATCGAGTCCCACATCAGGCTCTCTGCTAGGCGGGGAGCCTGCTTCCTCCTCTCTCTCTCTACCTGCCTCTCTGCCTACCTGTGATCTCTCTCTCTGTCAAATAAATAAATAAAATCTTTAAAAAAATAGTAATAAAGAAAGAATCTTAAAAGCACCCAGAGGAAAAAATATTTATTATACACAAAGGAACAAGGATAAGAAAGTTAACAAACTTTGAATTACATATAATGCAAATCAGAAGACAGTGGATTAACATCTATTGGTATTAAAAAATGATCATTCTAGAATCCTATACTTAGCAATATCTTTCATAAATGAAGGTGAAATAAAGACTTTTCAAACATGCAAAAGCTGAGAGAATTCATTATAAGCAGACCTGTTCTATAAGAATTGTTCAAAGAAAATCCTGGAGTGCCTGCTGGCTCAGTTGGTAGAGCATGTGACTCTTGATCTCACGGTTGTACATTCAAGCCCACATAGGGTGTGGAGATTACTTAAAAATAAGATGTTTTAAGAAAGAAAAAAGAAAAATCCTTCAGGCAGAAGGAAAATCATTCCTAGAAAGAAACCTAGGTTCATAAAAAGGAATAAAGAACAAGGAACTGGTAAATATATAGATAAAAAATATAGTCCTTTTTGTTTGTTTGTTTGAGCATTTACTGTGTGGCTGGCTCTGCTAGCTGTTTTATACACATAACTCATACCCTTATATTAACCTATAAGGTGGAAATTACTATCCCAATTTCACTGAAGAAGAAACTTAGACTTATTGAGCCCATGGCCACACGTCCCAGTTAGTGGACAAGACAACCATGATTCCAAAACATAAACCAGGCCTTTGATATTAGGCCTAGATTTTGTTTAGAATGTGAATGAATCCCATCGCAAAAATCTAATCTGAAAGGAATTACAGAATAGGGCAAACCTTAAATTGAAAAACTGTTCATTGTATGAGATTTCCCCAGGAAGTAAGAACACATATGAAAATAACTATTGGTTTTAGGAAAAGGTGGTAGACTGAGAACACACGGCAATACATGCCTTCAGACATTCAAGCACAATGAAGGACAGCAGACCAGAAACTATGAGGATCTCTAAGAAAAACATACCAAGTTTAGGTAATTACAATATGAAGTTTCTATTTTGGTGGTCAGTGGGGGAATCTATTGCAGAAAAAAGGGGGAGCTCAGCTCACAACCAAAAATCATCATAATTTGAGGAAAGTCAGTGTCTTAAAAAAGAGAATAGACAAAACAAATAAATAAAGGAATCTACCCACATATAAGGAAACAGAGTTAAAACAGAATAAGAATTGAAAATAAATTTAATATCCTCAGTGAGATAAAGGAAAGAATTGTATCTGTGAAACAAGCAAACAAAAAAAAAGAGATATTAAAATAAGAATAAGATATTAAAAGAATAAATTAGTGAACCTGGAAAGAAAAATAACTCCTAAGTTACAGGGAAGAAAAACTCTTTAAATGTCAAGGTGTAGTGCTTTTCAATTTTTCAGTGGGAAAGAAACAACTGCTTTGGTAGCTCTAGCTGATCTGATGAAAACCTGAAAACTATAAAGTAAAAAGCTTGAAAGCTATAAAGTTTCATGGAAACCAAATAGCTAACAAGGCTCCTCCAGAAGCTGCCTTGTTAGCCTCCTGTCTTATGTGCAAAAAACCCAAAAAACCACAAACAAGCAAACAAAGAACACAGTGATTTTTCCAAAGTGTGTTTTGTTCTCTTTAATGACTGACACAAAATATGGCAAGAGAGACAAGAAGCCTGATGGCCAATGGTAGCATGGTCCCACACAGCTGATTTGACCTGTTTAGTAGCAACGGATGGGAGTGAAATGCTGTATGAAGTACTTCCAAGTTCTCTTTCACCCTCTTATTATGATAGGCCAAGCAAATTAATAACTGTGAAGGAATAAGAAAATGAAAGACTTCCTAGAATTTTAATGAGCCCTCAAATGAAGGCTTTTGAAGAGGTCATTTTATAGATCAAAATTAGCAAGAAGGAAAACAAACACAACGTTGAAAAAAAAAAAACCCTAAAGATTCAGATTAAGTAGCCAGATTTGAACAAGCTGAGACACAAGACTGTCAGGACTTTAAATTTCTATTGACTCCAAGGCAGCAACTTTCTCTTGTCTGAGCTGAACAAACATCATGCAGGATGCCCCATGGAGCCAGTTGTATGGCCATAGGAAAAAGCCCCGGATGCTAACCCGCAGCCTGACACACAGGCAGGTACGGACGTGTGTGCCCTCCAAGCTGCATGGTGACATGGCCCAGAGATGTCCAGGTGAAGGGGACCTCGCTTCCCACTGCTCTCCTTGATATATGATTTTGATAGTTTTGAGAAACTTGCTGGAGGATGAAGATCTAAAAATCTGGAGAAAACGTCTTAGTTCAATTTGGTCAATTTCTTTTTTTCTCCCCCTTTTCAGGTTTTTATTTAAATTCCAGTTAGTTAATGTCCAGTATGATATTAGTTTCAGGTGTAGAATTTAGTGATTCATCACTTACATACAACACCCAGTGCTCATCACAAGTGCCTTCATTAATCCCCATCACTTGGTGAACTCATCATCCCCCACCCCCACCCCGTCCACCTCCCTTCCAGCAATCCTCAGTGTGCCCTCTATAGTTAGGAGTCTACTTTCTGGTTTGTTTCTCTTCCCCCCACCCCGCCCCGCCATGTTCATTGACTTGATTCTCAAATTCCACATATGATGAAATCATATGATATTTGTCTTTCTCTGACTGACTTATTTCACTTAGCACAATACTCTCCAGCTCCACCCACATCATTGCAAATGGCAAGATTTCATTCATTCTTTCTTTTTTTTTTTTTTTGGCTGAGTAATATTCCATTGTATATGTATGCCACATCTTCTTTATCCATTCATCAGTCAATGGACATTTGGGCTCTTTCCGTAATTTGGCTACTATTGATAATGCTGCTATAAACATCAGGGTACACGTGCCCTTTCAAACAAGTATTTGTGTATCTTTGGGGTAAATACCTAATAGTGCAATTGCTGGGTCATAAGACAGTTCTATTTTTGACTTTTTGAAGAAACTCCATACTGTTTTCCAGAGTGGCTGCACCAGTTTGCATTCCGACCAACAGTGTAAGGGGGTTCCCCTTTCTCCTCGTCCTTGCCAACACTGATTGTATCCTGTGTTGTTAATTTTAGCCATTCTGACTGGTGTGAGGCGGTATCTCATTGTAGTTTCGGTTTGTATTTTCCTGATTATGAGTGATGTTGGGCATCATTTTTCATGTGTCTGTTGGCCATCTGTATATATTCTTTGGAAAAAATGTCTATACATGTCTTCTGCCCATTTTCTAACTGGATTATTGGGGGTGGTGGTGTTCAATTTTATAAGTTCTTTATATATTTTGGATACTATCAGATATGTCAATTTCTTATCAAAATAAAACAGATTTTTTGAACTGTTGATAGATCTTTTTAGGACTCTGTAAGCAAGACTTCCTTAGGTAGTCTTGATATTAAAATGTTGCCATGACTGCATAATGGGAATCATGTCCTAACCATTCTGAATAACAAAGGTCAGAAATAACCAGAAATGGACAAAATCCATTTTTTCCATCTATAACTGGAAATACTGACCCCTAAAAAATGTTCAAAAGAAAAAAGAGTTTTGTAAACCAATAATTTAGGACACTGCAATGTAATATAAGTTTTCTCCTGGAGTTTCAGAATTTACATTTGAATATTAAAGGCCCTGAGAAGGCCTACAGTAAGTAAGTAAGTAAAAAAATAAACCACGATCTTTGATAAACCCAATATTTTGTTGTTGTTGTTGTTGTTGTTTCAAGTTTTTATTTAAATTCTAGTTAACATATAGTGTAATATTAGTTTCAGGAGTAGAATTTAGTGATTCATCACTTACATATAACATCCAGCATTTCTGAAACTTATTTGTTCATTGATTATTTGTTTGTCCATCCATCCACACTAACAATGATTACTTCTCATGAAACTAGCATTCCACGGAACACATGTCAGGAAGCATGGTATACTAGAACAATTTCACTGCTCATTCTTACCTCTGTGAGGCTTTCCTCAATGCCAGCCAGAATTACCACTCTGTTCCTCTCTGTTCCCAAAGAACTTTCCACAAACTATTTAGAGAATGCATAATGAGGTTAAGCAAAATTTTGAGGGATGAATTTGATGAATATAATAGCTAATAATGTACGTGTGTCTCCTCAGATAATAGATTTCTTCAAGCATGAGGCATTTTCTTATTCATTTTAAGGTTCTTAGCACATAGTGGATTGTTAAACATTTGTTCACTCATGTGGCTACATCATCTCTCATCTTAAATAAATTTTATTTATTTATTTGACAGACAGAGATCACAAGGAGGCAGAGAGGCAGGCAGAGAGAGAGAGGGAAGCAAGATCCCCCCTGAGCAGAGAGCCTGACGTGGGGCTTGATCGTAGGATACTGGGATCATTACCTGAGCTGAAGGCAGAGGCTTAAACCCACTGAGCTACCCAGGCATTCCATCTGTGTTTCTGCTCCATTGTCTCGGCCACTGCTTTCCTCCACAGGCCTTGTAGTTTCTGCTTTCTTGGGATGTCAGCTCATCATTTGACTAGACTGGAGTCACCTCTGGCCCTGACTCTATGACTTTTGAGATCTAGAGAACACCACTATTCAGTTACTGTCTCTGTCTTTCTAGGTTCAAATTATAAAGAAAAATCTGGTTTAACCCAACCAATATTTTGTTTGCCTTTAATCAACTGCCTACCCTTGGTGCAATCAATGGTGTTCTGTCTGGTGATGTATAAGGAAGGACTGATGCCCTACATGTGTGCACAGGATAGTTTGGGTGAGAATAGAAGTCAAGTATGGGGGGGGAGGAGTCAAGATGGCGGAGAAGTAGCAGGCTGAGACTACTTCAGGTAGCAGGAGATCAGCTAGATAGCTTATCTAAAGATTGCAAACACCTACAAATCCAACGGGAGATCGAAGAGAAGAAGAACAGCAACTCTAGAAACAGAAAATCAACCACTTTCTGAAAGCATATTTTCCTGGGGTTGTTGCCACCCTTTTAGTATTTTACTTGCTCCTTCATCTACTCTTATCCGGACAAAATGACAAGGCGGAAAAATTCACCACAAAAAAAAAGAACAAGAGGCAGTACCAAAGGCTAGGGACCTAATCAATACAGACATTGGTAATATGTCAGATCTAGAGTTCAGAATGACGATTCTCAAGGTTCTAGCCGGGCTTGAAAAAGGCATGGAAGATATTAGAGAAACCCTCTCGGGAGATATAAAAGCCCTTTCTGGAGAAATAAAAGAACTAAAATCTAACCAAGTTGAAATAAAAAAAGCTATTAATGAGGTGCAATCAAAAATGGAGGCTCTCACTGCTAGGATAAATGAGGCAGAAGAAAGAATTAGCGATATAGAAGACCAAATGACAGAGAATAAAGAAGCTGAGCAAAAGAGGGACAAACAGCTACTGGACCATGAGGGGAGAATTCGAGAGATAAGCGACACCATAAGACGAAACAACATTAGAATAATTGGGATTCCAGAAGAAGAGGAAACAGAGAGGGGAGCAGAAGGTATATTGGAGAGAATTATTGGAGAGAATTTCCCCAATATGGCAAAGGGAACAAGCATCAAAATCCAGGAGATTCAGAGAACCCCCCCTCAAAATCAATAAGAATAGGTCCACACCCCGTCACCTAATAGTAAAATTTACAAGTCTTAGTGCAAAGAGAAGATCCTGAAAGCAGCCCGGGAAAAGCAGTCTGTAACATACAATGGTAAAAATATTAGATTGGCAGCAGACTTATCCACAGAGACCTGGCAGGCCAGAAAGAGCTGGCATGATATATTCAGAGTACTAAAGGAGAAAAACATGCAGCCAAGAATACTATATCCAGCTAGGCTATCATTGAAAATAGAAGGAGAGATTAAAAGCTTCCAGGACAAACAAAAACTGAAAGAATTTGCAAATACCAAACCAGCTCTACAGGAAATATTGAAAGGGGTCCTCTAAGCAAAGAGAGACCCTAAAAGTAGTAGATCAGAAAGGAACAGAGACAATATACAATAACAGTCACCTTACAGGCAATACAATGGCACTAAATTCATATCTCTCAATACTTACCCTGAATATTAATGGGCTAAATGCCCCAATCAAAAGACACAGGGTATCAGAATGGATAAAAAAACAAAACCCATCTATATGTTGCCTACAAGAAACTCATCTTAAACCTGAAGACACCTCCAGATTTAAAGTGAGGGGGTGGAAAAGAATTTACCATGCTAATGGACATCAGAAAAAAGCAGGAGTGGCAATCCTTATATCAGATCAATTAGATTTTAAGCCAAAGACTATAATAAGAGATGAGGAAGGACACTATATCATACTCAAAGGAACTGTCCAACAAGAAGATCTAACAATTTTAAATATCTATTCCCCTAACATGGGAGCAGCCAACTATATAAACCAATTAATAACAAAATCAAAGAAACACATCGACAATAATACAATAATCGTAGGGGACTTTAACAATCCCCTCACTGAAATGGACAGATCATCCAAGCAAAAGATCAACAAGGAAATCAAGGCCTTAAATGACACACTGGACCAGATGGACATCATAGATATATTCAGAACATTTCATCCCAAGGCAACAGAATACACATTCTTCTCTAGTGCACATGGAACATTCTCCAGAATAGATCATATTCTCGGTCCTAAATCAGGCCTCAACCGTTATCAAAAGATTGGAATCATTCCCTGCATATTTTCAGACCACAATGCTCTGAAGCTAGAACTCAATCACAAGAGGAAATTTGGAAAGAACCCAAATACATGGAGACTAAACAGCATCCTTATAAAGAATGAATGGGTCAACCAGGAAATTAAAGAAGAGTTGAAAAAATTCATGGAAACAAATGATAATGAAAACACAACGGTTCAAAATCTGTGGGACACAACAAAGGCAGTCCTGAGAGGAAAATATATAGYRGTACAAGCCTTTCTCAAGAAACAAGAAAGGTCTCARRTACACAACCTAACCCTACACCTAAAGGAGCTGGAGAAAGAACAAGAAAGAAACCCTAAACCCAGCAGGAGAAGAGAAATCATAAAGATCAGAGCAGAAATCAATGAAATAGAAACCAAAAAAACAATAGAACAAATCAACGAAACTAGGAGCTGGTTCTTTGAAAGAATTAATAAGATCGATAAACCCCTGGCCAGACTTATCAAAAAGAAAAGAGAAAGGACCCAAATAAATAAAATCATGAATGAAAGAGGAGAGATCACCACGAACACCAAAGAAATACAGACAATTATAAGAATATACTATGAGCAACTCTACACCAACAAATTTGACAATCTGGAAGAAATGGATGCATTCCTAGAGACATATAAACTACCACAACTGAACCAGGAAGAAATAGAAAGCCTGAACAGACCCATAACCAGTAAGGAGATTGAAGCAGTCATCAAAAATCTCCAAACAAACAAAAGCCCAGGGCCAGATGGCTTCCCAGGGGAATTCTACCAAACATTTAAAGAAGAACTAATTCCTATTCTCCTGAAACTGTTCCAAAAAATAGAAATGGAAGGAAAACTTCCAAACTCATTTTATGAGGCCAGCATCACCTTGATCCCAAAACCAGACAAGGATCCCATCAAAAAAGAGAACTACAGACCAATATCCTTGATGAACACAGATGCAAAAATTCTCGCCAAAATACTAGCCAATAGGATTCAACAGTACATTAAAAGGATTATTCACCACGACCAAGTGGGATTTATTCCAGGGCTGCAAGGTTAGTTCAACATCCGCAAATCAATCAATGTGATACAACACATTAATAAAAGAAAGAACAAGAACCATATGATACTCTCCATAGATGCTGAAAAAGCATTTGACAAAGTACAGCATCCCTTCCTGATCAAAACTCTTCAAAGTGTAGGGATAGAGGGCACATACCTCAATATTATCAAAGCCATCTATGAAAAACCCACCGCAAATATCATTCTCAATGGAGAAAAACTGAAAGCTTTTCCGCTAAGGTCAGGAACACGGCAGGGATGTCCGTTATCACCACTGCTATTCAACATAGTACTAGAAGTCCTAGCTTCAGCAATCAGACAACAAAAGGAAATTAAAGGCATCCAAATTGGCAAAGAAGAAGTCAAACTATCACTCTTCGCAGATGATATAATACTATATGTGGAAAACCCAAAAGACTCCACTCCAAAACTGCTAGAACTTGTACAGGAATTCAGTAAAGTGTCAGGATATAAAATCAATGCCCAGAAATCAGTTGCATTTCTCTACACCAACAACAAGACAGAAGAAAGAGAAATTAAGGAGTCAATCCCATTTACAATTGCACCCAAAACTATAAGATACCTAGGAATAAATCTAACCAAAGAGACTAAGAATCTATACACAGAAAACTATAAAGTACTCATGAAAGAAATTGAGGAAGACACAAAGAAATGGAAAAATGTTCCATGCTCCTGGATTGGAAGAATAAATATTGTGAAAATGTCTATGCTACCTAAAGCAATCTACACATTTAATGCAATTCCTATCAAAGTACCATCCATTTTTTTCAAAGAAATGGAACAAATAATCCTAAAATTTATATGGAACCAGAAAAGACCTCGAATACCCAAAGCAATATTGAAAAAGAAAGCCAAAGTTGGTGGCATCACAATTCCGGACTTCAAGCTCTATTACAAAGCTGTCATCATCAAGACAGCATGGTACTGGCACAAAAACAGACACATAGATCAATGGAACAGAATAGAGAGCCCAGAAATAGACCCTCAACTCTATGGTCAACTAATCTTCGACAAAGCAGGAAAGAATATCCAATGGAAAAAAGACAGCCTCTTCAACAAATGGTGTTGGGAAAATTGGACAGCCACATGCAGAAAAATGAAATTGGATCATTTCCTTACACCACACACGAAAATAGACTCAAAATGGATGAAGGATCTCAATGTGAGAAAGGAATCCATCAAAATCCTTGAGGAGAACACAGGCAGCAACCTCTTCGACCTCAGCCGCAGCAACATCTTCCTAGGAACATCGCCAAAGGCAAGGGAAGCAAGGGCAAAAATGAACTATTGGGATTTCATCAAGATCAAAAGCTTTTGCACAGCAAAGGAAACAGTTAACAAAACCAAAAGACAACTGACAGAATGGGAGAAGATATTTGCAAATGACATATCGGATAAAGGGCTAGTGTCCAAAATCTATAAAGAACTTAGCAAACTCAACACCCAAAGAACAAATAATCCAATCAAGAAATGGGCAGAGGACATGAACAGACATTTCTGCAAAGAAGACATCCAGATGGCGAACAGACACATGAAAAAGTGCTCCATATCACTCGGCATCAGGGAAATACAAATCAAAACCACAATGAGATACCACCTCACACCAGTCAGAATGGCTAAAATTAACAAGTCAGGAAATGACAGATGCTGGCAAGGATGCGGAGAAAGGGGAACCCTCCTACACTGTTGGTGGGAATGCAAGCTGGTGCAACCACTCTGGAAAACAGCATGGAGGTTCCTCAAAATGTTGAAAATAGAACTACCCTATGACCCAGCAATTGCACTGCTGGGTATTTACCCTAAAGATACAAACGTAGCGATCCGAAGGGGCACGTGCACCCGAGTGTTTATAGCAGCAATGTCTACAATAGCCAAACTATGGAAAGAACCTAGATGTCCATCAACAGATGAATGGATAAAGAAGATGTGGTATATATACACAATGGAATACTATGCAGCCATCAAAAGAAATGAAATCTTGCCATTTGCGACGACGTGGATGAAACTAGAGGGTATCATGCTTAGCGAAATAAGTCAATCGGAGAAAGACAACTATCATATGATCTCCCTGATATGAGGGAGAGGAGATGCAACATGGGGGGTTAAGGGTGTAGGAGAAGAATAGATGAAACAAGATGGGATTGGGAGGAAGACAAACCATAAGTGACTCTTAATCTCACAAAACAAACTGAGGGTTAATGGGGGGAGGGTGTTGGGGGGGTGGGATTATGGACATTGGGGAGGGTATGTGCTATGGTTGAGTGCTGTGAAGTGTGTAAACCTGGCGATTCACAGACCTGTACCCCTGGGGATAAAAAGATATTATATGTTTAAAAAAATAAAATTAAATTAAAAAAAAAAAAAAAAGAAGTCAAGTATGACTAGAAAATTGGCAAGTCTACCCATTCAACCACACTTGTTTGCCAGACATACTTGCTATGGAGATGCTCACGAGTATCAATATTAGACCCATTTAGTCTCTTTTCAGGTTATACTCCCACTCATCAGAAAGAAGTGTAATAGTGAAGCTTTATAGCACTTAAAAGACAACAGCCAGGCAAAGTTTGAGGGAAGCAGGAGTCTCTGGCATTTGTCTAATGATATAATTAGCCATTGAATAATCAAAAGTTAACACAGTACCAAAAATATTTTTGGTACTGCATATATTTAGTTTGTACAACACCCATTTCATTGGCTTAAGGTGAGTAGACAAAGGGTTTCAGCTAAAAATGCAATACTTTTCCCACATACATGGGATTCTCTGAGTGGTCTATCTCAAAATATGCACATATTCAGTTCCAAAAAATTTTCCCTTATAATTACATTGGTTTTGAGCACTTTCAAAGCATTATATTGGTTAAAACAAAGTCTATAATTTTTCTTTAATATTGATCCCTCTTCACCACCAACAAGAATTTAAACCCCCCCCTTCTATTTATATTGGTAAATAATAGAATTTTTGTTTTTTAGTGTTAGAAGAATCTTAGAACTATTGAATTCAGGAGTCTCAGTCATCCCCTCATTTCAAAGCTAGTCATGGGGATCTATAAACTATTTTTATTGTTTAAAAATCCTTAACGAAAATCAACATTTATCTCTATTAAAACTCAAAAGCAGGCTAACTCACCAGTTCTCTTTGCTTTAGCCTTAAAAAGTATTTGCTCAATGATAACACTAACAATTTTACATTAATCAGAGGATCTCGTGGGCAGTTATAACCATAGAAGTCCAATTTTTCTTTCCTTCTCATATTGTTGCCTCAGTCCCCAGAGAAAAGACCTTCTGTGGAGGGTAGCTCTCTTGCAGAAGGCTGTAGAGATGGTTTTATTCCCTCCTTCCATCCTCTTACTTATTTCTCTCCACAGGAAGAGGGAGGGGAGTCTGATGAGATTGGGAGGAGTCTAACATTTTCCAGGGCTTCTTCTCTTTGTTGGGCAGGGTTAGTGCATTAAATGTTGTCCTGTTGGAAGCAGGATCTCATGTGTGTTTCCTTCTTGAGCTGCTGTGTTATCCCAAGAGGTAAGAAGAGAGGTCCCACTGTTCTTAGGCTCCCCTGATGGTCCCTGTTAAAGGCTGGAGTGGGCAGTGGAGATGGTAAGGATGGCCCAGCCATGCCCAGCTCCCAAGATGGGAAGTCATCATCCCAGTCATGTTTTCTAAGATGAAAAAAAGGTAACATTTGATATTCATTCAACTCAGTATTTTGCATTTATCCAGAGTGAGCCAAAATGTGGAAAAGAAAAAAAAATAATAGGTGGTAGGATTTAGGCACTAGATCCCTTCTTTAAACTTTTGACAATATCTTCAATTTATTTAATTGGAGGAGGGAGTATTAACCCTTAACAAATGGGATTTGCTAGATGGAGTTTTTAAAAACATTTTATCCATTTGGAAAAAGGGGGGATTAAAAGGTGGTCGCTAATGATAACATTTGGAAAACACTGGTCTAGTCTAATTTTTTTCATTTCTCAGACCAGAAAGCTGAGATCCAGAGGACTTAAGTCAAGATGAGACATTTTTAGTGAGCAGCAGAGCCAGATCTGGAGCTCAGATCTCTTGACCACTCTCTCTGTGGGGTCTCTTTCCACCCCAGCCTGTCTCAAATCCAGCTAGTGAACTGGGTCAGGAAGATCTTCAGAACATAACATTGTCTGAGCTAATGATTCTGATCGCTGGTCTACAAGAAGAAATTTGGGGGTGGGATTCCTGAACTCAGTGGTTTGTAACATTGCCTATACATATGATCTACTCGGGGGAACTTTTAAAAATCCCAGTGTCCAGGTGACATCCCCAACCAATTAAATGAGAACACAGGAGGTGGGACTTAGGCATCACTATTTTTAAAACCTCCCCAGGTGATTCCAATGTGTGGCCAATTAGAGAAGCACTGCCCTTACATTTTCCTCAGTGAAGACAGATGCAAAGGTTTTGATTAAGAATTACTTTAACCTTAGCCAGCCAGAGGGCAATTAGGAAGCACTTAAAATTAACTCAACTCCCACTAGCACAATGCCTTGTGCATAGAGATAATCAATAAATATGTGTTGCTGTAGGAAGATGTGACACTTAAACATCAGCTTTGACTTAAATAAACCACCAAAAATAAGAGTTACTCTTTACTGAAATATTAAGAGAATGTGGATTGGCGAAGCAGACTGGAGCCTGTTCTCTTGAACGCAACCTTTGTGGAGAACAAAAAAACCTCATTCACTCTGTGGGAGCTCAGAATTTGTTCCTGAAATCTACAAAGACCAGACAGGAACTAAATTTGGGTGATTCTCTCTTCCCTTCTATTCTTCAAATGGTCTCTTTTTAAAACAGAGAAGACATTTTAGTTAACTGCCCCCCTTAATCCCAAAGAGAGGGATGATGACTTCCATGTATCTCCCCATAAGACTGGTTATGGTGAACAGATAAAAGCTGATACCAAGAAGGTTTTGGATGAAGACAAACAGTTATATCCTGTCTTCTCTGGGATTGGGTCAAGGATAGTATAGAAAAGAACCTTAAACTGGGCACCCCAAAGTCAAAGCTTTCATTCTTCCCATGCTGCTAAATTGCTGTGTGATCTTAGAGGCAAAAATTTCCCTGGCATCAGTTTTCTCATTTATAAAACTGGTGACACTGCTTTCTTTTACAGAATTGAATGTGAAATTGAATGAAGTAGTAAATGGGAATGTTGTGTGAGAAGTATACTGTTTTCTAAAGATGAAACCAATCTGGACGTTGGAAGAGTTACTATTTCAATCAACTATTCCAGAAAGCCAAAGATACACATCCAAACATTCATTAAACAAAACCTAACGAGAAATGACCTGTGTTGGGTGCTGCTCTAGGAAACAGGGAGATAAGAGTGAAGTAGATAGGCATGCTCTCTGACCGCAGGGTGTTTAGTGCATAAGAGATGAAGGAGATTATACAGAGCAGTCAGATTCACGGTGTCCTCCTGCAGTAACAACCCCCCAATTTCAGGTGGCTTACAATCACTACTTTATTTTTTTCCATTCATGTTATATGATGTTGGTTGTGATTTAGTCCACAGTCTTTTCATTCTGAGATTCAGGCTAAGGGGCAACTCTTTACATAGGATATTCTGTCCCTGTGGTAAAAGCATTTGTGCTGGTGCAGGCACACCATGGCTCAAAAAGCTCCCATTAGACATAACCTACATTGTATTCCCTTTCACTGGCCATGGTAGGTTACATGACCAAGTCTGCCATCCATGGTAGGCTGGACAACTCCTCCACCAAACTTGGCAAGTTACATAGCAACAGACAGGATCTATAATCCTTATGCAGAGGCAAGGGAACAACTGAGAGGGAGAGTAACATCTGTCCCACAGTGGGCACTCTTAAGATGATGTGATAAGCTGAAATAAGGAAAGTTTAGAGTCTGATGGGAAGCCAAAGGAGGGCCATAAAATTCCAGTAGAAGTGGGGATTTGGGGAAGGCATCCCAGAATGAGTAGGGAGCTGCCAAGTGAAGGGGGTTGGAGGAGGGGGTACTGTTTTAGACAAAGGAAAAATGCATACAGAAGGGTCCTAGGCAAGGAGAAATGTGACATATTTGTGACATATTCCATATCTGGAATGGAAGGTGGAAGGGTATAGTAGGGATAACTAAAACTAGAAGTTTTGGGAACTGATAAATAGGGTCCCCACATTATCTTTCACTATATCTTCCCAATCTAACTACTTTGGGGAGTGAAATGGGACATCAGTTAATACTTACTGTTAATAAGTATAAGGCATGAATCAGGACTATCCCAGGGAGATGAGGGAGAATGTCATCTGACAACAAGCTATGATGTGCACTTTATCATATGGACAAGACTTTGAAGGGTCCTAAGCAGGGAATAGGCAAGTTCTCATTTTAGGAAGCTCATTCAGACTATAATGTGGAAGATTGACTGGCAAAATAAAGTAGACCATAATTCCTAGTAATAATCCAGATGAGAGATGGAAGGTTGGACACATGTACACATACACACATATATAGACACAAGGGTTACCCGTTATGTACAAAAGATGGACTCATTTCTGCCAAACAAAATATTTCTGGCCTATAAAATTCCCATGAAGGCATGTGTTTGTTCCCAGAGTCATCAGGAACAAAAGCAGAGACTAACATCTTCAGATCATAATATACAGCTGAAGGAATACTTCAGTGATTTATAGGAGTCCTTTCAGTCACTAAACAGTCAAGGAAGACTCAAATACGCATAAACACTTATACATGATTCTTTGTTCCAAGAGACTGGCTTTCCCTGAGGATTTCTACGGGAAAATGTGGTTGCTATGCATATCCAGCAGAAATACCATTATGCTTTGTGCCCAAGACAGGTCAGAATTGGGGTGTGTTCCAACTACCTGGGATTGGTAGCACTATTGATTCATGTCTGAGATCTGCCAGGGATTTATGCTGAAAGCCCTAAAGTGAAAGAGGTCAGCATTACTGTCTGGACACTTTCAGCTGGGGCATCTTTAAGATGGACACACTTGCTTCTCTGTGTTTCAAGGTAACCAGCTAAAACTGGGGAAAATCAGTTTGAGATGTTGCATTGCCTTCTGTATAAGAACCTAGGGGTGAGTTGAAATTTCTGAGTAATTATGATCAGGGAGAATGAAACCTAACTGCCGGCAGAACAGAACACCAATAAGAAATGATTCAAAGGTTAGGATACCTGGATGGCTCAGTTGCTTGAGTGCCTCCCTTCACTTCAGGGCATGATCCCAGGGTCCTGGGATCAAGTCCCTCTTCAGGCTCCTTGCTCAGCCAGGAGCCTGCTTCTCCCTCTGCCTGCCGCTCCCCGTGCTTGTGCTCACTCTCTCTCAGTCTCTCTCAGTCTGGCAAATAAATTAATTAAATTAAATTAAATTAAAAAAAGAAATTATTCGTATGCTCCAGGAGGCCTTTCTACCACCTAGATGATGCCATTCTTCCCACATTAGGCTTGGCTTCCTTTCTCTGACTTTGTTTTTTGTTTGTTCGTTTTTGCATGTTTTGTTTTTAGCACATATTCTGTTCTATTAGCCATACACAGAGCACTTTGAAATAAAAGTACAGCAAGAAAAAGTATATTCACCTATCCCAAGTCCTGACTGCAGCAAGCACATTGTCTCAAGATCCCATTTCCATCACACACATACATGTATGCCCTCTTTTGCCTATTTGGAAATTTTGTAGGTCTGTCTGACATGCTCACAATGCTCGATGACATGACTCTCTCCATCGCCTCTGCCATTCTGCTCCCTCTTTTCCTCCCAGGGCCTTCCTTCCCAGTCAGGCTTCGTTGCTGTTACAATCTCATGGAGTTCCTAATCCACATTTTCAGCCCCGTCTTGCCCCCAGCAGCTCCATTGCTGACCCTCTCATTACTTTTCCTTTTCTGCCAGCCAGCCTTATGCAGTTCCCAAAATATTTTAAAAGCAAATGCCCTTGAATAATAATGACGGCTACCACTTTCTGACAGCTTATAGTGTGACAGGATGAGAAATGAGCTCTTCACAGGGACTGCTCATTTCATCCTCAACACAGTCAATGATGCAGGTGCTTTTATTAGTCTGGTTTTACTGAAAACTGAAAGTGAAAACTGAATTGAAAACTGAAGTCCACAACCAGAAAGCATAGAACTGGGGGGGTAAAGCACCATTTCTGTGCCTGACACAGACTGTGTAAGAATTAGAATTGTGTATGGCTGCAAGTAATAGGAAGAAAAAAAAAAACCTCCCATGTTTTAAATAGTGATGTTCTTTTCTCACATTGCCAGAAATAGAGGTAATAGTTGCTCAGATTTATTCAGCAACAAAACAATGCCAGGATTGATGTCTCCCAAGATGGTGGCACAGCTCCAGTGACACATGTACTTTCAGAGCTGCAAGAGAAAGCACTTCTTCCTTAAGAGTCTTTGTCTTTGAAAAAAAAAAAAAAAAGTCTTTGTCTTTGGGGGAAGGGAACTATCCCACCTCACTTCTAGTCCCCTCCCTCCACAGGCACTACCACCACAGCAGACTTTCCTTCTCATGGCTAGAATTGGGCATACCCGTCCCTCTCGCCTCCACAGATCATTTACTGTCTAGGAATAAGGAATTCGCCATGACTAATTTAGACTAATCATGATTTGTTCCTTGGAGCTAGGGTGGAGACCTATACTCTGTGAACCGAAGGTATCTCTACTCAGTAACTGAACAAACTGGGATTATGTTACTGCGAAAAAGGGATAGAGATGGCTATCAGGGAGGCAATTTACAGTGCTTGCCAACATGCAACAGATGGTAGCTCCCATTCCCACCTACTCGAGAGTATTGAGAAATCCTGGTTTAAGTGCTGGCTCTGCTTTGTTCTCTCTCTCTCTCTCTCTCTCTCTCTCTAAGGTTTTATTTATTTGAGAGAAAGAGAGAGAGAGAGCGTGCACACGAACAGAGGAAGGGGCAGAAGGAGAGGGAAAAGGAGAAACAGACTCCCCGCTGAGCAGGGAACCCAACTTAGGGGTTCATCCCAGGACCCTGGGATCATGCCCTGAACCAAAGGCAGATGCTTAACTGACTAAGCCACCCTGGCACCTCTATGTGCTTTGTAATCTGAAGTAAGATAAGTTAATCTCACTAGACCTCAATTTTCCCCATTTGTAGTATGGGAATAATATAATGAAGTTGTTATGAGGCTTTAGTAAGAAAAAATGCAAATAAATACTAGGATGACTATTCATTGATCGCTATGTGTCCCTTGTGTTCTCTCATCGTCCAGTTTCAGCTTTGATGTCACCTCTACCAAACCACCTCCTCCAGGCCTTCCTTGGCCTGCACTAAACTCTCCATGGGGCACTCTCCATGTTGAGTTTTCACTAGGGTAAGCTAGATTCAAGTGAATGGCCCTTGTAGATGGCATAAGGTAAGGGTAGGGTCAGTCACATTTTTGGAAAACAGCTAACAACCTGCCTCCACTCCTCCAAATATCTGAAGAGTATCTGGCTCAAAGGGCATTCATCAATATACATTTAAGCTCTAAATATTTTGTGGAACTCAATGCCAATTGATTCTCTGGTAATTTGAAAAGCCAAAAACTAACTATATTCCCTCAACTCATCTTGATCTCTGATTATCTGATATATTAATAAAGAGCAATTGGTCATGGTGTCAGCTGAATTAGTCATCATTTTTGTGGTTTCCTGGTTAATAACTACTTTCTTCTTCTTCCTTGCAAGCTCACATGCTCCCCAACATAGTGCAATATGCCAGTCTCCGTTCCAGGCTTACCAGAATGTGGATGTGAAATCTGAGACGCAGCAACCGTCTTACAACCATGAAACAGCGAGCATGAAGAAGCAACCAATGCCAAGAGGGACAGAGCACAAAATGAAAAGGATACTGAGACGTCGGTGACATCAATTATGCGCTAAATAGGTCTATACTGTCTACCTCCAGACTTCCTAATAGACGAGAAAATAAAGTATGTTAAAGCCCAGAAGGTGGGTTTCTGTTACCAATGGACTGATACAATTGCAAGTCATGTCCATTCCAATTGTTTAACAGCTAAAGCAATTGCCAGGTGAGTGTGGGTGGGATTTCAGAACATTTTAGGGTCAAAGAAAACTCGGACTCCATTCTATGACCTAATTTTCATTTAAAATGAGTACTGAGCCTAGAGTAGAACTGGTCAGCTCTATATGTCCTTCTGGACTCATCCCTGCTTCATTTGCCTCTCTTCCTTAATAAAGAGATAATCACTGAAGATCCCTGAGCTTGGTGTCTGACCCATAGTCAGACCCATACTATTTACTCTGTAAATAGTACTGATTACATAATTTAGGTTATTTCAGTTTTGTTTTTACTGTCTTTAATGGCAATAGTATTGTGCTGAATTGTCGGGATTCACTGAAGTGGTGTTTGTGAAGCAGCTGGAACATTCAGTCATTTGTTCAACAAGCATCAGTTGAGCATCCTCTATGAGCCAGGCACTGTCCTCGGCTCAGAGGATAGGGCAGCAAACACGAAAGATAGGGACCCTGTTCTCATTCTGGCAGGGGCAGACAGACCATAAACTGTAAACATAGGAGTCAACCAGATTGTGTCTGCTGGTGATACTGCTACCAGGAAACCAAAACATGCACTGGGTTAGAGAGGCATGAGCAAGGGTTTATTTCAGTCAGGGTCAAGGAGGTCATCAGGGACGAGGTGACATCACAGCTAAAGCTAATCAATGGGAGGACACAAAGGGACACATAGCACCTGGTAAATAGTCTTCCAGGTATTTATTTACATCATTTTCTCACTTAAGCCTCAAAACAACTTTATTGTATTATTCTCATTTTACAAATGGGGAAAATTAAGACCTCAGTTATGTATCTTGCTTGAGGTTACACAGCACATACATGGCAGAGCCAGCGTATGAACATGATTTAGCCCAAAATGACACCTGGATGCCAGCACTCCTGAAGGGAAAGCCAGGCACTCCAGCAAGACATTCTTGTGTAGCAGCAAGTACAAGCATAAGACAGGGAGCCTCTCAGGCTGGTGGCCACAATGAGGGTGAAGACCAAGCCTTAGGAACAACTGGGTCAGAGCAGCCAGAGCACAGGGGCCTTGCCTGGCCATCTGGGTGCCTCTAGTCCCTGGCTGCCTGATGAACAGGTTGGGAGCTTGTGGCGATTTCAAAATGTCACCAAGATGGCCTGCATCTCCAGAGACTCTGGAAGATAAGTGTTATCCCACTTGCCAGTCTTATGCTAGAATCACCTTTGCCATATCATATGGGGCAACAAGTCTCACTCAGGTGACTTACAGTTCAGTCCTGCCTGGTAAGTGAAGGAGGAAGAAGAAACTTTGAGAAGGAGATCCTGCTGTCATAACACCCTTAAAACTCCAATAGTCCTTTCTTTATGCAAAATGGACTTATTAAGAACTTTCTATGTGGCCAGCAGTGCTAAAAAAGAGAGATGAGTTTTCTATTTTCATCAAGCTTTCATCCAGAATAGAAGAGGGGGATAAGAAATAAGGGCCAAACAAGCAGGAGAAGCTCCATAATAAAGTGTGGGGAGAAAAACAACATTAGGAAATGAAAGTGATGGGTGAGAAGGCCATATCAGAGAAGGTAGCCATGGAGGACATGTGAACTGATGTCTGGGGATGGGGGCGACAAGGAGGGACCAGCTGGGGGAAGTGTCTGGACAGAGTGTCCCACAGTCCCACCCAACCTCAGCAGCTTGAGCAAGGAGCAACCTGTCACATTTGAGGACTAGGAACCACAGGCAGGGATGCTGGCCTGTGTGAGCTAGCCATGGGGGTGTGAGATGAAGTTGAAGAGAGACTGGGGCCAGGTCGTGTGAGCCCTCACTGGCTGCTATGAGAATGTCAACTGGCTCTTGGTCCAGTGAAAAGCCCCAAGGTGCCACTATGGGGAACACACACATGTACTCCTTTGAGCTCAGAGAGTTTGGGAGACCCTATGTCAGCCCCCACTCTCCCACTGAGGGAGAAAAGCCCTGGTGTCCATTTTTGCTGTGGTCTATCCCTGATTTCTGCTGAGATATCTAGAACATGAATAAAGATCTCTGGATGACATGGAGCTCCATCTTCCCATCCGGTGTGGCCATCCATCACTGGGAGGTGAAGCCGGGAGGCTTGAAGTCAAGTGAAAAATCTGCCCGTATTTCTTTCTTTGCTTCAGCCTATATATTTCAGGAAACAAGCCTTTTCCTCACCAGTCTGTCCCACAGCCATCCTGAGCTTCTCCGGGGTGTAAGAGTGTGGTTTTTTCATGAAAAGCTGATAGAAGTCACTGAATACTGATGGAGCAAATCCTTGGTCCAGCCCAATGGAGTCATTTGCTGAGAATATCCTTATGTAAAAAAATGCCCTTCTCAGACTCTTTGTCTCTTATCTGAGGTTATCCTGGTGATACTCTCAAGAACCCGGAAAGGTCAGCTATTTTAGTCCAAGCCCATCTTTAATTAATTGTAGTATTTGTGTTTAAATAGATCAATAGCCAATTCAACCTCAGTGGACAACATGAGCTATTATGATATCATTGCAATATGTGGGTCAGGCCAACCACTTGTATTGAAACCAGCAATGCACACCAGAAGCTTCTGTTCTGATGAATATTGTACTTCAGTGTTAAAAAATGGGAAGGCCGGGGCGCCTGGGTGGCTCAGTGGGTTAAACCTCTGCCTTCAGCTCTGGTCATGATCTTAGGGTCCCGAGATCGAGCCCCGAATTGGGCTCTCTGCTCAGCAGGGAGCTTGCTCCCGCCCCCACCCCCGCCCCACCTGCCTCTCTGTTTACTTGCGCTCTCTCTCTCTGTGTCAAATAAATAAATAAAATCTTTTTTTAAAAAAATGGAAAGGCCATCCTCCCGCTCTATGCCGGCTAAGCTCCGAGCCCAAAGGGAGCAGGAGGAACCCGGGTAAAACCTTGGGTTCCTTGAAGCCATGAGATGGACTGCCAGCTGGAACCACAGCTATGTTTCAGAGGAGTTTGTCTTCCTGAAGAGGAAAAAATAAAGAAAAACGAGCAACTACATACATATAACCTACACACACTGTTCTTTTGTATTTCACAATAGTTTTAAAATACTTTCCTTTCCCCCTGAGTCAGCCTTTCCTGGCATGTGCAGTTAACTTTATTGTCCAGTTAGAAATTAGATCATTATTTGCATCTCATCTCACCAAGAGTAAGCACAGTTCATTCAGTAATTGTGGAAAAAAAAATCCATGGAGATACCAGCTTTTTTAAGGGCAGATAGCAAATGAACCACATCCTGCTATCATTTTAAATTTCTCTTCTGAAAAAAAAAATTCTCTTCTCTACTTTCTGGAAGGATTGATGAGTGTTTTCCTGAGACTGGATGCTAAACTCTTCCTTCCTGTTCTGTGGTATCCTTTCAGGAAATAACTGATGTGTCAGAGCTTCAAATGGACCTCTGTATAGGTGAAGGCTGCTAAGCAACCACAGAACTCAGCTTCTAGAAGGTGGGCCTTTCCCTGAGGAAGAGGAAAGGAGGACTGAGGGGAAATGGTCACAGCTCGCTTCCCTACAATTTACAAAGAAGAGAGTATTAGCAAATTGCACTTATCCAAGACTGGTCTCTGTTTCTGTCTTATTTATCATACTACCTGTATGATTCCCAGGGCTGGCCTTTATTAGCTATATGATCTTGGGTGAATTTCTTAACTTTTCTGTGCCTACGCTTCTTCATTCATCAAATGTGGGGATAATAATTGTACCCACCTTATAGAGTTGGCGTAAGGTTTAAGTGAGTTATTTTATATAAAGTCCTTAGACTAGTGCCTGGTACTACTTAACATCATATACTTGTTAATTATAGTGTCTTCTTTTGGCGTTCAAAATATGACTATTTTCGCATTGGTGAAATGCACCATTGAAAGGAGTAAACCTGGGGACCAAGACCCAGGGAATTCCATGGATTCCTTTTCTCTGCTTTTGTATCAATACATTATAATTGCATGTTTGCATTTCTACATACTTAACACCAGTGGGCCACCATTTAACACAAGTGGCAGCAGATCTGGCATCCGTGTGGTGTTTCCTGGGGTGTTTGCAATCAGCTTCAGTGGCCACAAGGAACACCTATCTCAGGGAAGCTTAGAGTAGCCTAGGATCCATATTGCTTCCCCAACTCCACGGATCTGATTTATCAGTCAGAAATGATGGTTTCCTGCAGCTTTTGAGCAAATAATGCACTTAACTTTGCTAGTGTAGAAATACAAGTCTCTCTTAATGCCACACTTTGGTTTTCGTTAGCTGGTGAAAACTTTCTCCACTGTTGAATGAATCTGTTCTTTGCTCATCCAGGTTGTCCTGAATGTACCCTCCCACACTCACCAGGTGTCCCTCCAGTCCACTTGCTGCTCTCTGCTTCCCCCACTCTTTAACCAACATAATGATTTCAGTTAGCAGGATGGAAACACACAGCCATAGCATAGATGTGCCTAAATAGAACAGTCTTTGTTTCTCTGTCAATTAACTCAATGTACCTCTTGGAGCCATGTTTCCATGTGCAGCTGAAGACCGAATCATCCAACAACTGGTTCCATCTGATTGTGTCTTTGGATTGGATAATAGAGTTAACTCAAAATTCTCCCCTCTTTCTGTAGGTGGTGAGTGTCTGACTACAGATGGCTGCCTTGACTTTGGAGTGAGGCTTCTTCTTCTTAAGCCCTCCGCAGCCACCTTCATGCTGCACTGTGGTGCAGCTTGTCCCTCCTGAGGCACCTCCCTTCCAAGGTCAGGTTATTACTTCTGGTCATGTTCTTCCCAGGCAGGGCAGCCTGTGGCCTGCTGGCACTTGAACTGTCAACACAGAGGACTTCTAGTTCCTCTCACAGGAGCATAGAGGGCCCCATGTGCAGATCAGTTCCATGGCATCCCCCTACTCCAACTGGGGCATTTGGGGCTCCTGGTCTTCTGAGGCTCAGCCGAGTTGGCATCAATCAGGTTTGCAGTTCGGGGTAACTGCCTACAGCCTGAGACACAGGGAGCCTCCACTTCGGCTCAGCACCATGAAAAGGAGTGTGTCTCTCTCAAACCACAACGACATTTCAAGCCCATCACCAGTGGTCCTGGAAACTTTTTGTGTGTTCTCTAGGGCCCCAACAGTGACAAAGCCTTGTCTTTGTCATGGATGGCTTGGATGGCTCATTGAACGGGTTGTAGGAGATGGGAGGGTGTAGGTGTATCTCTATTTCAGGACGGAAGGCATCCTCTTTGCCCAAGCGCACTAGGCACCCATTCCCTTGGCAGAGCTTGTGTGCAACAAGCTGGGCCCTGTCAGGTGCGACTAAGAGTATCTTTGTTCTCTCCTCACGCCTGCCCCACCCACCCACTCCTTCCACTACAGCCCCCTTAGGATGAGAAATGGGCAGGTCCATGACTTTTCTAGTCACTTGTGGCTAATAAATCCTCTGGTCACCTTAGCCCTCAAAAAGTCTCAGACCAATAATCAATGTGTCTCACCCTAGCTAGTCGTAAGACCTCTGATCTTTGTTTCAGATCGTCTTCCCTCTTCACGCCACTGGATCTTACCGTAAGTGGACGCCTGTGACGAGAGAGGGACGGTGGTCTACCTCTCTGTTTCCCCACCTTATGCAGTCTGGTGGTTTCAGTTTCTGACTCTTTCAGGAAAGGTGTCACTTGACTGGCTTTTATATGGTGTTGCTTCATCCTGCTGGTACAGATGATTAAAGCTAACCTTTCTGGGTGGCCCTCATCCCCACCATCCATTTCCCTGCATTATCTATGACAGGTCACTCAGTTCCTCCTGCAGCCCCGCACACTGGTGGTACCTCCAGGCTCGTTCACCTGAGGCCTCTTCACCACAGGAGGTCTTCTGGATGGTCTTAATGGGCTTACTTGTGTTCTGTTCCCCCCTGCCCTCATCCCCAAAAGACATGCTGAAGTACCAACCTCCATGTGACTTTATTTGGAAATAGAGTCTTTGCAGATGTAATCAGGTTGAGATGAGATCATACTGGACTAGGGTGGGCCCTAAATCCAATGACCAGTGTCTTTACAAGAAAAAAGAAATCTGGACACTGACACTTACAGGGGGGAACACCAAGTGATGAGAGAGGCCAAGACTAGAGCTTTGCTGCCACCAGCCCAGGAACACCAAGGACTGTGGGCAGCCACCGAATGCTAGAACATATACTCCCTCTGAATCTCCAAAGGAAAGCAACCCTGCTGACACTTTGATTTTGGACTTCGAGCCCCCAGAATTGTAAGAGAATAAATTTGTTTTGTCTTAAGGGACCCAGTTTGTAGTGTTTTGTTAGGGCAGCCCTAGGAAATGAATGCATTCAAATTCTCTTTAGATGGAGCTCCTTTGTGCGGGGATTACATTTTCGAATATACTTTCTTCATTTTGCATCCCACACCCCCACCCAGCGTGGTGTCTGGAACACAGATGTCATTTCATTAAATGTTAAATGAATGGATGCGATCTACATGATTGTAGAAAACACTCAGATGTTTGGTGATGATTGGATGGCTCATTGAACGGTTGCTTATTATTTTGCCAGTTTCATCTTATACCAAAAAAAAGCCATTCAGTTATAAAACTTCTTTAAGTCAAAAAAGATGCCTTATTTATATAATGAAATTAAACCCTTGGTAACTAAGCTTTATAGTAGTTAAATTATTTAATAATCCAATTATTTTCGAGTTCCTTCTCTGCTCTCCCTATGTAAAGAAATCTCTTCATTTAAAAGAAGTGCTACACAAAATTATAGTTCATTGAATTTTGAATGTCTTTGTAAAAAGAGAACCATCATGAATGACACTAACAGCTAGTAAGATAATGCTAATGCACAGAACTGCTATTTTCTTGCTTGCCTTCTTTATGCTGTCTTTTGATTTTTAATTGTTTTCAAATTAAAGCAACCTTGCAAATTCATAGCAGTCTGAAAGCTCTGCCTGGCTGACTGTTCCAGGAAATCCACACATCTGTGCAAAATGATCGTTACTTCCCCAAGGATGGATGCAGCAGGGTTTCTTTTCCTTTTCTGGTTCTTTCTACCTCTTTTCTTGCTTCTTGCCCTTGTAAATATGTTTATGTCATCCTGTGCAAGAACACGGAGATTGTGGGAACCAACGCAGCATCATAAAATGAAGGCACATTTAAGTCTGCCCCCTTTTTGGGAATTTAGTCTCCACCCAGCTTGGTAGGCTGAAAAGAGCAGGACAGACAAATCGAGCAGACAGATATTCAGCCCTTTCCTCCCCCAAACTCCTCTCAGATAATGTGCTGACAGATAAATAACCCCAAAGGCAAAAAAGGTTTAGCTGCCCAGAGACCTTCGAGACTCTGGGCAATCTGTTCTTGAGTCAGTCAACATGTGGGGCAGGGGGGTGATCATCCCTGTGCAATCACACACCTAGTAGGAACAGAGATGCAAACAAACTGAGGAAGTGATCTAACTGGTAGGGGAGAGAGAGGCTTGATGGATTTCAGCTTCTCCACCAGGAAGGTGGGTCATCGATGTAACATATTTTTAATTAAGGAAGTTTGAGAGGCTTCTTATCACATGGGTGAACAATTTCTTAGAGTAATATAGAGGTTGTCAATGATTCTTTCATGTTCAAAAAACCCTATATTGTGCTGTAGGTCAATGAGAAGCTGTGGAAGGTGAGATCTGTTCAATACTCATGGCCTAAGGTCTGCAGAAATTTCCATAATATAAGGAAGGATCCTACAGGGACAGGAATGCTAAACTGCAGAGTTTTTTTCTCCTGGCTATCTCTGCTCCTTTGCCTCATCTTCCATAAACATCCCTAACAACATGGATTGCTAAATTGCTTTCTTTTAAATAAACCCGGGGATTAAAACTAAAACTTTGGCCAATCAATCTATCTTAATAAAAAAAAAATCATATCAACCCAGGCATGCATCAGACAGGAGGGGAAAAATTGTGCGGATAGAATGAGATTTTAAAATGCAATTACAGAAAAGTCAGCTGTTTATTTGATTATCCCCTATCTTGGAATCTCGAACTTGCACTGTGTAAATGCCTGGTAGGCTATCGGGTCCTTTTACCCACTGCCAGGATTTCTCTTTGCCCTGTATTTATTTTTTATTTCCACTGGTGTTCCAAACCAATTGTTGTTAGAGCTCTAATGGTCAAATAAATATTCTTTTAAAAAATCACATTTTCTTAGTTTACTCTCAAACCACAGCTGCACATCCAAGTCTTTAGTCTCCTGGGCCCATCAAAAGAACATGCTGTTCTTAGTAAATAAAGACAAGGCATAAAATAGGAAATTCCACCCAATTTAAAATCTGATCAAGATGGACTCAAAATGAAGAATTCCAACACAAGAGGCTCAGACTCCATTTTGCTAAGTTTGGTCAAGTACAGTATTTGGTGAAAAAATAATTTCTTCCTGCATCTGTCCCTCCCAGTGGCGGTTCATCCCTTTTTCCAAGGAAGGCCAGGCTGTTGGACTATCTATTCGTGTAGTTCAAGGGGAAATTTTGACATATTTCCGTAGCTTTGATTGAGAGCATTGGAGGTCCTATTCTTGGCAATGCTGATTCAGGGGGATCATTTGTCCTTTTTTTTTTTTTTTTCTTTTTCCTGCTGAGTGCTTCATACACTTGGGGACTTCTTACCTTTTAAGATTCAGAGACAGGTAGAGCCCACCGTAGATCTAAAAGCAAAAACCTCCCCATCCTTGCTGTCCTGGTCTCCCTTGCAAGAGAGGACAATGAGCTCATGAATTGGCCTCTGAGAGTCAACTCAGAGAACTGGGCACTGCATGGGTCCTTTCTCTGGTGGCAGTGGTGGTTGGTGGTTGCAAGGCTACCATGACGTTTTAGGTACCAAAGAGGCTTACGTGGCCTTATCAGGGGCATGGTGGATGTACTCGTGGTTTTCCTCCTCAGTCCTGCTCTCTGGCATGACTGGGCCTGTTGTCTCTGAATGTTTAGCATTCTGCATGTTTCTCCAGCCCTCATGGTGATCTGAAAAGGATTCCACATCCTTTTCCTACATGTATCACTGCTGAAACCAGCCAGGGTTCTGCTGCTTGCAACTATGAGCACTGGTATTCATAAATAAATATCTGCACTTCCTTTGCTCGAACGGCTGTGTAGGGTATGGGAAAATTTTCATTTATATCCCCGAAGGGAATGTTGTTACTGAATGTTGATTGCTATTCTTTAGTCTAAATTAATTAAATGACACAATATCCATTGTAGAAAGCAAATGAAGATCATTTTACACAGTATATTGTAAATAGTGATTATAATGTGTGCTCTTTCCAGAGAACTAGTAAGAAACAATGTGTTCATTCAGACAGCTCCTGTTGGAAATTGCAAGGCAGTCCTCTACATTGTAATCCATTTCCTCCTTAGCTCTAATGCAGCAAATTCCACAGTGATTTTATAACAAAGTGACAGCAGTAAAATCCAATGTAGGGATAAGAGCTGGAAACAAAGTGAGTGTGTGAATCCTGTATATGGGAAATGTGTGGGAGGGCACAAGATAGGAAAACAAGGAACAAAGCTATTGTATCTGATATGGACCAAGAAAGGCTCTACTCTGTGCTCAGCCCCATCTCCTAGGGTCCACCCACAAGGTAGAGACCCAGGGTGCAGGTGAGCTTGTTTTTAAACCAATCCTACACAGAGATTTTGCCTACTTTTAAAACTGGTCGCAGGGGGAGAGGCTGCCCAGAAGGCAGATCAGTGGAAACCCCCTGACCACTCTGCCACACAGAGAGCTTCCTCCTCCCTTCTAGCATCACCTGTCCTGCTTTCTTAGCACTCAATTTAATTTCTAGATCTGATCAAATGCCATTCAGCATTCTTAGGCTCCCTGACTGTGGCCCTGCCCCTTCTACCTCTTGGTCATCATCTGGAGCAGAATTGAAAATTTAATACGCATTTATTGATTGATAAGTCAGAAGAACTCAAGAATACATATTCAGACTGAAGCTGAACTTCAGGGGAAAGAATGTAATGAAGTAAGTATCCCCATCACATGAAAAAGATTCAGATCTAGAACCATGCTAAAGGAGAAGTCACCAAGAGTGGAGAGGGAAGGGCACATGTGTGGGTTCTGGGAGAAGGCAGGAAGGGCAGGGACTTTTTCCTTTCTTCCTAAGCAAAAGTCAGGTTTCACAAACTTTGGTCGCTAGCTGGTTGGTTTACTCTCCCATACATAGAGAGCCAATAGGGACAGCACCTTCTATCAGCTGATGTCAGGGAGCAGGGCATGAGAAATGGCTCATCAACACTATTCTACTTTTACTTAACATCTATGAATCTCAAAGCACTGCAGAATATGTTAATTTATTTAAACCTCATGCAGCAGGTTGTCTGTTTACCTCATTTTACAGGTAACAAAACTGAGGCTCAGTGATAGCAACCTCTTTCTGAAAGCTCTTGAGTGGTACAGGCAGCAACAGGACACAGTTCCCAGGGCTTCCTAAATAGCCTCTGCAGCCTTATTAAATATCTCATCAAATTCCTTTTGAGTACAAAAATCGGTTCTTGTGAAAGAGCGATGAGAGTTTTTATTCACTATGTCTTTGTAATACACCTCTCACCTTAGCCTATGCAGGTTTAGTGCCTGGGAAATGCACGACATTTGCATAGACAACTCAAAATAGATGAGAATGAATTGAGCAGCCTAGATGCAGAAGGCCCCGGGCGTTGTTCTGGCCCCTGAAATCTTCCCAGGGAGCGCTCATCCTCTGAGAACGTAGCGCCCCTCTCATAGCTTCATCCCAACCCAATAGCTCCTGAAGGTCTGTCCCCAGGCCTTTCTTGCCCATCTCCCTTACGTTCCAGCCCTCTGGCTGCCATGTCTACATTCCCGTGAAGTCTCTCCAGCTAGTGCCTTGGACATGGCTGCCCAAGGGAAAAGGGTTGAACTGGATCTTACTTGGGACCACCATCACCTCCACCCCAGTATTTTGGGGAGCAATATCTGTGCTTGGCATTGTTTTGAGAAATGACTCAGCTCCCCTGTATCCAGCTTGACCCTCCCTGAGATACAGGCAACAGCAAAGTAGGTTATAAGCAGGTGTAGCAGAGAAAAAATGCAGTAGTTATCTGGGTAGTTGCTAGGAAACTCGGCTGGAAAACTACTTGGGATAACTTTTTGCATATGGACTCACCTATTAACCCTAAAATCTGAAAGAACAGAAATTCTGTTTATTATTTATTTAAAAAACAATTAGTGGCACCTATCTATACCAGGAAATTTATGCAAGCTACCTTCTTTGAGCCTCGCAACAACCTTTGGAGGTATTATTATGATGAGTTCCCTATTTATGGATGAAGTTAGTCAGGCTCAGAGGGATTTTGTGCTCAAGAGTACCCAGTTAGTGAGCAGTGGTATCAGGATTGGACCCTCGTGTGACTCCAGACCCCCACCCCAGCCATGTGGGCTCTTCCCCTCATTGCTGCCATTGTGGTAGTCCACTTGATCTATCCGACCAGAGATGAGCATTTACATTTGTGTTTCAGAAGTCAGCATCATTATCTGCCAAGGATATATCATCCCAAAATTAATTATTAAACACAGTCATCTCTTCTTACCTGACCTCATGTAGACATGAGCTACACTTAACTTTATTATAAGCAAACCTCTTCTCACTGCTTCTGTTTGTCCCAGAGTTCAAGCTCTAGCATCTCCATACAAGTGGGGAGAATTGAAGGAGTGATACGGGACAGGTCACTGGTTTTCTCAGCAAAGGGTCATGATGAATTACTAGCTTTACCCTATATTTGTAAATTTACATTGTAGATGGGGAATTGATTTTCCTAAACCTAGCCCATTTGGGAAAATGGAATATTTCAATTATGTAGACAGTCCAAATCTTGGAGTTAGAAGGTCAGACTACATATGTTTTAAAAGAAACAATGAGATTCTTAAAACACAACATCTGCTCACAGAAGGAAATAAAACAAATAAATAAAACCTTCTGAACTCTCTTTTTCTGTCTTTAGAAATGACAAAGCAATAAAACTAATACCCATATCTCTGAGTTATGTGTTGGAGGGATTACTAGAATAATTCTAAACAATTTAATGAAGTACAAAACTTGCTGAAGGCAGGTGATAAAAATTCAGTGTGGATCTTCACCCATTTCCTCCCCAAACAATTAAGTGTGGTCACATTTAAGAAGCCAAGGAGCGTCTTCTAAATAATATTTAAATCTTTCCCCCTCTCTTTTGTTATCCCCGCTCCCCTTCATCAATTTTCTAAAATTCTGAAATTTTAGGCATACAGCGGTAGTAGTTATTCTAGAAGGCAGATAATCCTGATGTTGACAAAGTCAACATGTAGTAGTAATTAAAACACACTAGCTCGTAAATACTATCAAATTTATGGGCTTTCTAGGAACTGTGCTTACATAATGAGTTCTGTGCCCAAGTTTAATTAGTCGACATCCATTCCCACCAGCCCATTTATTCCCTCTTCCAAATCATCCTTTCCATAATCTCTTTGCAGTATGCAATGACCCCTCCCAAAGATTCTGCAGCATCTTTTCTTCCATTGTTTCATAGGGTGGTAAGGGAAAAGTCTTTTTTAAATTATTTATTTATTTGTTTGTTTATTTGAGAGAGAAAGAGAGCTAGAGAGAGAGCATGAATTGGAGGGTTAGGGAAGGGCAGAGGGAGAGGGAGAAGCAGACTCCCCACTGAGCAGGGACCGGATGCGAGGCTCCATCGCAGGACCCAGGGATTATGACCTGAGCCAAAGCAGACACAACCAACTGAGCCACTCGGGCGCACCAATCCAAGAAAGGTGTTAAGAGCAAACATATGCAATATTTCTTTGACTGACATCAATAAGAATACGGGTATATCTACATTTGAGCAAAGTATGAGCATTACGTGTACAGTACACACACTTAGGTTCTGTGCCAATGTGGTCACTTTTCTGTATTTCATTTCCTTTCATAGCATTTGCAAAATGTCTCCATAAGACAACGTGTTTTCCTATTTTATGGTTTTATAATTGTACATATTCTGCAAGCACTATCATAACAATAGCAGACATTTTCAAAAGAGAAAGAAATCCATTCATAAGTCCACTTCTCAATGAATCACATTTTCATTTTTCCTTTTTTCTCCATCTCTGTCCATGTGCAGATGTAATATTTTACCTGGCCACAATTCTCCTCTAAGACAAATCTTGCCAATTTATGTATTCTTACCTAACATCATTACAAATTTTTACATGTAATACTGAGCTACCTATAACCAAATTAACCTTGCCCATTCCAGTCCAAATACCTTAAGAGGCAATCACTTAATTGTTCAACAACTTCTGAGCATCCACTTGGTAAACTACTTCTGAGCTTGCTGTTATGCTTTCGATCTATCTCGCATGTGATGTCTTTTATTCTGTGGGTGGCTTTGATTTTTGGACTTGACCACATTGTGTCAAGTTTGGCAAATAACATTGAAGCTGGTGAGAAAAACCAGCAAAAGTAAGAAGCAAGGCAGCTGGTGAGTAGCATCTTGAGAGTTGAGTTTCTTACGTAACACATAGACTGGCTCCAAAGATCATTTCCAGAGAGAAGCTGAAAAGCGACTTGAGAAATAGCAGAATCAGTGTGACAATGTTGGTCACTCACAGAACCTTGCAGAAGGGTGTGATGCTCATTTGGAAATCCCGATCCTAGTATGTGATTTGTAAAAGCAATTCCCTTAAATCGGAACTGGACATCAGGCCCTCTTGCCACTAATAGTTGCCTCGTGCTTGGCTCTGCAGGGAGCATACACCCCTCACACCTCTCAGGCCCAAGGATCAGACATCTGCTGTTAGACGAGCCAGGCTTTTCCCAGACTGGATACATTCAGGAAGACTATCCAGAGGAGAGTCTCGCCTATTCTCTTCAACTCATTTTAGTTTCAGAGGGCGGGGTTATCTGTAGCTAAAAGTGTGATGGTTCATACCAAGAACCTCTCAGTGTGTGAGGATCAAAAGACTAAATTCTAGTCTTAGCCTTACACCAAGTACGCTTTGAGGGGTCATTTCTCCTCTCTGGCTGCTGAGCTGGTGATTCTCCATTGATCTTCCCCTCACTTTGTTCTCTATCCTGCTCTGCCCTGCTCTGGGCGCTGGGAGCTGACCCCTTTAGTACTTTTCTTGTCCTGTGGCTTCTTGCTTAGTTTGGCAAGAGGGAGTCAGATGCAGGAGATCAAAGGGTGCGTGCGATGGAAGAGGTTTCATCATCATCCCTACTCTCTCTCTCTCTGTCTCTCTGTCTCTGTCTCTACTCTGTCTGTCTATCTCCTTCCTGGTAGGGCAATGATTTGCCGGTGGCTGTGTCTCTGGCTTCTGTCCCCATTAGGGGACCCCTGTCCACAGATTTAGCTCTTTCTAGGTTCAAGAGCAGTCCCCCATTTGTCCCTTCAGTTGAGGAATGGTCAAAGCTTTTCACTGTTGCTAGTCTCTCAGGGCTTCAACACCCCTAATTCTACCAAAACCTCTGGACTAGTCCCTTCCAAAAGCTCCCTTAAAGGAAGCCTTTTCAGTGTGCTGTCTACAACCTGCGGGGGCCCTGTTTGGTGGGCTTGTCTAATATGTATAATAAAGGGTTCAGACAAGTTGAACCGTGAGGTCCCTTTCAGCCCTACTGTTTTCTGACTATGTTTGCTGATGGGAGCAGGGTAATTTCACAACCACAGACTGGCTCAAAGAACAGTAACCCGCTCTTCTAAGGAGGCCTTGAGTTTCCATTTTATTATTTTTAAAGTCAACCTAAGATGACTTTAATAGTCAGTAGTCATCATCCATTAAAGGAAACTGCTTATTCAAAATATTTAGCTTAAGGTTGGCAAACAGGCCCAAAAGCTAGTCCTTTCTATCCAGGTCTTATTTAAGAACCTCAGGATTAAAAAGCCTATAATTAATTAGAGCACCTTTTCTTTTGCCTGATTCATGAAGTCCACCTTGCCCCAGTCATGTCCCTGATGACCTGTCTGCAGGTTTGTCAGTCTGTCTCGCTGGACCCCATCCATCTGGCCTATCTAATTGTAACCGCTGGGATGTAACTGGACACCAATGGCATTCTTCTTTTTGAGTAATTGCATCAATGAGTTATACTAGCTGTCATATTAAAGTAGCTCTTTGCTAACCTCTGGTAATATGAGAACATAGCCACCATTAGCCTTCTTTCAGTTAGGTAACACCATCTCCCTAATGTTTTTGCCTCCTTAATCCAAACAGATAAAACGCAAGGAAAAGAAACTAAAAGTGAGGGAGTTCAGGAGTGGTTCAATATTTCATTTCTCTGGGTATTTTTTCCCTCAAAAAAACAAAAATAAACATGATAAGCAGATATCTCCTGGAGCTCCAGAATGGTGATTTCCTGGGAGAGTGGTCATGCCTTCTCTTAGGAGGTAAGACAGGGTGATAGCAGTTTGGGGAACACTAAACATCACTTGGAAATAACTGGGGTGACGGGGAGGAATAGATACAGTCACTGTCAATTTTACCATCTCATTCTTTCCCAGCAATATTAGACCAGAATTAAAATAAATACCAACAGTTCACTTAACTGCCATATTTTACATATTTCTCATCCAAGACGAAAAGGTAAGTAGTTTTCCAGTTTTTCGTCTCTTGAAACATGAATTCAAAATCATTTTACCAGATTTTGAAGGAGTGTTGGCAAAAATGGCTAGGATTGCATTTTTTTTTTCCTATTTAAAAGGGATCAAATATGCTTTGTTTTAAATGTCTTGTGACTCCAATATATTTCTCAATGAGTGTGATTTGAAAATAACAAACACCGTTTTCATAAGCGGATGTCACCTGTCATAAACTCAAATTTTCAAACCTCATTAAACTCAGACTCCTACTACGTGTGGCATTGTCATGGCCCGACCATCTCTCAGCGCTTGCCTGAAGGCAGGAAGATGAGAAACAGGAAAATCAAACTGAGAACATAGATGGGGAGTGAGAAGAACTTGAGGGGACTACTTTTGTGTAGGAAATTCAAAGTAGCAGGCCTCAATTTATATGCACACTCCCTTCTCCTCCCTGTGTGGCTCCAGCTATAGAGGAACAACAGTTTTAGAGAAGAGACACAATCAGAATTATTCAGTTCCATAAAAATGCATCCAATCAAAAAGTTATACGTTTTGGTAGTTCTATCTTTTCTCTAACTTTCTCTTTGTCTTTTCCTTTCCTTTCTCCCTCCCTCCCTCCCTTCTTTCTCTCCCTCCTTCCATTTTTTATTCAGCGAAGTGGCCAACACCAGAATAACTAAAACAACGGAATTAGGTAAATAGGAACACTGAGATAGAATTGGACTTCTCAAAAAATATATATTAATTAGACACGAGTCATGGCAGCATGTGTAATATGCCCTATTTCGAACATTGAGGAAAGGGTGACTCTGTGTTTGGCATGACCTGCTTATGTCCCATTAGTATAAATATACAGATTAAATCTCCCCTCTTTTGCAGAACACTTCTGCTGCTTTTAGCGGCAGCTGCTGTTCCTACCACTGCCACAATTTGCTACTAACACCCCTGCTCTGCCCTTCTTGGTGGAAAGTCATTTTGGTAAATTGCCAGCTCCAGACATGATTTCTATAGTAATAGGATACCCAGGGCCACAGAATTACACAGTGGATTGTCAACTTCTGTCTAAATTGAACAACTGTGATAACTATAGTAAAATAAAGCCTATAATTAAATGCTTAAACACAGAGCCAAGCAAAGAAAAAGAGTCAGGAAATCTCCCTAATGAATGAAATCCTAATCATACAATATAGTTTTCTCACTACCAGCAATATATTTGTTACAAACAAGACAAGGAAGTGATTCCTACTTTGATCTTTTTCTATTTGAAAATATCTTTCTTGCCATATCCTTGAATATACCAAGGCCGGTTTAAACTCCTAGGTTAAACCTAAGTGGGGCTTTTGTCCCTTCACAGATGCCTACACTCGTGGCATCATAGGATTGAAAGTGGTCTGAAGCAACTCACTTGGCCCAAGAAAGTAGGAACATTTCAGAAGAGAAACTTTTCCAGTCTTTTCTTGAAGACCTCCCAGATTTGAGATCCCATTACTTCCCTCAGTGACGTATTCTAGAGTCACATGGTCCTGGGACACAATTCATCTGTTCTAGCTTAAAGATGGATCAATTTCCTGTCCTTTGTTCCTCTGAGTAATAGAAGACAATGACTTCACCACGCCAGACCTCATTTCTTTTCCTATAAAATGAGGAAGACTGACACAATTATCTACAAAAACCCTTCACCTCAAAGATTCTGATTCCCATTCATTGATAATTTGGCTTCTCTTAAAAAGCCAAAATCTCTCTACTTGAAAACAAAAGACCTGACGTGTAGGAGTAGCCATTAATGTTTGTTGAATGAATGAGTAAACAAATGCATGCATACCCCCTTCAAAATCCTGTTTCTTGACCAAGCAATTAAATATCCCTCACTTTTTTCCCACATGACTAATTCTTCATTATAAAAACTCGGGAGGAAAGACGGTATCATGGAAGCAAATGGCTTCTGCACCACAGATATCAATTCTTTAAACTGGAACAAGTTACTCAACCTCTCTGTGGCTTAGTTTTTTCTTTGTAATATGGGCTAATGAAGTTGACCTCTGGGTTGTTATGGAACATAGGCGAAAAGCCTGGTGCAAGTTGAAAAACACAACATTGTATCCCTATCCTCTAAAACTTCCAAGTCACTCCATTCTTTTTAAAAGAGAGCATGGAAGAGACGGCTATTTGCCTCTCCCAATCTGCACCTTTCTTCTCCCTCCCTTCTAATAACAAGACTCTAATTTCGAGCTGGCCCAGCTAAAGACTACATTTGCTAGCTTCTCTTGCAGCTATAGATAGCCATAAGAAAAATGCTGCCAAAAAATATTAGCCAAAGTGCCGTGTAACTTCCACCAGAAGGTATCTTCAAAAGAAGGATGAGTGTCCTTCTTTCTTTTTTCCTTCTTCCTGTCACCTAGAACATAGTTGTTGTAACTGGAGCTTCTGCTTCCATCCTGAACGCCAGGGATACAAGTCACACAGTAAAGATGGCAGAAGGGAAAGCTGGGAGGGGTTTGGGGAATTCACTGAGGTTCCATGCACGCCTCATCTGTCTATATCGAGGCTTTCCTTGTTGGAAAAAGAATGTGTGTCTTGTTTAAGCCATTGTGACTTAGGTGCTTTTTATTCTATGTAGCCAGGCCCAGAAGACACCCTCAAGTGAACACAATATGTATTAAACTTTAATTCTACCTAATAATAAGGGTATATTCCTTAATCACTTATATATTATGCTTCCTTTCATCTCTTTTATCATGTTGACCCAGACTGTAATAAGTTTACACTTCATTTGTAGTATTTATATTTTTCTTTTAGTATTTATAACTAGCCTGTGTTAAATTTCATGCTCATTTTGGCTTCTTCTCCAACACATCATGGTCATTTCCGTTTGAATTAAATTTTCAGGGGTATTAATAATATTACTAATTTGTAACAACTTAGAAAACAATGTGGTAGAGGTAAATGACCTATGACCTATAGTTTGAAGTCCTAGACCAATCCTGGATCTCATTCTCATTAGCTGTGTGACCTAGAGGAAGTGACTTAACCTCTATGAGATTGTTTCATCCATAGCAAAAAGGGGTAATAGTAATCCTGCCTTACTGACTTACTGGCATATAGTAAGACTCAGGTAAGAGAATACATTTGAAAGTACTTTGTACGAAATAAAGCACCACATAAATTTTGGTTTGTTATGAGTACTATTAGAATCTTCACATGTAAGAGGTACATTCTAAGTTTCTTTATCTAAACAAATATTGGATAGAATTACCAGAGAGGATATTTTAAAGATTTGAACAGATGGTAGTTTCTAATATCTTCTATTACCTTTTTTGAGGGTAGAACAAATATTCAATTAGAGACCTTACTATAAAATATAAATGAATCAGTGTAATGGTCCTAGGCTATGATCTTTTTATTTGTTTTAGAGTTGTTCAGGTGTTGAAGAAATAAATATTTGAGATCTTGAATTCTAAACAATGAATCTGCGGATCTTTGTACCCTTGATTCTCTCTCTCTTTTCTTCCCATACCACGTTAGTATGGGTCAGTGTAACCTGAGTACCTTGCCCTTGAAGAGCATGACAGAAAGGTCAAAGTCATTCTTTTACAACTTGCCAATCATGCAGGACACAACTGAAAGTATCAGTAAAAGCTGAGATAACTTGTATCTGTGACTTCCTTGTTGTCCAGGTGAGCAATCATAGCAAGAATTATTCAAGCTCAATTTCCTCTTCAAAAGCTGTATTGATTACTGCATAATGTTTTCTGATGGTCCAATGATCTTATGTTAACTCTCCAAATGAACTGGGAACACCCATTTGATTCTTACCAGTTAGGTAGAAATTCCAGTTACAAAGAAGGCTTTGATGATGAATATGCTTCCGTGGTAGAAATGAACTTAAAATCATACATATTTATCTTACATATTATGATTTTACTGAATCTGGTGCACTTTTCGGGTGACCACACATCTTGGTTTGCCTGCAACAGTCCTAGTGTATGTCTGCTGTCTCAACGTAATTATTAATAGAACCCTTTTTACTTTCTTAAGCACCCTGGTTTGGATGATAAATTATATGTTTACCCTGTTTTAGAGGCATTTTATCATACTAGTTGAATAATATGGGGTGTCTTTATAAATTTCAGGCAGAAATCATTTTTGGGGGGAATAGTCTGCCCTGTTATGGAGCCTTTAAAACAACATCTTTTATAAACCATGTTTTTTTGAGACTCATGAGCAAAACTGACAGACCTTCTTCTGAGGAAAGAAAGGCTTTAAAATATCATCACCTCAATAAATAAATAAATACATAAATACATAAATACATGAATAAATAAAATAGTACCACCTCTGGGGGCACCTGGGTGACTCAGTGGGTTAAGCCTCTGCTTTCGGCTCAGGTCATGGTCTCAGGGTCCTGGGATCAAGCCCCGCATTGGGCTCTCTGCTCAGCAGGGAGCCTGCTTCCCCCTCTCGACTTGCCTGCCTCTCTGTCTACTTGTGATCTCTGTCAAATAAATAAATAAAAATCTTTTAAAAATAAAATAAAATAAAATAAAATAAAATATTACCCCCTCTGAACATCTATATCAGGAGTTGACAAACTTTTTTTTAAAGGACCAGTTAATCAGTACTTCAGCCTTTGTGAACAGATAATGTTTCTGTTTCAACTATTCAACTTGGCTGCTGTAGCAAAAGCATCCAGCCAATATGTAAACCAGTGGGTTTGCTCCAATAAAACAGTGTTTACTAAAGCAGGAGGTCAGGATTTGGTCTGTGAGCTGTAGCATGCTGACCAGATCCAGCGTTTTAATATTTTCTCTTGATAACTGACTAAATGGAATCCATATTTTCCAGATTTCTTTACAAGTGCTAAGAAGAAGCAAAAGACAAACAGTTGGTCCTGGTTATATGGTAAGTAATATCAAAGAAAGACCCTCCCATTTCTTACAAACAAAGCTTCTAATCTTTCTGTCATCAACACATCCTGTTCAATCCAATGAGTCACATCCACATCCAAGCTAAAGAAGGGCGAGGAAGATGCCCCCTCATTAAATAAGTCAACACAAATGTGTGTTCTTTGAGTGCTGTGGAACTGACTGGCAGCTAAATTATGTTTAGACGTCTAAAAAATTGTTTTATTACAAACATATTACAAAGAGGTTTCAGAAAAATTTCATTTTATTCTCTACCTCCTTGTGTTTTCATATCATGGAATCAAGGGCACAAATCTACCTTTAAGAGATAAACTTAAAATGTGCAGATAAACAAGCTTACATCTATAAAAGAGGAATTAGAACAGGGGGAGAATCGAAAATGTGCAGTCGTTAGAACACAAGAGGAAAGCCCATTGCCCTTTAAATTGAATAGAGGGGAAGACAGGAAGAAAAACCTTGAATCAAATTAAATAAATACAGAAACCATACTCAGAAACACATCAAAGCATGGGATTGTTTTCTTACTATGTTAAGAATTGTGATAGTATGGTATGGTGCACCCTGGGTGTGAATGTGTGTGTGTATGTGTGTGTGCATGTGTGTGCGTGTGAACAGGAAATGAAATTAGACAGCAACAGAATGTTAAGACCAAGATATTGGACATATTAAGCAAAGAAATGTATTCAGTCAATGTAAATAGACAAAGTGTGACATGCTCTAAATGATGATGAGTTGATGAATTCTTTGCTGTCTGACCTAGAATATCAAACCCCAATCAGAAATGAGTGGACTGTCTCTCTTGGAGAGGTAGACACTAGTTGCAGCCTGGGGAAAGAGGAAACATAAAAGCAGATCTAGATTTGCCTTGCAATGACAGCTGCATATTAATCTGAAGAATTTCTAAAAAATCAAAAAGACATTTTTCAGCAAAATACACCCCTAGAGCCTCAACCATAAAGCAGGGGAATAAACTTGAAACAGGATTGATTTCATCTTAAAGGGAATATTTCTTTGAAATGCTACCAACTGTAGTTGTCTTATTTGGTTTTCAATCCTATAACAAAATTGTGCCATATTGTGTCAAATAAGAAGATAATATAATGGCTTTAAACAAATTTTGTAATTATGGGTTCAATCAAATGTGCATTAAATTTGTGTGTATTGGGGAAGTTATGTCACTGAATACTAAATAGCTCTAGATATCAACTTTCATTTTCACTTTAGTTTCGAGACCTTGACTCTTAAAGGGTTAGATTTCCCTAATAGAAGAAATTACAGACTAGAAGAGAGCCACTGAATTTTAGTTGTTTAGTATTTTTTTTTAGAAAATGCCAGGCACTGCCCTGGTAGAGATTGGAGATAGTTAGGGTGAATGAGAAATCTCTTTCTAATGCTTTTCCCATCAGACCCTGCATAAAGTTATAACCTTTGGGCATATTCAGGTTTCAGTGGGACATAGTTTCCAGACTCATGAAAAACTGGGTTGCTTGTGCTAAGAGAAGAGTTGACAAGTAGATGCAATTTGCTTGAATTTTATAAAACTACCTTCAGCATTTGGTGTCCTTTGATCAGAGGAGGTTAGAAAGGCTTTGTAGATGTTCAAAGGGTCAGACAGGCCTGAGTTTTAAGCCCTCCAGTTCTTACAAACTTGGACAAAGTATTTCTTTCTCCAGGTTCTGTTTTCTCATCTATAAATTGGGGGAAATTTTAGTACTTCTTTACTAAGTTGTTATGGGCATTATCTAATAATGCAGGTGAAGTACATAGCCCCAAGTCTGGCACATAATAGTGGCTCAATAAAATAGAGCTATTGATAAAGACTTTAAAGTTATAATTATAAAACAGCCCTGGTTTCTGAGTAAGCTCAGTAGGAAGTAGGTAAGAGAGATGTTCATTTTTTTTAAAAATATTATTTATTTATCTGTGGGGGAGAGTGTGTGCACATGCAAGAGTAGGGGAGGATTGGAGGGGGGGAAGAATCTCAAGCAGACTCTGCACTGAGTGACATGGGGCTCAACCTCACCACCCTGAGATCATGACGTGAGCCAAAACCAAGAGTCACTTAACCCACTGAGCTACTCAGGTGCCCTGAGAGATGTTCTTTTTAAGATAATTTCATTTTACCAGCAACAAGAGCAGGATTAATAATCTTGACTGGATTTAAGAGGGCTGAAGATGTGAACATAAAGAACTAAATGACTCCATACCCTTTCACACTCTTCATTCCAGAACTTTCCTTCATCACTGGCCGATTGCATTCAAATTGTTTTACTGTAGTCTTTTGGCTTAAATTGACTCTGTGTTTAAGCTTTGAATGTGCAAGTTTAGAAGGTAGTACTACATCAACATATTTTTTTCCTCCCTATGCTAACATGTTTCCATGGAAGAAAGTAAATTTTGGAGCTTCCTATTTTTTCCTGTTTATTAAAAATTTCTCTGCATGCGAAGTCTCTGGTGAAGTGAGTTTATCCTTTATCTCTTAAGACTTGAGTCCCCTTAAGCAAATCTTTTTAACTAATGCAGTGCTGCACAAAGTAAACTGTGCCTGACATTTATCATATGAGGATTACATGAACCTTGAGGAATAAGGCACATCATTCCAAACTCCCCAGGGAAATGCAGGAAGAGGTGAGAGGAAGAAACCAACTTGGGCCTTTCCTTCATTAGGCACTAAGGGTATGTCACATCCTACACTAGTCACTTCATGCAGCCTCACAGCAATCTCGTGAAGCGCACACCCCCATTTTATGGAGAAGGAAAACTGGGAATCACAGAACTGAGCAATCAGGTTAAGGTCACATAACTTCCACATGGAAGACCTGGGATTTGAACCCAGAGTTTACATCTCTTCCACTTGAGGGAAGTGTCCGTTAGCATCTATTCCATCTTGCAAAGTAACAGTGTCTAAGACTGATTCTCTCCCATGAGCTCCACTAGAAGAGTCATATTCCTGCTGCCTTGAGGAGTGGTAGGAATCAGAGAAGAAAAGATCTTCTCTATAGCAGTGCTCTCAAAGTAGAGTCTCCCACTAGCAGCATCAACAACACCTGGGAAAGTGATAGACGTATGAGTTTTCAGGTCCTGTCCCAGACCTATTGAATCAGAAACTCCAGGACTGGGCCAGTAGGCTGTGTTTTAATAGCCTTCTAGGAGATTCTGAAGGGTGCTAAAGTTAAGAACTACCTCTGTATAGCTGAAGACTACCTGTCCTCAAAATAACAGGTGCAAGCCACATACCTACTGTTTGCCCTGCCTTTTCAGTCAATGGCCAACAATTGAGCCTTCCATAGAAGGGCAGAGATGAGAAGAATTCTATGGGGAACACTGAAAAGGTTTCCATATAAAACCAAACGTTAGCTTTCAGCTTCTCCAGAAAGTAATACAAAATACTCGCTGTCCATTCCTAACAACAGCATGGAAGCCTTTTAATTAGTCCACCCTGGAGGAAATAGAGATGTGCTCGTTAAGTAATTGCTCTGATTACCAGTGGGCAGGGGTGTGCCCTGTTTTCTGATGCATTTTTTTAGGAGTGAGCAGCGCTACCAAACCGAAGGCTTCTTATGGAGGGTGTTAACATAAAAGGACTCCAACAAGCCATGTGAGAGAGAGGGAGGTGGTGTTGATGGCAAAACAGTCACAGAGCTAAACACACAAAGACACATATACACACACAAATACCAGTTCACACTGTGCAGACTGATCAACAGGCTGTACCCCAGGAAAGTGAGCATTAATATTCCTGATACTCCCCGAAAGTTAAAAAAATAAATAAATAAAAGCCTGGTAACTTCCTCCAAGTTCCTGTTGCATGGGTTAAACGTCTATGATTTACTGAAGACAACTGAGTCCAGTGACAAGACACAGAGACCCAGGTTATAGGAATATAAGAATTTGAGGCAAATACCGTTTAGAGGAATATTCCGTCTTACAATTGTGGGCATCTAATCCTAGTGCATATTCAACTCTTGCAATGGGTCCGAGTAATAGTATCCACATTCTCAGAGTGCATCCTCCAACTGCCTCCCCAACTAAAGAACCCTTTCTATAACAGCCCTGTCCCAGCATCATTCAGTAGCATTTTTCTGAAGTCACATAAATCAGATCAGGTCCCTGGGGCTGGGCCCAGGCAGTTGGAGCCACACACAGGAAGGGGTTCTGGAACCAAGCCATGGAGGCCAGGTCCAGGGATTGTGGTCCCCAAAAGCATCCTAAAGACAAGAAAGAAATAGTCCCCAACTAAGTAGCTAGACTTTCTGCCCTTTGGTTAAAACGTACAAGAATAAAAATTTAATCTTAAGTCTAGTCAAGTCACATTGGATGAGGTGCCTAATCCTGGCCCAATCAGTGGTGATCAAAGGCAATTTCTTCAGGGACCTAGGCATAAACAGATTCTCTAGGTGACACAGGGTGATAGGGTTGACAGTGAAAAACCAGGTACCACATTGACAAAGTTAGTAGTAGACATGTCTGTCTCCTCTACTAGGTCATAGGCATCATCACATCTTAGTTATCTTCATAAAACCACTTTCTAGAGGAATTCATAAAAAAAGAATTAATTTCTTTTCTTTTTAAAATATAACTATAGACTTTGGGGTTAAGGACAAACATTTCAAATTTCCTCCTTCTGGGCACATGGTAGGATTTTATTTCCCCTCACCAATGAAGTTAGGTGTGGCCATGTGACTTTCTTTGGCCAGTAAAACATGAGCAGAAGTGAAGGTCACATCTGGGCGGAAGCCTTTAAGAGCCAGTGTGTATATGGGCTCAGCGCCTCCCACTGATACAAGGACTGTGGAAGCATGCCTCAGGATGGGGCAGCATGAACCCTGCTCCTCCAGTGACTGCCGTGAATCCTCGGCTGGTCCACACCCATGAGTAACATGAAAGTGTACTGAGCATATGTTCTTAAGACAGACACTTTGAGGTTCTTTGCATTAAAGAGAAATGGCAAGACAGATTCTATCTGAGCTACTTCTGTAGAGGAAAGAGACCAGTATGGAACTGAACTCAAGCGCCAGTACAACAACTAGGGATGCATAGCCAATGGGCACAGAGAGGGAGTCAATGGATGGAAAATTACTAAAAGGAACTTCATTAGGTATCAAAGATGAAGGAATTCCTGGTGAATTGGCTTAGTAGAATTCGTTGCTAAAATGGGGCTCAATGGGCCAAGGTAGAGGTCTAGCTGAGTAGAGGACTCAGGAGTCCACTGAAGTTGGCTCAAGGAAAGAGTCCTTGTTGTTTGCTACCACAACCTAGATTATCTCTGCCACTTTGTTAGAAAACATTTGTTTCTTTTTAACCCTGGGTGGCTTAAAGAAAAGAACTTTATTTTCTGACCATTATGGAAGCTAAAAGTCCAAGATCAATGTATTGGGCAATTTGGTTTTCTTCTGAGGCTCTCTCCTTGGCTTGCAAATGGTCACCTTCTTACTGTGTCCTCTCATGGCCTTTCCTCCGTGTGTATGTACCTGTGGTGTCTCTCTGAGTGTCCAAATTTCCTCTTCTTATAGGGACACCAATCAGATTGGATGAGAACCTCTGCTAATGACCCATTTAAATTTAATCACCTTTTTATAAGCTCTATCTCCACATACAGTTACATTCTAGATACTAAGTGTTAAGGCTTCAACATATGAACCTGGATGGGACAGAATTCTGCCTGTAACAAGCCCCCATTTTGTTCTCTTCAGTTTTCCTATACTGGATCTAGTTCTCCTCCCTCTGGTCCCCAGAATATGTTGCATGCTTTCCTGCTCATGCTAGAGGTAGGCCTTCTTCTGATATGGTCTGAAAAGTGCTGAGGAGTACAACTCTTACTCCCCTTGTTCCAAACTCCATTCTTCCACTGGCATTAGCTTTACACCTGTGTGACTCAGCTGGCTCTTCAGGACCCTAGAACTTATTTGGGGTGATTTTGCTGTTAAGTTAAATCTTACTCCCTCTTCTTTAAGTTGATTTTCTGAACCCAAAGGTAGTCATTTATACTTATATTTGTTTTTGTTGATAATTGTAAAATATGTGTTTATTATCATCCTCTTTATACTTCCTCTTGCTAATTTCCATTTCTTGTTTGCAGCTTTAAAGAGCTTCTGAATCTTAAAGCTGTCATTCTGTATCCTTGCAAGGTCTCTCAGCTATATATGCAGTGCACGACCATGCCTTCTCTGCCTCAACTAAGGTGGATGACATCTTTAAGAGGAAAGGTCCAACAAAGCTCTAGGTCACTCTGGGACAGGCCCCTGTGGGTTGACACTGGTGCATGAGTTTAGGTATAGAATGGAACACTGGTGAACTCACCACACTACCTTTCATTTGGTTGACATTTGTCATTAGGGATTCCTTTATCCTCTGGGTCAAAGAAACTGACAGCCTCCATCCTCTCCATCTTTTTCTTAGTTATTATGCAGATGGCCCACTAGGACTCAAACCATACCTTTTAGACTATGGGGGCTTTTATTTTTCTGTTGGCTCTGGCTTAAGGACACAGTATATCCTGGATCCTAGAAGCTCAGCAGTCACTCAGCCGGATCTGCTCAAGCAAAGCATGCCCAAGGGAACACTGAATGTAGGTAAGAGAATGAAGGTAATGCTGAAGCCCAAAGCCTCAGTTCTAACAGTAGGCTGAGAATTCTGAAGGGATTTCCCTTCACTAGGGGCCCTTGGCACTGCATTGTAGCCATCCTCAGATCCACATAAATTGAATAAAAAACAGTCCCAACTTAATCTGCTGCTCTAGTCCCTGTGAGGACACAGCTGGTGAGGGTGTGCTGGCTCTATTCACAAACCAGTCCCTTCTCTCCAGCCTTGCAATAATTTTGTTGTCTTTGTTATTCTATATCCTGCGGTGACTTCCCTGAGTGCAGTGAGTGATTAATTTAGCTGGTGTCACAGGCTACAACATGTTGATATAAAGGGAAAAAGAAAGAGAAAAAGGGAAGTGTAGAAGAGGTGAAAGGCTGCTTCAGCAAACACGCACAGGACCCGAGCATCAGCCCTCGTACAAAACACTCCACTGGCCAAAGTGACCCTGTGACATTGTTTTTGTGAACATGAGTATGAACTTCTGAATGGTCGAGTTCCGAAATTCAAAGACTGAAACTCTCCCAGGGCTTTCTCACTTCCCCCACTGTCTCTGAAACATCAATAGCTTCAGGAAATAAAGAAAAACAAATCAGAAATAAAATCAGAACTTAAAAACCCATGCTTCTCTATGAAAAAGGGCTTCTACTGCTCAAATGCCAGTTTACAACAGAGTGAGAATAAGGATCTTGTATGAAAACAAACTCCAGGTCTTTTCGCAGTTTTGATGACCAGTTTAACCCTTTATTCTTCTTGGTTCATGATGTGTTGAGGAGGGCTCATGTGGCCATGTGTTTGAGAGACATCTGATTGTTCAGCAATCCCAGGTGTAAGTCTGTCTGCCCACGTGGTTGTCCATATTGGAAGGGAGTTGATCCAAGTGATAATTGTATTTATATACCACATATGTAGTTTAAAAAAATATCATGGAAAAGCCTTAATTCCATAATAGCTAAGACTCTGATAGGGAATCCGTGAATCATGGAAAGCCATTCAGTCATACAGTTTTCACCATCTATCATTCAACCCCTTCTTCCCCATTTTTTAATCTGGCTTTTAAATATGAGGTTAAGAAGAAAGAATGATTCTTTGTTTTCACTAAGCCTAGATTTTTACATTTTCATCCCTAAGATAATTTTTTAAGAGATAATGGTAATAATTCCCATTGAAAAGTGATACTTCATTTAAGAAAATGTGGAGGGGCGCCTGGGTGGTTCAGTGGGTTAAAGCCTCTGCCTTCGGCTCAGGTCATGATCCCAGGGTCCTGGGATCAAGCCCCCGAGTCGAGTCGGGCTTTCTGCTCCGCAGGGAGCCTGCTTCCTCCCCTCTCTCTCTCTGCCTGCTTCTCTGTCTACTTGTGATCTCTGTCTGTCAAATAAATAAGATATTAAAAAAAAATAATATGGAAAATATTTTCTAAAGAACTCAGCCAAAGTCCCACCACACTGATTACCACTGCTAACATATTTGAGCTAACTTTTCCAGTCACAAATGTATGTAATGTGGATGTATAGTTCTACAGTTTATTCTAACATGGAATAGTCCTATACATATTAGTTTGTAATCTATATTTCTCTACTTAATAAATTGTAAGCATCTTTTCATTCCATTCCATTTTTTTCTACATTATTTTTAATGTCTACGCAGGATTCATTTAATTAGAGAGTGGGGCAAAATGGTACATGCTCTGATTTAATTTAAAGAGCATAAGAGAGAAAGTAAAATTACCTAAATTCCTCCCACTTAATAAAAACCACGGTAACTATTTGTATGAGCAACCTTCCTGAGAGCTTTCTTTCTGTACACTATATTGTGGTTTACATGATGTTTTGTAATCTGCTTTTAAACACTTGACAGTAGGTCGAGGAGAAAACTGCAAGTCCATACATACATTCTGTATCATTTTAAAGGGCTACATTGCGTTCCATTGCTGTAGGTGCCAATATTTACAAAATAAACACTCCCTTGATGAACACTTAAATTATTTCATGTGTGTGTGTGTGATCCTAAATAACATTGTGATGAACATCACTGAGATTTTTCTCAGTTGGAAGTTGAATGATTATTTTTTCTGAGTGAATTCCTGTATGAGGGTTTGCTAGAATAAACATCACACACATTGTGCATTTGAACTATTAGGGTGATGCACAGAAAGGTACCAATTTTGATCTCTACCAAAATGTGTGTGAAAGAACTCTTGCTCAACATTTTTATTAGCTTAAAATTTTTATTTTTGTTCATTTTCTGGGTGAAAATAAAATTTATTGTTTTTATTCCATTGATTACCAGCATGGTTGAAATCTTTTTATGTGTGAAAGTTTTACTTCTGTGAATTGTCTGTTCATATCCTATGCTCTTTTTTTTTTTTAGGTTTTTCTTTATTGATTTGTAAGAATATTCAGTCAATAATATTGACTTGTGATGTATCATTTGTCTTACAGATATTTTTCCCATTTTGCTTGTCTTTCAACATTGTTTATATTTTTAACTGAGCCAAAGTTATTTTTTGTAGTTTAATCGCTCAATTTTATGAGTTTTCATTACATAATTAGAAAGTTCTTCCCTGGTTACAGTTCAGCATGGTGATGTAGGAAGACTGAATTCACTTCCTCCACAGAACACAGCAAATTACAAGTATTAATAGAACAATTCCTCCTGAAGAACTGAGAGCTGACTGAACAACCAAAGACAGACAGAATGACAAGAAAACAGCAAGACAGAGACATGGTAACAAAGGGAATCCCCAGCACTGATGCTGCCAATGCCAGTGGGGAGGGATAACACTGAGGGACTAGGAGCAGATTTCTTTGTCCTTGAGCACAGGGGAAAGAAGCCATGATATAAAACAGCAAGTAGCATATAACAGAGACACTAGAACTCTGCCAAGAAGTGGAGGAGCTACAGGAAAGCTCTCCAGGTCAGAGGGGCTGCAGAACACATGGTTTATATCCCCAATTCACCTTAAGACTGGAGCAGAATCTGGGGGCCATAATGGGTACATCCAATTATCACAGGGCCCTTGCAACCTCAGCAAGCCCAGGATCCACAAGGCCACACCAGCCCTGGCCACAGAGTCACAGAAAAAAGCCTGTGGTTTAAAGGGTGGAGGAAATGCAAGAACACTCTTTCCCCCTCTCTTTTAAAAGCCTAGACTTGAGCAAGGTCTAGCTGCCATAAGGGATGGGTTCAGATGCCATAATTGGAGGGTCCCAACACCATAACTAGTGGATCCAGTTGCTACCGGGAGCTATGACCTCAGCAAGCCCAGAATCCTAAAGTCCACACCAGCCTTGGTCACACTGGGGCTCGGAAAAAAATTCAGGGTTTAAAAGGGCTGAGGAATATTCCCTCCCCTTCCACCATAAAAGCCCAGCCTGGAGCAGGGTCTGACTCACAGTGAGCTTGTAACCACATTGAGTCCATGGTTCACAAGCCCATACCAGCCACCCTTTGGTGCTGGGGCCCAGAAAACAAGTCATGGTTTTACTTGTGGGGGACTGTGTTTTTGTTTTTAATTTTTACTGTCTTATTTTGCTTTACTTTTTAAAATATGTCTTGTTGAGGCACCTGGGTGGCTCAGTCGCTTAAGCATCTGCCTTCAGCTTAGGTCATGATCTCAGGGTCCTGGAATGGAGCTCCAAGTTGGGCTCTCTGCTCAGTGGGGAGTCTGATTATCCCTCCCTCCCTCCCTCTCTCTCAAATAAATAAATAAAATCTTGAAAAATAATTTTTCTTGTCTTCTGTTTTTATTTTTTTCTTTCTGGTTTTGTTCTTTTCTTTCTTGTTCTCTTTTTCTTTTCATTTTTTTTCTTCTTTTTTCCTTTTTTTCCTCTTCTTTTCTTTTGTTATCATTTTTTTTCTTTATCTCTCTATAAAGATCTGTGTTTTAAAAGTGCAAAAAGTATATACAGCCACAGCTCCAACCAGCCAATAAAGGTAAACACAGTCTGCATAAGGATCATCTACACAAGACCACTTACTTGACTTTAGGGGAAGTAGACATTTCAGCAAATCCATAGAAACAAACACAGAAAGTCAAACAAAATAGGAAGTCAGAGGAAAATGCTCCAAAAGAAAGAAAAACAATAACCAAAAACCTCAGTAAAAGAATTAAATGAAACACTCAATATTCCTCATAAAGAATTTCAAGTAATGATCATAAAGATACTGGGCTGGAGAAAAGAATGGAAGAACTCAGTGAGACCTTCAATGAAGAGATAGAAAATATTAAAAGAAACCAATTAGAGCTGAAGGATACAATTTAACTGAAGTAAAAAAACACACTAGAGGGAATCAACAGTAGATTAGAGAATGAAGAAGAATGTATCAGTGATCCAGAAGACAGGATAATGGCACACAAGCTGAACAGCAAAAAGAGAAAATTAAAAAATATATATATGTATATATTAAGAGATCTTTTGGACAACATCAAGCAAATTAACATTCATATTATATGGGTCCCAGAAGAAGAAAGGAGAAATGTACAGAAGACTTGTTTGAAGAAATAATAACTGGAAACTTCCCTTACTTAAGGAGGAAATAGACTTCCATGCCCAAGGAGCACAGAGAGCTCCAAACAAGAGGAACCTAAGGAGGTCCAGACCACAGTACATAATAATTCAAATGTCAAAGTTTAAAGATAAAGAGAGAATCCTAAAAGCAGCAAGAGAGAAACAGAAAGTTACCCACAAGGGAAACCCATTTTAGCAGAAACTTTGCAAGCCCGAAGAGAGTGGCATGATATATTCAAAGTGCTGAAAGGAAAAAAAACCTGTAACAAAGAAAACTCTACCAAGCAAGGTGAACATCTAGATTTGAAGGAGAAACAGAGAATTTCCCAGACAAGCAAAAGGTAAAGGAACTTATCACCAATAAAACAGCCTTACAAAAAAAAGTTAAGGGATTTCTTTAAGTGGAAAAGAACTGACCACAATTAGACATAAGAAAAATATTAATAAAAAGATGTAAAATATGACATCTACATAAAATGTGAGAAAACAGTAAAAAGGGGAGAGAAGATAAAGAAAAAGAAAGATTTTTCTTTTTTCGTTTTTTCTTTCTTTTTTTAATTACTTAATTTTTTTTTTACTTTAAAGATTTTTATTTATTTATTTGACACAGAGAGAGAAACAGCGAGAGAGAGAACACAAGCATGGGGAGTGGAAGAGGAAGAAGCATGCTTCACGCTGAGAGGGAGCCTGATGTGAGGTTCGATCCCAGGAGCCTGGGATCATGACCTGAGCTGAAGGCAGATGTTTAATGACTGAGCCACTCAGGGGCCCCTTTTCTTTCTTTCTTAAAATGTGTCTGAACATAAATGACCATCAGATTAATATGGACTGCTATTTACTTAGAATGTTATATAAAAATCTCATGGTAACCACAAACCCCAAACCTATGATAAATACACAAAAGAAAGAAAGAGAAAGAAAGCCAAACAAAACACTATTGATACTCATCGATCTCAAAGAAAAAGAGCAAGAGAAGAAAGGAACAAAGCAGAACTACAAAAATAACCAGAATACAAAATTTTAAATTGGCAATAAGTACATACTTAACAATAATCAATAATTACTTTAAATATAAATGGCTTAAAGTCTCCAGTCAAAAGACATAGAGTGGTAAAATGTATAAAAAACAAAAACAAAACAAAACCCCATAAGATCCATCTACATTCTGCTTACAAGATACTAACCTTAGACTAAAGACACATACAGACAGAAGTAAAGGGATGGAAAAACATTCACCATGCAAATGGAAGAAAAAAAAAGTCAAAGTAACAATACTTATGTGAGACAAATTATGTGAGACCTTAATTTTTTATAATTTTTTATTTTTTTATTAAGATATAATGTATTATTAGCCCTAGGGGTACAGGTCTGTGAATCGCCAGGTTTATACACTTCACAGCACTCACTGTAACAAGAGAGAAAAAAGGACATTACATAATGATAGAGGGATCAATCCAACAAGAAGATATAAAATGAAAAATATCTGCACACCCAACACTGGGGCACATAAATACATAAGGTAAATATTAATGGACACAAATAGAAAAATTGATGGTAATACAATAATAGTAGAGGACTTTAACACTACACATAGAGCAATGGATAGACCATCCAGACAGAAAATCCATAAGGAAACAATGTCTTTGAATGACACACTGGACAAGATGGACATAACAGATATATACAGAACATTCCAACCAAAACCAACAGAATACACATTCTTTTCAAGTGCACATGGAACATTCTCCATAAGTACGCACATGTGAGGTTATAAAACAAGACACAATAAATTTAGAAAGAGTGAAATCATACCATGTATCTCTTCTGATCCCAGTGGTATGATACTAGAAATAAATCAGAAGATTAAAATTAGAAAAAAAAGCCAACACATGGAGACTAAAAAGCATGATACTAAACAACTAATGGGTCAACGAAACAATCAAAGAAGAAATTTAAAAATACACTAAGACAAATGAAAATGAAAACACAACAGTGCAAAATCTCTGGAACACAGCAAAAGCAAATCTAAAAAGGAAGTGTATAGTGATACAGGCCTACCTCAAAAAACAAGAAAAATTCAAATAAGTAATCTAAACTTACACCTAAAGGAACTAGACAAAGAGGTACAAATGAAGCCAAAGGTGAGTAGAAGAAAGAAAATAGTAAAAATCATAACAGAAATAAATGATGTAGAAACTAAAAAACACTATAGGAAAAAAATCAAGGAAACCAAGAGCTGAGCTGTTTTTTTGTTTTGTGTTTTAAAAGATAAACAAAACTGAAAAATCTGGGGGTGCCTTGGGTGGCTCAGTCAGTTAAACGTCTGCTTTTGGCTCGGGTCATGATCCCAGGGCTCCTGGGATCGAGCCCCACACCAGGCTCCCTGCTTCTGCCTCTCCTTCTGCTGCCTGCTCCTCCTGCTTGTTTGTGTGCACACACTCTCTCTCTGACAAATAAATAAATAAAATCTTTAAGAAAAATTGAAAAATCCTTGCCAGATTCATCAAGAAAAAAAAAGGATACGGGGTGCCTGGGTGGCTCAGTGGGTTAAAGCCTCTGCCTCCGGCTCGCGTCATGATCCCAGGGTCCTGGGATCGAGCCCCGCATTGGGCTCTCTGCTCAGCAGGGAGCCTGCTTCCTCCTCTCTCTCTGCCTGCCTCTCTGCCCACTTTTGATCTCTGTCTGTCAAATGAATAAATAAAATCTTTTAAAAATAAATAAAGAAAGAGAGAAAGAAAAGGATTGGACCCAAATAAATAAAATCAGAAAGCAGAAGTAACAACTGATACCATAGAAATGCAAAGGATTATAAGAGAATACTATGAAAAATTATATGCCAACAAACTGGACAACCTAGAAGAAATGGATAAATTCCTAGATACATGCAATCTTCCAAAGCTGAACCAGGAAGAAATAGAAAATCTGAATAGACTGATTACAAGTCATGAAACTGAACTGGTCAAATAAAAAAACTACCAAAAAATCAAAGTCCAGGACCAGATGGATTTACAAGTGAATTCTACCAGACATTTAAAGAAGAGTTAATGCCTATTCTTCTCAAACTATTCCAAAAATTAGAAGAGGAGGGAAAGCTCCCAAATACATTCATGAGGCCAGGATGACCCTGATCCAAAAATCAAATAAAGATACTACAAAAGAGAAAACTACATGCCAATGTCCCTGATGAGCACAGAAGCAAAAACCCTCAACAAAATATTAGCAAACTGCATACAACAATACATCAAAAAGATCATTCACCAAGATAAGGTGGGATTTATTCCCAGGATGCAAGGATGGTACAAAATTCACAAATCAATCAATATCATACACCCCATCAAAAACCCAAGGATAAAAATAATATGATCATCCAATAGATGCAGAAATTTTTTTACAAGATTCAAAATCCATTAATTGTTAAAAACAACAACAACAAACAACAACAACAAACAGCTCTAAACAAAATGGGGTTAGAGGGAACAAACCTCAACATAATTAAGGGCATATATGAAAAACCTACCGCTAACAACATACTCAATGGTGAAAAACTGAGAGCTTTCCCTTTAAGGTTGCCAATTTTATTCAACATAGCACTAGAAGTTCCAGCCACAGCAATCAAACAGACAAACAAAACAAGAAAAGAAAAGTCAAGTCAAGAAAAGAAGAGAAAGGAAAAGAAGAGAAAAGAAAGAAGAGGCATCTATGTTAGTAAAAAGGAAGTTACACCGTCATTATCTGCAGATGTCATGACACTATACATAGAAAATTCTAAAAATTCCACCAAAACACTACTAGAAGTCATAAATTCAGTAAAGTGTTAGGATACAAAATAATATGCAGAGATTGGTAGCAGTTCTATACACTAACAACAGGGTTGCAGAAAGAGAAATTTTTAAAACACCATTTACAATTGCACCAAAAAGAATAAAATACCTAGGAGTAAACTTAACCGAAGAGGTAAAAGACCTGTACTCCAAAAAATTAAAAAAAATTTTAAAAAACATTGATGAAATAAAGTGAAGATGACACCAACAACTAGAAAGATATTCCATGTTCATGGGTTGGAAGAATTAATATTGTCAAAATATCCATATTACCCAAAGCAATCTATCAATTAATTCATTGCAATCCCTATCAAAATATCAATGACAATTTTTACAGAAATAGAACAAATAATTCTGAAATTTTTGTGGAACCACTGAAGCCTCTGAATAGCCAAAGCAATCAATAAAGAAGGACAAAGCTGGAGGATCACAATTCTAGATTTTGAGATATACTACAAAGCTGTAATTATCCAAGCAATATGGTACTGGCACAAAAATAGAATAGGATAGAGATCCTAAAAGTAAACTCATCAATTAATCTATTAATCTATGAGAAAGCAGGCAAGAATATACAATGGGGAAAAGACAGTCCTTGTAATAAATGGCCCAGGGAAAACTGGACAGCTAATGTAAAAGAATGAAACTGGACTACTTTATAACACCATACACAAAAATTAAGTCAAAATGGATTAAAGACCTAAAGGTGAGACCTAAAGCCATTAAAATCCTAGAAGAGAACACAGGCAGTAATTTCTCTGGCATTGGTCATAGCAACATTTTTCTAGGTCAGAGTGCTAAAGCAATGGAAACAAAAGCAAAAATAAACTATTGGGAATACATGAAAATAAAAGCTTCTGCAAAATGAAGGAAACCATCAAGGACACAAAGGAAGGAAACCAAAAGGACACAAGCAAACCAAAAGACAACCTACCAAATGGAAGAAGATATTTGCAAATGATATATTCCATTAGGGGCTAATAGCCAAAATATATAAAGAACACATACAACTCAAAACCAAAAAAACAAATAATCCAATTAAGAAATGGATAGAGGACCTGAGTAGACATTTTTCCAAAGAAGACATACAGATGGGCAACGGACACATGAAAAGATGTTCAAAATCACTAATCATCAGTGAAATGCACATCAAAACCTCAGTGAGATATCACCTGTCAGAATGGCTAAAATCAAGAATATAAGAAAAAACAAGTGTTCGTGAGAATGTAGAGAAAAAGGAACCCTTGTGCACTGTGGAAATGTAAACTGGAGCAGCTGCTGTAAAAAACAGTATGGAAATTCCTCAAAAAATTTAAAGTAGAACTACAATATGATCCAATAATTCCACTATTGAGTATTTACCCAGGGAAAATGAAAACACGAACTCAAAAAGATATATGCACCCTATGTTTATTGCAGCATTATTTACAATCACCAAGACATGGATGCAATATATGCCTCCATCAACAGATAAATAGATAAGGAAAACATGATATTTATACACAATAGAATATTACATAGCCATAAAAAAGGACAAGATTGTGCTATTTGGGACAACATGGATGGACATGGATGGACCAATGTTTTATGCTAAGAGAAATAATTCAGACTGAGGAAGACAAATACTATGATTCCACTCATAAATGGAATATAAAAAAAGAATAAACAAACAGAGGTAGAATCAAAACTATAAATACAGAGAACTAACTGATGGTTGCCAGAGGGGCAGGAGGGGAAGGTTGGGCAAAACTGGTGAAGGGGAGAGGGAGATACAGGCATCCAGTTATAGAATGAGTAAGTCAGGGGAACAAAAAGCATAGAGCATAAGGAATACAGTCAATGATACTGTAATAATGATATTATAATCGGACAGGTGGTAGCAATACCTGTGATGACCATAGCATAATGTATAAACTTGTCAGATCACTAAGTTGTACACCTGAAACTAATGTAACATTGTGTGTCAACTATACTCAAACAAAAACATTTTAAAAGAAAGTTGTTTCCCAACAACTAAAATAATAATAATCGTACCATCTTCTTCAGCAAACTTAATGGTTTTATTTTTTATTACATTTAAAACTTTGATCCCTCTAGAATTTATTTTGGTGTATCCAACTTTATTCTAAATGGCCAGGAGTTGTGTCAATGCTATTTATTGGATAATTCACCTTTTCCCTATTAATTTGAAATGCTACATTTATATACTACAAAATCCCATATATTTAGAATTTATTTTATTCCAAAAATAATATAGGTACATGAAAAAAGGATACAAGCATCAAAACCTATGTGTAATAATTAATCTCCCTCTTACCACCAAACCTTTCCAGTTCCTCAGCACCCCTCCGCAGAGGGAACAATTTTTCAGAAATGTTCTAGGCATATACAAGCATGCAAGGCATGTACAAGCAGGTGTGATGCATACATAATACATGCAAGTATATGTACCTGTGCAACCTGTTTTATGTTTACATCAATTAGAGCATACTACATGCACTGCTTCACATTTAAACTAAATAATAGATCTTGGAACTCTATGCTACCAATAGAACTACATCATTCTTTTTTAAAAACTGTACAGTGTTCTTTTGTATGTATGCACCATAATTTGTTTAAATAAATAGCCTACCTGTTGACAACTTTTTCTATGACCAATAAAGCTGTAATAAACATAATCCCTCACACTTCTTGCACACGTGTGAATATAACATGGGACAGTTTCCACAAGGTGTTAGCTGCTGGGCGTGTGCTCCTTATTATTTGGTAGATATTATCAAATTCCCCTCTGAATGAGGGCTGTCTTAGTTCATTCAGGAAGCTATAACAAAACACCTTAGACTGGGTAGTTTGTAAACAACAGAAATGTATTGCTTACAATTCAAGAAGCTGGGAAGTCCAAGATCAAGGTGCTACCGTGATCACGGTCAGGTGAAAAACCTCTTTCAGACTGCAGACTTCTCATAAAGTCACAGGGTAGAAGCAGGCAAGGGATTTCTCTGGTGCTTGCTTTATAAGGGTGTTAATGTTATTTGTGAGGGCTCTGCCAACATGACCTAATCACCTCCCAAAGGCCCCACCTCCTAATACCATCACCTAGGGCATTAGGCTATCAACATATGCATTTGGGCAGTGATAGGGGCAATGTTGGGGGGGTGGGGGAATGCTAACATTCAGACCATAGCAAGGGCAAAACAATTTATACTCCTGTCCACAGTGAATGAGGGCGCTTAGATCCTCGCCCCAAGTGTTTTTTCCCCCTCAACTTGAAAATTGCAAAATGTTATCGAACTGTTAGTGAATTTCTTTTATTATTAGTGAGATTGGGAATCTCTTCATATATTTATAAACCTTTTTTTAAAATGTGAATTTGTGTTCCTGTTCCTTATTAAGTTGAGTGAACTCTTTATATACTGAAGAAATTAATCATTTGTCAGTAATAAATGTTCTAAATATTTATCTGGTTGTTGATTTGTCTTTTGAGTGTATTTATGACATTTTTTCTGTGCAGAACATTTAATTTTTAGATAGTGAAATTTATTAACCTTTAAGTTTATGATTTCTGGATTTGTTTTCTTCCTTAAAAGGATTTTGCCACCTCAAAATATATACAAACCTCATGTTTCCTTCTAGTAATCCCATGGTTTCATTTTTAAATGTTTAAATCTTTAATTCATCTATCTCTTAGGAGGAAGATTAAGTAATACCAGTTTTATTCTTTTCCCAGAGGTCTAGCTAGTTTTTCTAAAGCCACTTACTGAAAAATACACTTTTCCTACTGATATTAAATCATGGGTTTACCATATATGAAATTTCTATATAAAGTTAGGTCTATTTCTCAATTTTGTTCCATTGGTGTAATCTTTCTAGTCTATGCTGATATTGCACAGTTTCAATTATTATAGTTTTACAATACATTTTAATGTATGATAGGTTGGTGTCCCTCAGTATTCTTTTCCTTTTTCTCATTAGTCTCGACAAGTTCAAAAATAAGGGAACGATGCACAAAGAAAATAAAATAAACTGTAGGGGATTTCAATTGAGACTGCATCAAATTTATAGATCAATTTAGGAATTACTTGCATCGTTACATTATTGAGTCTTTCTGCCTATTTACTAAGTCTCCTTTCATGTCCTTTACAAGTTTTACAGTTTTCTTTATATATTTCTGCGTTTCTTTACTGTGTTTGGGATATGTAATGGTTTTTGCTGCTGTTGTGAATGGGATAATTTCTTCCACTAAAGTTCTTTCAGATATTGTTTGTCTATTTAAAGCAAACTTAAATGAGACTTTTGCCTAGTCTCACTTCAATACCGATGTTCTTACTTTTATAGAGAATTCAGGTATGTAACCACCACATTTTCAAATAGAGTTGTGCATAAGACCCACTCCAAACCTCAACCGGGTGTGAAGTGATGAAGAAATGATAGGAAACACTTACCAAGTAGATTGTTAAAATACAGATAATGGACAATCAATTTAATCTTCAGACAATTGTACAGTTTTTAGAGGGTTTTCATAATTTAACGTAAAAGCAAAGGACAGTGTCATTCCTAGCAGAGGACGATAACTTAATATGAATCAATGCTGGTGACCAACACACTATGAACATTTTGTCACCAATTCCTGCCCCCTCTTTCCTTTCTTCCTGTCTGTGTCAGAGATGCTTTCTCTTAATGCATTCAAAAGGGCTATTTTGGGATTTGAGTCACCTTTTTCTCCTTGTGTCTCTGCAACAGACACAATCCATCAACCTCCTATCATACACAAAGGAAAAAAATATCCACTCTCCAAGATAGCGAGGCTCACTTGGTGCTGTGTGTTATCATCAGAGCTGAGCCCAGGTTCTCTGATGTTTCTGAGTGTGCATTCTCAGCCACCTCAGATGCCCACATTTGGTGCCCTGACCGGCTCAGTTTAGAACAAATCACTTTTCTTGACAAGTTGTGGGGTGCTAACTCTATTTCAATTAGCAGTTGGCCACAACCCTGCAGAAACCCAAAAGAACAGCCCTTCACGGGTTCTGATAAGTCATGATCTAATGCATAATTATCACATCGTGGACAAAGAGGCTATGCCCTGAGCCTAATGTATGTTACAGATCTTTATATCAATAACTGAAGTAGTAATTGCTAATTTGGTTGTGGTCAGAAGCAAACCCCCACTGATCATGACAAAGACTGCAGAAAAAGAGAAACTTATGGTTATGCAACTGGCAGGGGGCTGCTATAGAGATGAATCCTAAGAAATGTACCCTACATAATAACTAGTCTTTATAAAAAGGAAACCTGACCTTTAACCAAAGGTTAGACACTCTTTCTTGAAGATGCAGCTGCCCCATTCATAATTTACAACAGCTCTGTTACCCAATACATGGGAGGATTGGAAAAGCCTGGAGGTAAACCCGAATGTTCCCTGAACTGCAGACTCATATATGGCCAGCCATCTACTTGACATCTCCACTCAATTTTTAACAGGACCCAAACTGAGTTTTTCTCTTGTCCCAAATCTGCTTCTCCCATCGTCTGCCCACCCAGAAAACCCCCTTCATGCTCGAGGCCTGTCTTTCCCTCACAGCCCATATTCATCAGCAAATCAGAGCAGCTCTACTTCCAACCTTCTCCAAAATCCAGTTACTTCTCACAACCACACTTCCCAGGTCCAAGTCATTGTCATCTCTTCCAGATTACTGCACTGACCTCCTAACTCAACATTCTCAACAAGCAGACAGAGTGACTCTTAAAAACTAAATATCTCTGTTATTTCTCTGCTTAAAATCCTCCCTTGGCTCCCTGTCACACTCAGAGTAAAAGCCAAGGCACTCACCCCATCCTACAGAGCCCCATGTCGTCTGGCCCCTGTCATTGCTCTACTACCATACTTACCTATTCCACTCCTCCCACTCTACCTATCTGACCACCTTTTCACTGACATTCCTCCATGCAGCAGTCATGCTCCCATTTTGGTCTTCGCACCTGCTGTTCCCTGTGCCAAAACCCTGTCCCCCCAGATATCACATGGTTGGCTCTCTCACCTCCTTTACCTAAGTGTCATGTTATCAGCGAATCCTTCTCTGGACATGCTGTCTAAAATTGCAACTCCACTCTTCCACTTTTTCTCCTTCTTCCCTTCTTTATTATTCTCCTCAGGTTTCAGCACTCACATATTTCATATTTTATTTGCTCATTTATTTCCTGCTAGAGTGTAAGGTCCTGAAGGGCAAGGGCTTTTTCTGATATGTGCACTGACATACCCCTGGCACTCAGAGCAGAGTCTAGCACATTGTAAGCTTTATAAGTATTTGTCAAATAAGCAAATAAACTAATAAATAGAGCAAATAGTTGAGAGCAAAGGGATAATAAAATATTAATAAATAAAATATTAACATTTAACTTTAACAGTATTAATACATTTCACTTCTTAAATCAGACACTTGAAATGCTCATTGATAAAGCATGTATTAATATCTTTTTACCACTTGGAAAAATACCATTCACTTATCAAAGCTTTGAAGTTTGAATTATCAGCTGCTACTCCTTCAAATTGCTTTATTTTTCCTTGAAGACTAAAAGGTAAGGGAATGTAGGTCTGTGTGGTTTTCACTTAAACTGTAGACTCCACAATTCTCATTATAGTTATGTTGCCATTGATAAAAAAACAGTGTCCAGTAATTGTTTCTTCTCTTCTTAGTGGGGGAAGGGACTGAGGAAATCTTTCTTTGAGCCAATTTAGCCCTGAATATAGTGCTGAAAATCATAAGCAAAGTCCCAGGTGTTAAAGGTTAACCTGGTCCAGCTAAAATACACCTACAGAGAGACAGAGTTTACCAAGGCCAAAATATTTAGTACCAATTTACAATGACATTTAATCTAATATAAAAATGAACATTTTTTCATGTGTCTGATAGCCATTTGTATGTCTTCATTGGAGAAGTGTCTGTTCATATCTTCTGCCCATTTTTTGATATGATTGTCTGTTTTGTGTGTGTTGAGTTTCAGGAGTTCTTTATAGATCCTGGATATCAACCTTTTGTCTGTACTGTCATTTGCAAATATATTCTCCCATTCCGTGGGTTGCCTCTTTGGTTTTTTGACTGTTTCCTTTGCTGTGCAGAAGCTTTTGATCTTGATGAAGTCCCAAAAGTTCATCTTCGCTTTTGTTTCCTTTGCCTTTGGAGACATATCTTGAAAGAAGTTGCTGTGGCTGATATCGAAGAGATTACTGCCTATGTTCTCCTCTAGGATTCTGATGGATTCCTGTCTCATGTTGAGATCTTTTATCCATTTTGAGTTTATCTTTGTGTACAGTGTAAGAGAATGGTCGAGTTTCATTCTTCTGCATATAGCTGAGATCAGAACAATCTAACACAAGTATCTTCCTGGTGATACATTTTAGGGACCCAGAGCCTATAATGATGTGTCACAACATTCTCAGGGATCTCTGTTCACCAAATCAAGGGGGTTGATTATCTTGGTTGCTTCAAATTTTACCTCTTACTCTTTCTGTTGACATAAGGCATCTGTTCATTAAATACACACCTGAAAGTGAACTTTTGTTGAATGAAAGCTAATTTATACTCATTATACACACTGTTGTCATTAATATATAGTCAATTTTATGTTGCCCCTAACCTATTAGTTCCTTTTGTATTAGGTTTCTAAAGATTAGAAAATCAGCAACCCGTATATAAAGCAAGGCTACTTAATATTCAAAACAATAAACTATAGCCACACTATGAAAACCAAACTTTGTTCTATAATTGATGGAGTCAGGACAGCAAGAAGGATTTGGAAAAAGTATTCTTAGATTAAATGCTTCACTTCATATGATTTGGAGATCTGAATGGCATTTGGTGCCCCCTAGAATTTTTCTGCATAGAGGAAAAATTGTATATATGAAGTCTTTCAGTATGCCTGACTTGGTCTCCCCTTAACAATAAAGCTCTCCACCTCAGTTCCCACGACAATTCAGCACCACTCTAATATCAAGCCAGTCCTGTACAAGGCGTTAGGGAGGAGTCCATAGTTATACAGCAATGCAAATATCTAAGTACAAAATAATATATACCTGTTATTCACCCTAGGAGAGCAATTTTCCAGTTTCACTTGCCCACGGGTCACTTTCTTAAAATAGTGGTATCTAAAGTATGAGATACTAATTCTTTACTTGCATGGAGGTGGGAAGATATGGGGTATGAAGTACAGCTAATGAGAAAGGCATTCTGTTTCACACTTGTAAATGTTGGGGGAGATAAGGAGAAACATTCACCAAGCATCAGGACTCTATGTTTAGTTTTGTCCTCCCTTTATTTTTAACTGTGTATCAAGGCTGTTATATTGAAAGGGAAGTATCTGAATGCTGTGTCTCATCCCAGGTTGAACCCTATACTACATCGATGCTCTTAGGCACCCTATATCCTGATCATGCTAGGCAGGGCCCCATGCTCTGTCTCTGGTGATAACTAGTGGGATATTATATTCAGGCTTACATTACTGAGTATAAGATTAGTTGTTTTCACTCTGCCAGATTGTGAAATTAATTTAATGTGTCACAACCAGAATTTTTAAGTGAAATACAGCAGAATAGAAAATATCAAAGGGTATCGTTTATAATAGGGTCGAGTATTTTCTGACAAGTGGTGTGTGTGTGTGTGTGTGTGGTTGGGTATTGATATGCTTTCTGTGGACTGTAATCCAAAAAGTTTGAAAGCCAGTTAAGGCAAAGTATAAGTATTCATCAACGCTTGTATTTTCTCCTTTCTTCTGCTAACACAGTTAGATCATTTAAGCCTTTTCTATGGTTAGGTGTACCCACATGACTGAATTTTGGCCAAGAAGTGTGAATACATATGCCATCCATTCCTTTCAAATTTTCCCATGAAAACTTCCCAAACATAATTCTTGCTTTCTCCTCTCCTGTAACTGAATCTATAAGACAGGTGAAGTCTGAGGCCCTGCATGTTTATGTGGAAAGCTGCTCACTCATCAAGCCACACTGAACTGTGAAGGGGTGAAAACAAACTGTTTGTATTAAGCCATTGAGATCGGAAGTTTGTTTGTTATAGCACCTAGTTTTGCTTATTCTAACTAACACGGGGCAGATAAAAGAGTAGACTCTAAGAAGAGGTTATCCATTCTCTTGCCTCTGGCCTTATTCCAACTCCTTTATAACACAGCACCCCAAAAGCACTAAGGTCCACAACCACAGAGCATTTATGAGGCGTAGCTTTCCTCACAGCCTAGCTGCACTTCTGTGCTTTGGTGGCTTTCTGTTTGATTATGTTCAGACACTTGGATCAATGCCTTTCAGTAACTGAGTCTCACCTAGCCCCCAGGACCTACATCACAGCCAGTCCTTCCCCACCAATCTACATGATCTGTGATCTATAGCTGCCTTAGGATGTAAGTAATACTAACAAATAAAACTCATTTCTGGCAAACATTTTAATATATGCAAAAACATTCTCTTTTCAAGAAAATATTTAAATAATTATAACAATAACAATAGCAGTAGTTAGAATTTACTAAGTGCCTACCATCAAATATACAATATTCCTAATTCTCATAAAAGTCAAGGACAGTAGATAGTATTACACTCACTGAAAGATAAAAAGACTGAAGCTTAGAGAGGTGGGAATTTGCACCAGTTCACACAGTTAGAGTGTCCAAAACCAGGACTTGAACTCATATTTTCCTGATGACCAAATCCATACTCTTTTTGCAGCTTCATGCTCCTTACTAATGACAAAAAGACCAAATGTCTAATTGCGAGAAGTTTAGATTTCTGTACACTAAAAGACTTGTTGGAAGCTCTCAGATCACCTCACATAAAAGGGTACCTATTAGAGGTCTCGCTGTGCACTGAGCCATACTGAACTTTAAGTTCATTTGTGATTTTGGGGAAACAAGGGATATCAAATCTAAACTGAACATCTCAATGAAGGCTAATACCACCTTTTGCTGTGCATGTGGTGCATAATTAGGCTTTCAACTATGTAGAATGCCCTGCACAGCTCTATGAAATTTGGTCAAGGCCCTGGGAGCTGACAGGAATAAATGAGACTATTAGAGACTTATTCCAGCATAAACAGAACTGGCTAGATTATGCCATCAGACATAGATTTAAACCAATGGTCTTTGGGGGGGATGCTTATAAAAATCCACTGGGGAATGAGAAGAAAATATGAGAACTTCTCTTAATGTAGTAATTCTATTTTTAAATAAGAAATTAAGGTTTTCTAACACCTAATCAATAGGCTCATACCAGCGCTTTCATTCCTTCCTTATGTCACACAGGACAAATAGCACATCTGTCACGTCTTTAGGGAAATGGTAGCTCCATGGCATAGCAGTGTGAGAGCAGAGCCCTTATTCTTTCATTTGGTTGTTTTATAACACATTGAAATTTCCATGTTCTGTTTAGGTAGATTTATAGGTTATGTTATCTGGTTGCATTGGTCAGGGTTCTCCAGAGAAACAGAACCAATAAGACATAGAGAGACATATATAAGAGGAGATTTAACATAGGAATTGGCTTATGGGAATATGGAGGCTGGGATGTCCCACAGTATACCATCTGCAAGCTCAAGAGCCAGGAAAGCTAGTGGTATAATTCAGTGTGAGTCTGAAAAACCCAAGGAACAGCACAGCCAATGCTGTAACTCCCAGTCCGAGGTAAAAGGCTTGAGAACAAGAAGCCACTGGTATAAGTCCCAGAATCTTAAAGCCTGAGAACGGAGAGCTCCACTACCCAAGGGCAGGATAACATGGATGCCCTGGCTCAAGAAGAAAGAGAGGGTATTTACTCTTCTCCTGCCATTTTGTTCTGTTTTGGTTCTGAGCAGATTGGATGATGCCCACCCAAACTGGTGAGAGTGAATCTTTTTACTCAGCCTATTAAATCAAATGTGAATATTTTCCTGAAATACTATCACAGACACACTCACAAGTAATGTTTTACCAGCTATGCGTGCATTCCTTAGCCCAGTCAATTTGACACAAAAAATTAATTACCACACCGGTTTTAACAAAATCAATTGTTACCTGGCTTTAACAGAACCAATCTTCAAAAAAATAAAGTAGTCATGTGGCTTAAAATATCCCTGCCAAGTTATATGATTGCTGATAATGATACTAATAAGGCAAACTCAGGCAAACAAAATGATAGAACTGATCCAAGTCCTACTTATGGTACCCTTTCCATTTGCTTTGATGCCAGCCACATCATGAGAAAACCATGAGGACTGCAAACCATAAGAGACACTGAAATCAAGGAAACAAACTGAGGGTTGCTGGAGGGGAGGAGTGGGGGGAAGGGGTAATTGGGTGATGTACATTAAGGAGGACATGTGATGTATTGAGCACTGGGTGTTGTATGCAACTGACAAACCACTAAATCCTGAAACTAATAATACAGTATATGTTAACTAAATTGAATGTAAGTCAAGAATTTTTTAAAATGAGGATTTATTTAAGTATGACAAAAATCATCAAGACTCTTTAAAATGTGGATTTATCCACTGTCATCAGAGATGCACTTCAATCCAAGTGTATGTTGTCCTCTGAGCTATTAACAAATTACCGAACCACATGTAGATAATTTATAAATACACTGGAAGTGCTGTGCAACAACCTTTTGCTGATAATAATACCTGACCAAAAAAATGGGACACCATTGATATAGGAGACCTTAATCTGACCCATCTCAGGGCACTTCCCATAATTCAGAAACCACTAGTAGATACTGAACAGCTAAATCCAGATACTCCATGGGAAGTGCTTGAGCCTCTGAAGTTACACCTCCCCTCCCCTTCCTTTGGGCCTCCAGAGCTGCACTAGTGCAACTTAATTGCTTTCATAAACACAGGCAAAATCATTTTCAGCTGCCTAGGACTCTGCTGGGCAGATTTTGCCTTTCATCAAACTCTTGCTGTTCTCTATCAACCATGGTTGGAATGATTTGGTCTTGATTTGGATTCAGAAGCTTCATTCACTTACTGCTCTAAGCAAAATTTAATCAAAATATTTACCTCGGTAATTTGGTCCAAAACTTTCCTCAAATTAACTAAGGCAAACTGTTCAGCCAGGTTACTGCCGAAAGCCTTAGAGCATGGCAGAACTGTGAAAAAGAAGGGATGCAGTTGGGAGGAGGAAGCCACATGTTGCCTAGAAGTAGTCAAAAGTATATACAACATTTATTAGCTAAAGTACCACGAAAAGCATTCTAATCAGTTGGTTTCCTCTCATTAAATGTTAATTAGTTCAAATAAGCTTCCTGCATAGGAAAGTATCAGGTACTTAGCAAGCATTAGGAAAGAAGCAGGTCACACGTGGAGTCTGGAAAACTACAGACACAGAGCAAGGACACTGTTACCTCACTGGGTGACATTTTGTCTGAAGGCATATGTGAGCTTCTTGAGAAGGATCCAGAGTTCTGCCAGAAACATTCAGGCTAAAATTTTCATTCTGGTAATGAGTCTCTGAAATAACATTTGTTGAGCTTTAAAAACACATTTAATGGGATTAGCTCCTGAACCAAATACTTTGATTATATTTAGATATATTTGCTCACACTGTTTAAATCCACAGAACAGGGTAATCGTATCACATTAAATGGCTTTTTATTTAGATTGTTTTAGTATCCTGCCACTTTGGCAAAAAAAAGTTATAAAAGTAAGAGAAACAAAACTAAAGACTGTGTAGACCACAAAATCATTAAGTGATTTGGAAATAGGTCATAGGATCACAGATGTCTGGGGCTAGAAGGGACTGTAAAGGTAGCTTCTTGAGGTTGTCATGCAACCAGTCCACATGAGCAAAACCATACCATACTTATGGCAACTCCTGTTTTGATTGTCCAGTGCCTGATCCCAAGAAGTTGCTAAATATCATGAATATCACTCCTGATAGGGTCTGAAGCACTCGTTTCTCAGATAAAGACACAATGATAAATATAAAAAAAAAAGATTTATTTACTTATTTGAGGGAGAGAGAAAGAGAGAAAGCAAAGGTGGAGAGAGGGGCAGAGGGAAAGAATCTCAGGCACATTCCCCACAGAACGTGAAACCCCAGGCGGGCCCCATCCCATCCATGATCTTTGAGATCACAACCTGAGCCAAACCAAGATTTGGTCACTCAACCAACTGAGCCAACTGGATGCCCCCACACTACATATCCCATTAAAAGAAAAACAGAACTTGAACTGGATCCTCACTCCACAGTGCTCCTTTGGTGTTCTCACACTTTGCCCTGAACCTTGTTGTCATTTCCCTGTATAAGCTGATGATGCAATAACCACCTTTTGACACAGAGTTTGATGCAGGTTTGGCCAATGCTTTGGTAACAGGTAAAAAGGCTGTAAATTAATATTTTAGAAAAATAATGTCAAACATTTATTGAGTGTTTATTGTGTGACAGACACAGGTACTTTACAGATGTTAACTTGTTTAATCTTTTTTTTTTTTAAGGTTTTATTCATTTGACAGAGAGATCACAAGTAGGCAGAGAGGGAGAGAGAGAGAGAGAGGGAAGAGGAAGCAGGCTCCCCGCCCAGCAGAGAGCCCGATGCGGGACTCGATCCCAGGACCCCGAGATCATGACCCGAGCCGAAGGCAGAGGCTTAACCCACTGAGCCACCCAGGCAGCCCCTAACTTGTTTAATCTTTATAATAGTCCAGTTAAGTAGTCATGATTGTTAATTCCATTTAACAGGTGGAATAACTAAGGTACAGAGAGGTTAAATAATTTGCTATTGAGGCAGACTTCAAAGATGGTCCCCAAATGGCAGTCATGCTCTGTAATTCCCTCCCTTTGGTTGTGGGCTGAAGCTAATGACTCACTTCAGATGAACAGACCAAAAAAAAAAAAAAAAAGACATTGCTTCCATGGCTAGCTTAAAAATGTCTGTGATATCTGTCTCACCAGAAGACTCTTTCTGTTGGTTTTGATGTGTTACGTTGGCAATGCCCATGGGGCAAGGAACTGAGGGCAACGGCCAGCCAACAGCCAGCAAGAAATTTAGACTCTCAATCCAACAGTTATCAAGAATGGAATCTTGTCAGTAACCACATGACTGAGCTTGGAAGTAGATCCTTCCCCAGTCAAGCTTCAGAAGAGATCACGGACCTTGGGCCAAGGTCTTGACTGCAGTCTTTTGAGAGACAACAAATCAGAGAACACTACTAAATCATTTCTTGATTCCTAACCTTCTACACTTTGAGACAATATATGTTGTTTCAAGCACTTTGCTTTAGGGTAATTTTTTTTTTAAGATTTTCTTTATTTATTTGACAGAGATCACAAGTAGGCAGAGAGGCAGGCAGAGAGAGGGGGGGAAGCAGGCTTCCTGCTGAGCAGAGAGCCCAATGCGGGGCTCGATCCCAGGACCCTGAGATCATGACCTGAGCCTAAGGCAGAGGCTTTTAACCCACTGAGCCACCCAGGTGCCCCTAGGGTAATTTGTTATGAAGCAAAAGATAGCTAACACACTTACCCAAGATTATATTGCTAGTAAGTGGCACAGCCAAAATTTGAACCTAAAAAGTCTGGCTCCTGAATATATGCTCATAAATATTGATACCACACTACCTCTCAGAAGATACCCCATAATCCTCACTAACATCACCATTACCATCATCACCTTCATCATTATCACTGTTATCACCGTCATCGCTATTACCACTATTGTCAACATCATCATCATCACTACTAGTATATATGCCAAACATTGTGCTAAGTGCTTTATATATATAAATTTATATAATCCTCAAAATGACCCTGTGATCCCAACGTTACAGCTTTAAAAAAAAAAAAAAAAAAACCAAGTCTCAGATAATATAAGTAACTCACTTAGGATCAAATAGAAAATTCAGAACTTGGCCTAGTTTAGTCCAAAGCCCATGCCCTTCCCACCAAATTTTGCTGCTTCTCTGTAAAAAAGAGCTATACCTAACCAGTTAATGATGCCCTGAGAAATAGTTATTTTCAACATTGTAGAAAATGCACAACAATATTTTTAATAAATCATTGATAACAAAATCTAATTGCTGCAGATTTTTCTAACTTTACCATAACTAACCTCATGGAGCATGTCAATATGTGGGATGTGGAATGCCTTGGAAAAATATACCAAAAAAGAAAGCTTTATTACTTTGTATATGGCATTTCTTGTTAGCATATATAACAAAGCATGATTGAACATCAATTATGTGATACTAAATTTCTTCCAAGAGTAAAAGTCATAAATTCTAAATCTAACATAATAACTTGCATTGCACAAAAAATCTTGAATGGCTCCCTGTTGGACATTAGATGAGAGAGTTCATACTCCTTGACACAGCATTAAGGTATGACTCTCTTACCCCAACTTAGCTTACTGCTCCACCCATGAAACTCAAGTCTGATCATGTCATATCAGGATCTTGGATCAGAGACTTAGATTTTCATTTCTAGATTGATCTGTTTAGCAAAGGCACAGAAAAATTGATGGAGAAAAGAGAAGAAGGGAAGAAAGAAAGGAAGGATAGAAGGAGGGAAGAAAGGAGGAAGGGAGGCGAGGAAGGAAGGATGGAAGGAGGCAGAGAAAATGAGAGGATTTCACTCTTTTTACTCTAGTAATGAATCCCCAAATTCATAAATATTGAAAAATCCCCAAATTCTAAAATATTCTAACTTTAGCATAATTGAGTCACAAAGAATCCTGACACATTTTGGTTTATAACAGTTCCCTCTCCAAATTAAACAGAAAGAAAGCAGAAACACTGGGCACAAGGTACATCAATCATTCAACCTGTTCATATGGTCCTAAGATCTCTTCAATTTTGCCCCCATGGTTTTTGAACTTCTGAACCAGAATTAAACAAAAAGTACCATATATACTTTCTTAGGGCAACTAAGAAATTTGCTAAGTATGATGTGCCTCTGCAGGTGGAAACAATAGAATAATTAACTACAATGAACTTATGTATAATGATCCTAATCACAGTGTTTAGAATATTTGCATATTGCACTAGCTAGGAAGACTCAACTTGCACAAAACCATCTAATAATGGAGGAACCAGTAAGCATTATTTTAAATGGTCCTTGCGTTCACATTGTAGATGGGACTATTGCCATTGTCCCATTCACTGTCACTTCCTTAAAGGTCAGTTCAGGGTTTACTTCTATTTCTGTATTAAGTCTCTGACCTGCTTTTTGGTAGTTCAACATCACTGTTGTTGTCTTGACAGAGTCCTTCAGACTTCAGCTGTCGGCCTTCATTTCCCAAGCTCACACTCTCTTGTCTCTAATTGCACTAGAGTGAAGGAAAAAGAAAATGACCTCAGTGGTATTTATTTGGCCTAGCAGAATGAAGGTTTTGTTGGAAGAGGAAGTGGCAGGGCTGCTGCCCATAATTCCAAAGGGAAGCCTTGGGAAAGTCAGTGTGAAACCTGCCACTCTCATTTTTTAAGTCCCATTCAGGCAGAAAGTTAGACTGAAACTTTTGTTGTACTTTTTAAAATGTTCTTTATAGTTTTTCCACAACTTATTGTTTAAAGTAGTGTACCCAGAGCTGTATGACTTTGGAAAATAACATCATGGACCATTTCTTCTCTGTGACTCCCTCTGAAAATCTCTAGGTTTTTAAATCCCTAAAGGTCTCTCTCCACCTAAGCACCCCTTGTTCACTCCCTACAAGGCATCTTTCATGCTTTTTAGGCACAAATACTATTTAGTGGCATCTTTTAAAACTTATTTGGATGGAAAGCCTTATAAAATAGATTATGCCCTTTGCCCCAGAGATGCCCCAGGGACTGTTGAGGTGTGTAGAACTGTCTGCCCCTTCACTAAATGGTCCCAGACGGCCATACTTTTCCAGACCTTATGTCTGTTTTCTATTATTTTCTGCCTCCTCTCTGCTGCCAATTTATTGTGCCTACTTCATTTCCCACAAATTCTGACCCACAAAATGAGTCTCCTAAAAATCAATTTTTGTTTTTGGAAATCAGAAATAGCTAGGATCTTAACTATCACGATTCACTTTCTGACCCAAGAGTTTGAGGTTCACACACAATGAGATTCTTTAATAAGTATTCCAAAGGAATGAAGAAACCCAGTTGTATGAGATATAAAAGATCGTCACTATAGGACTAAAAATAAATAATAATATTTATAATGATGGTCATTGTATTAACATTTATTTCAAAGACTGGTTTCTCTTCTACTTAAAGTTCTAGAAACAGCCAGATTCACTGGGGGTAGTTTTTTCCTATAGTCATATCTGCTCAACTTTATTGAATTTCCTTTCCTTAATGAATCATGAGGGTTGAGTTAAATGTTAAATATCAGTGTTTATATAAGGAACATGCATGTTTGCTTTTTCTTCAATTAAGGAAAAGCTGGGGAACTTTGTGCCACTGAGTCTTGTGCTTGTTAATAGCATGGCTTTCCCATTTAACAAGCTCTCCTGGTAAGACCCATCACATCATCTCATATGCATAGAGAAAACATGAAACAGTTGGCTACCCATTAGGTGGTATTTGCAAAAAAAAAAAAGGCATGCCCCAAGTGGAAGGTGGAAAACTAGGAAATGTCTCATCATGACACTGTGGGAAATGTGGTTTGACTCTTCACAGATGTAAACATTAAGATCTTGAGGATGATATGTTTTTTAAAAAGATTAGTGCAAAAATTCAGATTTAGGAGGAAATGTAGTCCAAGTTTAAGAACCCAGGTGCACATAGAACCATCTAGAGACAATTTAACACTTTTTGTTCCCCTTCACCCATTTCTTCCAACTTCCTTCCCCTCCCCCTGGCAACCGCCAGTCTGTTCTCTGTATCTATGAGGATGGTTTGTTTTTGTTTTTCTTTTTTTATTTTTTAGATACCACTATCAGAGAGATCATACAGTATTTGTCTTGCTCTAATTTGTTCCACTTAGCATAATGCCCTCAAAGTACATCTATGTTGTCACAAATGACAAGATTTCATTCTTTTTTATGGCTGAATAATATTCCTGAATGTATATCACACAATCTCTTTATTCATTTATCCATCTATAGACATTCAGGTTGTTCACGTGTCTTGCCTATTGTTAATAGTACTTGATGAACATGGGAGTGCATATATCTTTCTCACTGGTCCAACCCCTTAGCAGACGTGTGAATGTTCTTTCCAACACTCCCTAAGAAGTGGACTTTTATCCTCTATTTGAATACCTCCATAAATGAGGGATTCGTTACCTCATAAGATAACCTATGCCTTAATGGGAGAGAGAATACCATGAGAAATTTCTTCCCCTATAAAGAATCAAAGTCTCTTTGTAAATATCCTCTTATTAATCCAGATCCTTTCATCTGGAAACACACAGAATAACTCTTAAACACATGACAGCACTTTCAGCATTTGAGGACAGTCTCTCAATTCTCTCTTCCTTTGGGGAATCTCATTCACTCTTGTGTTTTTTATTACTCATTTTATGCTAATAATTCTTATTTACAGTTGATCTTAGTCAAAAGGCCGAGAAGCGATAATGATTCTTATTTATATCTTTAACTCATATTCTCTCCTGAGTACCAGGCCTGCACATTTATCTGCTTACTGGACATCTCCATGTAGTTGTTCTGTTATGCTTTCTTTTCAATATGATTATCCAGTCCCCTTCAAACCCTCTCCTTCTCCTGTTTTCCCCATTCAGTAAATTGACCTCCTTCCCATTGTCCAAGCTGAACCTGCTGGTTGTCAGGATCTTGTTCTTGACCCCTTCTGTCCCTCCAGCTGCCATGCCAGGTTCATCCTCGTCAATTCCAATCAATCTTGCCTCCTAAATTCCTCTTTGAATTAATCATTCTTTCTCATCTCCTAAATACCATGATCCTCCCTCCAGGAGTTCACATAAGATCCTCTCAACTCTCAACAGAACTGCTTCTAGATTTGTTTAATTCCTCACTACTGTCAGTGTGATCCTTCAAAAGCACAAAACTCATCACATTTTGTCTCTGCTGAATGCCCTTGAAATAACAGTTTAAATCCCTCAACATGACCAACAATGTCCTTCATGGTCTAAGCCATACCCACATTTTCAGTACTCTCTTTTACTTCTCTCTTGGCGTATCTCCATTGGTAAAACTCAAAGTGAGGTCCACAGGCTGGCAGCATCAGCAGTACCTCGGAGCTTGCTGGAAATCCAGAATCTCAGACTCCACCCCTGACTTTTGGAACAAGAATCTGCATTTTAACAAGATTCCTCAGATGATTTTGATGCACATTAAGCTTTGAGAAACACTGTTTTTCTATACATTAGCTCTGTCCTGACTTTTGAGCCTTCAGACCTACTGTTTCTTCTTCCTGAGATTTTATTCCTGATGTCACATTGCAAAATTTTTCTGAATAACATCTTTAGGTGTCCATATAGATGCCATTTTCTAGAGAAATCCTCCTGTAAATTCTCCTGACTGAATTAAGTGACCCCTCAAATCTATGTCCCTTGCATCTTCCACATTGTTCCATGACGAAGTTTGTGTAATTAGTTTTTTTTTTTTAATTTGTTTATTTATTTCAGAGAGAGATCATTCATAGGTGGGAGTATGTGGTGGGGCCAAGAGAGGAGAAGAGAGAGGCAGACTCCTTGCTGGGCATGGAGCCCATCGAAGGGCTCAATCCTATGACCCTGAGATCATGACCTAAGCTGAAAGCAAGAGTCAGACACTCAGCTGACTGAGCCACCCAGGCACCCCCTTGTGTAATTAGTTTCTTAAGAAATATATAGTGTCATAGCCTCAGTGTCTAAAACATAATATATGCTCAATAAATATCTGTTGAATTAATGTTAAATGAATAGTAGGTACTCATTAAACATAAGTTCCAAACTTCTTGCCAAAATCCAGAAGTCTACGACCCTAGCCTTTCCCTGACAATAAAAGACTAGAGACCCTCTTACAAGAGGAAATGAAGTTAGGCTGGTGTTATTTCCTTTTCATAAGCTATTGCTGGACTCTTCTGATCATGTTTTCTCTGCCTCAGTGCTCAAAAGACAACTCTGGATAATCTTAGAGATTCATAGGTTGTTAGAACACAAGGCACTATGGAATTCATTTGATTCAGACTTTGAGTCTATAGTCTATACATGAGAACCCTAGGACCCAGAGACTGGCTTTCACAAAAGGGTATATCAAATTTGCACAGGAGCCCACAGGTCCTCTTCCTTTTGAAGCATTACTTGCTTTTTTTTTTTTTTAAAGATATATTTATTTTAGAGAGAGAGAGTGCAAGCAAGGGAGAGGCACAGGGAGAGAGAGAGAGAATCCCAAGCAGACTCCATGTTGAGTGCAAAGCCCAGCTTGGGGCTCCATCTCACCACCCGGAGCTTAATCTCACCACCCTTAGCTCAGGACCTAAGCTGAAACTAGAAGTACTGACTGCACCACCCAGGCACCCCATTACTTGCTTATTTTTAACATTAGTTTCTCCACACCCCTATTGCCACTCATAATTCCTCCAAACAATTCCAGAATCTCTCAGATCCCTAAAACATATTCATCTAATAAAAGATATTTTAATTTATTATTATCACTCAAAATGATCTCTTCATATTTTATCACATACTTTGGCCTTTAAATATCTTTTTTTTTAAAGATTTTATTTATTTATTTGACAGACCGAGATCACAAGTAGGCAGAGGCAGGCAGAGAGTGAGAGGGGGGGAAGCAGGCTCCCCACTGAGCAGGGAGCCCGATGCAGGGCTAGATCCCAGGACCCTGGGATCATGACCTGAGCTGAAGGCAGAGGCTTTAACCCACTGAGCCACCCAGGTGCCCCTGGCCTTTAAATATCTTACACTAAAGTGAGGTCTAACTGTACCTCCTAGGGAATTAAGTTTCATGAAGGAGAAGATGGAAATTAAAAAGTAGTTGAGGTGACACAGTCAGCTGAGCTTCTCATTCTTGATTTCAGCTCAGATCATGATCTCGATTCACGGGATTAAGCCCAGAGTCAGGCTTGGCATGGAATCTGCTTTAGACTCTCTCTCCCTCTGACCCTTCCTGCTGTGTTCTCTCTCTCTCTCTCTCTCAAACAAATAAATCTTTTTTTAAAAAAAGTAGTGAGGGGTGCTAACATTAAATTATCTTCATATATCAGCAGGTTTGTATTTTCTTTCTTACCCTCCTTATTCTAGACATAGCTTTAAAGACTTATTTTTGGCATTCCTAACATTTTTACAACCATCTCTTACATATTTGCTGTCCAGTATGGTAGCTACTATCCATATGTGGCTATTAAGCTCTTGAAATATGACCAGTCCAAATTGAGATGTGCTCTAAGTCTAAAATATGCACTCAATTTGGGGGACTTCATGATGAAAAGAATGCAAACTATCTGGTTAATAATTTTCATATTGATTTCATGTTGAAATGATATTTTTGATAGGTTGGGTTAAATAAAATGTTATTAAATTTAATTTCTCTATTTGTTTTTTACTTTTTGAATGGAGTTACTACAAAATTTAAAATTGTAAGTGGAATTCCCATTATATTTCTATTGGACAGTGTTACTTCAGTCTTTAGTCATTAAGATTGTTCTCTCTGTTTTATATTCCTTTAGAAAAAAAAAAACTTCTTTATAGTATGTTCTTTTATGCTTTGTGTGCATTCTACAAAATAGAATTCAGTCAGGAGCTTCCCCTGTTGCCACAATGAGCTCTGCACGCCACCCCACCCCCCTTACTTAGTTTTCCATTGGCATCCTTTGCGTGGGATTTGTCAGAAATTTCTTTTTAAATGTCTCCCCAAATTCTTAAGTAATTTTCCCTTGGTGTGATAATCAAACTCTATTCCTAAAAATAATATAATAATGCTAATAATAGGGGCACCTGGGTGGGTGAGCTGGTTAGGCATCTGTCTTTGGCTTAGTTCATGATCCTGGGGTCCTGGGATGGAGCCCCATGTAAGGCTTCCTGCTCAACAAGGAGTCTGCTTCTCCCTCTCCCTCTGTCCCTCCTTCCTGTTCTCTCTCTCTTTCTTTCTCTCTCTCAAATAAATTTAAAATAACCTTTAAAAAATAATGCTAATAATAATAGTGATCATTTGTAGAGGCATGATTATGGCAGGCACCATGAAAAGTACTTTACATACATTATCTCATCTAACATTTACAATAACCAAAGAAGTAACTACTAAACTACCCATCACACAGATGAGACACTGATATTCCATGAGGTTGTGGCAAAGACTAGCTAGCACTTCCCCAGCCCCTTTTTCTTTCCTTCTCTGCTTATAGCAAGTTACTTTTCCCCAACTGTGCCACTCAGAAGTATCTTCGGATATTCCTAAATGTCCCCTGAAAGACAAAATTTCCCCCTTTCCTTGCTGTGAGCCACTGGCATAAAGTAGAAACTACTTTTGTTATTTTCTCTAAATTTAGGGGATCAAATTTTTGGCAATCTGTGTCGGGGATTTCTTAGCTATACTCTTTAGGCAAATGAGACTTCCAGCATATCCCCAACAGTTGCAACCTGCCCTCTTTGTCTCTGTGCCAGCTTAAGGCTCTACCTAGTACTACTTAATTTTTCTGGCTGGCAAGTCCATACAAATATTCCCCCATAGTCCTCACACATGGTTCTCCCTCTTTTTCCAAACAGCCATCCAGGGGAGGGCTGCTATTCCAAAAGTCCTAATTATGAATGGTTTTCCTGCCACATATGTGGGTACCTCCATCCCAGGAACAAAAACCAGCCCAAAGATTTTTTTGGTTGACAAAAGTGCTGGATTTCCGAGGAGTACAAAGAAGAAAAAGGTCAAGAGACACCTTTAACAAAACATTCTCAACAGGCATAGATGGAAATGTGTTCACTGCATTTAGTTCAAGATTTTATCATCCCATCGTTTTATTTACCCACTTCCTCTAAAGCTAGTTGTTACAAAAGAAGAATAATTCCAGCGCTCATTCAAATGACTTGGAAATCAGCTAGAATCCATTTCTTAGTCTTTTACATAATAATTACTGTTTTGAAATGCATGGTGTCTGTAAGTGTTCCCCATCATGCATTAGTTTTTCCTTTTCTCCAGCTGTGCCCTGAAGCCCAGTCATATGACCCATGACCAGATTGTTTGTTCAGGCTCCTTCCCCAAGAATCATATCAACCCAAATCTTCATCTGGCAAGTCCAGCACTTTTGTCAGTCACAACACGATATCATAATCTGGTTAACATTAAGTTATAAGCTCCACAAAGCAAGGATCATGGTGTGTATGTGAGTGTTTGTGTGTGCATGTGTGCGTCTGTGTGTGTGTATGCTAAAATGACACTGTCTTTATAGCAAAGTTGGAGTTATGTCTCCTTTGCTATTTTTGATTTCTAGGCTACTTGGTGTAGACAAAGAGGGATCGTTTTCCTTCCCTTTCAAATCATGTGCAGTTTGGAAGGAAAATAACGATTCTTTCAGTCTATTTCCTTTCCAATAATAAGGACAAATATAGAAAGGTGTCCTGCTGTTTCATGTAGAATTATTTTAAGGTTGTTAAGTTGGTCTATCTAACTTTAATCAGGTGCAGACAAGAGCTTGCTGATCTGTGCATTCTGAAATTTCATTGCTCCTACACAAACTCACTGCCTGGAAACAAGGAAGCCTGACACTTGGAGGGCTGTGCTGTCTGACAAACCAGATTAATAATGAATGAACCCATCTTGTATAATCAGGAAGGGGAGAAATGCTACAAATTAGAGCTAAGCATGTTCTTCATTACAGGTGGCAGCAGGATGCTGCTTAGGCTATCACTGATGCTCAAATTAGCTGCAGGGTGCAGGGACCACTTGCTGCCTCTTGTTGTCTCTTACTTCCCTCTTGAGAGATTCCTTCTCAAGGGATTTGGAAAATGAGAAATTCTCAAAATTCAAACTTGGGAGATGCATTTGCACTACATGAGAGTGACAACTTATTACCCATCCGGGGTGTACAGATATTGTAAATGGGTTACATTTCCATCTTAAGTTAAAGTTCTCATATTTTCCATATAAATTAGATCAACATTATGCCAGGATAGGAATTTCTGCAAGATTTCTGGTATTCTCAAGAGATGCTTACTCTGAATATCATGTGCTTTCACAGAAAATGAGCTGCCCATCTCAGAATCAGGGGAAACTTGCTGGTATTTTGTTTGGTTGGAGGTTGTTTTAACACATGCTACCGAGGACTAGCCCTGGTATTACTGTCGTGTGTGTGTGTGCACACCAAAACCTGAACAGGTACAGAAATGAAACAAAATGAAAGATCTCAGGGAAGTGAAATGGAAAGCCAGTCAGTGTACCTCATCAACCAAACCTGAAAAATGTATTTCTGTAGGTCAAAAGGTAGAAAGCCTATGCATGTAAGCACCATAAATATTTTATAAAATATCACCGATTCAAGAATGGTCCTTGGGGCTGAGGTAAACTGACAACCTAGATCTCCAGTTGGAGGCAGGGATTGCAGGGGAAGAATTCCACTGACTTACAACTCTGACCTCATTATCTGTCATGGTTTCCATAAGCACCATCTTTGTTCTCCTCTTCCATGAAGGTCTCTTGTGTTGAGGTAAGAGTGGATGGAGGTCCATGTAAGTGGCCTGGAGATCTGTAGGTCTTAAAATCAATGGAAAGAGGGCATGAAAGTCCCATTTGTGCTATGCCTGCTTTCTGAGAAAACTCTGTGCAAAATCAAGGTAAGGACCATTTAATGTAACTAATGTGATAGTTCCAGGTCAGAATAATTGTTTCTAAAACATGCTGACTTACCTATCGGCATCTAATATGTGGATGAGAGTATCAGTTTGGGTCCGGAGTTCTCCACAAAGATTCACCAAAATTAGGATAGTAGCCAATGATATTTATGGCATCAGAGGGTTTGGGGGAATAGAAGATCCTAAGAAAGAAAGAGCAGGTTATGTGTGAGAATAGCGAGTCTTTTTTTTTTTTTTTAAAGATTTTATTTATTTATTTATTTATTTATTTATTTGTCAGAGAGAGAGAGAGCGTGCACAAGCAGGCAGAGGCGGAGAGAGAAGCAGGGTCCCTGCCGAGCAGGGAGCCTGATGCGGGACTCGATCCCAGGACCCTGGGATCATGACCTGAGCCGAAGGTAGAAGCTTAACCAACTGAGCCACCCAGGTGTCCCAATAGCAAGTCTTTCTAAGAACAAAATGTGGCCGCTTTAGTTAGTGTAGTAGTGGTTAATAATATGCTCCAGGGATAAGGGCCGATCTATAGAGAAACCCCAAGTCACACTGACCCATGTTCACTTATCCAGCACATCCTTTCCATTGCACGTGCACATAACCCTCATGAGTAGCTACTATTGAACTATGCTTTTCTACCTACCTGGGGTTAAATAGAATGATACATGATGTCATGTCCATAATCCTTCGAACCTTGAATAAGTTACATCATATGGTAAGGAGGAATTAAATTTGCAGATGGAATTAAGGATTCAGCTGACCTTGACATGAAGAGCTTATCTTGGATTATCCAGGTGGGCCCAATGTAATCACACAAGTCCTTATAAATAGAAAAGAGAGGCAAAAGAGAAAGAACCAGAGAGAGAACTTCATGAGAGACTCAACAATCCATTGTGAACTTTGAAAATGGAAGGGGACCACAAGTCAAGGAATGAGGGCAGCCTCTAGATGTGGGAGAAGAGAAGAAAATCCCCTAAAGCATCCAGAAGAGCACAACCCTGCCAACACCTTGATTTTAACCCAATAGACCCATTTCAGACTTCTGACTTCTGGAACAGTAAGTCAATAAATTTGTGTTTTTTTAAGCCACTAAACTTAGAGCAATCTGTTACAACAGCAATAGGAAACAAATTACCCAAAGAAAATGATCCTAAACATCTCCCTAAATATGTTTGGAACTTGTGTTACAGGAATGAGGCAGGCAAGACAAGCCTCGTGACAGAACTATAGATGTGCTGGAGGCAGGAGGAGGTGAGGAAAAGTGCACATGGTGTTTATCACTGGCTTTGTTCCCAATCTAGTCCCCTGGAAGGAGCTGTTGGGTGTTGCGAAGTAATAATTGAAATAACTGTTTTCAATAAAACCACCATAAAGAAGCATAGCTATGGAGTCCTGCTAGCAGGGTGTAACACAGGAGGGCATGGAGACCTGTCTACTGTGTGCTCCAGCCGTGGAGTGGCTGCAAAAGTCTGTGAAACCTGAGAAAGCCTGCAGAGATGTCTGGCAGTGACTTGGGCCATGGTGTACAGGATTCACGGGGGCATAAATGGCAGAGCCCAGAAGATATGGTCATTTACATAGTAGATATACCAGGAGACCTAACAAGAGATACCAATACAAAATGAAATGAGGTCCTGAAGAGGCAGCAACGCCCAGCAGATGCCCAGTGATACTGGTCTTGAATATTCATGAACAAAGCTGAGCCCTTCTTAAAATCATCAAACAGACCTTTGTGGATGGCTGATGGTCCTGCATGAACAGGTGAGAGACAAGACTGCCATTCTTGATATGATCCTCTTCACTCCAGGCTGGCGCGGCCTGGGGTCCCAAGGTTTTTATGATAGTACCCAAGACTGAATAAATGATAGGCACAAAAGAAAAAAGAGAATTAATTGATGATATTCAGACAAGGTAAAACTTTCCTGCCATCTCTGTATCCGGTACTACTAAAAATGTTTCTATGTGGTATCTAAAGCAGATTTAAGCCTAACGTCAAAGGGCCATGAAGTAAATATTCTAAATTGCTTTGTTACTAATTGTTAGCAGAAAAATTTTCATCAACTGTGCCTTTACTGATGCAGTATCAGCCCAACAGAAACTCACAATGACAAATTAAGGACACAACATTCTAACTTAGAGACTACATCCTGGAGAAGTCAGATAGTTCGCATCAAAAGAGGATGTGTTCTTATTTTTGTCTGAGGGCAGTTTCCAACTAAAGGGATCAAAATATGTTCCTAAGAGCTCCCTCTAGCACCCTCTAGCTTTATCAACTCCATACAAAGGAGTGAAGGGAAGGAAGGGGTCCTGCCCCTTTTGAACCCAGAAAGAGCATCATGGGCATCTCTCCCTGAGTTCTGTGTCCCCTGTTTTCTGTTACAAGGCACCAAGAGCCACAGCGTATCTCCTTCGAGGTGTTTTCTCAGTTGATACTGCTAGTTGCTAGTTGCTGATGATTTTTCCCCCAGTCCTACTTGCACAAATTGTTCTCTTTGTTAGAAGCTTCTCTGGATTCACTCCTGGAGATCTCCTGCTCTCTCTCTGTTTGGTTTGCCATGTGTGTTAAGTAAAACCCCTGCCACTTACTTTGATGAGTTTCAAGTGTTCCTCTCAGGGAGAAAAGGAAAGCCTGTGATTTGACAAGATGAATAGAAAAAAGCAGAGATTGGTTGTGTTTAATCAGAGATCACACAAACCCCAGCAAAATGAAACTGAAATGCCCTTTTTTACTAATTTGAAGTCAAATTAAGTTATAGGTTTTGGGAAGCTACAAATCCCAAACCATGAAGCAAGGTGCTTTTCTACAAGCTCATTCACTGGTCAGACCGTACATATAAGTAGTTCTTTGGAGATTATTTTCTTCTTTTTGGGACTAGGTCAGTGGTTCCTTTACTTCAGTTTCACAGTCATTTATTGAAGTGGAATAGGGCAAGGAAAAGTTAGAATGCAGAGTCAAAAGACTTGAACTCAAGTCTAGAAACTTCCAGTTGCTGGCTGGATGACTGAAGATAAATTACTTAATCTTTTGAACCTCAAGTTCAGCTTTTGCGAATTACAGAAATCACTGTCTATCTTATTGCCCTCACAACATTGTTGAAAGGCACACATGAAGAAGAGGTATGTGAGTGTTATGTATTATACACTGCCATATAAATGTCATTGTTGCTGTTGTTAGCTAGATGCTATGGGTGAATCAAATATGAACAAGTCATGGTCCAGACCCTCAAGGAACTTACCATCTGAGAGGAGAGTCAGATGAGAGTCTGCTGCATGAAAACAGCAGAATGTGATCACGACCACAGGGGTCCAAAGGACTCAGAGACACAGGGAAGTGGCAGGTCATGAAACAGGGCAGTGAGGTCCATATTGAACAATGGGTAGCTTTCCAGAGAAATGGGGAGAAAGCATCTCAGTGAAGGAGCAGCATGACTAGAGGCACAGAGACTCTGCTTGTTGATTCATAGGGAGATCCCTGGGGCAGAAGCAGAGGTGTTTGACATGGAGGGGCAAGGCCATCAGGAGGTGGCCTGGAACCCCAGAACTGGAAAAGCCAAGAAATATGAGCTATATTGATATGAGTGTGAGAGTGAGCCCCAGATCCTGATGTCCCAGAACAAAGCTTAGATTGAACTGGGAAGAAAGTCAATAAAAGCATTGAATTTTATCCCAGTGAAGTATCTTGTCCCTACTTTAAAACTTTTCCACATACCTATTCCCTCCCAGAAAGCTGATCCTGAGTTGTGGGAGTTTTTTTTGTTTGTTTGTTTGTTTGTTTTTTCCCTCCAGTAATTAGAGAGAATGAGTGTTCTCAACTAATATCCCACTGGAATTTTGTGCTTTCTTTATATCCCTCACCAGGTTTAAGCAGAGGAAAGTTTATATTTTAAGGAAAGCCCAAGATGAACTGTAAATATTCCAGAAGTCACAGTCTATTATCTTCTCTGCTGCTTCTAAACAATGCTTGCCAGTTAATTTCCCTGGCCTACACATGCTCTTTGGTACTGAGTATCCCTGTGGCCAAATGAGGCTTTGCTGCTGTCTTGTAGCTAAGAAGTGAACTGCTCTGTGCTCTGTGTAAGTTGTATTCTTCTTGCCCTCTGATCTCATTATCTTATACATCTGCACGCAGAACTACCCCCCCCCACACACACACATGCTCTCAATCTGGGCCTGTCTCCTCCACTATAATAACTGGGTCCCATTCCTTGCCTCTTTTGTAGTGTCATCATGGGGAAATGTACTGTCAAAATGTTAACTTACCCTGGGTGATTAGTATAAAATCTGAAGAAAGGTGTTATTTGTATACGTTTTAGAGACATCTTACTCTTTCCAGAAATTTTCCCTTCTCAACACCCATTATTTCTTGTTCAAATCAAACATGTTGATCCACTTTTTTATTTCTCCCAGCTGCTTAATGTTTTAATATAAGTAAACATGTTACAAACTCCAGGATCAACTGTCTTCTCCACAACCTGTTAAAAGATGCCCTTTGTGCTCATCTAATAATTGTATGCTGACTCACACTAAACATATCTTTTGAAGTTCTCAGTAATTTTTTACACAGTATTTAAAATCCTAAGCATAATTTTTATTAAATAATGAGAAGTTTAGCTTAGACAATGTGGAGTTCATATAGCCAAACTATAAATTTCCCAGGCTTTATTTGCTTTATTTGTTACAAATGTGGTAAATGGAGATCTGAAAAAAAAAAAACAACAAAAAAAACCCCAATAATCATTTTAAAATTTGTGGGTCAATTTAAATAAAACAGTATAAGAATTATTAAGTGTAAGAATTTTTAATCACAATTTAAATTTTAGGAGTTTTAAATTTAATATTAGGAAATTCTTTTTAGAAAAAAATTCTTTTATAGCCTACAATCCTTACTACCATGGACTATTTCATTTCCAGGGATAAAGATAAATGTAGTAAATAAGACAAAGAAAATTACAATGTCACAATTAGAAAAGTATCCTGTATTTGAAATAATATGTCAAGATATTATTCCAGCTGCCACATACCATGAACTTACTACAGAGTTCAGATATTCAACACCTTCCATGCCTTCACCCCACAAAATGAATCAATTCAATGAAAAAAAAAAAAAAGAGGTTTAAAAACATCAAAATAGCTATTTGGCATCAAATGAAAGATTTTTAACAACCTTTCAATTGGCAATATCATTAACATCAAAGTTTTGACGTTCTTGTCACTTAAAATGAAGATAGAATAATTATATTGTTTAATGAAATACTCTCTGTAACTTGACTGACGGGAGCTACCTAAAATATTTTAATTGCTCTTTGAGATGGGAAGTCTCAGCATGTGAGCCCTTCTGTTTTCCCTGGTACATAGGGTGCAGTAATAGATAAGAGTGTGAAATACTGAAAATAATGACATTTAGCTTAACAGATCTAGGACACAAAGTAAAGAAAGAAAATCAAGAAGGAAGCGTTTTGGCTAAAACTACTTCCTATCAAACAATGTGAGAAACATGTTTTCAAAAAAATGCTTTAACATCTCTAGATTATAAGCTCCATGTGGGTAATAACTGATTCTATCTTGTTCATTATTATGTTTCCTGTGTTTCCTGGGAAAGTGCCTGATTGATGACTGGCAAACATTTGTTGAATGAGTAAATGAAAAAAATTAAGTGAATGAACTAACTTTATTGCTGAGAAATGTTTGGAGAAAACATAAGAAAGTGAGATATTGTAGTGAGGTCAATCAGAAGATTTGATAGTTTGAATACTTATTCACTCAACAGTTAGCTATTGAGTTCCTATTATAGGCTGTGCTCTACTGCACTGATGATAGGAAAATTTCTAAAAGGTAGGAAATAAAAACACAAAAAATTAATCAAATGGGTGAAGGAGAGAAGTGAGTTGGGGAAATTTGAGGGGGAGATGAACCATGAGAGACTGTGGATTCTGAGAAACAAACTGAGGGTTTTGGAGGGGAGGAGGATGGGGGGATGGGAGGGCCTGGTAGTGTGTACTAAGGAGGGTACATATTGCATGGAGCACTGGGTGTGGTGCATAAACAATGAATCTTGGAACACTGAAAAAAAAAATTAAATTTTAAAAAATTAATCAAATGAAATGTAAAAAGTACCATGATTAGGGTTTGTAAAATATTCAATAAGAATATAGAGGAGAGAACTGTTCATTCCACCTAGGGAGAGAGGTTAAGGAATGGTCTCCAAAAAAGGTGACTTTTGATTTGGGCTGGATAAGTGAGTAATTAGGCAATTTGGAGGACCGTCAGAAGAATGCTGGTATAGGTAGAAAGAAGAACACAGGCAAAGGACCCAAAGGATGGGGAAAAAATGTGAATTATGATATTGCTTGACATGTATGAGGTACAGATTGGGTCTAGAAGCATAGGCATGAACCACAATATAAAGATAGTAAGCTATGCTACCCAATATACGCCAAGTTGTGGACAGTAGGAAGCCTTGAAAGGTTTTTAGGCAAGAAAGCCACACTGGGTGTTATATGCAATTAATGAGTGTTGAGCACTACATCAAAAACCAATGATGTACGACATGTTGGCTAATTGAACATAGTTTTTAAAAAGCTGTGTATAAACTGTGTTTTTAACTGTGCTTTCAGTTTTGGAAGACTGATTCATAGCAGGTCAGTCCTTTTGTAAGAACAGCTGAAAAGATAAATTTAATATTTTTTAAATTTACTTTGAACACACTGTGTAATTACCAAACCACTGAGGGCTTAAAGAACTAAGGTGTCAAGAGAAAAGAAAATCATTGAAGTGAACATGACTTTTACACTTCCCTTTCCCTTAAGGATCTTCCAGTTCATAAACATCTTGGGTGTACAGGAAAAAGCAGATGCTAAAAAACTAAAACTAGGCACATCTTTCAGCCATTTTTACAGTTGAAGAGACAAAAATTGGAGTTGAGGGATATCAAGGCAATCAATACTTGAGGGGGTCAAGATTCCAGAGAGAAGGGGATTGCAGAGAAGTGAAACAATAGTCTAAATTCCTTTCTTATCAAGGTTGTTGGGGTATTTGTAAGCTGTGTAGTCAGATAATTTTATAAGCTGAGTAGAATCATAGATCTAAATTTAAACACAAAACTATAAAACTTCTAGAAGATGAGAGGTGAAAAAAAAACTTAGCTGACCCTGGGTTTCATGATGAGTTTTTAGTTATAATACCAAAAACATGATTTATGAAAGCAAAAATTTAAAAAGTTGGACTTCATTAAAATTAAAAACTTTACTCTGTGAAGGACACTATTAAGAATGTGAAAAGACAAGCAGAGAATTGGGAGAAGATATTTGCAAAACACATATTTGATAAAGGACTGCATCCAAAATATACAAAAAACTTTCAAAATGCTACATTAAGAAAATAAGCAATTGAATTTAAAAATGGACAAATTATCTGCAGAGTCACCTTACCAAAGAGGATATTCAGGTGGCAAATAAGCATAGGAAAAGATGCTGAATGTCATACATCATTAAGAAATTGCAAATTAAAACAATGAGATACCACTACACACTTTTTAGAATGGCAAAATCTGAAACACTGACACCAAATCCTGGCCAGGATGTGGAATGACAGGAACCCTCATCAATTATTGCTGGTGGGAATGCAAAAAAATCCCATTTTTGAGGGATTACTCAAAAAATTAAAAATATAATTACCATATGATTCAGTAATTCCACTACTGGGTATTCATCCAAAGAATACAAAAACATGAATTTGACAAGATAAATGTACCCCTATGTATATTGTAGCATTATTTACAATAGCCAAATTACGAGAACAGCCCAAGTGTCCATGAATAGATGAACAAAGAAGATATGGTATATATGGTAGGGATATATCTATAGAGAGGGATAGATACACACACACACACACACATACACACACATATGTACACACACACACAATGGAATATTGCTCAGCCATTTAAAGGATGAAATCTTGTCATTTGCAACAATAAGGTTGGATCTAGAGAGTATAATGTTAAGTGAAATAAGTCAGTCAGGGAAAGAAAAATTCCATATGATTTCATTCCTATGTGGAATTTAAGAAACAAAACAAATAAATAAAGACAAACAGAGAAAAACCAAAAAACAGACCCTTCACTATAGAGAAAATACTGATAGTTACAAGAGGGTAGGTATGTAGAGGAAAGGGAGAAATAGGTACGAGAGATTGAGTGTACACTTATGATGAGCACTGAGTAATGTACAGAATTGTCAGAGTCCATATATTGTACACCTGAAACTAATATAACAGTGTATACTAACTGTACTGGAATTAATTTAAAATTAAGTTAAAAATTAAGATTAAAAAGATGGGCAGAGGAACTGAATAGATTTCTTCTGAAGAAGACATACAAATGGCTAATAGGTACATGAAAAGTTGTTCAACATCACTAATCATCAGGGAAATGAAAATCAAACCACAACAAAGTATCAACTCACACCTGATAGAATGGCTATTATCATCAAAAAGACAAGAATTAACAGGTATTGGTGAGGTGTGTACTTTTGGTGGGAACATAAATTGGCAAAATTACTGTGGAAAACAGTATGGAGGTTCCTCAAAAAATTAAAAATAGAAATATCATATGATCATATGGATCATATGATATGTTTCTGCTGCTAGATATTTACCCAAAGAAATGAAATGAAAACACTCATTTAAAGACATACGTGCCATGTTCATTGTAGCATTATTTACAATAGCCAAGATATGGAAGTAACCCAAGTATCCATCCATAGATGAATGGACAAAGATGTGGGAGATATATCTATATATCTGTATCTATAGGTATATCTCTATCCATAGATATTATAAATATCTATATAATATATAATAATCTATATATAATGAAATATTATAATAAAAATATATATTTTATATATATAATGAAATAGTACATAAAAAAAGAATGGAATCTTGCCAGTTGCAACAACATGGATACATCTAAAGAGTCTAACACTAAGTGAAATAAGTTAGACGGAGAAAGACAAATACCATATGATTTTGCTTATATGTAGAATCTAATAAATAAATGAACAACAACAACAAAAAATCAAACAAAAAGAATAGACTCATAAACACAAAGAACAAACTGGTAGTTGCCAGAAAGAAGCAGGTTGGGGAATGTGGAATGTAGAATGTGGAATGTGGAAGATAGGTAAAAGAGATTAAGAGGTACAAACTTTCAGTTATAAAATAACTAAGTCATAAGGATGAAAAATATAGCATAAGGAATATAGTCAATAATATTTTAATAATGTTGCATGGTGACAGATGGTAACTACACTTATTGTGCTGATCAATTCATAGTGTGTACAAATGTAGAATCACTACGTTGTAAACATGAAACTGATATAATATTATATGGCAATCATATACTTCAATAAAAAATAAATTAAATTAAAAAAAAACAAATATTGAGATAGTTTATCACAACCAGGAAATATGTAAGGGAAGCTCTTCTGACAAAAGAAGAGTTCTTCAGGGAAAAAAAAAAAATGAAACCACATGGAAGATGGCATGGGTTGGTGGAATTAACACTTTCTAAAATCCTTTCATGTTTCAGGAAATGTAAAAATTTGTATTCAAGTTTATAAATTGGGAATACAAGTTTTAATTTTAAGATAATCATTTGAAGGATAGTAAAAGAATGTAAAAATAACTAATCAATGTGGAGGAAACAGAATAACAAAAATATGGGATTAATAAAAAGACAAAAAAAGAAAAAAGAGAAAAAGGAGCAGGACTAGATGACAAATAGATAAAAGGGATGATGGTAGATTTAAATATAACTATATCAGTAGTTACATCAAATGTAAATGTACTAAATATTCCAACTAAAAGATAATTTTTTCCACCTAAATAAAAATGTAATTATACATGAATTACAAATGACAGATGATAAACAAAAGAATAAAGAATGCTACAAAAATCAAAGGATGGAAAATTCTATACCATGTATGATTTGTTAATTTTATGTATCAGCTTGACTGACCGCAGGCTGGTCAGATTAGACATTATTTCTGGTTGTTTTTGTGAGTTTTGTCTTTAGCAGTTTTGTTATCATTTGAAATTGTCAAGCTAATTTTAAATTTTATTTGACAACACAAAGGGCAAAGAATAGTCAAAATAACCTTGACAAAGAAGAAAAATGTTATAATCCTTACATTACTAAATATCAAGACATTACAAAGCTACAAAAATTAAGAGTATGTGAAATTGGACAGACATGTGAAGGCAAGATAAACAGATCCATGAAAAAGAACAGAGTGCCCAGAAACTGATCATACATTTATAGACATTAGACTTACAATGAAGGTGACAACAAGTGTAGAGGGGAAAGGATGGTCTTTTCAAAAACAGTACTGGGTTAATTGATACACGTATGGGGAAAAAATGAATAGAGTTCTGCACCATGTCATACTAAAAAATCAATCCAGATGAACTGTAGATCTAAATGTGAAGTGTAAAACAATAATGCTTTCAGATATAAGAACATAATTACTTTAGGATCTGGGGTAGATAAGTCTTCTTAAATGGGAACACTAAAATCACTGGCCATTTTAAAATGATTAAAAAGTTGGATAACATTAAAATTAAGAACTTTTATTCAACAAATGACATCACTTAAAGTGTGAAAAAGCATCTACAGAGTGAGAGAAGACATTTATTTGTATACCTATATCTGATAAAGAACTTACATCTAGAATATACAATAAATTCCTACAAAGCAGTAAGCTAAAGACAATATAGAAAAATGAGCAAAACATTTGAAATAAACACTTAAAGAAAAGATATCCAAAAGGCCAACAGATACATGAAAAAGTATTGAGACTTGTGAGTCATCAGAGAAATAAAAAGTAAAAATAACAATAAAAACAACTACATACCTGCCCAAATGACTAATATATAAAAGACTGACAAAGCTGAAGGGTTGGTAATGTTGTAGGGTGAGTGAAACTTAGCTATTCTACTAGGAGGAATCTAAATTAGGACAATCATGTTGGAAAAGTGGTTGGCAGCAGGTACAGAAGCTGAACATGTGAATATCCTATGAATCAACAAGTCCATTCTAAAGTATATAGTCTACAGAAATGTGAACACAAAAATCAGGTACAGGAATATTATAGAGTTTATTCACAATAGACAAAACCCAGAATGAATTATTAAGAGAAGAATACCCATGAAGAGAAGGAAGAATAAACAAACTGTGGTATGGCCACAAAATGGAATATTATATAGCAATGAGAAAGGAATGAGCTAATGCTGGGCACCTCAATATGACTCTCACAAAAATAACATTGAGTGAGAAACACCAGTCATAAAGGAGTACATACTGCATGATTTTGTCTGTAAAAGTTCAACAACAGGCACCAATCCGTGGTGCTGGAAGTCAGGATAGTGGTTATATTTAAGGAGGAGTGGATAGGTAATAGCCAGAAGGAGGCACAAAAGGGGACTTCTGAGGATTGTGATGCTCCATTTCTTATCTTGGATTGTAATTACGTGAGTATATTTGTTCTGTGATAATTATTCAATGTGGTAGATCCTGTTGATGCCTCACCCAGATCCCCTTTACCTAATCTATGCTTTCCTCAGCTGACGTTAAGGAGTGGCTACTAGCAGTTCACAGCTGCATCCTTGTTCTGAGTTCAAAGGGAGTGTCTTCCCTCGGAAATACTTGGTCAGGCCTTACTATCAGTGTGATCCACAGCCAATGTTCAAATGATGAGGAAGTGCAGCCCCTTCCCTGAGGAGCTCCCAGTGGAATCACAATAAGGCTAGACTTGAGCTAAACCTGTATTCTTCTGTTGGGAGACAATTCCCTACGGGTCTTTCACATTTCTGCACATCTTATAAAATCCAGGCACTGAATGCCTTTGTTCTGCATGATCCTTACAAGGATGTCTATATAGTAAATAGCCTTGGAAGATAAAAATAGCATCTCCCTGGAGCAGAAGGTAGTTTTGTTTACTGTCCAGTATAATAAAGATAATGCCTCCTTCCAGGGCAAAGTTCAGACAGGTTACTGGCCATTATAAAAAATTAGGAGGTCAGAGTCCTCTTATGTAACATAATGCACTACTTGTGCAGCATTACCTGGCCCTCTTGTATCTCTCTGTGGGAATTATGGCTCCGGAAACCCATACAAATGTTGATATTCTTGCTGGTGCTGTTGTTGTCAGGAATAAAGACCTTTATCTCTGACCTAGCATCCATGAAAGTAGCCAGCTAATTTGTTAGCTTGCAAGTAGAGTCTAATCTCAGATCCTTCACATTTCTTTACAACATCATCTCCCACATCCCCTGCTTCACCTGTTCTCTTTCAGGTTTCAGCTGAGAGCACTCCCTCAATAAATCACACACATAAAAATCCCCATCTCAGGTTCTGCTTCTAGGGACGCTGTTCTAAAACAATACAGCTGTAGACTTACAATCTGTGCATTTTTCTGTATGTACTCCATATTTCTATTTAAAAAAAATAGTTTCTATAAATATAAAAGGTAACTGTGGCTGGAGTGTGGACTATGGATTACAGTATGAGGAGACTGGAGTAAAAAGGACCAATTGAAAGGCTATTCCTAGAGAAAAAGAAATTACTAGCCCATAATCACCCCGAAAAAATACAGTGTTATTGGAATCATGTTAGAGCAAACTGAAATCTGACCTAGGACAGTGGCAGACAAAATGGGGTGGATTCCAAAGACATTTTTTTTTTAAGATTTTATTTATTTATTTGACAGAGATCACAAGTAGGCAGTGAGGCAGGCAGAGAGAAAGGGGGGAAGCAGGCTCCCTGCTGAGCAGAGAGCCCAATGTGGGGCTCGATCCCAGGACCCTGAGACCATGACCTGAGCCGAAGGCAGAGGCTTAACCCACTGAGCCACCCAGGCACCCCTCCAATGACATTTAAATGGAAGGGATGATACACAAAATATTTAACAGCTAGTCTGCACAGATGTTGACCCATCAGAATGGAGACCAGCCTTAAGCCACTGCTATGCAGAACTAGGACCTAGAGACAGAGTATCAACCAGCCTGGGAGAATGGCTGGAACTTGATAACCGGCCAAACACTATGGGTGAGAAATTAAGTGACATATCTCCCTCCAAAATTTCCAAGGTCAGTGACATGGAGAATAATGGTGCCTTTAACTGATGTGGGTAACAGCATTTCTATTTACAGAATCAATTATTTGATTTGATTTTAACATGAATGATCCCCAAATCTCTCCAACTCTTCTGAAAATCAGAATTATCTCAGTATCTTATTCTGCACACAATTTAGAATGAGATGTGTTTTTCATTTTTAAAATATTTTTTAAAATCACACCAATTAGAAGCCATAAAGAAAGGAATGTAGACCAATAAAGTAACCCAGTTTGACAAATGATGTATCACTTTTAATCACACAGCACATGCGACTGCCAATTGCTATTTTTTTCTGAAAAAGCGCACTTTACAAATCATTTGATTTTTTCACAGATCTTCCTAAGGTAGCATAAAAGTAGCTGGATTTTATGGAGTGAGACTCTAAATTGCTAATTCACAGTCTTTTACCATATATCCCCTTTAATGCAAACAGCTCAGAATTAACTCTCCTTAAATGATTAAGGACCTATGGCTTTCCATCTTCCCTTCCCCATAATTACCAGTATCTTTTAAGGAGGAAAGTGTGTTTTCTGTTCATTAATGGTAATACTACCTAGACAGACCAATCAGTAAGTCCATGATCCGGCAGTCATTGTGGAGGCCAAATTACCCTCTACCAGGACAAAATCAATTAACACCACCAGGGATGTCATTATTGTCACATTATGTCACCCGATAGTCTCCAGGGCCTATAAGTGATTTAAATTTTTTCTTACTGCTATGATTCCTGTGTGTGTGTGTGTGTGTGTGTGTGTGTGTGCATGTGTGCACTGGCCAGAGGAGGGATAAGCTTCACACTGACAAGGGAGATTTCTATTATAAGGAAATTAATTTCACAACTGAGAAATCAGCAAGCCCCTGTTTCTGGTCTTTGGGTAAAAATGGTCATACGCTACCATAACTCTGAGGCCTAAATGAGTTTCTGTACGAAAGTGTATTTTAAAGCTTTGCTTCAACAAAAGCCCTGTTAGCCAGAGTCATGAGGCACTTTGCTCAATGCAGAGTTTAAGCCCTGGCCTGGAAATCTATCCCGGCATAACCTGCTGTTCAGCAGCCAGAAATCCCAGAGTCCGAAGTTGCTGTCTTCTCATAGAGTCAACTTGTTTCCCATCAAGAAAAACAGTAAAATTTCCAGTTCCACAAAACGTCAGAAGAGAGTGTGAAATGCCATATGTGGGTCTGGCAGAACCAGATCTCTTGTCCAGAAAGGCCAGAAATCGTGCTTTGAATTCCGCCAAAACATCACCCGCCACGGCGAGGCCGAGAGTCTGCACCTTCAAGAACTGTTCCAATTGCTCAGTCTGAGGTTTGGTGGGCTCGGGAGCCAGACAAGCATCTGCCATCATTCCCTTCTGGCAATTGTCTTTTCCTTCACCGTTTCCTTAACTTCTCATCACCAGCGGTGAATATTAAATGGGATCTGAGTTGTTTGTTTTTATTACTGCAGTTCCTCTTAGAAGAGGATGCAAAATTCCCAAGTAAATTAGGCAGAATGTTTTGAAATGGCTGGCTTCCTTTTTTAAAAAGTAGACCCAACTTCTGTATTTTGGCCTCCATCAGGGGGTATTTAATTAAGTCTATTCTGTCTAACATGATCTGATGTCATTGTACAAGGATATGTTCTTTGTTAGCAGCACTCTTAGTTTCAGACTCCTCTGTGTATTTGAAACCATGGTAACAGAGCAGTAAGCTAAAGCCAATGAGATAATGAGATATTCTCATTGTAATTGTGTTTCATGAGGGCACAAGATCCCACGGGTGGTATCTAACTGTCTTACAACTGCTAACAGAATTTAAGAAGCAGACATAGATTAGCATGGTACCGTTTTCCATAACAGCCATGTAAACATTTGTGACATGGCATTTTTAGCTGTTTCCAGCACATGAAAGTATGTAATGTGCATTTATGTCACCAAAAGCCACACAATTAATGAATATCAATATTTAAAAATCCTTCGAACTTCAAGGAAGTTCAGATTTGAAATGCACCAAGCGGGCTGTGGGGATGCTGTTTTGCATTATAATTATGAGCTGGGCTATGGTTTACGAGGGGAGGAATCCATCAAAGCAAAGAAAAAGAGAGCAGCGAGCCCTTCTTCACCTCCCAACCAACCCTCATGCACCTCCTGAAGGAGTGACAAAACTAACGCCAAGAAGGGTTCCCTGCATTTTTACGAGGAAAACCCAAGTTGGGAGTTTCTAAAAACATTTTACCTTTAAAACGTGGGGGGAAACGTTTGGAGAATAAAGCCAAAATATTTACGAGCCATCTCTTTTTCTGACCTGAAATCAGAAAGGGGAATACCTTACTTTCGAGTAGCTTCTCTTCTGTCACTGTTTGAAGTTTCCCCACAGTTTTCATCTGAGCTGCAGATTTTATGCACAAGTCACTGAATCCATGTTCTCCATCCTGATGAGGTTGCCCTAACAGGCATTGTGTCTTTTAATAATTTAAAACCAAAAAGAGAAAGCACAATATAGAGCGATCAGTTGATTTAAGCAGGGCAAAGCCTTACTCTTCATGTCCCCAGGCCTCCCACCAGGAGCCCTGCTCTAGAAAAGAAATGACCTGAGAATGTACATTTTGACAGAGCTTCGTGACGCCGATGACTCATGGGACAGGGATGATTCAATACACTGGAACTTTAGCAACAAGGAGTCTGCTTGCTTTCCACTCCACAGACAGGCAGTGTCACTTTTTGGCTTTTAATATGTGCCACTGAGTTTTCTAAAATGTTTTGGCACAAGAAGCTGAACTGGTATAAAACCATGTTGATAGAGAATGGGGAGTCAGTTTTTTGAAAGTCATTCAAGTGTCTACAGTGTTGGGGAAGGGGGAGTTCTCGTTCAAAATGTCAGTAGTGTCACGTTCATCTTTGAACGTCACTTAAAGACAGGCAGTTCTTTCTTCTGTTCTGTGTGTGTGTCAGAGAGAGAGAGAGAGAGATGCACATGTGTAGTTTGGAAATGAAATCTGTGTCATAATCGGTTACACAGAAAGAGCATGTCACGGTAATGGAGAATATGGTCTTCATCTCTGTGAGATAAGGGTGGCCTCATCACTCATGGCTGCTGCAGCAAAACTAAACCAGAAGTGGGTAATGAGGCCACCCCTACAGTGGAGAGATAACTTCTGTATCTGAGCTGACATGACCATCAGGTTTTCACACTGCCTCTTCTTGCATGTGTCTTCCAGCCAACCCTTTGGACCAGAGAGTCATTTTTATTATTATTATTTACATCTGAAAGGAGGAGATCTTGTTTTCTTTAAAAACTTTCTTTCTTATTCTTGACAAATAGGAAATAGTTGTCAGCTTTGAAAGCTCCTTCCAGGAGCCATTTTGAAATGTTCAGTGAGGACTACAGTTGACAACATTTGCAAGAGTTTGTTTTAAAATAGCCAAAATTAGGGCAAAAAGGCTTTACTTGCCTGGACTTTGAAATGGGTTACTGCATTTTAATCCAGGTATATTTTTTATCAGTTTTTTTTTTAGTAGGTCTAGGCTATTCCTAGTTTTAAAGGATGGGACAAGAAACAAGGGATTGAATGTATTTTTAAAATATTGGAATCACAAAAGTTTCACTTAAAAAACAGATTTCAGAATTTACATTCTTCAGTTTCAAGTCTTTTAACACCATAATTTAGCATGAGAATAGCAGATGTCCACAGAAGTTGGTTCTATTTTGTTTAAATGATAGCCAGAGACTGGCATTGATTTTCCCCCCCTTTACATCCCCTGCCTTCTCTCCTCAGTGGAACCAACATTTGTAGGTTTTAGAAAAGGGCTGAAGTGAAGGAGATGCATGAGTGTGGTGGCGAGCACAAAATCTACATTTTACTAAGTGGGATGAAGCAGACAGAATGACATAAAGGAGTAACTCAGAAATCTACAACTTCAGGTCTGTTTTTCTCAGGTTTGGGGGCAGATTGAAGTGACTTTAGAAAAATGTGATGGAGGCGATGGGCAGGCAAAAAGCAATAATTGATAGCATATGGGTAAAAGCAGCAACGGTTGCCTTTGATAAGTGAGGCATCGAACAGCACCCTTCCTTGTCCCCACCACATAATTTCAGAGGCTGGGGACGCTGTGGGAGAAGCATCCACCCAGGTCCTTATTAAGTGAGAGAACGTGCCATATGGGCCTGTGTACCTCCCAAGAAGGCTAAGTCTCTAACACGACTGGGAACAAAGCCAGCTGTTCCTGCAGACAGAGGTTAGTAGTGCTTGGAGAAGAAATAGCCACCAGGGCCAGAATAAACAATGCCAGCCCTGGTTGGGGGTGGGGGGGGTGATGGAGGAGTAGGAGCAAGAATACAGGGCTTTGAGGCCCAACAAACCTGGTTCCTCTGTTTTAAAGTGGGGTGAGTCTCACTTGCAAAGACATAAACAATACTACTTCGCTGTAAGAATTGCATGAATATACATATGAATCAGATATTTATAAAAGTGACTAGTACAATCCAGGGAGAGGTAAGTGGGCCTTTTCTTCCTCCTCCCTGGAGTGGGGGGTGGTGGTGAGGGAAAGGCAGTAACGGACTCCATAGAGCTGCTATGAGGATCAAATGAGAAAATGTATATTAAGGACCTTGGGAATGATAAAATACCCCATAAATGGCAGTTAAAATCACCTTTTAATGTATTAAATCCAGCACAGGCAGGTAGATAAACAGATTTATAAACATAACTCCCACAAAGTTTTTCAAATTTCAGTTTCCTATCTTTTCACTTGATAGGAAAATGGACTAAAAAATATGCAATAAGTAAGTAAAACTTTATTTCTTAAACAATGAGTGATTAGAAGAATAAACTTGGGGCTCTTTCAGTCCCTCCCTTGAGCCCAGGAACAGCGCTGCAGATGTTTTGCCCCATTCAGTGGCTCTCAGGGCTGCTAAAGGCAAAATGGTGAAAGGGGTGGGGGGATGCATCTCAAACTCAAAGCACTTTTCATCCAGGGACTGGTCTAAAAAGCCATGCTTTTTGATGCGGGAGGATCTGACAAAAATGATTATATATGAGGTGTACTTACCCAGTCTTAGAATGAAAGACATCTTTTAATTCAAGTCAGAATTTGGATCTAAGCTGTTAGAATTTCTAGTGGAAAGATCTGAGTAGTGATTTTTCATGTGCGAAGAATGAGCAGCTTCACCAGAACAGCCCCCAGATGCTTCCCCCTTCTTACCCGTTGGTCACAGAGACATCAGAACCTTCCCCAGTAGATTCATGCTTTTCCAGAATAAGCACAAGAACTGAGTAGAGTCCAAAGGCCCTGCCCTTACCCTGGCCCTGGCTGAGTGTCTGAAATCCCCTATCACTAACTCATTTGAGCCACACGGGCACTAATGGTTGGCTGGAAGAGTGACAAGTTACTCCTGGCCCAGTACCTGTTAGGGACAGTTCAGAATGAATAAGTTTATTTGATGCTTCCTGTTGCCAAGCAAGATCCAGAACTGAGATACGGGACAAATAAAACTGGACTTGTGGAAAGGATATCTGATCGAGGAGGCTGGTGCCATAAGGCCCTCAGTAGGGTAAGAGTCTGAAGAGGACCACAGAGGGGCAAACGGAAAGTCACCAAAACTGGCTTCCCAATTTTGTCCAGCTTTGTTCTTACCCATTCTTAGGTGAGGTACTAAGTATTTTGACTATACTGGAGAAGTATTCCAACCCCACTCGTATGTCACTCTGTGATTGTTCTTCCCCCAATACAAACAAATCTGTCTACTAGAAAACTCCATAAACTGTGACTTACCAACAGTTTTCCAAACTGAAAATTGGAAAGTGCTTCCTCAAACACATAGCTTCTACAGTTGAGGAACTCAGTGAGATGGGCCTAACCCTCAAGCTCAGGAAGGAGCACTCAGTGCTTACAGGAATAGGTTCTGGGAAGATACGGAGCATCTGCCAGGTCAGCGGAGTTCCTCTCTTTCTGAGCAAAGCTACGCATCTAAGTAGGACCTGAATGCACATTTCAGACTGGTTTTACCTACAAACCATCAGTTCCTCAAGGGCAGGGACAACGTCTGTTCTGCTTCCTGCTGGATCGCCAACAACTCGCCCGACCACGGAGCACGAAGCAGGTACTCGGTCTGTTGAATGCGTAATAAACAAATCAACAAGTGCCTCTCCTACACATCTCTTTTTCCCCTCTCTTCTCTTGCAACTCCAAGAACAAATTCAAAGTCGGCTACTATTTTGCTATTTTTCCATCCTGCCCCACCCCCTCGCCTTTTTACAGCCCCGACTTCTCTCTTGTCTACTTTTCTTTCTCTGGGCTCTTTCTAATCCCCAGGTGAAGACTGCCAACTTCCGGCTGAGAGACTGCAAGTACGGTGCGCTAACCCACCCACCGTCCGTGTCACTCCGCGCGGCGGTCGCAGATGTCTCAGCTCACACCCGCTGCAGAGGTAGAGCCGTGGGGGGCCGAAGCCATCTCACACGTGCAATTGATTAGAGCTACAAACACTACACACCACATTCATCTTGTGGAACTTCAGCTCCAGCCAGCTACAACAACCTAGGAGATTACCATGGCAAAGAAAATTATTTTCCTTAAGTGAAGGCTGGTTGACCACCACAGTGTGGTCAAAATAACTCATTTTCCCCCCCTTACGAAGCACTAACTCAAATGTGACAAAGACGTGTGCTAACACTCGGCCGACCCTGTCATTTTCCTGTTTCCAGCCCGCCCCCGCAGGGAGCGGGGCTCTCCAAGGTGCCTATCAAATGAAAAGGGGCTCAAAAATTCAGGACCTCGTTCCCCTAAAATCCTGCACCAATGCCCTGATAGAAATGAAAACCCACCCAAAAGGAGTTTGAGGAAAATGGTTCCTTTTTAAAATTCAAAAGTAAAATTCATTAAAAACAAAACAAAAAAATCATCTTTATTCCAGATCCGGGATGTAGAAGAGACTACCAGCCCGCAAACCAAATGCATTCATCAATGACTCTTGATACCATCACTAAAGACACACAGCTCAATCTTCATGGTTTAGTTTGAAACAAAAAGCAGAATTCTTATGGAGAAAAAAAGGCAGATTTTACAATTTACGTTATAACTCAATGTAGAGATTCTGAAAAAGTAGAGGAATCCAGAATTTCACAAATGTTGAATTAGATGCTAATGGTTGATTTTTTTCTTTAGAAACAAAATTCTGCTTTTTATTAGTGCATTATATTTAGTATTTTTCTGAAACACCATAGGATCTAGTCAATTAAACAATATGAATTTCTGAACAGGAACTGTTCATTAGCCGAATATTTTGGCATTGGGTGCTGAAGACATGCTTGATGATAATGATAAAGGACTGAAAACCTGTGGGGATTTACAGACATATTTCAGGTTATCCTAGAAGAGATTTCTAGTCCCGGTGTTATGAGCTTGTCTCCGGCATTTTAGTCATCTTGTGAAGAGCTCACTATAAATAGATTGCTTCTTGCAACTCTGATTCTTAGTGTATCTTGAAGAGAGAGCATAAAATAGAAGCATAGAATTTCAGAGCTGAATGGGGAGGTTCTCTTGTTAACCACATTAATTTCACAGATAAGAAAGAAAAAAAAAAACCTAGAGAAACTAAATGACATGACCAAGATCATCCAGCTCATGAGTGGGCTCTAGCCTGTGTTTTCTGATGTCATTTCCAGTTAGGTTTACAAATCATCGTATGAAAATATATGTGCTGGTTTAGAATGAACAGTTATTGTTCCTTGGTTTCTTTTAAAAAAAAACTTTCTTTGGTTGCTTTTAAAAAACTTTCCATTCTGTTTTTTAAAAATATTATTTTTAAAATGTGTTTCTTAGAACAAAATGAATACATATTACAGACATTCACATTTCATTTTACAGTCTTTGAAATCTATTTGCTTAATAAATTTTCCTTTAATACTTGGAACAATACTGTAGTATAGGAAATCTCTATTATCTTTGAGAAAAGTGAGGCTCAGAGAGGTTCAGGCACTTGTCCAATTATATACAGACAGTGCTGGAATGTGGCTGCCTCTGGGACGGAAGGGTGTCACTGAGTAAAATTTGATGCCTAGACATTTGGGGCAAACGTGAAAATTTAGTCAGAATTGAGAGTGTGAGAGGAGCTGAGAGTTGTTTCCGTCCCCTGATTGTTCAGCCAAATGCTCATTTAGGCCATGGCTGAGAAAGGGCATTGCACGTGGAATTAAGGTTACTAATCAGCTGAACCTAAAATATGGCGAGTTTCCCAGCAGGCCCAATCTAATCACTTTTTTTTAAGATTTTATTTATTTATTGACAGAGATCACAGGTAGACAGAGAGGCAGGCAGAGAGAGAGGAAGGGAAGCAGGCTCCCTGCTGAGCAGAGAGCCCGACACAGGGCTCCATCCCAGGACCCTGGGATCATGACCTGAGCCGAAGGCAGAGGCTTTAAACCACTGAGCCACCCAGGTGCCCCCAGTCTAGTCACCTTTAAGAGAAGAGGAAAGCCACAGATGCAGCAGAGGAAATGTGAGGCTGAGAAGGATTCTATCTGCCGCTGCTGGCTTTGAAGATGGAGGCAGGGGACCAAAGAGAAGAATGTGGGCAGGCTCCAATAGCTGAGAACCACCACTGGATGACAACCAGCAAGGGAACAGGGATTTCAGTCCTACAACCTTATGGCACTGAATTCTCCCAACAACGTGAATGAATATGGAAGCAGATTCATCTCCAGAGCCTCCACAAAGCAGCTCTACTGATGCTTTGCCTTCAGCTTTGCAAGATCCTAAGCAGAGAAGCAGCTGAACCATGCTGTGCCCACACTTGCAACCTACAGAACCACAAGACAGTAAGCGGATGTTGTCCGAGTCTGCTAAATTTGTGGTCATTTGTTATAATGGTAATAGAAAACTGACACAACTGAAATTCTGCTTTTAATTTCTAAATTGTTTTAATCGTTATGTTAGGAGTTTAGCACCCTTCACTTTTTTCCCTCCCCAGGGGTCATTTCTGGCAGAGGAACTGCCCAAGGGTTGATAACCTCATGAAATAGGAAGTGCTGTTTTATTAATTTGGGCAAGTACTGCTAACTCTGGAGAAGCAGGGGCTTCCTGAGAAGTGCATATCCAAGAATAGAACTGAAGCTTGAGGACAACTTGGAGTATCCCATGTCTTCTTTCCTAATTGAGAATGGGCCTACAGCTCTTCAGAAACTAGGGACAAAGGGCTAAAAATATGACCATGGTCCTCCCTAAGCATGCTGCCGCCAAGAGGCTCCTACTGTCAAGGGCAGGAGGGGCACACAGGCATTGAGAGCATAATGACACTGCCCATTGGTGGTGACCCAGTGAATACTGGACTCTTCCCAGTCAGATTAGGCATTGCTGTTCCACTGAGGGAGAATGAGTTATGGATGGTTGGTGTGGGAGAAGTAGAAGTTTCTTCCATGAACAAGGCTGAAATATGAGGGGAGGTAGAAAGGACTCTCCCTACCACTTTCAGGCTGAATATTCTTTTTGGTTGGTCATGAGATGGAGCAGAGAATGTGGGAATCTGTGAATCGGTACCATTTAGAATACTATATCTGAAGCTGGCAGGGTAAATTCCTTTAAAGCACTAAATCCCAGATGCTTTTAAAATAATTGTGATGACAGAAACAATCACTGGATATAAGAAAAGGAATAAAGAATTAGATCTTTCTCTATAAGTTTAGCATTTGATTCTCACATGTGTTTAAAATTCCTGACTGGTATAAAAATGGATCATTTGAGAGGAGTCCTTTAGGACAATATCAATATTCACTGTTTTTGTCTCATGAATAAGAGTGAAGGGAAATTATGCTGAGCGGTGTGAAGCTGGGACATTGGAAGAGTGGGGTTTATGGCTACTACAGTCACACAGAGAGAATGTGAAGAGTTGAACCGTCAAATCTTAGTCTGAGAAGTACATGAAGGTTTAGCAGTGAGGGTAGAGGTGACAGAGGAAAACTGGGAGTCTAGTAGTAAGTAGTCAGTTTTAGGACAAGACATTCAGAGGTTTTTGGAGTATGCAAGATTATCTAGGAGCTGAGTGGTGTCTTACTATAAGCTTGTACAGTTGACCCTTGAACAACACAGGTTAGGACTGCAGAGCTCCACCTGTACACAGATATTTTTCAATAAATACAGTACAGTTCAATAAATGTTTTTTCTCTTCCTTACAATTTTTCTTAATAGCATTTTCTTTTATCTAGCTTACTTTATTGTAAGATTATAGTATATAATACATATAACAGAAAATATGTTAATAGACTATGTTGTCAGTAAGGCTTCCAGTCAACAGTAGGTTATTAGTAGTTAAGGTTTCGGGGAGTCAAAAGTGGATTTTTGACTACACAGGCAGTCAACACCCCTAACCCCCACTTTATTCAGCAGTCACCTATATTTGCAACTATAAGTTGTTCTTGGTCCTGAGATGTGTTCAAAATTGAAAATACAGTTCAATTGACCATTTCAAGAATTCACTTGAGTTCACTCTTCTCTTGGCTTCAAGAAATAAAATAACTCTCTCTTATCTGTGGAGAGAGGACTGCAACTGGGTCCTTATCTCCCCCTTCCTCTTTGTATCCCTTAGACAAGCAGATGGAGATGTTTAGTAGGCACTGGGATAAATAGTCTAGAGCTAGACTGGAGATACGCATTTGAGATGTGTCAGTGTATGGAGGTATTAATGTTATGGAACCGGAGAAAGGGCAGCTAGAGGAGTTTTCTGTCATTGGGGTCCTGAGCCCTTCTACATGTCAGTAGAAAAGGAGTAACCAGGAACAGAGATGAGATAGGGCTACCCCCAAGGTAGGGAAAACCAAGAGAATGATGCCACAGAAGATAGAGAAGAGAAGGGTGGGTTTAGAAAGAAGAATGTGTTCAGCAAGGTCAACTGCTATTCACAGGGTAAGATGAGAATGGGAAATCAGCCAGTGGCTTCAGTTGGATACAGGTGACCTTGATAAGGGCCAGTTTAATTGAGTGATAGGGATGAAAGCTAGGATGACGTGGGTTTGGAAGGGAAAGAGTGGTGAGAAAGTGGAGACACAAAATATAGACAATTCTTTCATGAGTTTTGCTGGGATGAGAAGAGAATGAAGAAGTATCTGATGAGCATTATGTTGGGGTTTTTTTCTTGTTGTTTCTTTGTTTTGTTTTTTTGGATGAGAATGCCAATGAAAAATTGTGTGTGTGTGTGTGTGTGTATGTGTGTGTATCTGGGAGAGAGAGAGACAGAGAGACAGACAAAGGGACAGAGAAAGAGAAGAGAGAAGGAGAGAAGTTGATTGTTCAAGAGGCATGTGCAAGCATAAGCCTACCTAATATCAAAGTGTTTCAGAAAGCACATAATATATAGTCTTTAAGGGTAGTATCTGCCTGGCATTACCTTGAATAGAATTAAAATACAAGTTCAGTCAAGTAGGTCTTCTTAATCTAAAAAAGCAATTATTTCACTATTGTTCTCACCCATGTCTTAAGTTCATAGCCCTTTTCACAGGGTGTGGGTAGCAGCAAATCTGGTAATAATAAAGAAACCTGTTGGTATCACTACCCTCTGCCATCCCTGAAGACAGCCTGCTTATTTGATGTTCCAGAGACATAAAGGAAGAGCATGGTGAGGTGGTTTCTCCAACATGCCTCAGAAGCTGCGAGCTAGAATTCCAGAGCCTAAACCCTCTCCTCTTAAACACACACCCTGTCAACCCCTTAAAAAGAAAGAGATGACAAACACAAGAGATTAGTGGCTTACTAAAGTCTTTATCCTGTCAAAAACTCGAGGGCATGAGTAACAGGGAGAAAAACTATTTTACAATATACCACCCACATCTACCATAATGTCTGAAATGTGAGATTTTTTTTTTCCTGAATAGTGGAGTTTTTTTTTTTTTTTTTGGTCCAAATTGAAGAGTGATGAGAAGATTGTAGGCTGACTGTTGTAGAATAAGAGCCTCCACTGATCCCCATATATACACCAGCTTTTGTGATATATAAGAACTCTGATAAAATTTAATGGGAAATTATAACAACTATTAAGATAAGTAAGAAATTTTTAAAAAGCCATTGCCTTTGTTCCCTTGAAATGAGTGGCTCTGGTTAGCAAGATTATTCAATTTGAAATAATTAGGTTTCTGGTTCCTGTAATTTAGGCCTTACCTGTCACTGCAAATTATCTAAATTATTATATATATATACATATATATAAAAAATTATGTCATGTCAATAAGACTAAATATTTTTCAACATTTACATTCAAAGATTTTATTTTCTAAAAAACTCTAATACACTGGTAATACTTAGCCAAAAGTTTTTAAAAAGATATTCACATAATTATTTTTACCACAGGATATTGCTTATATCACACTTTGGTGAGATTACGGATATAGATTTCTTTTAAACTCTTATCTTATGCGGTTGAATATCCTTGTTGTCAGAGAAATTTTAAGAGACCATCCAACATGCTACTAAATAACATAATAGCTGGGTTGCAGAGATATTTTAATCTGCTGTGACTGTGTGCTTGTGCCATAACCTTCCAGATCTTACTAAATCTAGCCTTGACTGTAGGGAATTCATCTGATTCCATTATTTAGATAAGTAGAATTTTATAGCCATTAAAAGCAAAGCAATAATTCCTTTCACTGAAGTTGAGCCTAAGATACTGTTTAATACATTTAATTACAACAAAATTGAGTCCTGGGACACTGCTAGCCCACTGATGGACTTCAAATGTTATTATTAATTTAATAATAATTTTTATTGAGTACTTATTCCCTATTCTGTGCCAAGCACTAGACTACATATTCAACATACTTTATCTTGTTTAGCTCTCTAAATAACCACAGGAAGTCAGTACTATTTGTGTTCTACATGGACATAGTAGAAAAAGAGGTTCAGAAAGGTTGTGTAATTTTCCCAAGATCACACACAGTTGTTCTTAGAGACAGAATTACATCTAGGGCCTATCTAAGGCCATATTATGATACATTGAAATGGACGCGTTCTCTATCCCAAACCAGATAACCCTGGAGCTAACCTGACTATAGGATAAAACTTAACTCTTTTTAGCTACTCAGTCTCTAACAATTTGCTGAAATAAGATGTGCTTATGGGCATTGCCTGTGGTAGTTTTAATTGTTCTTTATTATTCAAGGGTAAAAGAGGGCCAGCATATGACTGTCACCGCAGATGTGCAGGTGGATAGGCAACGTTCACTCACACATCCAATCATCTACTATTTATTAAGCACTGCTCTGTGTCAGGCATTGTTCTAGAGTGAAGAACAAAACAGCTTGGGCTTCATCCTCTTTGAGCTTCCTGTCAAACGGATGGGACAAACATAAAGTAAATGAACTACAAATGTATCAATGTAAAAAGTACTTTGGGGGTGGTTGGGAAATCTGGTTTCTCTGAAGGAAATAGTTGGTTATTCTGTATTAGGAAGTCAGGCTCTACAAAGAAAGGGCATTGAAACTGAAACCATTATCGGCATACCCTAGAAATAGTTGCTTATTCTGTATTAGGAAGTCAGGCTCTACAAAGAAAGGGCATTGGAATTGAAACCATTATTGGCATACCCTAAAAGAGGGTCAGACGAAGAGACTACGTATATCCCTTCATTCAACAAATATCTTCTGTGGACTTGCTGTGTGCAAAGCACTGTGTCCGGTGCAAGACCTACACTGGTGAACAATGCAGAAATCTGGTCCGATCTCTGTAGAGTTTCTGGTCTCATAAAAATGTCAAATCTGATGTCTCACTGAAGCTGTAGGAAATGACTCTAGAAAAAAAAGCCATTTAATTTAAAAAGAGAAAGAAGTCAGTGAATGTAAATACCTGTGTTAGTAATGTGTTTTGTTTTGTTCTGTTTTGTTTTGTTTTTGCCAGTCAGTTAAGAAGAGTACTTGAGACATATTCAGCCCCAAAACTATGAATCACAGTGTTATGCCTAGAAAACATTAGTATCATTAAGTTCTCAAAAAAAAAAATAGTTTTGAACATGCCATACTCATTCAATTCAGAAAGAAAATAAATGATCATGTTTCTAAAAGTGAAATCTACCCTATGTCTGGGTGTTGGACAGCACCCAGACATAGTTTTCCTACAGGTGGTGCTGTGCAGCTGAATTACTTTAGGTTGACTTAAGTGGTGGATTTACTTCAAACCGCAGACCTAGAGGCATGTTAGTGAATCATTTTGGTCAGCCTAAACATTAGCCATCATGGATAACTTTCCCCATACTGCTGTGTTGGACAAGAGTGGTCTTATGATTGATGTCATATTTAAGATGCTGAGAAAAAACTCCATTATCTATTCTTTTGACCTACAACTTCATCTCAGATGGCATTTGATAGATATCTATGATCTTCCTTATCGCCAAACAATATAATACATGTTTTCTTAATTTTGTCTTTAAGAAAAAAAAAATCCCTGCTTATGATGATCATATAGAGTCAAGGGTTCACTTTCTCTCTAGAGATTTTAAACACAGAGTATTGCCTTCAAAGAGTGCGCCTCTGGCCTTTCTGTTTGTTGAAGCAGCAATTGATGCTCAACTCTCGTTAAGTATTTTTGAAACAAATAAACCAGCCAGATAATCAACAACAACAAAACAAAAACATACTCTAGAAACAAATTGCCCAAGAGTTATTAGGAAGCCACCTCCTTTCTTGAGAAAACACTGTCTAGATCCTCTAAAGCCAGCCCTGAGGAAAGAATCCCCTTCAGCAGTGAGGCAGGGTCAAGGTCCTGACACTGACTTTTAGGTTCACTGCCACTCCTGTTTTCCTTCTTGGGTATTTCTCTCTAATTCCTGCTGCCACCACAGTCCCAATCTAAAGGATACTGCTCCTTTTAACAATCCATGCCAGGTATAGCCCAAATCTTCACTTAAAGTCTAGCTAAGACCAGCCCAGGACATTTAAGAAAATGCTAAGAGTTTTTTTTTTTTTTTTTTTAAAGATTTTATTTATTTATTTGACAGAGAGAGAGAGATCACAAGTAGGCAGAGAGGCAGGTAAGAGAGAGGGGAAGCAGGCTCCCCATGGAGCAGAGAGCCCAATGCGGGGCTTGATCCCAGGACCCTGGGATCATGACCCGAGCTGAAGGCAGAGGCTTTAACCCACTGAGCCACCCAGGCACCCCTAAGAGTTTTAAACAATTAAGGGAAAGAGGCTGAGACAGAAACCTGTAACCAGATCTCCTGGGTTCAAGACCCATCCCACCCCAGCCCTGGGTCTGTCTCCTTGTGTCAGACACCATCTTTGTACCCACCATCCCAGAATACATTCCAAAACATCTCAGCTCCTGACATAAGAAATCCAAGATAACAAATTAAGGAGAGTATTGTCCAGTGTTCTGGTGTCCAATCTCAGGTTAGACCTCTTCCCTGGGACTAAAACCTGAGCTCACCATCCTTGTCAGAGTACATGCTGCTCCCAACAGAGAATGAGACCTTAACTTCAGGCCAAATAAGACAACCACCTATGAATACACTCTAATAATATTCATACAAGTGGTACTGGTAAAAAAAAAAAATTAGGAAGACTATTTCACCCCCCAAAAAAGGGCTATAAGATGAAGGAAGAGACAGATTATTGGGCACTGCCCATTTTCTGAGTGTGTTCAAAGAAGCAAGGTATCTTTAAGGGAATGCCTAGCCATCATGGCCCAATTCTTTGGTGGTGGTTCTCTTCAGGTGGGATAAAGTGGGGGAAAGATGAGCCATCTGGGGGCCTTGCTTATGCACACAGCCTGGGCCAGTAAACTGTGGATTTCAAGGAAAAGTTGAAAGTCTGGAACAAGTCTCTTTGTGTCTCTGCAAGACAGTGATGTTGGCTAATACAGGCACATTCTACCCTACTCACTATGTCCCCAGATGTCTTCACTCAAAACAAAAAATTTGAGTAATACCGATTTCCAAATATATCTCCGGACACAGCTAAAATTAACCCCAGAGAATAGACTCGCTGAAAAAATTAGAGGTAAGTGAGTCCCTGGATGCATCCAGGATGCAACATGGTGTTTGTTTCCTTAAGGACAAGACTTCTATGCAGGGAAGAGATCAGGCCATCAGTGAGGAGCAAAAATCATCTTTTATCCCACTCTATATCTTCTCCCTGCAATCCACCAGGTGTTCTGTATATCAGAAGTCAGGCTCTACAAAGAGAGTAAAGAGAGAACGGACAGTTACTCAACTTCTCAGATTTTCAGAGGCTATAGCATTACTCATCAAAAGAGTGTGTAGGTTCCATGATGATCCCCATAAGGCAAGCTTCCTAAGATAGTTCCAATGCTCTCCACAGAAAGGGAGGATGGTTATGTACATATATTTCTATGTAGAAGGTTTACATGAAATAATTTCCATTTTTTAAAAGTTTAGATAGGAGATACTGACAGGAGATCTGATATAGAAAATAGGTCAACTAAACATTAACAAGATCCTAAGAGGAATAATAAAGCCAAACCACATTGGCTAAGGACCATAGCATGATATTCCAACAGATAACTAACAATAACAGAGCCCAGTGGATTCTGGAAGGCAACATGACTTTGCATGGTTTCCATTGTGTTCTGCAGCTCTCCACTCAAAACATCTGAAGTTATTCTGCAAATCTAACATAGAAAAGGCCTCTTTTCTCCTTTATGTGGGTCTGTGAAAAACTACGATCTCAATGCCAGAGAGGATAACTATATTAACAACTTAGTTTCTAAGAGACAAGAAATGAAGACATTCTCTGATCTTGACCAATTTCACAAGTGGAATGTGTGTCATCCAGCTAAACTCTGATAACCAAATGGCTTTGCCCATTCTCCTTTTAAACACAAAGTGGAGAATGTCAGAAAGATAAACTTCATCGAAATAGAAACTTCTTTTGTGGTTCTTCACTTAAGTCAAATGAGATCAGTATTGTTGGTATTATAAGGAATTGGTACTTAAAAAGTACTGTGAATATGAATGTTTTTATCATCATCTGATATTAGAAAAATGGTGAATTTCCATGTTACCATCAAAAAATTGATTAATGAAGTATTCTGGAAGGTATATATAAGGCAATATATAAGCCAATAGATGTAAGGACTTTTGGCAGTAGACATTATACTTATAAAGTATTGTTTTATTATCATCATTATGTATTGGTATGATTTAAGAACAGTACTGATTTCCCTGGGTACTGACTGAAATTTAAGTAGATACTAATTAATAAAATACATTTTAACAGTGTCTCCACGGGAAATTCACATAATATTTATTTCCCAGGCCTAGGTCCAAAACTAGTTGGGAACATCTTGGAAAAGGATATGGCCCACTCATTACTCATGCTACTTACTCCCTACAGATCTGTCTTCCAACTACCAACTAGCTAAATTTCTTCTTGGCTTGTAAAAACTGAGGAGTTCACAGCCTCAGGAAATGCAGTTGTAGGCTGTGTGTGTGCTGGGGGTGTTGAAGCAAGGTAGCTATTTTCCTCAGTTAAAACAGTCTTAAAAAAACAAAGGCAAAACAACTTTGGTTGCAACTTATTGAGTCCTAAGTATTTTCAAAGGGCCAAATCAGATCATCACCACTCAGGCAACCCCTTCCCATTCTCCCCTGCAGAAGTTTCTCCTCACTTGGTACCTTTTAAATTTTAAATTCTTGGTACCTTTAAATTCTATATCCATACCCATCCCTGTCTGGACACAGCTGTCATACAAGGGGGTTGGGAGGGGCACAGGTTACAGGAATCCATAGCTGAACCTTTCCCATATTAAAAAAAATAATAAAAAAAGATGAAAGAAAAAGAAGTGTTACTCTGTATTAAAGGCATATAGGACCCTTCTTTCTATTTGTATGACATGACTTTGGCATTCAAAGATGAGGGTGATGACTAACACCCCAACCCATCACAGAGGCTTGGGGCAATCCCAACACAACCAAAAGCACTCTTTTTCCTGCTTTTCATTCTTAAAGTTTAGTGTAAATAACTCCTTGCAGTCAGGATCATGCAATGAAATCAGAAACTAAGGGGTCCTAAACGCACACACCCTTCTAACAAAAAGAGAAGTTCACAAAGATGTTTCACTCATTAGGCCACCTCTGATTTTAGGCTGTGGACTACTTCCCACCAGGCAGTGGGGAAAATGTAGTCTTCAAAACTCAACCATGAATAAAGAGGGCATCACAGCATAAAGGAACGGCGGAGTGAAGGAAGGGGTTTCCAATCACAATCTGTTCATGTCACACACTGTTTCAGTCCCATTCCACCTCCCTAAATCTTTACATTCCATTTCTAATGAGTATCTTCAGTGCCCATTACCTCTGAACAGCCACATCTCAGAATAAAAAGCAAGACTGTGAACATAAGATTAACCCATAAGTTATCTGACCATCAAAGTCTCACATATTTAGCACAACAAAATTCCAGGGGTTTTACAGAGCTTCATAAATAGTCAAGTAAGACTGGACCTGTCCAATATGGGCATTTCCATAAGATGAAAGGAACTTAGACCCCAGCTCTGTCACAGGCTCTTGCATACCCTTGAGCAAGTCCATTTGCTTTCCTGAATGGGTCTTCACTTCTGTAGAAATACATAGACTAGACTAAATTGTCTCCAGGGTTCTTTCCAGTTCTGAAATCCTATGACCTGTAATTATTTTATGGGTGGTATATTTCAATACTTAGCAGAAATTAGAAATGTCAAGAAAAAAATCCTCTTCTTTAAACATTTCCAAAACTTGGAACTCTGATTTCATAATAATCTTAAAGGCTTAGAAACCTGCCCACACTCCCAAGTTTATGTCTTTGTCAACCAAGGATGGAAGAACTGGAAGAAGTTTGGTTTGAGCAAATCTCAGTTTACAATTTTTTTTTTTTTTTTTTTTGCCCAGGAGGGTCCTATTTTTGCTTAATCTGTTTTACCGATGTTAATTTTGAGGAAAATATGGTCCAATTGTTCCTGAGCCATTTTGAAATTAAACAAAATACAATTTAGTTCCAGTTATTTTCTATCTAACCCAGACTCTATAACCTCATTTATCTTTCAACTAGGCATTCCTTTAGCAGTGACTAGATACCAATATTGAAAAGGCCGAAATGTGGTTTTAGACATGGAGCCCAGGGAGTTTGAAAAGACTCTAAATTTGCCCCAAATTTCTCTCTTAACTCAGACTACTTGGTAAGCTTCTACTGGGAGCATGACTGTTACCGTGGCCTAACTATAAAGTTTATTTTAAGAACATGTGACCTAGTCTGTCTTTCTTTTTTACAGATAATCTCCTACTTGGTCTTCATAAGGACATGAACTTTTCTTGGGACCTCCATACCATCCTACTATCACCGTCTGTCTTCCTTGAAACTCCATGGAAGTGACAGCACATGACAGATGTGTTCATCCTAAATTCCTATAGAGGTGAACTCATTAACCAACATTTACCAGAGCAGGGATATTATGTGTCTGGTTCCAAATGAGCTCTCCACTGGCAAAGTGAGAGCCTAGCACAAAGGAAGCTCACAAAAGTTATTTGTAGAGTGAACACTCCCCATGATGAAGTGATACACACTAGAATAAATGAATAAGACATATGAGAAGAATAAAAGCATCATTTCAGACCTTTCAGATTGGGCTTTAGGACTTTTCCCAGAAATAATTATTTTCTGGAAAAATAGATTATCTGACTCCCGTATTTTTTTCATTTATTAAATTTGAATGAGAAGCATCCCAAGAATCATATGCATCATAAGAAGTTATGGCTAGCTTAACTAAAAGAGATGGATAGCTGTCAAATTCTGTAATACCTGCCATAATTTTATCAACAATGAGTTAATTCTGTAGCTGAATTAACCAATAATTAGAAAAAACACCCATTTTGACTATTTTTCTCGATTGAATTGAATTTTGCTAGTTGTTTTAACATCCTGCCAACATAAACAAAATCACCTTATTGGAACATACCTTTTTTTTCCCCCTCGCTCCATAGGTTCTGCCTTTAGTTAGCACTCATTCGTCCAATAAATAAATGGAGGAGGGTTTCCTATACCAGGCCCTATTCTAGGCTCTGGGGAAACAGCAGAGAACAAGGCAGAGATAGTCCCTGCCCTTGTGAAACATATATTTGAGCAGAAAGAGATGACTAATAAATAAACAATTACATAAATAAGACAACGTTGGAGAGTTAAAGGTGAAAGAACCAAGTAAGAGAGGCTAGTGGCAATGGGCAGTCACTGTAGAGTGTATGGTCAGGGAGGCCTCACTGAGGAAGGAATGGGGTGAGGATAACTGACAGGTGAGCAGTCAACCTACACAAAGATCTGGGAGAATGGCACCCCAGGCAGAAGGAATAGCAGAGGCCAACCATGAGGCAGAAAGAAACATTGAGTATTTGAGGGATGGAAAAGACCAGTAGGGAAGACGAAGGTAGTACAGGAAGAGGATGACAGCATCCAGGGCTGGGTCTGGGATGGAACCCACTGCTGAGTTTGAAGCTAGAGGGTGACAAATGTGATTTGTTTCTAAGGGATCCCCCTGACTCTGGCGAGGATGGAATATAGGAGGGTGTAGGAGGTTTTTTTGCTGCCCAGGTGGGCCAAGAGGTCACAAACCTGAGTGGTGGCCATGGGGACAAAGCAAACAGGTAAGAAAGAGATCTCAGTAAAGGCAGGAAGACTTTCTGGCTGATTGACTGCAGGGAGTGAGAGAAAATGCTGGGTGATGCCTTATTGAAATTAATGAGATCTACTAATTAGGAGAGCATTTTACCATAAACAAATTATTAAGCACTTTTCCTGCCATTATCACTGTCCTGCCTTTAGGAATAAGGCTTAAAGATCATTAAAAAGGCATCTGACAGGAGTCAGGGGACCTCTAATAACTTTCTAACCATGGGGAAGGGAACTGCAGAAGTCATGCTATAATAATATGTCACATTTATAAAGCACGTTGCTGTTTACAAAGTGCTTTCATATCCATGGTCTCCCTCATACCCTTTTTTTTTCTTCAATTTATATGACATTTCCATTGAATGGGGTGGTTTAGTAAGCTGGTACATTCAGGTAACAAAAACCGGATTCTGATGAAGAGTTTGTTGACATTCCATTGCTTATTATAATTTTTTTTTCTTCTGAAACCTTGCGTGATGACAAGAACTATTCTTCTAACAGAAACAGTTTTCAGTTATTTAAAGGAAACATTTTCCCATTATCTTTTTGTTTCAGTGCTATTCCATAGGTCACCATGACCAGATTTACAAATAAGATTCAGAGTATAAAGAATTCCAGCATCATAAAAAAAAAAAGAATTCCAGCATCATGAAAGTTTTGAAATGATCACGTTTTTTGCCAAATGAAAAGGAAATTCAGATTGTTATGCGTGAATTAATTAGGGCCATAACCTCCCAGGCCTGCACAGGGATCAAAGCTGGCTTCTGCCCCAGAGCAGGCTGAGAGCGGGAACTGTATGCAAACAAGGGCTGTGATCTTTTCAAGTGCATGGTCATGCTGCTGTCTCAGCCAGAGAGAGCACCGGACACCCAGCCCCAGAGCCTTGTATAGAGGGACTGGTGTCTGCTCCCCCAAAAATGAAACCAAGCAAGGTGCCCCAACCCAACTGTGATGTCCTCCTAGGTGAAGTACAGACAGCACAATGGCTTCAGGAAAGTGGAGACCATCAGGATATGCCTGCTGGGCTTTCCCTTTCCATAAGAAATCTCAGAATAAAGTAGAAAGGGCAGGGACTTCAGAGAGCATTGACAAGGATAAGAATGCTGGCTTCATGATGAGCATCCAGCCTCTTCTGTGCAGTGGAGACAATCCACTCCCTCAAAACGTTAATGGGAGGATGGAAATAAAAAAGATAAAACAGATATGCTAATGATTATTGTGAACATCACTAAACTTACCAAAGAGAATCTCTGTTAGACATGCATGAAAAATAAGCAGAGGACTATTGATAAATATCCTCATTGGCCACTCTGCAAGTCACTTGAACGATCATTTACTAAACTATGGTCCTAGGCACAGTGAAGATAAAAAAGATGTTGTCCCTTCCCTCACATTTTTGTTTCCTGAGGTACATACCTGGTTATAATTCAAGAAACTATGATAAATATGTACAGAAACATAGGTAAGTTTCTTGAGACAATAGAGCCTAAGGGAGACAGTCATCCTGGCTGAGGACTTAAGAAGGCTTCATGGAGCTGGTGGCAGTGAAGAGGGAGAAGTGTTTCAATAAAGTGGGTTGGAGGAGAAGACCAGCAGCAAAGGCACGAAAGTTGAAATTGTGAGACCTTAGAGGAACAAAGTTAAAGATAGAGGCAGTTTGATGGGGAGATGGGCTTGAATGTAGCTAGAATTCTAGTTAAGAATGAGACTGAGCCAGAGAGCTCCAAGTCCCCCCAAAATCTCTCCAAGATACAACTCAGTTCTCAGTAGAAATGTAGGTGGAAGAGTTCAGGCTCATAAAGAATGTTACTCTTTGACTTGCATAAAAACAACCAAGCAATAAAGTCTACCACTGGGTTCTCAGTGATGGTTCCAGGGAATACACATGCCATCCAGAATCATCCTGAGCCAGAGCTATGGCTAGAGCTGAGCCAGGGCAGAGGGTAGCTGAACTCTGCTTCACAAGGTGGGCTGCCTAAGGTAGATTCCCATAGACCCAAAAACCATTCTCTTCTCATCACCCATGGGATATTTTAGACTTTATGCTAATAAAATAAAGATGCTTTGTGCTCAAAATTTTCAGATTATTTTATATTAATTTTTTAAAAGATTTTATTTATTTATTTGACACACAGAGAGAGAGATCACAAATAGGCAGAGAGGCAGGCAGAGGGGCAGGGGAAGCCAGCTCCCTGCCAAGCAGAGAGCCCAATGCAGGCCTCCATCCCAGGACCCTGGGATCATGACCTGAGCCAAAGGCAGAGGCTTAACCCACTGAGCCACCCAGGCTCCCCTAGATCATTTTAAAAGGGCAAAGATCACCAAAGTCATCTGTTCCACCTTCCCCCTCTCATGAATGAAAAACATAGAAGAGGAGAAGGGGGAAGGGGGTGGGGGGACAGAGAGAGAAAGAATGCACCAGAAACAACAACAACAACAGCAGCAGCAGCAAAAACTGCATTTGGTGACAAAAGATAAGGAGAACCAAAAGGTAGGGAGAAGGCAAGCTCCTGATACTAATAAGATAGAACAAAAACAGGAAAGGGAGGGAAAGGAGAGAAAGAGGGAACAGGTTTCAAAGGAAATAAGAAACAGAGAGCAGGGAATTAGCAGATATGGAGGAGAGTTTGCATTGAGCTCTGGAGTCTGCACAGGGAGCAACAAGGGGAAAGGAGAAGACATAGGAAAATAAAGGAATGGAGATTCTAAGACATGTAGGGATTGGGGGTCTCCACTCAATCTTCTGCAGATTGCCTGGCCTTTGTCACCTTCCCTGGTCGGCCAGGTGACAGCCTGCCTCAGAGTTCCTGGCCTGTTCCTGGACCACGATCTTTCCCCTCAGTCCCAAGCCCCAGTCTCCATCCGCCTGAGCTCCAGAAATGGCCCAGCATAGTCAGTTGTACAATCTCCACTGGATTGGAAAGAGATTTCCCACAGAGCCAAGGAAGCACTGGTTTCCCAGGCTGGATACTGGACCAAAGGGAGACTGGTGAGCTGCTGCTATAGGGGCTGCTACCCTACCATTGTGGCTGCCTCCCTCATCTCCACCTCCTCTCTCATACTCCTGCTGGGGTCCCAGCCCTGCACTTGAGAAGAGGAAAATGGGACACATTCCAACACTCTCAGGAGGACACCAGCAGTCGGGTTTTTCTGGAGCTTTCTAAAAATTAGCAGCAATTACTCAGAGAATTCTGCTCAATTATCACAAGCCCCTTTGTCATCATCTTCAAGACTACAGACACCAGGTGGCTTTCAAGAACCACTTCTTCATTACTTCATGTTGTCTAAGCAAGCTGTGAAAATTGGTGATGCTTAATATTCCTCCTCAGGCTCTGAAGAAAGCTCTGGAGAATCTCCCCATGGGCAGAAAAAGACACGTACCTATAAAATTTTGCATGCATTTTGGGGGTTTTGCTTTCCTCTAGCCCCCTACCCTATCCATGGACCTCAGAGAGTCCACTGATTCCAGATTAAGATTCCCTGATCTATAACTGCTTTCCAGAAACCTCTGATTTCTTATTTCGGACATGGAGGATAGCATTGGAAAACGCTCAGGACTGCAGCCCAAATAAGAGGTACTGCTAAGCCAGGAGGAAGAGTTTATTAGCCTCCTTTATGGTTTAACCAGTTTGTAACTCTGCTGCAACCAAAAAAATCACAAGAAAACAACGCATCATGTAGACTCCCAGACAGCAAATTTCCTTTCCTTGATGCTTGGAAGTCTGGAAAAAAAAAAAGTATGTATTGCCTTAAGAATGATACAATTTGGGCTGTTTACTGGACTGGCTAAATCTTTAAAGAAAAAATGTGTATTAATGTAAACAGAGTATATAAACCAGACCCAGGCTATTTTATAATTATATTTGCTTCTGACTAATCATATTCACTTTCTACTGAAAAATACTTAATACTTCATAACACTTCAGAACAAGAATTTGCTTTCAACATGAAGGTATTGCTGTCACTGCCTATTTTTTCCTTGCTTTGTGATTACAAGTGCTGATCACAGCTCAGATAGCTGTAAAATATAAACCTGCTATCATAGCTTGCATGTAATTAGTTCTAAATGTGTGGCCTATTTACAATAGCAAGCTGTACATTAGGCACCACAAACACTTAAAATGCCAGATACTGCCACACTTTTATGACAGTCATTAACTGAGTCACAGCAGCAAATATCTAATGTGACAGTTACATTAACATAAAGCTCTGCTGATAAAGAAGCATGTCTTATAATTTGCATTGCATGATGCAACACTGACTGTATACTCTGACAATGATGGTCTTCTACTTGGTCCAGAAAGCCTTGAGGCAACAGTTTCTGAACCCTCTCCCTGTTGGCAAGTGAAGGAGAAATATTTTCATTCTGATGATTGAACATCACCTACTTCTGAAAAATACATCTCTTACCTAGGCACACTTGACACATACCTGTGGGTTTCTGATTGATCTAAATGATAGAACATTTCTTTCAGTACAACAGTAATTTGAAGAGAGGTTTCAATTCAATGACTTGTTTCAAAAGAAGGTGCCAGGGGGAGAAATCAGAGAGAGAGATGAACCATGAGAGACTATGGATCCTGAGAAACAATCTAGGGGTTTCAGCGGGGAGGGGGGCGGCAGTAACAGAGTGATGGGTTTTGAGGAGGGCACATGCTGTGATGAGCACTGGGTGTTATACTTAACTAATGAATTACTGAACACTAAAAAGAAAAAAGAGAGAGAGAGATGTCAGGATCAGAGTGATGGTTTGGTGGTAGTAAACACAATTATATGTAAGATTTAAAATATATCCCCCATCCTCCTGGATATACCAAAGATCAACCATATTACTTATTTAGCCTTCTTGCTTCTAATTCTAGAAATGGGAACTTGGTATCCAAGTTCTTAATTACCCAACTTCTAAAGATGTCCCCATAATTCAATTCCAAATATATTTGTTCCATTTATTGTTTCCAGAAGAATTATGTAACAAAACCATAATTACCAATAATACTTGGGTTCAAACATATTTTGTGTTAACTGTGGAAATACAATGCTAACCCAGCCTTCTCTTTGGTACTACTTGATTTTTTTCTATCCATGATGAACATTTTCTGATAGTAATTGTCACTGTTGGACATTAGTAAGCACACTTAGCACACCTGAGATGTAGGAATTGACTTCACTTAGAGGCAATGATAAATAGTTTATACAAAGTGACCCATTTGTGGGCTTAGAGAACATGTCACAAATCAAGACAAGATGAACAGTATCTCTTTCCACATATGGCAGAAATGTACCACCTGTCCTGCATCTCAGGAACACTTCTCTCTTACCAGTTTACAGTAGGAGTTGCAAATCTAGAGACCTACTGAGATTACTCAATAACACTGGTGAGTGAAATGGGCCAAATGTAATACAACATGAAATAGTACAGTTTGTGGAAAAATGAAAAGCAATCTAAAATAAGCAGTTCTATACAAATGAAGCAGATGTCGCTATTTAGGAGAGCAAGACCAGAGTTGTAGACCCATTAATTGTTTGAAATGCAGGAAGCCCAGTTTTATGTGAAATCACCCAAATTTTCAATGTTGGCATCCAATTTATTTGGTTTGTGTCTGTGGGCACAGTTGGGTCTGCTGATCATAAGTTTGCAAGTGTAGTCTATGGTATTTAAGAAACAGATACTCCAGGAGAGAGGCAAGATGGTGGAGGAATAGCAGACTGAAATGACATCAGATCCCAGGAGTTCAACTAGATGGGTATCAAACCATTCCAAACACCTACAAACTCAACAGGAGATAGAAGAGAAAAAGAGCAGCAATTCTAAGAACAGAAATTTGACAACTTTCTGGAAGGTAGGACATGCGGAGAAGTGAATCCAAAGTGATGAAAAGATAGACCTCAGGGGGAGGGGCCAGCTCCCAGCAAGCAGCAGAGCAGTAGAGCACAAAATCAGAACTTTTAGAAGTCTGCTTCACTGAGGGACATCACTCCAGAAGCTAAGTGGGGGTGAAACTCTCACAGGGACAGTGTGGTATCAGGTCCTGTGGGGTCACAGAAAGATCAGGGATGTCTGAGTGTAACAGAGCTCGCAAGTATCAGTGGGGAAACCAACTGCAGAGATGGAATCAGAGACTGAGCTTTCAGCTCAGGGTTACCTTAAACCATGATCCAAGGCACCATCAGACCACTACATTTTGAGCAGGGACCCCACAAGTGGCAGATCCAGGAAGACTCACCTTCCTGCTCCAGGAGGAACAGCATGGAAGGAATCTGCTGGGTTTGGATACTCCAAACTGGGCCATGTGCCAGAGATAGAAACGCTTGGCCACAGGCTGTGTGAGCATGGAGTGAGGCCAGAGACCAGGGAGACAGGAGAGATTGACTGCTTTTCTCTGAAGGCCCACTGAGGAATGGGGCCCAAGCTCTCGGCAACTCCAGGCTGGAGATTGGGAAGCCGCCATTTTCATTCCAGTCCTCCAAAGCTCTACAGAAAGCATTCAGGGAACAAAAGCTCTGAGAACACACCTGAGCAGATAACTTAGCCCGGCCCCTGGCAAGGGTCGTGCAATTCCACCTCAGGCAAAGACATTTAAAAAACTGCAACAGACACCTCCCACAGAAGATCAGCAGCAAAATCCAGCCAAAAGAAAGCTCACTGATCAAGGAGAAGAGCCGAACTCCGGAGCTAACTGAAAGCAATGCATGGAATTCATGGCTTTTTCTCCATGATCCTTTAGTCTTGCAAAGTTAATTTTTTTAATTTTTTTTTTTCTTATTCTATTTTTTTTAACTTTTCCTCTTTCTTCTTTTAGAGTTTTTAAAACTAGTTTATCTTAACAATACCTTTCTTTTAAAAAAATCTTTTTAAACCTTCATGTTATAGTCATATTTTGTCCCTTCATTGTATTTAACATTATTTTTTGTATACATATAAGTTTTTTTTTCTAAAAAATTTTGGGATACAATTTCTTCTAATAGATCAAAACACACCCTAATCTAGCACATGGTTTTGCTCTAGTCTCCAGCCTGAGCACATCCCCTCCTCCTTTTTTTCTTTTTCCAACCGACTTATCAATTCCTTTTCTTAGATTTTTTTTTAATTTTCATCTTTACAGTCATATCCCATGCCTTCATCATGTTTACACTTGTTTTTGTGTGTGTATATATATATATATGTGTGTGTGTGTGTATGTTTTTATTTCTTTAAAATTTGGGGGGATAATTTCTTCTAAGAGACCAAAATACACCCAAAATGAAGTGGGTGGCTTTGTTCTATTCACCAGTCTAATATATATATATTTTATTTTTTATTTTTTCTCCCCCCAGTTTTGGATCTCTTCTGATTTGGTTAGTGTTCATTTTTCTGGGGTCTTTGCCACTCTTTTAGTATTTTATTCTCTCATTCACATATTCTTATCTGGATAAAATGACAAGATGGAAAAACCCACCACGAAAAAAGAAGAGGTAGTATCGATGGCTAGGGACCTAATCAATACAGACATTAGTAATATGTCAGAACTAGAGTTCAGCACGATGATTCTCAAGGTGCTAGCTGGGCTCAAAAAAGGCATGGAAGATAATAGAGAATCCCTGTCTGGAGAAATAAAATCCCTTTCTGGAGAAATAAAAGCACTAAAATCTAACCAAGCTGAAATAAAAAAAGCTATTAATGAGGTGCAATAAAAAGTGGAGTCTCTTACTGCTAGGATGAATGAAGCAGAAGAGAGAATTAGTGATATAGAAGACCAAATGATGGAGAATAAAGAAGCTGAGCAAAAGAGAGACAAACAACTACTGGACCATGAAGGGAGAATTTGAGAGATAAGTGATACCATAAGACGAAACAATATTAGAATAATTGGGATTCCAGAAGAAGAAGAAAGTGAGAGAGGGTCAGAGGTATGTTGGAGTGAATTATAGTAGAGAATTTCCCTAATATGGCAAAGGGAACAAACATCAAAATCCAGGAGGTGCAGAGATTCCCCCTCAAAAATAAAAAAAAAATGGGTCCACACCCCGTCATCTAATAGTAAAACTTACAAGTCTTTTTTTTTTTAAAGATTTTTATTTATTTGACAGAGAGAGAGAGATCACAAGTAGGCAAAGAGGCAGGAAGAGAGAGAGAGGGAAGCAGGCTCCCTGCTGAGCAGAGAGCCTGATGTGGGGCTCGATCCCAGGACCCCGAGATCATGACCTGAGCTGAAGGCAGAGGCTTTAACCCACTGAGCCACCCTGGTGCCCCAAAACTTACAAGTCTTAACGACAAAGAGAAAATCCTGAAAGCATCCCAGGACAAGAAGTCTGAAACATACAATGGTAGAAATATTAGACCAGCAGCAGACTTATCCACAGAGACCTGGCAGACCAGAAAGAACTCGCATGATATATTCAGAGCATTTAATGAGAAAAATATGCAGCCAAGAATACTATATCCAGCTAGGCTATCATTGAAAATAGAAGGAGAAATAAAAAGCTTCCAGGACAACAAAAATTAAAAGAACTTGCAAACACCAAACCAGCCCTACAGGAAATATTGAAAGGGTTCCTGTAAGCAAAGAAAGAGCCTAAAAGTAGTAGACCAGAAAGGAACAGAGACAGTATACAGTAATAGTCACCTTACAAGCCATACAATGGCACTAAATTCATATCTTTCAATTGTTACCTTGAATATAAATGGGCTAAATGCCACAATCAAAAGACACAGGGTATCAGAATGGATAAAAAACAAAACCCCATCGATATGCTGTCTCCAAGAAACTCATTTTAGACCCAAAGTCACCTCCAGATTTAAAGTGAGGGGGTGGAAAACAATTTACCATGCTAATGGACATCAAAAGAGAACTGGAGTGGCAATCCTTATATCAGATAAGTTAGATTTAAGTCAAAGACTATAATAAGAGATGAGGAAGGACACTATATTATATTCAAAGGGTCTGTCCAACAAGAAGAGCTAACAATTTTAAATATCTATGCCCCTAACATGGGAGCAGCCAACTACATAAACCAATTAATAACAAAATCAAAGAATTGACATTAATATTGACAATAATACAATAATAGTAGGGGAATTTAACATGCCCCCTCACTGAAATGGACAGATCATCCAAGCAAAAGATCAACAAGGAAATAAAAGCCTTAAATGACATACTGGACCAGATGGACATCACAGATATATTCAGAAAATTCCATCTCAAAAGAAAGAATACACATTCTTCTCTAGTACATATGGAACATTCTCCAGAATAAATCACATTCTAGGTCACAAATCAAGTCTCAACTGGCCCAAAAAGATTGGGTTCATTCCCTGCATATTTTCAGACCACAATGCTCTGAAGCTAGAACTCAATCACAAGAGGAAAGTTGGAAAGAACTCAAATACATGGAGGCTAAAGAGCATCCTACTAAAGAATGAATGGGTCAACCAGGAAATTAAAGAGGAATTGAAAAAATTAATGGAAACAAATGAAAATGAAAACACAACTGTTCAAAATCTGTGGGACACAGCAAAGGCAGTCCTGAAAGGAAATTATATAGCAATACAAGCCTTTCTCAAGGAACAAGAAAGGTCTCAAGTACACAACCTAAACCTACACCTAAAGGAGCTGGAGAAAGAACAGCAAAGAAAGCCTAAAGCCAGCAGGAGAAGAGAAATAATAAAGATCACAGCAGAAATCAATGAAAAAGAAACCAAAAGAACAATAGAACAGATCAATGAAACGAAGAGCTGGTTCTTTGAAAGAATTAATAAGATTGATAAACCCCTGCCCAGACTTAATAAAAAGAAAAGAGAAAGAACCCAAATTAATAAAATCATGAATGAAAGAGGAGAGATCACAACCAACCAAAGAAATACAAACAATTATAAGAACATTTTATGAGCAACTATATGCCAGCAAATTGACAATCTGGAAGAAAGGGATGCATTCCTAGAGACCTATAAACTACCAAAACTGAACCAGGAAGAAATAGAAAAACTGAACAGACCCATAACCAGTAAGGAGACTGAAGCAGTCATCAAAAATCTCCCAACAAACAAGGGCCCAGGGCCAGAGGGCTTCCCAGGGGAATTCTACCAAACATTTAAGGAAGAATTAATTCCTATTCTCCTGAAACTGTTCCAAAAAATAGAAATGGAAGGAAAACTTCCAAACTTATTTTATGAAGCCAGCATTACCTTGATCCCAAAACCAGACAAAGACCCAACCATAAAGGAGAATTATAGACCAACATCTTTGATAAACACACATGTGAAAATTCTCACCAAAATACTAGCCAATAGGATCCAACAGTACATTAAAAGGATTACTCACCATGAGTAAGTGGGATTTATTCCTGGGCTGCAATGTTGGTTCAACATCCACAAACCAATCAATGTGATGCAATACATTTAAGAACAAGAACCATATGATACTCTCAATAGATGCTGAAAAAACATTTGGCAAAGTACAGCATCCTTTCTTGATCAAAACTCTTCAAAGTGTAGGGGTAGAGGGTACACGGCTCAATATCATCAAAGCCATCTATGAAAAACCCACAGCGAATATCATTCTCAATGGGGAAAACTGAGAGCTTTTCCGCTAAGGTGAGGAACATGGCAGGAATGTCCAGTATCACCACTGCTATTCAACATAGTACTAGAAATCCTAGCCTCCGCAATCAGACAACAAAAATAAATTAAAGGCATCCAAATTGGCAAAGAAGAAGTCAAACTCTCACTCTTTGCAGATGATATGATACTTTTAGTGGAAAACCAAAAAGACTCCATTCCAAATCTGCTAGAACTTCTACAGGAATTCAGTAAAGTGTCAGTATATAAAATCAATGCACAGAAAGCAGTTGCATTTCTATATACCAACAGCAAGACAGAAGAAAGAGAAATTAAGAACTCAATCCCATTTACAATTACACCCAAAACCATAAGATATCTAGGAAAAAACCTAACCAAAGAGGCAAAGAATCTCTACTCAGAAAACTATAAAGTATTCATGAAAGAAATTGAGGAAGACACAAAGAAATGGAAAAACATCCCATGCTCATGGATTGGAAGAACAAATATTGTGAAAATGTCTATGCTACCTAAAGCAATCTACACATTTAATGAAATCCCTATCAAAATCCCATCCATTTTTTTTTTCAAAGAAATGGAACAAATAATCCTAAAATTTATATGGAACCAGAAAAGACCCTGAGTAACCAGAGGAATGTTGAAAAAGGAAGCCAAAGTTGGTGGCATCACAACTGCAGACTTCAAGCTCTATTACAAAGCTGTCATCATTAAGACATTATGGTACCAGCACAAAAACAGGCACATAGATCAGTGGAACAGAATAGAGAGCCCAGAAATAGACCCTCAACTCTATGGTCAACTAATATTTAACAAAGTGGAAGGAATGTCCAATGGAAAAAAGACAGTCTCTTCAACAAATAGTGCTGGGAAAATGGGACAGCCACATGCCGAAGAATGAAACTGGACCACTTCTTTACACCACACACAAAAATAGACTCAAAATGGATGAAAGACCTTTATGTGAGACAGGAATCCATCAAAATCCTTGAGGAGAACACAGGCAGCAACCTCTTTGACCTCAACCGCAGCAACTTCTTCCGAGAAATATCACCAAAGGCAAGGGAATCAAGGGCAAAAAATGAACTATTGGAATGTCATCAAGATCAAAAGCTTTTGCACAGCAAAGGGAACAGTCAACAAAACCAAAAGACAACTGACAGAATGGGAGAAGATATTTGCAAATGACATATCAGATAAAGGGCTAGTATTGAAAATCTATAATGAACCTACCAAACTCAACACCCAAAAACCAAATAATCCAATTAAGAAATACACAGAGGACATGAACAGACATTTCTGCAAAGAAGACATCCAGATGGCCAACACACACATGAAAAAGTGCTCCACATCATTCAGCATCAGGAAAATACAACTCAAAACTACAGTGAGATACCACCTCACCCAGTCAGAATGGCTAAAATTAACAAGTCAGGAAATGACAGATGTTGGAGAGGATGCAGAGAAAGGGGAACCCTCCTACACTGTTGGTGGGAATGCAAGCTGGTGTAGCCACTCTGGGAAACAACATGGAGGTTCCTTAAAATGTTGAAAAGGGAGCTACCCTATGACCCAGGAATTGCACTACTGGGTATTTACCCTAAGATACAAATGTAGTGATCCAAAGAGGCATATGCACCTGAATGTTTATAACAGCAATGTCCACAATAGCCAAACTATGGAAAGAACCTAGATGTCCATCCACAGATGAATGGATAAATGAGATGTGGTATATATAAACACAATGGAATACTATGCCGCCATCAAAAGAAATGTAATCTTGCCATTTGCAATGACGTGGATGGAACTAGAGGGTATTATGCTGAGCGAAATAAGTCAATCAAAGAAAGACAATTATCATATTATCTCCCTGATATGAGGAATTTGAGAGGCAGAGTGGTGGGTTTGGGGGGGTAGGGAAGGAAAAAATGGAAAAATGAAGCAAGATGGGCTCTCAAGGGAGACAAACCATAAGACTCTGAATCTTACAGAACAGACTGAGGGTTGCCGGGGGGAGGAGGGATGGAGAGAGTGTTTGGGTTATGGACACTGAGGATGGTATGTGCTATGGTGAATGCTGTGACGTGTGTAAGCCTGACGATTCATAGACCTGTACCCCTAGGGTAAATAATACATTATATGTTAATAAAAATCATTAAAAAAAAAAAAGAAACAAATACTCCTCTGTTATTCATGGGGAGCTCCGGATAAGACCTTGAAGTCCCTACCAGCCAGGCCATCCGCTTCTACAGACTGAATTTTGCTGCCACCTTAACTACAACTAATAATTCCCAGTTCTGGTCCTAGAAATCATTCTGAGTCTCATTATTCTCAAGAAGCTGGAATTTAGTTTCATGGGTCAGAGATCTCTGACCATGCTTATAGGCCATATTATAATAAAAACAATAGCTAACATGTATTGAACACCATCATGAATGCCTTATATGTAGTCACCAAAAACCAGTAATGGCAATCACAATTTATGGGTCTTACTTGATGTCAGGCCCTGATCCGTATCCTTCACATGTATTGGCCCATTTAATCCTCTGAACAACCCTATGAGGCAGGCATTGTTATTATCATTCCCCCTACACTGTAATAAGGAAACTGAGGCATAAAGAAGTTAAGAGACTTGCCTGGGAAGGTGCAGTTAAAAGGATGGAACTTGGATTCAAATCCAGTCAATCTCATTCCAGGGCCCATATTCTCACCATATGCCATCCTGCCACTTATTGACAATGACTCAATGACCAAAAATAAGCAAACAAAATACTGACAGCTGAGACCCATGGACCTCCATTCTAGAACTAGAACCATTCTAGTTCTAAATTCTCTAATAGGTATGTAGATGCATGGAAATACTAATAAGCATTAGGAGAAGTAGGGAATAATTTATTATCAACTGATGACATGATGAAGAAGAGAACTGACATTTATTGAGGGCTCTCCATATGCAAGTGATTCACCTACATTAATATCTCATTTAATCTTCACCAAAACATCATGCAGGATATCCTCATCCCATTCTGCACCTGGGGAAACAGAAGATCTCCAGCGGAGGTATGTCTGGAAAATAGAGTCCATTAAGGAAAACCACAGAGAAGACTCCAGAGATTATTCTGAGTGGAAACACATCACCCTATTTAGAACGAGCAATCTTTTCTGATCGTGTCAGTATTTGGCTTTGAACTTATTAATTCCCACTGGGAAGGATTGGGGTGGAAGCAGAGAAGAGTCTATCAGCAACACCAGGGGAGCAGTTCCAAGACACACTTGACCCCACTTCCACTGGAAGATAGGCCGGTATGTAGGAAGAGTGAAACAATCCCTCTCTCCCCAGAGAAAGGATAAAGTCCAAAGACAGTGTACCTCCAATAAGAAAGATGTTGCGTGCTTTTGTCCAGGTGACTGGTCTAAAAGTTCAAATGCAAGAATGTTTCCAGTTTGCCTGCCCTACAAGTGTGCTCCAGTCCAGCAGTTCAGACTGCTGGGACATTTCATCTCCTCCTTTCTTCTTTCATAATGACATCCTCATTCTCCTAATCCAGCCACATCCCTACACACTTAAAATACTCATCCTCCCACAGTGTATTTACACATTTCAAATATTTGTAGTCCATTAAAAAGATATTGAGCACATGGAGAAATAGAGGTCCACATTTGGAAAACATAAATCTGAGGCCCTAGGGATTACAGACTCTCTTTTTAAAATTTTTTTTCAAAGATGAGAAAGGTTTCCTTTGATAATAAGCAGAACTCTAAACCTAGCAAGCTGTGCATTCCTTGTAGGATATCCCTCTCAAAGAGGTTTACCAGCCCTCGAGGAACCTTTTGGATTGAACGCTGTATCTTCTCATCCTCCTGACTTTGTCTGACATAAGATGGCACTAGTTCTGCTCATTCCTTCTCTCCGTTGCCAGAGGGTGTGAGGGACATCTTCTTCCAGACCCACAAGGAGGGTGTATGCCTTCCCTTTACCTCTCCTGTGGTTTCTCACCTTTTCCTCCCAAAAGATCCCTTGCAGACACACTTCAGAGTGTAAGCAAACCTTGACAGAGTACAGAATATCCAGGTACCCCATGGAAAAAAGGATTTTGCCATCTCTTTACACCTCTCCAGGCCCAGGCACTCCCTTTGGGAAGTAGGAAGGTGGTCATAAGTGGCTGAGAAAGCATTTACCTTCAGACCTCTAGCCCCAAATGGAGCCCTTTTCCCATCTAGCTCACTGTGTTCCTCCCCCATCCCTACTCCAGCTATATTTTTCCCAGGAGAGGAGCTGACTTATTTGTACAAGGCTGGCACGAATTGCTGTGCCCCTCCTTTTGAGACATCTGCCTTCACAGGAGACAATGACCCCAATTTGAAAGAAAGATCTAGTTGCAGTACTAGGAGGAGGTATTATTGAACTGAATGAGGGAGCTTTTGTAGAGTATGGTACGAGGGATGTGCTTATTAAGAATTCATGACATCAGCCTCAGACAAAATGAGATGGTTTTTCCTTCTGTCCCACATAAGAATCATTCTCTTACTAAAGAGGGGAGTAAAAATTCTCACTTCCTTCTCTCCTCCAAATTCCCTCTCCTTAATACACCCATCTCTGTTCCAACTCCAAGGCTCTGATTCCAAATATAACACAATCTTAAAACACAGTACCATAAACAGGTAAAATTTTAATCCCACATGGACTGCCCTTCCCTCCATTCTACAGAGGGACTCTTAAACCTTACCTCACTCACTTTCCATTGATGGACTCTCCTCCTTGCCAACAAAGAAAAATGGAAGATATTAAGCAGGCTGCTTGCATTTTCCTTCTACCTGTGCCCAAGGCTACCACCCCCACAATGTTGTCCTCTCCACCATCACACCACAACCAGTTTTGTTCCCAGATACCACCAGAAACTGTGTGATACTTTCCCTATCAACACATTGCTCCCATTCCAAAGACTAACAACCATCCCTGCTCCTACTGGTTCTGACACCTAGTTCCAACAAGTATCTACTCTTCATCTTAAATTATTAAAAGGTATTCATTTCTGACTTCTCTTCAACTTTAAATTTATTCCACAAACATATTGAAAAACAAACAGAACCACATCCACTGCTTTTGGGTGGACCCTCTACTGCTTTTGCCTTTGCAATGCCTCCTAATTCAGCTCTCTGCCCCAGTGATCTGAACTTTCCATAGTTAACACAGGGATTTCAAAAAGACAGCAGATCTGATTGCACAGCAGATCTGATTGTGGAAAATCTTTTGGTGCTACCCGTATGAGTACAAATTACCAGAAATTTAGTGACATAAAACAATAAAAATTTACTATCTTACATTTCTGTAGGTTAGAAATCTGACATGGGTCTCATGGGGCTAAAATCAAGAAATTGGCAAAGTTTTATTCCTTGAGGAAGGCTCCAAGATGCATTTCCCTGTATTTTCCACCTTCTAGAAGCCATCTTTCTTCCTTGGGTCCTAGCCTCTTCCTTCATCTTCAGCTACAGCAGATTGAGTTCTCTGACTCACTCTGACTTCTATTGCTTCCTTCTTCCTCTTCTAAGAAATTTTATGATTACATTAGGCTCACCTGGATGACCCAGGATAATCTCCCCATGTTAAGGTTGGCTGGTTAGCAACCTTATGAATTAAGACATGGTCATCTGGAGGACATCATTATTCCTCCTACCTGACCACCCCACCAACCTCAGAACAGAGTTCAAGCTCCTTGACCTGGCATTATGTACAGTGGTCAAAGGCACAAATGTAAGGTGGGATGTCCTGGGTTCAAATTTTGGCTCTGACTCTCCTTGGCTAGTGAACTTTGAATGGATGAACATATCTATTTCTCATCTGTAAAATGGAGTTGATAATAGTAATAGTACCTTCTATGTAGAGTTGTTGTGAATATTACTTGAGATAAACATAGGGAAAGTATTTGAAACTATGATAGAATTAGTAAGTGTTCAGTAAGTATAACTACTATTATCATTTTATAGTATTGCAATTAAGAATGCATTTGGCTATAAGTAACAGACAACTGAAGCAGAGGATTATTTTTCTCATACAAGGAGAAGTCCAGACTTCTGGCACTGGCTCAGCAGCTCAGTGATATCAAAATCTTTCTGATTCTCTTGGCCTTTCCTACCTAGCTACAAGGTAACTGCTATATCTATCCCAGCCTCACTTTTTCACTAAAGCAATGAAGAACCATGCTAAATATAATATTCTCTTTTTTATCAGGAAGGTGAACACTTTCTCAGAGCCCTTCCAGCAGGCCTCTGCTTAGGACTCATTAACCAGAACCATGTCATATGGCTACCCCTTGTTACAAGGGAGGTAGGGAAAGTGAATATTTCACTTTTGTAGCCACTGAATAGAGGTGGCAAAAGAGACAGGGTTGGGAATGTCTGTTGGTTAGCCATGGTTGAACACAGGAAGAGCACCTGTTTGCCATACTCTGTCCTTCATGATCTATTCCCGCTTATCCCTTATCTGTATCTCTTTCCCATACACATTCATCCAACTAACATTTACTTAGTACATTCTATGTGCTAGGTTCCAAAAGGCCTACAGTCTGAAGCAGCAGACAGCTAGCAATTAAAATAATAATGTCTTCAGTGTTAGAATACTGAGAACCATTGATTGTTATGGGTGAACATCTGAATATTATTGACAGAGGTAGGGACGTTTTCTCAGATGAAGTAACATCTATACCAAGACATGAAGGCTATGGAAGGATCCACCAGGTAAGTGGGCAGTGGGGGCAAAGTATGTGTGTTGTGGGAGGATGGTACAGGGAGATTCCAAACTAGGGGACAAAGGTAGGTGGTTTCTGGAAGCCCTCACAATTCTTCCTCATAGTTTCCAAATGAGTCCTCCCTCATTTAAAATGTTCTTTGCCACCCTGAACACATAGCAAGACTCCTAAACATCCTGAAAGGCCCAACTCTCACTCCCCAGGCCGGGTTAGGGATCCCATCCTCAGGGCTCCTCTTTGGCAGTACAGATGGCACTTGTCCCCCACCAGCCTGTAAATTCCCAAAAAGATGGACTAGACTTGTTTTATTCACAGCTATATCCCCAGCACCTCATAGAATGTTGACACATAGAAGGTTTTTAATAAATACTTGTTGGATAAATAAATAAAACACCAAAAACTTAAATGATAGTGTATTAAATAAATATACATAACAAATACAGGTATTTAACAACCCTGTGGTATGAAGGTAAATTAGTATACCCCACTGCTGGTTCACACATTTTTTCATGCCTTGGTAAAGGAATGAATAAGAGCATAGGTTCTGTGGTCAGATGGTCAGGATTCAAACAGGTCATTTACTCATTAGCAGAACTTCTGGCTTTACCTCCATCAACTTTGGTTTCACCCCAAGTTCAATAATATTAATAACAATCTCATAAGGTTGATTGAAGATGTAAGTGCAATGATCTAGTGAATAATCTAGCAATGAATAGATTTTAGATATTGAGAAGAAAAACAGGAGGACCAACACTCTTAAAAGACACAAAGGAAATAAATCCCCCATCCCCACATATGAATGACATACACCTGAAACCAAAGATTAGCATTTTCCTCCTCATCACTCCAGGAAGTCCACCTCCAAGGACCCAGAGAAGAGAGGTAGATTAATTGCAAAATTGGTCCTCCTTGTCTTGTCGACATGAGGTCTGCTAATGAAAAGACACCAAATTCATATTTTAAAAAGTCAGGTTTCCTCTCCGAAACCATGAGTAGCTGTAATCATTAAGAACTTAGGATATAGAGCAAGTTCTATCAAAGACTCTGGATTTCATTGTAAAGCACTCGAGGAAACGAGGCTATAAAAGTTATGTGGCTGCATTTTTATGCTACTCTTACTCTCGGGAATTAGTTTCCTACCATGTAGAAAAATGGGAGTGTGAACATGAATGAATTCATTCCTTCCTGTTTATTGCTTCAGCTGAACCCAGAGCCGGGCAGCTCGCTCCTATGGCTCCATAAGTCGCATTTTGTGGTTTCAGCCTGTCAGGGAGGTCACTCACTGATGACTCAGATATGCTGGCCTGAAGGTATTTATGTGATCTCCCGAGTCGGCAGAAAGCCTGCCCTCAGAACAAGGCAAATATATCCCTGCTCTTGATGGCTTCAAGCTCTGTGATGGGGGGCTGACCTGACAGCTGCTTGTCCTGAGGGAGAAATAAAGGAAACTGGTGAAACACATGCTATTTCCATGAATTCCCACTCATCTGCTGTTAGAAAATTCAGTTGAGACCCTGACAATAAAGGTTAGACTTGTAGTGTCACAATAGAAAGGAAAAGAACTTTAACTTGCCTTCAGCATACCAAACAGGCTGCACTTCATGAGATCTGTAACTTGCTGAACCATCTAAGACGCACCACGGAAAAACTATCAATGGGCATTTGTCTGAATTCATATTTATGACATCTGTTTGACATGCGGTTTTCATTTAGATGGCAATCCAGATACCGCTTTGCATTAAGTTCTGGCTTTTTGAGCTGTCTGGATCAATTGTCTTTTACCAAATATCTAATTTTCAGATGTTTACAGATGCACCAGAAGAATATTTTCAAATCGTTCAAAAGAATGGCATCCAAGAAAAAATGTGAACCAAATGCTAATGAAAATTCTTGTGTTTTGTGTAGGAAAATGCTCTAAAATGGAAAAAATCATTCTACCCAAATTTACTGCAAAAAGAGTAATTTGTCTGTCTTGAAGAAATGAGTTATACCATTGCCCTTCTCTCCCCATTCCTAATTTAGGCAAAAGGCCCATATCAAATGCATTAAATCAGAGTTTAATCATTTTTAGAACTAGATGTAGTGAGAAAAAAAAATGCCATAAAAAATTCCCAATGCAATGACACAAGCATCTCTGTGAGTCAACTGTTATTTCAGGGATTTATGATAATTCCTCGTCTCAAGGAAAAATGAAGCTAATTGAAACAAACTCCGTACTTTATATTAATGCCATTTGAATACACTGCCAGTTACAAAGTGACGGGGAAAATGAGGCCGTTCTCAACAACACCACAGTTTCGCAGTTTTATGTATTTTTTAATTTCCTCTATGGAAAATCTGTTCTTCATAAAAGAACTGCTAGAGAAAAATGTGGAAAAAGTTGATTCATTCCATATTTACATTCTTTCTGGTACCTGGAAATGAACCAATTGTAAAAGTATGCCAAAAAAGAAGTTAGTTAAGTCATTTAGAAAACTCATCTTCCCCCAGGCAAAAGACAAACTTCGTAGGGAAAGTCTTGCTCTGATAATATAAAACACCTTCTAGCCTAATGAGACCTGTCTTCCTAACTTTTACCCAGGCCTTGCCAAGGCCAACCTTAAGAAATGGCCTCTTTTCTTTAATACAGCAACCTATCCTACAAACTGCCCATCAACCTGAGAGTCAGTACTGTCCAAATCCCAACTTTCCTCCTCTGATATTTGAACAGATTGAGGCACTTCACACAAATGCGTCCAACAGCAAAGAAACACCAAGTTGCCTACTTAAGTCCTCCGACCTGATCTGCTAATGCTATTGACCATTTCCCTTTGAAGAGCTGGGCGAAATAAAAGCAAGGTGTCGCTCTCACAGAGTAAAGGGCAGCCCGATGTGTATCACACAGAGCTGCCAGATGCATTTCCCATTTGGCTTGTCATTAACAGCTTCATTTCATTTCATCTACGATAAAAACAATTCAGAAGCATGGAAATGACATTACAGTGAGGTTGCCCTGAAACATCACAGCAGTGAAAAGGCTATTACACAACTGCATCTCTCTTTTTGAAAATCTGAAGCTTTTCCTGGGTCACAGAGCAATGAAAGTCATGGCTTCTGACTTGTACAGGTGATTAAAAATTTCTCCCAGAACAAAGCAAACCTTCATAATTTTCAGGTTGAGGCAAAATGACCTCTAACTCAGGAAAAAGGGGAGAAATATGGACTCTGAGATGGTGTCTGAGAGATGAATTTGAATGACTGTCTTTTAGGAAAGGGATGGGGTATGCGGGTCAGGGATGATGGCCTTGTTCATCATTGCATGGTGGCAAACTCTTGCTTCTTACTCTAGCTAAGTCAGTTCCTCTTTCATGTATTTTCTCATTCAGTTCGCCTTTTGATCCACACCCAATAACAATATAGGGTAGAAAGAGAACTGGACATACATTCATAGATGTTGAATTCATCTGAATTCAACTTGTATATTTGGGTAAACCTCTCTGTGTGACTTCAATATCCTCATCCATAATCTTATGGAATACATGGTCCCTGAAGTTCTCTTTAATTCCAAAGAATTCATGACTCCATGCCTTAACTGACTCACTGGTACATCTAAATTTATATCTGCATTTTATGTGTACCAGACACAGAGCACCACTGCCTTGTCCTTCAACTTCCAATGCCAATTGTATGCCCTGCATTAGAGAAATCTTAGCCCATATTTCTCATCCAAGTTCAAATTGGTATATACCACCGCCCATGAGACTCTTCCATCATGTGGCCATCCCACAGACTCTTTCAACACAAATTACCAAAATTAAATTTACCATCTTCCCACCCATATCTGCTTCTCCACCTGTTCTTCCCATCTCAGGGGACAGGGAAACCACCCCCTTTCCCAAGCTAGAAACCCAGAGGTCATTCTTGACTCTTCTCTTTCCCTCACCTTCTATATTCAGTCATCAAATAGTGCTGATTCCTCTTAATGAATATTTCTCATCCCCACGCCCTTGTCTCCAGTCCTGTTTAACTAACTTAGGCTCTAATTTCTCTTTCTGCATCATAGCAACAGCTGCAGGTCTCATGATCCCCCTTCTAATCCCTCCCAATCCATTCACCACGGTGCATCCAGAATCATCTTTCTAACCATGTTACTCCCTTCACTAAAGTATTCCAGTGATTCTCCACTTCTTACAGGACCAAGTCCAAAATCCAGAGCCTAGCAAATAAGACCATTCAGAACCTACTCTCTTCTCTTAGCCTTACTTCCCTTCCCCATCAGAATGAACTTCTACAAGTTCCTCTAACTTGTCATACTTTTTTACTTTCGAGTGTTTACATGTGATGCTCTCCCCTTTTTGGAAAGTAATTCCCCCTGCCCCTTTGCTCAGTTTCTCTATTTTCCCAAAACTCAGTGCAGACACCATCTCTCCTGGGAAAGCCCCCAAGTGTCCCTATGATGTGTTCCCTTAGAATTATGGGTAAGTTCCTACAATCTCACTCATTAACTATAGAATAATTGCCTATTCACTCTTCATTTCCTGCACTAAACTTTAAAAAGCCTGAAGATAGGAAGTATGTTTTTTTCTTTTTATGTACCATGAGTATAATGTCTGGCATATAGAGATTGTTCAATAAATAGATCTTATAATCTGAATAGATTTTATCTAATACTTTTTTTTAAACTTGTGCTTTATTCATATTCTGAGTTTTCAGGAAATTCCCTGACTTGTGATCTTGAAAATGATATAGAGAATCCATATACTAACAAAAATATTTAGAAGAAAGTACTAGAGGTTAATTATGAAAATATCATTCTTTTAATATTAAGCAAAAAAATGGTGTTTATATTATGATAATTATTCACATGGAAGTTTAAAGAAATTCTTTCTCATATCTCATATTAATTTTTAATGTATTATACAAACAATGATGTAACAACAGAAGTTGTTATATATATACATGTAAATATGCTGTTTCTTCTACCAGAGTTCTCTCTGATCCTTCATCTGTCTGGTCAAGCCACTTTCCAAGTATCACCTCCTCTATGAAGTCATCCCTGAGTCCTAAGGCAATGTTAAGTCTAGGTGACATTCTGGAATCAGCAGAATGTAAAGTATATATTGCATTTGGTAGTGGGCATCCAATTCATCTTAGGACCACAGAAAATCATTAGAAATGACTATAAACACAGGAAGTCTTCCCTGTGCTACTTAAGAATGGAATTTGTTTTGCCCGCTGTGATTTTTGATGCAGTATGTTGACAAATGTTATAAAAAAAAAAAAAAACTTTAAAAGGCTAGATCAAGATCAGATGGCATGCCTAAGTGACAGTTCCCATATATGAATCAAAGGCCATTGATAAGCCAAAAAATGCTACAAAATGTCTAAGATTATTCTTAAATATTTTCAATTGAGTTATACTGAATATAGTCCTGATTAGTGGCAACAATTATTATGCCTATAGCCTACCCCTTCCTCTTACAGAACAATAGACTGAGAGACTCAGACCTGTATGTAGTTTGTTGAAAAGAAAGTTGATTTAGAGATTTGAGGACACACTTAGAAGCCAGTTGGATGACTTTGGTTGTCATAAATTATTGCCCTTTGTATAAATTAGGTTGACTCTTCTTTGTTCCATTCTACCTTAACAATACCTGAAGAGTTAATCAAGTTGCGCCATCACTCAGAAAGGGATTAAAGTCATTTTACAGCTAAAGACCTCCCTCTACAAGGACTTTCTTTCTAAGGGAAATTAACAAAAGTGTTACAATAAGTAGGTTTACCTAGTTCTACAGATGTAAATTTGTGGAATCAGTAAATCAGGAAAAACTATCTTATTATCAAGGGGATTTTGTTTACCTGATACCTCTCACGGAAGCCATGCCAGGAACACCCCAGAACCCACACACTGGCTTACCAAGAGGACCCACTTGGGGGCAGTATAAATAGCAAAGTAAGGGGATGCAATTATTTTTTTTTTTTACAGTATCTAACCTGTCCTTCTCCTACAGATGGGAAGTCACTAGTTATATTAATACTAGTAATCTTATGATTGGAAACATTATGAAAGTTCCCTGTAGACCAACCCTGTGGGTTACTATTTAACATCCTTAAGATGCAGTTGTAGATTAATTTGATCAAATGATTTCATCTTTGTCTCAAGAGATTAGTCTTGTGGTGAACCAACCTTTCTAGTTTAGATATCCTGTGGATAAATCTTTAGATGAACTTTCCCTCTGCACTTCAGATTCCTAAGTATTTATGCACCTCAGAGAAGGTTCTAAAGCTGTAAATGATAGAACCAGCCTATACTCTCTACAATTACAGATACATTTGTGACAAAATAATAATTACAGTGAGTGACCAAATAAAAATGGGGCTCCAAACCTTGAACTTGAAGGAATTAATTCTTGAAAATTCAGCTTTCTTATAAATGAATCATTTTGAAAGATTGTCAGATGTCTATCAGTGTAGGTTGTTGAGCTCAATTCCTCATCTATCCATGTTCCACGAAAGAATGTTGAGTCACTGTGAGCACTGCTCCAGAAAGCCCTGGATATCAGAGGAAATGAAAGCACTACCTACCTCATGAGGTGTGGCATTGCATGTTTCCTACACCTGCTAATTTCACTAACCCAATTTGAGTTGCGTAAACCCAGCATTCTAAACCAAGATACAACACTGCCAAACTCATAAACCTCTTGGTACCTCTCCTTTGGGAACAGGAGAAATCTAAGCAGTATGTAGTAATATATCCTGCTTATATTACTGATATCATAATAATGCTGATATTCTGCAACAGATGAGAATGGACTACAGATGGGTCAGTAATCCTGGAACCAGAAAGTCACCTTAAAGAAGACTTGCAGGTGAGGAGGAGATTGAACTAGATAACAAAAGCATATCAAAGACCTACATTTATTACACTCTTCTGCAACAGTCAGCTTAAGAGAAAACATTTTATTAGACCCACAGTCTCATTATAGAAGTGAACTATATACCTGAAGCAAGGACATCAATCACCAATAGATCACTGAGATACAACCAGAATTTTGTCTCTCCCAGTATATTAAAAATAACCAATAAATTATTCCAAAGAATTCAGTGACATTCCATGACCAAATCTGTACCAGTTACCTCTAAAAGCCTACCAGGAATTTGTAATCTATTTGGGAAAAGAGCAGCCTTCCATGGGAAACACTAGGGTACCATCTGGCACTTACCTCTACCAAGCAGAGTAAATGCATGGTACTTCCTAAAGAAGGTGTATTAGTTTCCTGTGATTACTGTGACAAGTGACCACAAAATTGATGGCTTGAAACAACAGAAATGTGTCCTCTCGCTGTTCTGGAGGCCAGGAGTCCAAACTCCAAGTGTCAGTGGGCAACATTGCTTATGGCAGCTTTAGAGAGACTTTTGTTTTTTGCCTCTTCCAGTTTCTGGTGGTCTGAATTCTTCAACTTGTGGCTGCATCAGTCCAGTTTCTGCCTCCATGATCACACTGCCTCACTCTCCTCTGCTATCTTAAAATCTCCCTTTCCCTTTCTCTTGTGAGGACATTGGCTATGGCTTTATTATACCTATATAATCCTGGATAATCTCCTCATCTCAAAATACTTCATTTAATTGCATCTGCAAAGACCTTTTTCCACATAAGATTACATTCACAGGTTCTGGAGATTAGAAAACAGGCATATCTTCGAGAGGCCATTTTTCAGCCTACCCACAAAAGCAAAAGTGTACCAGGGGAAGAATAGTCTGCATTTGCTTCTTACTGCTGAGATGATGGGTCTTGAGAAGCACCTGTAAAGATGGCTAAGCTTTAAACTGGCAGGAACAAAAAGGTGGGCATTCAATGTGAGGGGACCAGCAGGTGCAAAGGCCATCATGTGTTTTCAGCAAATGAGGCATGAGACCATATGTGGAGCCCATGGGGAGTGATTATCACTGCTCATCAATCCCTGATGGAGGGCATATAGTAATGAGCAAGGTCAATCAGCCTGGGCAGTTAGGATGGAGCCAGATTATGCAAGCTCTTGAAACACAAGAAGCCCAAACTTGATCTAACAGGCAATAGAGAATCATTGTGCATTTTTAAATGGGGAAGTCCTATGATTGCTAATTTCCTAGGATCTTAAATAAATTAGCACATCTTCCCAGCATGTGCTCTTTTATTTATCCTATCCTATCCTATTAGCAAAATCTAAGTCACAATATTTATTATTTTCCTAAGTTGTCTTTTTTTGGAAACAGTAACAAGAATTCAGTATAATTCCCATAATGATAGGTTCTGCTACTGGCCTTAGCCATTTCCATTAGGGGGGAAGAAAGAATACACACACACACATACACACACACACACACACACACACACACACATATATACACACACACATCCATTACTTCGCTTGAAGAAAAGGCTCTCTTCATGAGCAATTATTTATACATCTGGCTTAGAATAAAATCATATCATGCAAATGAACTGGATTGACTCAAAGATGAAGTTCTGATTATAACAATATGGGGCTTTGCAATATTCCATTAGGGAGAAAGGAAATGCTAGTCAGCAACCCAACCAGGAAAAACTATTTTGGTCCATAAATTATGCAGCTTTGTGTTTATTCAATTAGGTTAATCCTAAATGAATCCTTCTGTGAAAACTCTATGTAAACACTGCAACATACAACAGGAAAGCAATGCTGAAGGGATGCCTGCAAGGAGGGTTGCCGATTGGATCTGCCCCACTGTGGAATGATTCCACTTGCTCATTCACTTGACTCCACAAGCATCTCCAACAGTGTGAGATCAGATTTAATAAAAACTCCGTCTGGCTCTGGGGTTGTGCAAATCCAGGTGAGGCCTCACAAGTCCTTAAAATTTGATTGTTTGGGGCTGCTGCAACACCAAAATTTGATGGAGGTTTTATTAAACCTGTGAGAACCTTACGAAGACATATTTTAAAAGCCAATATGAGTATTGGGAGGGCTGCCCTTACAGGTGCATGTGAGAGCTTCTTTGTAGTATGGGGATCTGATGGGCACTTATCCCTTTTCCTGACTCTACATTGAGTAAAGCAGGCCAGTATCAAAATCTATGTGATCATCTGCCTTTTCTATAATTCCATTTCTACATTAATAATAAATAATTAATTAACCAGGTTAAAACAAATATATGAGAGCTTTTACATTTTAGGAAAGGACTTACGCCTCTCTGCAGCTGGCTTAGTGGCTGTTCTCTTCCTCTACGTCTTGATGACTGTCACCTTGAAGCTCAGAGTTGATTTCTAATTGATAGAGATGTGACATACTATAAACTCAGTCTACTCTTTTTCATCTGGTGATATAGTCAATGCACATTTAACTGCTTCGTTACACTGAAAGCAAGTGGTGTCCCAAGTAAGAGAAGGAAGAAGGGGTAACAAGACAGCTGGGAAACATTATCTGCCCCAAGACAACAGCAACAGGCGGTCAGTTATCATTGCGGAGTTTGGAGATAACAATAAGTGAAAACCTTTTGTGATGTCCCCCCGGCCCCTGCCCGCCAGCCTGCACCACGAAAATGTGGGTTCTGTTAAAATTCCACAAAATGAAGATTTTAATTTGATGCCTTTGGATACCAAAAGAAACATTTTCAAAATGGTATTCATTGTAGTAATTTAATTCCTCTAAACCATCTGGAAGACACAACAATTTGGAAATCACCAATGGTAAACATGGTATCTTATTTTCCCCTCTGCCACTACCATTTAAGCTAGGAAGACCCTCAAAGCCTTCTGGAGCTTGGGAATTTTTTTTTTTTTTAAAGGAAACAATAAATTCATAGTGGTCTCGCAGGGAGATAGACTCAATATTTTTAGATGAGTCATCAAAGCTCTAACTTCTGCCAAACTTTGGAAATGTATATGGTCAATCTGAAGGTGCTCTGCTGGAGGGTCATTAAATTGCCAAACTAAGACTGCTTCCGGGTTACTCTGAATAGAATGTTATTTGAGTGCGAACCTTTAACTAAAGTTTGTGGGTATCATAAAATAACTGCATAGTGGCAGAAATTCCATGTCTCAGGTCTTCTGTCAGCATAATATTTTGTTACCACTAGATTTGTCCAATTTTTTATAGCACAGAATGAGTGAACAATAATAGAACTATATCTCAAGTTTCTTTAAAATAAGGTATTTGTATACACCTTATAGCTGTCATATTTTTAAAGAACAATTCCAGCTACAGCTTAAACTAAGATTGTTGTTCTCCTACATAGTAATATAAAAGAAAATGTCCCACAGCAATTCAGACTAAAGTTCCTGAGGCTCAAGTTGCTTGTTAAGGTTCTAAGACCATTCCCAATCAGGAATGGCTTATCCAGTTGGCCAATTCAGAAGTTAAGTCCATTAAAAAATAAAATTATAAATCTGGTAATTAGGGACTGGGGTACCATTATAGACTTGTTCAAATATAGACACTGCAATTTTTCAGACATAAGAAGTTTCCCCAACTTTCCCCAGCTTTCTACCAACACCATCACCAACCCCATTACTTGCACTGTCTCTTCTACATATTGGTGTGATTGTATGTGTGCATGTGTGCATACACACATGCATGGATGTGGTGAGTAAGCAGAGTGTCTCTCTCTGATCTAAGTTTACCCTGTCAGGGGGATGAAAAAAGAAGACAGAAATGGTGAACCCCAATATGCCAGTTCTCTGTTTAAAAAAAGTTCATGGATATTGACACTACAGTTCAACCAAGAGGTCATAAGCTACTCCTTCAAATCCTGCATTTTATTCAAAATTCATAAAGGCAGAACCATTTCACCTTGAAGCAAAGGGGCACTCTGCCCTAGGACAGCCTGTGATCTGGGGAATGTGAACATTAATGGAACGATTCAGAAGTGGCCTCAGTGTTTCCCCTCTGTCCTCTGCAGTATTTTTTTGGACATTGACAGGGACCACCCGTAAAATGGTTTCTTGCCCTTGCTAATGCTCTTGTTACAAACTTGCAAATATGGAGAAAAAGTTGTCCACAACCTTTCATACATTTATTCAACAAATACTAATTTCCTATGACTCTATGACTTAAAGAAAATGGAAACAAACACATATAAAACATAGTACCAGTCCACAAGGCAAACATCAATAAACAAAGAGTTCTAATGAATTGCCTCTTCCACTTTGTTAGTAATGTTATTTATTCCTATGAAACTTTCAGCAGACAACTTGATGCTGCTTGGCCCATGAAAAATAAGCCTTCCATGACCAACATGGTTATGACCTCACTTCCAGAGACAAGTCTCCTTAGACAACAACCAGGACAGTGATGACCTCAAGCATCATCTGCCATTATTTTGATCAAGACTATTGATTTTTTTGATGGGATTATAGCTGGCACAATGTCTATCTCTTTTACCATACTCAACTATAGCCTTACCGTTATCCTTTGCTATGATTCTAATTAAAAATTGGAATAAAAATTATTAGTGTATATTTTAAGAACACAGAACAAGTTTTATTTTCTCTACATCCTCCCATGCCTAATAAGGTACCTTACCCAGAGGAATGGCTTAAAAAGCAGTTAAATTGACTTGGATCTATTCAGAGTTTACCAAAATACCTAAACAATGACTAAAAAAAATTGAAAATTTTAGGAGGAAAGCTCTGGTGTAATAAGAGGCCTACTCATTTCAAGTTTAAGACAAAAAAAAAAAAAAAAAAACTGGGGATAAAAAATTCAACACAATAATAATAAAAAATAAAATTAAAAAATAAACTAAAAAATTCAACACAATAGCTTCTCAAAATCAACCTATTTATAAATAATACCTATCTTTGTCTGACAAAATGATCTATAAACATACTTATTCATTCACCGAGTCAATATATTTTCACTGAACACCTATTTTGAGCTGATCTTTTACTAAGGTGTCAAGTTTTCAAATGGTCATACAGAGGGATGGATAGGTTGTCTGATGTAAAAGTTGTCTCTGAGTGATCTTTGTGCTTATCACACTAGGGTGAAACCCTACAGAAGGTCAAAATGTCAGGTACAAGACAAGACTGTGTATTTAATTACTCTAGGATTCCTTGTCTTTTTCGCCATGGCTTCATCCCCTTAACTCACACACAGTTCCTTTTCCTCTAGCTCTATGTATATGCCAGAGATTATTCACATTTCATGTCAGAAATACTACATCTGTAAAAAAAGCTAAAGAATCAGTTTATGAAATGTTCATTTTGTCTCAATAAAATTGCTAGGCAACGTGTTTGGCATATCAGCTCTGATTTCTCTTGTCTCTCAGTCCTAAGCTACCATGACATGGGAGACTCAGAAAGATTACTAGTGACAAGATGGTTACCCCAAATTTTTATCACATCTGGATTCCTTGAAAGAGACAAAGCATTCCATTTACTTTGCCTTCTCTGTGTACCTACATCTTACCTTCTTGCTCCAAAATATCACCATAAAACCTTTCTCCTTTTCTCCTCAATGGGCCTGGGCTCATGGGCTTCTACTTGCTATTCCCACACGTCTAACTCCAGCCTCGATCACTGCTGGTATAGACTGAGGTCTGAAAACACACCACAGTAAATTTATTAATCTCCAATTTGACCCCCTCCACTGATTCCTAGTGGCTAATATAAACCTCCTGTTCTCTTCTCAGCAGCTTCTAAAACAGGTTTGATAAACTCATCATTTAGGCAGCCTTCATGACCACAGCTAGATCTTCCCCGGGCTAATAATTGTCTCCCATAGGTAATTTTTTTAGGTTACTGATCATTTGTCTTACTAATCTCTCTATTTGTTCCTGCAGCTAATAGCAGATCCCAAAATACCCTCTGTAATTTTCTAACAAGCAGAATTTCAATTCCCCATAAAGAAATCCCGCTTTAAAGTGTAATTAAAGATCATCTAAGAAAAACAGAGCCAATTTTGAACAACCCACGAGCAATTTTTTTTTCCTCTGCCAGGAGGAAGGGTGTTTAGGGAGAATTAAAAATCATTTTTGCAAAATTATAAACAGGTTTAATGCAACCATTTTGATCAACAATCTTGTTATTGAGTAATCTATCTAAAATTAAGGTAATGGATTTTAAAAGGAATAGATTGAATAAAAATCATCTGCTATTCAACAGGCATATCAACCAAGCAATTACTAATTCTGTTTATAACTACAGCCCTTTACTCTTTTTAAAAGGGCAATGAAAGCAAAACTTGGTTTGTGAGCTCCTATTAAATTAGCATTGATTTTGTTTTACTGCCAAGCTAAAGAAATATCAACATTAAGAGTTCTTTAACCCTACTTTAAGTATGCACACTTACATGGAATTTAGTCCACAGGTTGCTTATCTTGCTGTTTACAATGAAGTTTAAAAAAAATCAATCCCAGCATAGTAGTTGTATGTATAGCTATAGAAGAAAATATAACTACTTGAGAAATTGTTAGAAAGCAGCAGTACACTATTAAGTAGGGTCCAAGATGGTTTATGCTGTTCTGATGTAAACTCACTCAAGTGCAATCCAGTGTTAAATGTTAACAATTGCCTGCATCTGATCTATTACAGAAAGGAAGGGCTCACTTAAGGCAAACATCGACATGTGCCAAAGTTATTTTCTCAATAGTTCTTACGTTTGTAAATATTTAAGGTTGTTCAGAGGCAAAATATTTTGAGTTGTTTGGAGGCAAATATAAAAGACAGGGAAGATACATATATTAATTTTTTTAAAAAAGTCAATTCAAATCAGAAATAAAAGCAATCAAGCTTTGAAACATAAAAATTCCAAAAGCTATGACAAAATATGGCACATTGTTGACAGGGGCGTCAAAACCACTCAAGAAGTCAGCACTTGGGGGGCTCCTGGGTGGCTCAGTGGGTTAAGCCTCTGCCTTCAACTCAGGTCATGATCCCAGATTGAGCCCCACATCAGGCTCTCTGCTCAGCAGGGAGCCTCCTTCTCCCTCTTTATCTGCCTGCCTCTCTGCCTACTTCTGCCTACTTGTGATTTCTCTTTCTAAAAAAAAAACAGAAGAAGAAGAAGAAGTCAGCACTTGGTAAAGCCACTATGGAATTATGGAGATTCCTTAAAAATTTTTAAATAGAACTACCATACAATCAGCCATTCTAACTTCAGGTATATATCCAAAAGAAATAAAATCACTATCTTTAAAAAATGTCTATACTCCCATGATCACTCAGCATTATTCACAATAGCCAAGACATGGAAACAATCTAAGTATCCATTGACAAATGAATGGATAAAGAAAACGTGATACACACACACACACACACATACACACACAGAGTGAAATATTATTCAGCCATAAAAAAGGAAATCCTCCCATTTGTGACCACATGGATGGAACTTGAGGGCATTAAACTATGTGAAATAAGTCAGACAGACACAAATATTATATGATCTCACTTACATGTGGAACTTATAAATGTCAAAGTCATAGAAACAGAGTGTAGATTAATGGTTACCAGGGGTGGGGGAAATGGGAAGATATTGATCAAAGGGTAAAAACCCTCAGCTATCAGTAAGTTCCAAAGATGTAATGGACAACATGGTGATCACAGTCAATAATACTGTATTATATACACTGTATCCTTGAAAGCTGCTTGGAGAGTAGATCTTAAATGTTCTCACCATAATAACAATAACAAAAAAAAAGGTAATAATATGAGACAAAGGATGTTTGAACTAACCTTACTGTGTTATGCATTTCACAATATATACATGCATCAAACCATTATGCTATACATCTTTAATTTGCACAATGTTTTATGTCAACTATATCTCAATAAAGCTGGGGAGGAAAACAAGGAAGTCAGCAGATGGAGTTAAGTCTGGCTGATATCTGCAAAGATGTCTTGTACTGGGTTTGTTGCAAATACGATAGCAATGTGTCGGACTCTCCTACTCTGCAAGAACCTGATCGTTTTCAGATTATGCGAATCTAAAACTGATTGAAAGAAGGACAGCTATTAGACTTGTGTCAAAAGGCCTTTCCATAATGGAAATGTACTAGCCATTTTGAAATTTAATCATAACCCTTCAGATCTTTCTAAGCGCCTAGAAACAATTTCTTTTAAAGTATAGTATAACTTTAAATGAGTTCTCCATATTCTATTTTTCTCTTACATACTACTATGTTAGGATATGTTGAGCATCACAGGAGTTTCTTTTATAAGTAAAAGCAGAGAATTAGAGAGTGCAAACAAATTCTCTGATCAAGGTAACTCAAAGCACTCTTGGTCATTAAAGGGCTTGTTCCCAGAGCCTATCTGGGTGTCTCAAGAATACTGGAGGATGAAAATCACTAACCTGTCTACTAATTTCCTACTCAAATAATACAACTTGTTCTTCTTCTAGTGATATACTAGAGAATATAGGGGAACTAAAATTTATTGCATCTTTACCATGTGGTTAGCATTGTGCTTAGGATGTTCCATGCATTAGTGTATTCAGTCTTCACAACAGCCCCATGCATAGTCCCATTTTATGGAGGAGGAGACTGACATACAGAAACAACCTTAGGCTAACTTCAGTCATGCCGAAAAGCTGTATACTTGCTATCAGAGAGCAAAATCAATAGAGATCCAGAAACATCAGACATATGAAAATTTCTACTCACTAGCTGCAAAAATTCATTATTGCAGTCAATGGTCTCCAGGGTTTTCTTAGTCACATGCTGCTCTCAGAAAAAAAAAAAAATTCTTGTGCACATACCCACAACATATATGCATTTATTTATTATAAATTATGTAATATAGAATATGTACTGCTGTCAATAGTTAATATTGCAAGACATAATATCAGCTTAGGGCAAAGTTCATGCTTTTAAAATACTAGATGTAAATCATATGACAAGCCTTCCTGATAATTTTGAATATTTTTGGCTAAACTTCTTGTCAGAGTATGATTAGCTCAACATCAATTTTACTGTGTGAAGTAACTGAAGAAGAGTCCATCTGGCAGGAAGGAAAAGATCAGCTCCGCAGTTTTCTTGTGAGTTACTTCTGCATTTTCAGTACCAAATTAAAACTAATTCCTTTACAGAAATATTGTTAAACTACTTATTTTTTTTAATTTTTATTTTATTTTATTTATTTGTTTGGCAGACAGATTACAAGTAGGCAGAGAGGCAGGCAGAGAGAGAGAGAGAGGAGGAAGCAGGCTCCCTGCTGAGCAGGGAGCCCGATGCGGGGCTCGATCCCAGGACCCTGGGACCATGACCTGAGCCGAAGGTAGAGGCTTTAACCCACTGAGCCACCCAGGTGCCCTGTTAAACTACTTATTAAGTGAGGGTTTAAACAAAACAAGATAGCACTCATAAATACACTTGACACATAAAAAGCTGTGCATCTAAAGACCAACACAGGAGTCAGAGTCCTCCATATGCCCCTCCATCCACTGCAGGCACATTACAACGCCCTCTTCTTGTCCATCCCTTGGGAGTCACCTGATCACCAGCTGTGGAGTGGGGAAGTCCATACCTTAGATAATTGGTGGTTTGATTTAATTTCTTTATATAAGTTAATATAAATGTTAATATATCTTTTCTGCATCCTAATGCCTCATGTGACTCACCCAGTACTGGTCCCTTAATTTGAATACTACTGCTTTATTAACAAGATTTAGAAGTCAGCATAGAAGCATAAACACTCCCTTCAATATAAGGTCTTCTTCATCGATTCCAACTAACTTCCCAAGACACATCCGCCTAATTTCTCAAGACAGGAAGAGAAGTGGACTTTATTACAAAATGGTTAGAAGCCCCAGCCCTGCCATGTACTAACCACAAGTTACTTCACCTCACCTCTATGAGGTGCACTACTTACTTCATCTACAGTTGTGAGGATTTGTTGAGCAACACTTAGAAAATACTTAAGAGACATAGTGTAAGCACATTAATATCCATTGAATTATTACAAAATATTTCATGCTAAAAATATTTTAATGGGCAATCTCCCATAGGAAATTATCTTCCCAGGAATTAGGAAAACCACATACAATTACCATATAGTTATTCATATTCTGTGGAGCCCTTTCCACAGGCAAAGCCTGATTACATCAATATATCATTATGCCAACTGAAGTCCTAAATCGAGTCCCAACCCTTGACCTGGGTTCATAAGAGACAGATTCAAACAATAATCATGTGACTTAAATAAATAAATAAATAAATAAATAAATAACTGAAAAAATACAGCTCTTGGTTTGGGGGGAAGAGTGTGCAGAGTGAAGGAGTTAGAATAAATCCGTGCTCCCCAGACCAGCAGAATCAGCATCACAGGCGGCTTGTTAAAAATGCAAATTCTCCACCCAATCCTAGACCTTCTGTATCAGAACTCAAAAGATGTGTCTTGAGTATCAACAAGCCCTCCCAGTGATCCTGATATATTCCTGAGTTTGAGAACTGTTAGTATACATCATACCCATATTCTAAAACAAAGAGGTAAGTAAGATCTACAGTCTCCACTAACAGATGCATTCACTGCTTTTATATAATTTCCCTGTAATGAAGTAAACTCTCCTCACTTGTGGACATTACAATGTTAGAACAATGATAGGGATAATCATCCTTGTTAAATTTGGTTTGGTTTGGAAAAACTACTCAAAGTTAAATACAAACATTTGTCTATAATTCAATCTTGAATTTGGTTATAAATTCAAGATTGTTACGTTCATGACACATTTTTAAACATAATCTTATCCATGAGTTATAATTTCTAGTAAGTTTGGTATAATAAATAAATAAAAGTGAATACCTGTTCACTGTTCCATTTTCTTAGGAACACATGTATGTTTCACAAATGTTTTTTAAATAAGGAAACAAAAACTCCTCTACTTAATTTTCATATTGCACTTGATATTGTCAGCTAAAAAACAGGTTATCCTTATTATCTTTTTACCTTTACAGTCACTTTAACTCAGAACAAGTCGTTGTTCATTTGCCTTTTTTTTTTTTTTTTTTTTTGCATTCTGTTCAATCTGTAACTATGTCTACAACACCATGGACAAATTTTGGAAAGGAAGGAAAGGAAGTCCTGTGCATATTTGAATAATTAAAATAGACTTCTAGCTAAATAATTCTAGGTGTTTTATTTACTGTTTAAACTCAGGTGTGTACATTTAAAAGTACCACCAAAAGCCGTAGAGCTGAGTCTCCTATATGAACTACTTTCCCTTAATACACATAACCCTCCCTTTGAATTAAGTACTATTTATTAATGAGCTGCTATCTCATTAAGGGGCCTGCTGGCAGAGACTTTTGCCCACTCATATGATATTATTTGTAAGAAAGAATGTGGGTGATTTCAAGGCTTAGATGGCCTTTCAGTTATTAGGACTGACAAATAAAATGCAATACATTTGCAAAATTTGGTGAAAGAAGAAGAGAACATTCTCAGATAAGAAAGTATGGCCCAAGTCCAGACAGCCAGCTGTGAACTTGATTCTTTAAAAATGATTTACATGGTCCCAAAGCACTGTGTCTATAATTTTCTTTTTACACATCAGTCCGGATCTAGATTATATATGTAAGATTTATTTGGTAATTTTTGTTCATTTTGATTTATTATTACACTATTTGGACTCAACTTTCTCTGAAACGTCTTCTATGAAAAATGATGTAACACTTATTGCATTTATTATACTTAACGATAAACCTTTCAGTAAATTCACCAATGTAAAAAATGGTCAAAATAACATACATTTAATTTAATGCAACACATGATTTTACTTTAAGAGATTTTACATGCACAAAAATCCCTAAGATTTTGGCCTTTATCTAGGGCAACTTGCTTTCAGCGGGAGACAAGTTTGAATCAATTCTTTTCCATTTTAGATTACATAAGGGTCAAAATTCTTATGTGAACCTCATGGTTATTTGTGGGACATGACAAAGAAAGACAAAATCTAACCATTTTTTCTAGCCAAAAAGTTTAAATACTATTTCTTATTTGAGTCTACCTCTTTCATGTAAGATTTAAGTGGTTTATTTCCCCTACAAAAAAAAAGAGCTTATAAAATCTAATTCTAAATCAACTTTTTGTGGTTAGATATATACTTCTAAATGGAATGAAATGACTTCATCAATTTAAAATGCTTTCAAATCTCCAGTCATGCTGTAAAACATGCAATCCTTAGTTGGAGATGGATTAAAAGGGTTAACATATCTTTTCAAGTTAATTAAGACTCAATTTGAACTAACTCGATTCTTTCCCCTCAATTTAATGCTTCCATTTTTTACCAGTGACCTGAAAACATCTGATTTCATAGATGCCAATGGAAACAAAAAGCCCCAAACACCGAAGAACTGGTTTTCCTTGCAATGGCAACTTGTTCATCTTGTTGAAGCTGGTTAGTGAAGTTCATATTCTCATGTCTAACACCAAATTTTATATTCATGCAACTTAAACACCTTACTAATGTTGTCATGGAATGCTTAACTTCATTTTCTTGACCCGTGATTAAATTTATAATTTTTATTATTTCTCCTATAATTTATTGTGAAAACAAAGTCCTCACATTTCATAAATCTTTTAAGGAGTTGTAAATATGCTATCATGAAATTACCTAATTACATATTTTACAGTCCACCCTATAAGTAAAAACAATCCATCACATTAAAAACAAATTAATCTAAAGATGCTTACTTCAGTTGAAGAGATATCCTAACTCAATGGTTTTTTAAGCTGTGACCAAATAAACAGTATCATTTGTATTTGATTGAAAATGCAAATGCTATACAGAAAAAGACAAATTGTGTTTAAAAAGAAAATGAAGCTTCCCTTATTTTTGTAACAGAAAATATCATTCAAATTCAACCTTGTCCCCAGCATATCATCATCACTTTGACCTTTACCAGGGAAAGTTAGAACAAACTGAGAAATAAGTGCTCAGTGGGGGTGGGGTGGGAAATGGGGATGGGGGACGGATGGGGTATGGGAAACTAAGGAACATTAACTGGATAAAACACTAAGCTCACACAAATGAACCGCTGATCCAAACCAGTTGCTCTCAGAATAGAGGCTATTTCATATCAAAATATCACATCTTAGCACTGAGTTTTGGTTCAGGCTCTTTTTTTCTTTCTCTTCCCCTTTGAAAGCTGAAACTAGTCAGATTTGTAACTTTTACAATGAGAAGTCGGGGTAACATTAAATCATCGGTTTATTTTAATTTGGAAAATATCAATGATTTATAATTTGTTAACCATCCTATTGGCTTTGTTTTCTTATAGACACTTTCCTTCCTGTGTATCTTACTCATAGAAAACAAGTTCATTTATCACCATTCCAATACTATTGTTGTAAGTAATAGAAGTTCACTAAACAATGGCTGAGTTTCAGATCCCACTCATTCTGCTGGCAGCTGTCCCACTCTAATCACCAACCGTTAAACCTGCATTTGGTCACTAATACACTAAAACATTGCTAATGACACGGAGGTAAGACAAGATAAGCCCACCCTCATAATGAATGACTCCACAAAAGCAAAGTGGCAAAAGTAATTATAGAATCACATGGACCGCTGGCCTTGAATTGTCATGGACATCCCATTTCATGTTCAGCTAAAACAACTCGGAGATAACCTTATGTTCAGCAGAAGCGGAGGTTGTATCACAGATGTACTTCAACTGACACATGCTTCTGTTACAAGAACTAATTGTTTTACAGGAAAACAGCTTCAATTTCTTTATTATCAAGATGAATGAAACAGTTGTCCACAGTCAGATTGTATGCTGACTAAAGACAAAGCCTTGTGGAAATATAAGTGAATAATTTTTAAATGTTCCAATAATCTCGTATTGGGTTTTATTAAATACCATTCAGCATCACCAACTTTCCATAAAACTTCACAAGAAGTTTTAAAGTAGACATGAAATATAATTAGTTATGATTACAAAAACGTGAGTGCATTTAAATATGTCAAATGTTGGATATAATTTTAATAAAGAAAAATCTAATCAACATTCTAAATAAAGATGCTAACAAAAGTTGTATGTAAATATTTAAAATTACTTGATGTGGTGTTTAAAATACTTCAACGCAAATAAAAATCCTATGAACAAAATAATAAAATTAGCTTACCATTCCATTACAGTTAACAAGGAAAATGGAAAATTTCTTTTTTTAACTAAACAAGTAAAGGATTGCTTCACTGAGGCAACACTATAACAATCTAGTTGCTCCATCATAAAACTGAACCATACAATCAAGCCCATGACACTGTCACTTTTATCCAGATGGATATTTTTCTCCACAGCCTGTTAATAGATACTGTCAAGGTGATGATAAACACCAGAATCTAGGCACATATATCAATATACTCTGTGATGGGAGGGAAGAAAAAATAACCACAAATTTTAAATAGACTTACTACTGTGATAATCTCTACAACAAATGCAACACGTCAAGGTATTTCTAAACATTAACCATTTGTTTGAGCTCTAGGCCTAAAATAGCATCATCCTAATCTTATCAATTTGAGGTTGAGAAAAATACCATAAAGTCAGGGATGTGTTTGCTCTCCTAGCACATGCAATTCCAATTACGGCTTTGTTACTGCAAAACACTAAATATTGGGTTTTTGATGAGCTGAAATTAATAAGAAGTGACAAATGAGACATAGTGTAGTCAGGATAAGAAATTTATAAAGGGAAGAAAAATGTGCCAGGGCATGGGAAAGAGGGAAAGAATGTTTCTGAGATCCTAAAAAATCTTGATATAGGAAATTGGATTCCATAGAGCATATTTATTGTTTTAAAGAGTATCATACAGACCACTACTTTAAGCTTGTCTAGGAAATTTCTCATTTTGCTTTGGATACCAAGAAAAACAGAACTGAATTTGGGGCTCACACCTGAAAATTGACAAGACTTTGTAATTTTTTTTGGTTTATTTTTTAAATTTACCTTACCTCAGTTTTTTACATTTTTTCATATTATCTCTATCCATTTTACCTTACTTTATGTATTTTGAAAAAGTGCTTCAAATTCTTCTTGGAATTGGAGCAAATGCCCTATTCCATTCTCTATGAAAGTGGGAGTAAATACCCTATTTCGTTCAATCTAAGACCCCCTTTATTGTAAGTTGCATCATTAATGTCTATGCCACTAACAGGTGGCAATAAACCAACAAGAAACCCACTGCCAATTGAACTTTGACACGTCATTGATTATAAGATTAATCCTGATTTCAGAGATGATAAATGTGAAACAAAAAGTCCATCTTTGAATCAGTGAAATACAGTAACATCATTCTCATCACTATGGTTTTAAGTATTCATTGACAGTTCAGTTTGGTGCTAGGTTTTGGAGGCCAAGGTCAAGAACTCAAATTGTGGAGATGGGCAAGACATTAGCCATCACCTTGACCATCAGAGGTTATTTTACAGATGAGGAAATACAGAAAAGAAGACATAGTCTGAATCCTCAAGAAGCTTGTGATCTCACTGCAACTGCAATGATCGCATGACAATGTAACGTGAATTGACTGCCTATCAATTACTCAAAGAACAGGATATATTTATCACACATATGTATATCGAGACCAAAACTAAACCTGCACTTAAAAAGCTTTTCTTTTTCTATGAAAAAAAGACACACCACAATACCAATTGAACATTCTCTTACATCTCATTTTTTTTCTGGAAAACATAAGCTATATTCATTTCTGGCATCTCAATTATTACTGAAGAGCTCTTATCATAAGTAAAGTCTGTTGTTGTTTTTTTAAATTGAAATATTTAAGCAAGAGTGAGAAAAGCCATCCTATGTAGAAGTATCTCATGCTGGAAAGAGATAAGACCCTTTGGGTTTTACATATCTAGAAGAAGATAAATTTTACATAGATTTTTGTGAAATCCTAAATATGAGTGAAGAATAAAATTTCTCTTGATCTTCTAGTGTTGTATAAGGACATAGAGCAAATGAGTCATTTGAGTCAAAATTTCTGATTTTGTTAAATGGTGACTATGAAGGGATTTTTGTTTTCGTCATTCAAGGATTAAGATACATTATCTTTATCCCTCTAAAATTTCTAATTGAATGATAAATCTTACAGCTTCAACATCAACTGACACGTAAGTTACACTCCAGTTACAGTAGAGACAACCTAATATCCAATCAATTATATATATGGGGGGGGGGAGAGAGAGAGAAAACACCTTAGTGAAATAAAATCTGATCGTAGATAATTGGCAATATGAATAGTTGGAAGTTCATAGTGACTTTGCCTAAACACACAACATTCAAACATTAATGGTGGTAGAAAGCTAATTAGTAAAATTTAATTGGATATATGCAACGGGGTATAATGAGAAGAGTTAAAGCATATTTAATTTTTAATGCAAACAAACTCTGAAGTGGATAACCAACTAAAGCCAATCATTGTAAAAGATAGATTGACACATTTTAAAGACCACCCTATTAGCACACAGAATGAAGAGATGTCTAAAATTAAACACAGTAATATATTCTCTTGTGCCTTTAAAATAAAACACATATAGCATGCAATTATCTAAACTGCTTAAAGAGAAGAATTCAAAATGGTAAGGCAGACAAATGTATATGGAAAATGACCCCATGGAATATAGTTTAAAAAAACGAATGGAATTTTATTATATGCAGATAAGCATCCATAGCAAGCTATTCAGCAAACCCAGAAACCTAGAAAGCAGCCAAAGTAAAAGGAGACATGTCAGGGATAGTGCCTAATTTCACTGAATCTGATATCAGGGCAATATGATATGGAAGTCAAAAGGGTCAGTGCTATTTCAGGGAATATATGTTACAGAGAAGTCGATAGTCCCTCTCTGCACACAGGATATTGACACCACAGCCAGAGCCTAGGGCGAGGGAAAAGGTTCTGTGTAAAGTGGACTACAAACCTAGCTGTGATCCTGATCCATGATCAAATGAAGAACTTTAAAATACTGATGCCTAGGGCCTCACACCAGGAATTCCATGAGGATTTTTTAAAGCTGTCCCAGAGGTTGCTACTGGCCATCGAGTGTTGAGGACACTGGTTTGGAAAAACCTTGGAGCAACTTTTTTCCCATTAATTGGTCTTGGCTTTTGTTGATTGGTAGGTGTGTATCTTTTTCTTGGAAGTGACTATAACTTTTTGTTCTTGTCTAATAGTCTTCAAAATAAGAATGTGATGTTGGCACACAACATGAGATAATGTCAAAATTGTAAGTCAGAGATATGTTATCTTAAGCACTACAATCAACTTTGCAATGTTTTCCAACGTCTTCTCTGTGTGATAGACAATTATGCTAAGTATTGAGCATTACGAAAGACTGGCTTTATGGCTTCTCGGCAGGGAACTTAAAATATGACATAATCAAATATGAGTTGTATTTGCCAGAGTCCTTAGTAACAACAGAAACAACTCTAATTTAGGCAGAAAAGGAATTCTCAAAAGGCTACTCTTTAGAAAGTATAAAACCAGACTTGAGGCTACAAACCTAGGAGCAGTGGCCCAACATACTTCATCACTGTCTTGTGAGAGCCCCGCCGCTTGGGGCACAGGCCTGGCCATGCACCAGCCACTTACACTGTTGGTATCCCCAGTATGGGCTGCAGGGGATATATAACTAGACCCCTGACTTGTACCAGAATGGAATCTTAGTTCCATTGGTTGGAGTCCTACCGAACGGATCCTGTCCACCATCCACACCAGAATGGAACCCCAGCAGTGCCTGCTTCTGTGTCACCACTACTGAATCTAAATCAGCAAAACATGGTTATGTGTCTACCCCCCGGCTCTCAGGGAAGCTGGCAGAACCCTCATCTAGCATTTTCTATGCCCTTAGTGGAACATGTTCTCTATTTCCCACTGAGATTCATAAGGTGGGGGAATTCTTCACACAGAAAGGGAGCTTATTCACTGAGAAGCCTAAAAAGAATGATAAATGGCCTCTACATTTCACTTTTCCCAGAATTAAGCAAAAGTATAGGAAATGTCTTGGTCTGCACTTTTTAGTTCTGTGTCTATAGTGTGCTATATCTGAAGCTAGACTTAACTTCAAATTCTCAAGTTCATTTTTATGTGTTTTGGGTTCTTCAACCCAGAACATTTGTATGTTCTCCAACATACAAATATGTTACTAAGTACTGATGTAGTGTTGCTCAGTTCATACTTAGCTGGTTCCTCACATTATGCTATCGTATGCTCTCATATCTAAAATTTGCCATGTTTAGGTTGGTATTAACATTGTAAAATACTGATGCTTCCTTAGTTACATGTGGCACCTGAAACAACCATGTCCATTACCATACATCAGACATTTATCCTAAATTTTCCATTTTACATCATAAGTAGATCTCATTTTTAGAATGCACACACACCAAGTGTATGCCAGGAACTATGTGGTTTAACACAATCCTATGGCCCTGAGATCCTAACTTGCTGAGGAAAGAAAGTTTATGCTGGCTCAAGGACATCTTTAAAGTTTCTTCTCCTTGCCTGTGATGCTTTGATTATTTCTAAAACATGTTCTGGTCCTGTAAATTATAGCTCCTCTTGTCATTTGTTGGCAGATTCTTGAAAGGAGTGGTTAATATATACCTTTTCAGAAACAACTGAAATGTATGATTTCAAACCTACATTGTCACTATTTAGCATTTCAGCCTTGTTCTGACAGGTGAATCCAAATCTTCTCTTTTAGAATATATTAGGTTATTATTGCAAATATAAAATCAAATGAATCCTCAACCAAAGTTTTCTGAGTTATTTCTTTCAATGGGAAACTTTCTTTTCTCTTGAAAAGGATAGAAGTTATCTTTGCCCAAGAACAGGCATCCAGTCCAAACCAGAAAATGTATGAAGTAGTTAATCCCAATATACAGCTAACAGAAATAACTTGGGAAGGACCCCAGTATTCCCACAAACTATTTTCCTAATATCAAACTCTAAAGTTCTCTTTGGAAAAACAAAACACAAATCAGGTGAGTTTTGAAACACAAAGAACATTTTTAAATACAAAGGGCTCCAGCTTTAAGCAAAGAGGAAACACAAACAGGGCTTTTATGAATTACCAGATTCTATTGATTCTATGCATTTTTTCTATGGAGAAGGTGCACGGCTTTCAACAGAATAAAAAGGGATACATCTTTAAAGGTAAAAGTTAAGATATGATTTCACTTATTTGTGGAGCATAACAAATAGCATGGAGGACAAGGGGAGATGGAGAGGAGAAGGGAGTTGAGGGAAATTGGAAGGGGAGGTGAACCATGAGAGACTATGGACTCTGAAAAACAATCTGAGGGTTTTGAAGGGGCGGGGGGTGGGAGGTTGGGGGAACCAGGTGGTGGGTATTAGAGAGGGTACGGATTGCATGGAGCACTGGGTGTTGTGCAAAAGCAATGAATACTGTTACGCTGAAAAGAAATAAAAATTTTTTTTAAAAAAAGTTAAGAAATGGTCCTCTAGAATAAGCAGGCTCTAGAATAAAATTAAAGAGCCCCTTCCCTGTTCCAAAGGTGGGTTCTTCAACTACCACCACCCAAACTTCTAACTGAGACAAGGAAAGGTAAAGTCAATTTTTTCAATTTGACATTTCTCTAAAGTCCTAGGTTCCAAATGTCTTAGATACAAAGACACAAACTGCCAATGACCTTATCCTAAATGGATTTCTTATGGGAGACTGAATTATTCCTCTGCACCTTTGGGAGCAGTGAGCTTTGCGTGAGGACTCCATCCAGTGTTTGTAAACATGATCACCACCATTCACAAGCTCAGTCACCATAGGGCGACAGGTAAAAGAACAGTTCAAGGAGCAGAGATGTCCCTTTGCAGTTGGAGACATCATCATATAAAAAGAGAGAAAGAGTAACCACGAGCATGGAATTGAAACCATAAAAATGGCATTTTTTAAACATTAAAACACTACTCAGCAGTTTAAAAGTCTAAATGGTACAGTAGGCTCTTCTGATAATTTCCATTTGTTCCCACAAAATTCAGAGGAGATGGTTGTCATCAGATATAACTAAATGGTTCTTTTTAAAATACTAAAAATAGGGGCGCCTGGGTGGCTCAGTCATTAATAATCTGCCTTCAGTGGGACGCCTGGGTGGCTCAGTTGGTTAAGCAGCTGCCTTCGGCTCAGGTCATGATCCCAGCGTCCTGGGATCGAGTCCCACATCGGGCTCCTTGCTCATCAGGGAGCCTGCTTCTCCCTCTGCCTCTGCCTGCCATTCTGTCTGCCTGTGCTTGCTCTCTCTCCCTCTCTCTCTCTGACAAATAATTAAATAAAATATTAAAAAAAAAATTAAAAAAAAAAATAATAATCTGCCTTCGGCTCAGGTCATGATCCCAGGATCCAGGGATCAAGCTCCATGGGGCTCTCTGCTTGGCGGGAAAACTGCTTCTCCCTCTCCCACTCCCTCTGCTTGTGTTCCCTCTCTCGCTATCTCTCTCTGTCAAACTAAGTAAGTAAGTAAATAAATAAATAATATACTAAAAATATTCTTATCTTATAATGCAGACAACCCAGTCCTCATCCATTTATGAGTATCAAGTAAGTTATGACAGAATTCATCACTAGCCTGTTTTTCAGAAATTAGTTTCTCTCAAAGTGTTCTCCATTATTTTTAGGAGTTCCCTTACATTTCCCAAAGTGTATTACCTGAAACACTAGACCCAGAAGATGCTCCACGAAGAAAGAGACTCAAAGTCCAGGAAATACTGTACCTAGATCCCTCTGTGGCAAGAAATCATGCACCTTTGATCAGTATGAGTACTGAGAAGTCCCATTTTGCTTTCTTTAGTCCAAAGTCACTTGACTCCTGACACAGAAAGTGAAGAGTTTGTGTTTGAAGATATGTTTACTTTCAGTTGTAGCATTCAGTAACATTTATGACTTCATACTTATGACGTGAGTAGGACAAGCATTAGCTGCTCCATGTTGGAGATGAGAAAATAGAGGCATGTAAAGGTTAAATCATCTGTTCAGTGTCATCCAGGGTCTAGGTCACAAAGCTGAGACTCAATCCATTGCTTTTTCTGCTCTGGGGCCTTTGAAGAGCCACAAGAAGCTGGGACGGTCACTTCCTACATATCATCTAAGCACAGAAATACACCTAGGTCTTCAGAAAAGCCATTGCAGGAAAGATTTCTTGGTCACAGGATTTTCCCCAAATTCCTACTATTGTCCAATGCAAATACCTTAGCAAGGCCAGGAAATTCTTACTGCTTTCCTTCACAAACCCACACCCAAATTATGTGTCATCCTTTCTTAATTCACACTCATTAGTGATGACAAATCCCCTGAAAATTTCAAGAGATGGTGAAATTTAATAAATTGGAGGGATAAAATATATGTAAACATTATATTTAAGGTTTGAAAGAATTTTTTAAGCCTTTAGGAATGTAAAAGTACTCATTAGTTTATGAAACATGAAATGTATCAATTATAATTTGATTTGCTCACAAAATCATTAGGTTTCATTGTTGTTCAAATAAACCATTCAATAGGTTAATTGAATTTATATTTAAGTGTATTATATTTTCATATAAAGGGAACATTATATTGCCAACCTTTAAACAATTTATCTGGTTTTAATATTTTTGAATTTTTGAGAAGCAGGCACTCTTAAGAATAAATGAAATATTATATTCCAGTAACACAGAAGGTTATTATATTTTCCGGGCAGAGTCCTCCAGTATAGGACAGAAGGGAGACCATAGTTTTAACCAAAGAGCTCAAGAAAAAAAAGAAAGAAAAAGAAAAACACTCTTTGAATGATGAAATTGTCACATGCAGGTATATCTAGATGATCAGCCTCTGTTGTCCAGAACTTCTACAAGGAATTTCTGCTTTTCAGAAGTTTCTTATGTATCTTTCAGTGGGCTTCTGAAAATTGGAGTTTTGTTCTGAATGAGAGAAGTTTTTTCTTGTCTATTTTCCACACAGCTCATTTTCTTACACCAAGAGGCAGCGTTGTGGGGATGTGACTGACTCAGCTTCAGGAAAGAGCCTTCTGCATCCCTGATCCGTGTAAATTCCTCCCTGGCACACTACCTAGGGGTCCAACAAACACTAGCCAGTCCCCTCAGTCTCTATCAGTCCACTCCCTCACCAGCCTCCTGGTGGCTCCCTCTTCTGAAACTCTTCAGTAGCACCATTGCTTGGCTTCTTTATCTCCTCCTCCCATCCCTCACTCCACAGTTGCCTCTTGTGTTTCAACACAGGTGGTCTTTAAAAAAAAAAATTAATCAACTGCCTGTGTGTTTAAGAATAATCCAAGTTTGCATCAGGCTGAGTCCCTGCCATTTCTTTCATTCATTTAACAGACTCTTTATTAAAAGCCTACTCTGGCTGGATTGTGCTGGATGCCAAGGATAAAACATGACCCCTGACCTAGAAGAGCTCAGTCTAGCAGAAAAGATACTGTGTCCAAAATAAATTATGATCCCACAGAGCACACACAACAGGAGTACAGAAGAAAGACAGAGAAGGAAGCAACTGACTCTCCTGGGAGAATTAGGGAAAGGACATGGCCCCAAAACTAGGTCCCAGAAGGTGGATAGAAGTTTATCAGTCTGAAAATCTGAGCACAGGTATACCTGAGGCATTGACAGATTTTGACTGGAAGAAATAGAAAGCTATTTTAACATACATGCCAATAAAGTTTTGGAGGGGCAAATGCTGTCAACTTCAAAATCTCTGTGAGAGAAATTTACACTTTCTGACCCAAAGGAGGGATATCAATCAACTTTTGGCATTCCCTCCGCCTTACCTCACTGTCCTGTCAGGAACCTCTCTGCACCTTCACCAGCAATGATTTAAATAGGTTATCCTTTCTCCCAAGTTTTCAGGCCTACCTGTTAACATCCCCTCCTTCACACCTGATAAATGAGCCAGCAATTCATTCTCATGGAAATACAGCTGTAAAGGTTCATAAATAATAAATTAAAACTTGCAGTTGCCATCTAGGTTAAAATAATCCTTAGACTAACTATTGGCAGAGCATTTAGTCATAGCTCATGAGGGAATATGGTTCTACCACATTCAGTTCTAATTTGTGCCTGAGGGGGGGTTTTCCAGGTGAAGGTGGATAGCACAATGTCAAAAATGTCTGAATGTCTGGCATTATGTAGGCATAATATTTAACTGCATTTTGAGGGGACTTATACATGATACCTGGTTTTCCTTATCTCAAAAACAATTTAAAAATGGACAAAAAACCTCTGCTTTTCCTCTCCTCCATATCTTCTTTATTTCCCTACCAAAATTTTGGGTGCAAAAGACCCCTCCACTTCCAATTGATTATCACCATTCCCTCTCCAACCCCTCCCCAGCCCACACAGTAACATCTCTGTCAGGCCACTTCAGTCTTACTCTAGTGATTCTGCCTTAAAGTTCTCTAATAACTCCAAATCTTAAACCAAATGTTCTCATCAGTGCTTAATATTTTATACTACACTATGCATTATTTCTGTCTACCATCCTTTCTTCTCAGAGCCACCTTATGTCTCAGTTCTGGATGCCATCATTTGTCAAACATCTATTGGTGGACACAAGTCTGTGCTAAACATGGGGGTTAGTACCATCCCTGCCTTCAAGAAATGTATAACCCAATACGGAAGGCAGAAAAGAATCCTGCATTTACAAACAAGAATGGCATGTTATTGGAAGATGCACTGGGTGTCAGAAGCATATGCCTGGTTATCCTCTTACCAACAAACCAAGCCAAAGATAATGTCCTGGAGAATGTGAGCTGGGTCCAGAGATCAGAGTTGAGTTCACAAGGAAGGAAAAGGAGGCACGACATTCCTGGGGTGGAGTGGCGGAGTTTAATATCCATGCTTTTCTAGTCCTGCTTCCCCGCCTGTCATTCTCTTTAGTTCTTTTCTGTTTTGATTCTGGGTACAAACTGAGGCTCAGTCCTCATTCTTAGTACTTTCTCTACTTCTGTTCATTCACAGGATATATATATATATATATATATATATATAAAAGTTCAACTACTTGCAGTGCAAAATGGTGGTCAAATCTGAGCCTCATGCCCAGGATACCCATGTCCCCACATCACAGATCACAGCCCCACAGGAAGGGTGCACCATCTCGTGGTTATCGGTGTTTTCAGACCTTAGCTCATTATCTTCCTGTGAACAGTGGTCCCTTCATAGCCACAGGCTTTCAAGCAATAGCACCATCCTTTTCGCAGGCATTAAAATTCAAAACCTTGAGAATAATCTTTTCCTCTTCTCCTTCCTCCCTACTCAGTATTCCATGCCTTCATGAATGAATGAAACTACTTTTCATCATGGTTTTTCCTTCTTCTAAAACCTCTAAAGAGCTCACTTTTGCCCTCAAAATAAATTCTTAATCTGGATTTAAGAGTCTCCATAACATGATCCCTTATCCAACCCCAGTGACCTATACCGTGCCATCTTGCTACATTTATGTGACAACGGATGGTTCTGAAAGTGTTTTCCTAAACCATTTTTGCAAACATTATCTCTTTTGGTCTACCACAACACCCTGAGAAGATTGGCAAGACAGGCATTATTATTCCTCTCTTTCTGGAAGACAAAGCCAAGACTGTGAGAAACAGATTAAGTCAAGACTTCTAATTCTTAACCTAGTACTCCTTCCCATTTAATCATATCATGCCTTGTGTTTTGATTTGTTCCATAAGTGCAACATCAATTGTTTCATTTGTGAGTTTTATATTCTTGCTAAATTGTGAGTTTCTAAAAGGGGGGGGAGGGTGTCCAGGACTTTTTTTCTATAACTTCTCAGCACATAGCACGTAGAACTGCATTGTGCATAGAAAAGATACTCAATAAATAATCCTTGAATAAATGTTCTACACCATGTGATTTTGCTTAGTGAAGTCATAGAGCTACACCCTTTCTTAACCTCATCATGCTCTGCTCTGCTGATTAGATTCCCTTAATTGAAACTCACAACCATAGCCAACAAGGCTTTTGTGACCCTGCTCTGGCCGACTTACCTGACTGCATCCTCTCCCTCTCCTTCCTGTCCACCTAGCTCAAACCACCGTGTCTTTCTTCTGTTACTCAGTTTTGCTGAGTTCATTTCTGCCTTGCAGCTTTGTGTCTGCTGTTTCCTCTGGCTGCAATGCCCTGTGGCTGGATTCTTATCAGTCAGGTCTCAGCACAAATGCCACCACTTCAGGAAAGCCTTCCCTGGCTATCCAACCTAGAGCTAGCTCTCAGTCATTCTCATCCTGATATATTTTCTTCCCAGCACACACCACAGCCTAATCTCAGAGATAAGTTATTTACATGTTGTATTGCCTGTCCCCTGACTAAAGTATGGGAATCAGCAGGTCAAGGGCATTATCTCTTTTGTTCCCCAGGGCCTAGATCAGGGGAATATCTATTTGTCAAACGCATGGATAGATGAACAGATGAATGAATCAATTAATGAATTAACCTCAGTTTCCTCATCTATAAAATTAAGGAGGTGGCATAAACTGTCAGGTCTCTCTCCACCAACTGTTCTGTAATGAATCAAAGCTCTTGCCTTTTGATGAAATCACCCAAGTTTCCTTTATTGGTTATCATTCGATTGTGTTTTCTTTTACTCATGATTTCAGGTCCCTCACCAAAGAGATTCCCGTAAGTTGAGAAATGACAATGAGAAGAATAGAGAACAAGGTCAAACCATAGAGTTGAGGAGAAGAACACCTTGCTCAATATCGTTATGCAGCTGCTTCTCCTGCCATGGCCTTGTTACAGGCTGTGTTTCCCACAGGCACATTTGCCATCTACTTTCTGGTTTTTTAAAATATGGTTTGCATTATTTTCCCAATATGTCCCCTTGTTTTCTTCAGCCTTGACAAAGATATTCCTAAAGTGGTTATCATTTCTGAGTTTTCCCCAAGGGACAAAATATACTGACTGAGAAAATGGTTCCTTTCAAAGAGGCAGTTTTGACACGTAGATGATAAGACAAGTTGCTGTGTGGCTTCCACTGCTGCTAACAATGGTGGTGGATGTTGTATGTGTTTGCATTTCATTCTCATTATAAGCTGGGCATCTGATTACTGCTGAATTATAATCATTCATGAAAAATATTGTTTTTATGAAGACTGTAGACACATCAGACATTGTGGTAAAGACTAGAACTAGTCTTTTTAAGTGTTCTTCAACCATCACGAAGGAGAGCCAACTGGTAACGGTGGCTCCAAATCATTAATAATTGCTGACCTTTACCTGTGCTTGTCTTGGAAAAACAAAATCTACCACTGGATACTTTCTTTGTCAAGAATCTCCAGAAAACACATTTTTCAACTTGTTCAAAGGGTACTGCATGTTTACCCATCATTTCAGCAGCTATAGACTTTCAGTGTGTTCTGCCCTCAACTGCACTTACGTACATGGAGATAAATTGAACAGCCCTCCTTAAAGCCTGACAAGGTTTGATGTCCTGTTGGTTCACAATATGAAAAGGTCAGGAAATAGAAAAAAGCCTCTGCAGAGGTCTCTTCTTCAATTCAAATCATGTCCTCAGGAGACTGGCATTGCATCCTTCACTTTTGTTTAGTTACATCATCAACTCCTGGTTTGTGTTTTGGCACAAAGATGCCAATTGAATCAGAATATAAATCATTTTCTGCCTTTGCCCATACATAGCTACCACTGACATCTTAGATTGTTGCAGTTAATTAGCACTTCAAAGAACACAGGAAAAAAAAAAAACATAGAAACCGGGCTTAGATCAAAATTTAAGTGTTTATGGTGGTTATTTCTAGCACAAGGTGCTGGTGCCTTGCCCCAGAGAAACTAGTGGGGAAAGGAAGACACATGAGGATAGTCACCAAGGACAAAGGGTTCTCCTCCTGAGCTAGACCCTCTCTCTTGGATTTCTGTTTAGCATCTGCTTAAATCCCAGTTATTTGATTACAAAGGTAAGATAAATGGATCCCCAAGGATGACATCAATTAAATTAATAATCTAGAATTTCAAGGACAAAAATTCCCAAGGCAAAAGATTCAGAATAATGGAATATTTACAGGAAAACCATGAAAACCTGTCTTCCAACAATGAACTTTATAAAATGAAGCCACCTCAAATGAGCCAGGTTTAATTAATGATCATAAATAATGCTACAAAGTATATTATTATTAAATAATTATCTCTTATCCTTTTAAAGGGGTTGGACAAAAACAACAAAATAGTAACTATCAAGTCCATTTCAAAGCTAAGACATAAATATCATAACTAATTTTGCTCTAGGCCTTTTAATTTTTCATGAAAGCTTCTCTACTGATAGAGAAATAATTTACGAAAACAGAAGGAATATTTCTTGCAACCTGCCTCATTGTCATTATTGATCATTTAATTTATAGCCTAAGTAGTTTATTTCCACCTTTAAGGAAATTTTAAGATCTGTTTTTAAATCTCATTACTACATCTTATTTATATTACCTAAATATATAATCCAAAAGAAAAGGCCTTTAAATTATTCTCATCACTTAAAAAAAAAAAAAAAAAGTAATCTTGCTTCTGGATAACATTTCTATGCTAGAGATTAAAATATTTTTTCTCCCATCATTATTTCATTCATTTGAAAATAAATGTATGTTTCCAAGTACAACAATAAGACTAAGGTACACATCTCCACTTCTCTACTACTGCTAACTCAGCTCAAGAACAACTCCCTATATAATGTAGGAAATCATTTCAGTTCTTGCACTTACTTAAAATAAAAATCGGGTACTAACAACTAAACATGAGAAAAAAATCATTAGGTGATTGTATGCTTAAAAAGATATTAATAGGACATAAAAGATAATTTTACATTTATAAATGAAAAATCCCAAAAAAGTTTCAAAGCAAAATCTAGTCTTCTATTTTTTATGCTATAAACTCACAAAGACAATACTTAACCATGTTTTTTTCCCATTTTCTCTCAAAAAATTCTAATCAAGTACAAGTTTAAAAAACAAAATTTGAAAAGCCATCATTCACAATGATTTTACAATGGAAACATCAAAACTAGGAGGGAAACGAGTGGCCCAACTCAATTCTGCAATCGTGTTAGAGTTCAGGACTAGATAGAGTTCAGGACTCTGCCAGGACCACTTAACACGTTCCCACAGGTTGGGAATGGCTCAACTCCAGAGTGTACCATTTGTGCAGAATGCGGCATTCAATGACGGCCCTCAAATTTGGGCAGTGTGCCACTAGCCCAGCAGTATCTGATAGACCTGTCTCAGTTCTGCATTTCTTCCACTGGATCACACTCGTGCTACTTTAGTCTGGCAAACATTTTCCAACTGACCTTAATCCACTTCTACAGTCCTCCCTGGCATTTAACTTTTTTTCTTCCCTCGTTATGAGCAGAAAATTCTGCATGGTTTTATTGATCTCAAACTATCAATTTTTCACCCAATTTTTTAAAAAAGCTATTTGTAAGTCTTCCCATTAAATTTCACAAGTAAATTTCAGAGACGATGTTATTTTTCCCTTAGTCTAAGTGCTATTGAAAAAAGAACATGAGATTTAACGTCAAACAGATCTTTCTAGATATGTGACCTTGGGCAATTTTCATAACCTCACAGAGCCTCAGCTCCTCCTTGTGTAAGTTGGAAAACATAAAAGTTACCTTCACATCTTCTCGTAAGGATCAAAATGATTTATATGAAAGAACTTAGCAGGGTACTTGGCACAATCTGTGCTCAATATGTATGAGCTTTATAATTAGTCATCATCATTTTGTGCGCAAATGTCAACACACCATTGTGATATTGTATTTCCACATGACTACTTCTTTTTTTTTTTTTTTTCCAATTCATGACACACTAGTGCCCATCCATGACAGGACATAATAAGCTATGCCAGGACTTCTGCCTGGTCTCATCTCCCCACAATACCTATTAAGAAACCATGGTCTCTATGGCATTTGTGGAGACTGAATGCTTGGGTCCCCTCAAAATTCACATGTAATGGGATTTGGAGATGTTGAAGATAATTAGGTTAGATCAGGTGTGAGGGTGGGGCCTTTGTGCTGGGAGTAGTGGCCTTAGAAAATGAGGGAAAGACCTTTCTCTCCCCATACACACCAGCACAGAGGAATGACTATCTGTAGAAGTAGCGAGAAGTCCACTCTCCACAAGCCAGGAAGAAAGTTCTCACCTGGAACTGGATTGGCTGGCATGTTGATCTTGGATTAACCAGCTCCGTAAACTGTGAGAAATGAACCTGTGGTATGTAAACTACCCAGCTGATGGTATTTTGTTATGGCAGCCTGAGCAGACTAACACAACGTGGTAACAATTCCATGACACCCCAAACTCTGCTAGGGAGCAATGAGTAGGTCTATGGCATTTTGATGTAGAACATTCAAGCAAACTATGTACCAGAGATAAGAAATCAATGCAGAAATTGATCTTGCGAGCTTGAAACTTGACAAGGCAGTCCACACAGAATTTTAAATCTTCAAGTTCATTCTGCCCAAGGGGTTCGCAGTTAGCAAATAAATGGCCTCAGTGTTTGCTTTTCCCCTGTTCAGTATAAATAGGCCCTTTTTCTGGATGAGCAGTAATTTCCCTGGGTAGAATAACATATTCAGCCTCTTTCTGAGGCATGCAAAATCTCTGCCTCACCTACAGGAAGAGAGCAGCGGATGATGAAGAAGGTGAGGGATCAGGCAGTTTCATACACATGTGTTTTTCCTATAAAGCAGCATATGGTTTTCAGGTTGATGTTGGCCAGATTAAATTGATCAGGTCTTTGCTTACTGAAAGTAAAAGAAATTTCTGGGCTATCTCAAGTGAAGTGGCAATCAGACAGGTGATAGCCCTGCACTGAAAGAATGCTAAGCACATGGATATTTCTAGATGGATGATGGGGTGTGGGTGTATTTTTTTCTGCTAGGATGGGAATAAGGCAAAGAAGACTGTTGGATATGCATGATCATTTTGTATCCAGAAATGAGATACTAGTGCTATTCAAATAGGAATGGAAAATCTATCACTTCTGAGACAGCTCCCTGAATGATTGCAGCCCTTTATTCTGAAATGAGGTGTCAGGGACAAGCATCCAGTACTCCTCTCCCTTACTCCTGATGGTCAGAGAGAAAGTATAACTCTGGAGCTAAAGGTCATGCAGGTGAGTTCAAACATTGGGCCTTGAGCAGTTCCCCCAACTCAACAGTGCACAATTTTCTGATGGGAAACCTCACTTCAAACAAATCAGGCCACTCCCCCCAACACTCCGCTTTCCCCTCTTCTCACCCCTGCTCACCACGGCTTCTCTCCTGTCCCTCTCCCAACTTCCCTCCCTACCTGATGAAACCCTACAACCTCCCAAGGCTTAGTTCCAATGCTACCTTCTTCATGAAATCTCCCTGCCTCCCTTGCCAAAAACAGTACCTTATGACTCTTAGTTCCCAAAATACTTCATTTGTGTCTCTGTCCAACACATGCTTCCATATGCTCTGCTCTGTATTTTCTCCCTTTCTGAGCCTGAAACATCCCGGAGTCAGGGACTATCTGACTCATCTCTTGTAGCATCTCATAGTAGGAGCTGGATATTTGTTAAAATAGCAAGTTTTTCCTTAATTTTCTCTCTCAAATGGTCAAAACTACAGCAACAGGAGCCATACAGGATGAAGGGCTAGCTGCACGACACAACATCATTGCCCACAATGCAAATGGTGTCTGATGCCATTCCAGGCAGCTACTCTCAGAGCATTCCATTTGCACACTGACTTCCAAAAGTGCAGAATTCAGAATCAATTCTGGTGCTGCATGGGTATCTCAGTGCTTCCTGACTATTTTTCTTTACATGGTATAAACATTGATAATGTTCTATATTGTTTCATGTTGCTTTTGAATTTGTCAGTATTAAGGACTTGAGGGGGATAGGGAATGGATTTAGGGACTAACAGAGAGACAAAGCAAGAATCAAACAAAAAGGAGCCCATTTTTGGAAGGCCCACCAGAGATACATGCCAGAATGGGTCCGCCCCTTGTCTGTCTTGCCCTGGCCTTTGAGCCACACCAACGGGACCTGCTTTTACTCTGAAAGAAGGAGCTTTATTGGTCACAGCTGTACCTCATCCATAATCTAGAAGCCTGAAGAGGAGGCAGGAGCCTGAAACCAGAAGCTGCTCCAAGAAATAATGAAAAACCATATGAAGTAGCATATTGTTGTGATAGAATCTTACTCCCTTCAAATTTAATCAACTTTATCCTAAGAGGACACCCCCAAAATCATATCTTCTTCCCAAGCCTGAGTTCTCCTCACTGCTTCCCAGTGTCACATTGAAGGGTTTCCTTTGCCTAAACATGCTGCCTTTTCTCAGGGCAAAGTCAACAAACAGCTGTGGCTTCTGCCTTGTGAGCTCTGATCAAAAATAAAGAGGTAACTGGATTTATGCCCATTACAGATCTATTTTGGGTGCCATTCTTATTAATCCCTGTTTCCAGTAACAGCCATTACAGTCAGGTGTTTTAGAGCAGGAGTTGGTCATCTTCTCCTGTACAGGTTCAGAGAGTAAATATTTTAGGGTCTGTGGGCCAAAAGGCAAAATTAAGGATATTATGTAAGCAACTTGTCCAACAATTTAAAAGCTACCCATTTCAAAATGTAAAAAACATTCTAAGCTTGAATACAGAACAAGAACAGGTGCTGGCCAGATTTGGTCCACCAGCCATAATTTGCCGACCCCTGGTTTCAAAGGTTGAATCCCAAGTGATATGTATTTTTTCCATGGAAACCCAAGTTATACTACAGACATCATTATTTCTGAAGAAAATAAAATACCAAAAGAAACCATTGTGATATGTGTGCTTTGAGATCTTTCTGGCAACGCAATCTGCATGAGGGAGCAGATGATTCCCACAAAGCATACCACAGTGGATTGGACAGCCCAGCCGTGCTTATAGATGAGGCACAGCATCAAGGTATTCGAGGCTGAGATCTTAGGAGCTAATTGGGGCCAGTAAAACTTTTAATCCTACCATTGCTCTAGCTCTTCATTCCTATCGAGAATTTCTACAACAAAAGCACCATTAAATTGCTTTTTCTCCTTAAGAAATAAATAGTAATACAATTTTCAGACAGGGAAAATGTTCTCCATTCTATTGAACAGACAATATGCCTGAAGTTTCCAGGGACCTAAGATTTCTCTTAAAACTCAAGGGATACAAGTACACACAGACACATCACTGTTTTAACCCATTAAGAAGAAAGGTATGTTATCACTGGCACTAACTCTGATATCCTTGAAATGCATTTCTCTCCAGTAACCAAATTCTACCTATGTTCATAATGCAAAGTTGCATCCTTGGTGGAGGGGGACCCTCTGAAGTTAGGATCTGTTTACATTCCTTCTTTTCTTTATTCAACAATTAAACAGCAGAAAGTCTATCATATATTTCCTTACCCCAACTAAATACGGATAAGACTTTCCACAGCTCTGTGGCCCCTCCGTAGCCCTTGGCCACTGAAGCCTTCAAACAGCAGCTTAAAAAACAATGGCTGATTAGAATATCCATTAAGACTTTAGTCAGATAATCTGGTTCTGGATTCTCTCTTAGAGAATTATCTATTATTAACCATTATTTCACAAAAACTTTTCTAAAGAATAGATCACTAATCTTCACTTGTTAGAGAAATTGAATGTTTCTCAAATTTCAGAGCCACACAAGCACCATCAGGTTGGAAAGGACCCTTGGCATCTATACTAAAATGGAAACCCAGCCCTCTCCTCTTTGCTTTTCAGGAATTGCATGGCTTCATTTATTTACAAAATTCCTCTTAATTTGTGTGTTAAGATTGATGTTCTGGTAAATTTTATTCTTTGGGTCTCATGCTTAGCTTCGACTGGTGTTCGAAATCTCAAGTCTCACCTGCCAATTGTACCCTTACATCCAAGGGAATTGAAGACTGGTTCTCTGGGCACACAGGCTTAAAAGTTTTGAAGTAGAGATTTTACCTGTTGTCCAGCACTTGTTCCTAACAGAATAAAAGGTTTGCTTATTCCTGCCTGAGAGTACATTAGGAACAACAGGAGTGGCTTAGTCAACATGAATGAAAAGACAGTGTCCCTCAGAGAAGGGGTGTCCAACTCCTTTTTTTTTTTTTTTAAAGATTTTATTTATTTATTTGACAGAGATCACAAGTAGGCAGAGAGGCAGGCAGAGAGAAAGGAGGAAGCAGGCTCCCCGCAGAGCAGAGAGCCCGATGTGGGGCTCGATCCCAGGACCCTGGGATCATGACCCGAGCCGAAGGCAGAGGCTTTAACCCACTGAGCCACCCAGGCGCCCCCCAACTCCTTTTTTAATGGTAGGAAGGGCTCCAGGAATAAGATGAAATTTCCATCATCTTCTCTGCAATACTTCAAAGGGGCAGGCTTTCCTGGGAGGCCAGAACATAAGCTGAGTCCAAAGGCGATCCAGACAGAGCCACATTATGAGAGAGTAATTCTTAGAGAGATCATGGTCATCTTTTTGACACACGAAGTAGCTTGATCTTTCAAACATCCAACCAACCACCTAACCCAACACCCACTGTCCATCCCTGGATAAAGACACTTTCCTTTACAACTTCTCGGAGCACACAGCACTATGCTTTGCTCGCATCACCTACTCAGGACCTCCCAGTGCTTTGGCTAGCCACACAGGCCCCTGTTGCTCTACAGTCCTCTCTCCTTTCCTGTCCCTTCAGGGCACCCACAACATTTCGAGGCATCCTAGCTTGTACACGGTAAGTCTCATAGCTCCCTTCTTGATCTGGCCAGTGATTACCATTCTTATGCTGTCAGACTTCCTGGTGACCCATCAGGGGACTAAAAACTCCTTCAGGACATGCAACAATGATCAAGGGGGCTACTTACTGCCAGCTTTGGGGATGAAGTGATGAGGACGCAAGAGGTGCTTCTCACACCTCCCAACAATGAAAACATTTAAAAAATTACTTCCCAAGCTAATGGGATATGGGGGGGGGGGATGGGATTGCCATTCAACATTGGTGAAGTTGCTACCACTGCGATCTGTCTGGTCTCGAGATATGACCACAGCACTCTTAAATCCTGCCTCAATGTCCCAGTTCCTACTAACCCAGCTGAGCCACAGTCTTCGGTACCAGACAGTGAATTAGACTCCAGGGGCATGGAAGAGGTTAAGCCATGGGTCTCACTAATCAGGAGCACGCAGTCTGGGAATGAAACCAGGGACAGCAAAGAGATCACTACAATACAACATGACAGAGGAATGTCTGGATCCTAGCAGGCAATCAACAGTTTGTTGTGATACTGCTTTGCATGGTGCATGCCAGCAAACTTTTACTTGGCTAAGGCCTCCTGAGCCTTCAGCTGTCATCTTGATAGTAATTCCCTCCAGGACTCCTTCCCTGATTGGCGAGGTACCTAGGAAGACTGATGCTCCTGAGGAACAAGACCCAAACCATTTCTTCTTCCATGCCCTGTACCCCAGAGCCCAGCACAGTGCCTGACACTGCCTAGTCACTCTCTGTTGAATGAATGAGTGAGTGAATGAGAGAAAAAAAATTAGAGGTAGCATTTGAACCAAGGCCTTGCAGGATGAGGAGGAACCTGCCAAGAGGAGAACATGAGAGTTAAGAAACAGGATCCACGTCTAAGGCCCACAAAGGTCTGGCAACCTACCACCATGGTAGGGGCAAAGGCACAGGGAGGGAGAATGGGAAAGCCCACAGAGATTTAGGTTGGAATCAGCATATACAGAGCCTTGTATGCCAGGACTTTATCCTGGAGGCTACAGGGAGTTCGCTGATTTCTGTAAATTAGACATAACAAAGTTAGCTGTTTTTTTTTTTTTCCAAATGATAACCAACAGCAGTGTGGGAAGCAAACTGAAGGCTGTCTGGGTCTGGGCCAAACAATCCCAACGCCTCCGCCCACCACCCCTCTGCTTTAAACCTTGCTCTCTCTTTCATACCCCCCAAGGACTATTTTACATTTTCTGGTGAACTTGCTATTATTTGGGTCGCAGTATAATGAGTTTTCATGTCACAGCCTCCCTCGGAGATCTGGAATGGATGGCTCAGCCTCCTATATTCTTTCCATCTCCTGTAATGAAGATTCTAACCAAGGAATGTGAGCAGGACGCAGCCCCTTTGCTGGCAGGGGTTTTCTCGTCCTTCATAGGCGGAACCCTTGTGAAGGTTCCATCCTATCAGTCGGCAAGGCAGAATGGAAGCAGGCGCCTGGCTCAATTACAACTACCTGGCCCAACACCGACACCCCGGGCGCAGCAGCGCTGGGCCTGCACGTTTCCCACAGAACTGAAGACAGCTCTGCCACAGAAGTGATTCCAGCTCGAACAGCATCTCCGTGGGTGAGCTGGTCTCCTGCCATCCTCCGGGGCTCCTCAGTGTTTGGGAGGTCGTCGTTACTGGGGCCCCTGCTCCAGCGTATTTGAGAGAAGCAGCCAATCGGCTCACATCAACACCCTCCTCTCTTCCTTCCCGCAAGGAGTCTGCAACCCCTGCCTGCTGTTCCGTCTGAGCGTGTGCTTTGGAATAGAACAGTGACAACATCCCCTTGAAAGGGAAACCAGAAAGAAAGAGTCCAGAACAGCAAGAAAAAAGAGAAAGGTGAGCTGGCCAAGATTTTAAAAGAGCCACAGGTCCGGAAGTAACCCTATAGGCTTCAAGATAAAAAGCATTTTTGTCTAATAAAAGGATTATTATGTAGTATTTATGCGTGGGTTTATGGTTAAAAGACAGGAAACCTCCTTCTACTCAGTAGGAACTAAATACACAGTTCCTCTTTGCAAACAAGCAGAAGGGAGTGTGACTGATTTTAAAGAAGCGGAGTGGATTTCAGGGCTGGCAGGCCAGCCTTCAGCCCCGCTGCCCCCCTGTGCCACAGAGCCGGGGACCCCCAGCACCAACACCTCCCCCCCACCCCGCCCTGACCCGCCCACCTCTCCGTCACCCCTGCCCTTCCACCCTTAACCTGCTTGAGTTTTATCTGCTTTGGCGCTTTTGCACAATGCCCTTGGTACCCCGGACACCCTACCTGTCCTCTCGTTTAAAAAAAAAAAAAAATCATGTCTCTTCTTTGTTTTCTTGAGAAAACTCTAGCCTTAGTACATTTAAAAATAAGAGATTAGGAGTCCAGGAATCATACACAGACCACTGGAACTAAAAGGATTTTATGGCAGCCTTAATCTAAATCAAATTGGGGCAGGCAATATAAACATCTTTTCAGACCCTTATAAATTAAAAAAAAAAAAAAATCAGCCACGTTTCGAATGTTTGAGGGGTACATAGATAGCAGAAGCAATTCTTTTCTTTTTCTTTTGAAACTGATTTCCCTTTGGCTTTATTTGGTCTTCTTTTTTTTTTTTTTTTGTACTAATGAAAATTAGGCATTGGAAATAATGCTGCTTTATGTTTATAATAAAACCTCATTAATTCAGAGGCAACTAATTTATAATTTGTGATAATTTTACCACAACAGAGCTGAATTTGCCAATGTGCAATATATGATTTTGCTAAGCAAATTAATAGTTTAAATCAGATTTTAGTAACAGTATTTAACTTCCCCAAACAAATTATCCCTAAGGACATTATTAGTAGGTACTTGCATGCAGAAAAAGGAAAATTAAGCCTCATTTGTGGATACAGCTCCACAGTTTCCTTCCTTATCTAAAACCTTCGGATACAGATGGGTTTCAAAACTCGGAATTTCTCATGTTTTAGGAAGTCAATAAAGTGTGCATATCATATATCTTATTACACCCTGAGTAGAGTCTGAGGCAGTCCCCAGTAATCAAAATGCATGAATATTTGCACTAAATAAAGTAAGGGATATACATAGTCTTACATAACATCAGGTCAGCTTGTTCTATCAAGTAAGTTCAGATGGGGTCCAGTTTTGCCAACAAATAAGTTATGGCAATGATGTCCACTTTCCAGAGTTGTGGGGTGTCCAAATTCTGAACGTGGGCTCAATGCATGCTGAATTATCCCTTCCATGTAAGAAAGAGCACTCTGGTCAATGAATCTGAGGTCATTGCTCAAGGGACAACTTTGAGAATAACATTGTGATGATTCCAGTAGCTGAAGTTCTGCTTCCCTCAACCTACGTAGAACAACGGAGATCTAAGGAAACCTTTGTGAAAGTTCAAAGTGGATCAGGATTTAAGCATTGCATTCAGACACCTGCCTGCCTCCAGAGAGGACCACAGCTATGCTGACAAGACCAGGGCCCAGCACCCAAAATAGGCCTCACATTCCACAAACATTTGTCACAAGCGGATAACCCCAAACCATTTCTGTTCTTCCAACCTATAGCTACATGTTCCTGGTAGAGATCTCCGTTTACATACAGGCCTGACCTAAACTTTATAAATTGTAACGACAGATCAGATGAAAGTCAAACTCAACCAGCCAACATCCCCTGTAAGGGTTTTTTTTTTTTTTAAGAGGTAGCTTAAGTAGTCTTTAGAACACAGCTTCAACCTAGAAGGCCCTCTTGGTCCAACGAGGAAAAGTTGAAGAGTAGTCACCCCACACCATTAGTTATGAACTGAGGGCTCCTGAAGTCCTGCCTTTTAATTACAGTTTTTCCTGTTGGTTTACCTAGCCAACAAACTTGCTGGCACAGAAAAGATTTGAGCTAAATATAAAGTTATGACAAAGAGCTAGTCCTTTTTTCTCTCCCTTGAACCGGTTCTTGCTGATTATCTGGAAGAGAAGCTCGTAGAAATTATTTGGCGTATGTTGTTTATTTGTTTGTCCGTTCCCTTTGGGTTTCCAATTTTATATTCTGGACATGCCAGGAAGACATCATTTCATGTGAATTTTTAATCTGTTTTTTTTTAAATTATGCAGAGATTTTTCAATAACCTGTTCTTGGTAAGTGAGTTTTCCCCTTTCAGGTATGTCCTTGTCAAATACCATTCCTTTAAAAACCTTAGGAAAATATTTACTTTATTACTTTCTTCTTCACTGGCAATACAGTTGTAACCTTAAAATAATTTGTTTAATGTCAGTTTTTAAAGGATCAGAGATTACACTAGAAATTTTCATAAAGCCCAGAATTCAGAGACTATTTTTCCCTTATTGTCCATGTGTATATATCAGCCCTAATTCACCAGTGGAACTGGAGGTCATTATTTCTGAATTTGCACATTAAAAATAACATCTACCCATAAGGGAATATCTTTAAACCACAAATGCCAGAAATAACAATTGTATTAAACTGCATTTCATGAATACATAATAAAGTTCAATTTACCACTATTTATCATGTTACTTAAATTAAATCTATAATGGAAAAGAGATTTAGTTCTGTTTTGAAAATAACAAATTCCTTTATGCCAATTGCACAGGATTTATATTAGCTCCAATACATCCATGTCAATTTTTTTTTTATTTTTTGCTTAATTACTATTGCTTTCTATTGTTGAGATCCTAGGGGACAATTCACATCCTTTCATGTATTTTTTAAAGCTTAAAGAGACACATACACATAAAATACATTTAAAATTACTATAATTCAGTTTTATTTATTTATAAAATCTGAGACTTTTAAAAAATGGCATTGTGACTCACCCAAACATTCTCATCCCCTCATAAATCCTCCAACTTATATTTGTATACTCACTGGGGCTTTGCGAATTGCCTGAAGTTGCTAGAAAGAGTCACTGTGAATGCAGACAGCAGTATTTTCCAGAGCAGATAATTGTGCTGTACCACATGCATTCGTATGTGGAGAACTGAAGAATCCACCAAAAAATTCAAGATCAACACACACCCATTTTCAACTATCTTGGCACATCTTGACAGAGGAAGAGGCAAGGAAATGCTGAGAGGACTTGAATTATCAAGTTGTTAGATATTCTTGAAGAAAGTGGAATGCACTGTTAATCCTATATAGAATTCATCAATATCTTTGATATGAGTTCATCCAATAGTCTGAACATGGCTAAGCCTGCCCCACTGTTTTGGTCTTAGGAAATGGCCCCATTAGCTATCTGACCACCCAGACCAGAAATCTGGGACTTGGAATCTCCTCCTGCAGTCAGTCGGTCACCAATACAAGACCTACTCATTCTATTCCATGATATCTCTCTAAACCACCTCCTCCCCTTTTCCTCATACTCCGTATCTGCCTAAGTCTGAGCTCTCATGGTCTCTCTCCTGGGCTGCTGCCTTGGTCTCCTAACTGATTTCCAAAATGTTGTCAAGCCAAATCCCTCCCAATTATCCTTCATGTTGCTGTCAGTGATCTTACTCTTAGAGAAAAAAAAAAAAGTAAATATGTCAGTATGACTCCGTTGCTTAAAACCCATCACGCACTAAATGAAGTATCAATTTTTACCATGGCTTACCAGGTCCTCCATAATCTTGCTCCTGCCTCTGTCCTCAGGTTTATCTCCCACCAGATTCTTCCAAACCCCAGCAGCCTACGAGCCACTGGCCCAGGTGCAGCCCTTCCTACACATTCTCCCTCTGTGTGCCCACATTATGCATTCGTCAGGGCTCAGCTCAAGCCCAACACCTCTGCAAATCTTCCCCAGTTCCCTTCTTGCTCCAAATAAGTAGGCTGAGCCCTCTTCATTATACTGTCACTTCCCCATGCACACTTCTAACCCAATATCTGGTCCTTTTTATTGTACTTGTTTGTTTACATGTCTGTCTCTTCTTGTGTGAAAATAAATCCTTGTGAGCAGAGGCTGTGACTTAACTATCATTATATCCCCTATACTGAGCATGGTTAATGGCATTTCATAAAGGTTTAACCAATAGCTATTTCACAAATGCAAGACAATCTGCCATATATGTCTGGCATGCACTCCAAGTAGCCCTCACGCTAAGACAGGACTTTTCTGATAGGAACAAGCTAACTGGGGAATGCCCGCTAACACCCCTGAAGTAGGAACATCATATCTAAAACCCCAGGGCAAATGCATTTCCTTTGGTGGCATATAATGACCATCTTTTGGTTGCATCATTATCTTGAAAATGTACAGTTACTACTTAGTACTTATCAGGTGGCAGGTTTATCACCAGAGCAAGCTCAAAAAATTCTTGAAGAAATAGCTTCCCAGCAGTTAACTTCTCTAAAGTCTCCTTTAAATACCAGATGAGGCTGGCTGACTCAGCACTTCCAGCAACACCCTGTTCTTCAAATGAACGCTGCAGCAGACAGGCATCTCTTCTGACAGGAGTCCGGAACTCGCGTCAGTCCTGCCCAGAGAGGACCTCAGTGGTTTACGTGAGGGCAAGTGAAACTTCCCCTCACAGCACAGCCATGTGAGGCATCAGGAGGCCACTGTACATTAGGAAGTGAAGCACAAAGCACAGAGAAAACTTGCTGAGGCTCTGCCATGACCACATTGAGATGGGGAAAGCAAGCTTAGAAGACCGTGCCCATATTTTCCAAATCCAAACTCAAAATACCTATTATGTAAATAGTAATGTACATTGAGAGATAATCAAACCAAATATTTTAATCAGGAAATATGGGTAACATGATACAGAGAGCTTAGAAATAAATAAAACTACAATTGTCGTCGGCAAGATGATTCTCTTTACAGTACACTCCCAAGAAAAAGAAAAATGAGAAAGGATCATAGTAGAGAAAACATATTCAAATTAGACTATACTCTGAAACAAACAAGGAAGGAATATCCTAAACCAACTATTTTTCTATCTCAGAGCCCACATGTTACCAAAATGTAAAGAAATTACTGCATATGATATGTTTGGTCCAGTCAGTTTTAAAATCATTGTAACTAAATTAGACTTTTCTCCAAAATGAAACAAGCAGAAAGCCAGACTTACTAAGCAGAAATTTCTTGAGCACAGAAAAACTTACTCAAATCTGCAAAAACACTGATATAAATTCTCTTCTTATAGTCCAGTATTCACATGATTTCTGCATAAAGAAGTCAGATACAATAGCTGTAAATGCTACCCAATTTATATTAAGCAAATGTATCTTCTTTGTAGAAATAAGTATTCACTCATCAGGCTACTTTCTCACCTCAAGGGTGAAACTCAATGGCATGTTTCAAGATAGCTTTGACATGAACTTGTGTATCAGAAAAGTAGAGAAATGCCATGATAATCACATTTAATCCTTTAAAGCTGTGATTGAGAAGTGGCATTTGGACAGGATTTAAACTTGGCTTTGGCCTTGTTTTTTTCTTATTAGTTAGATGTAATATAGGAAATGAAATTATTATAAACATATTTAACTGGCTTAAGTAACTTTAAAAATATAACTTACAATCAGTGAGTTTCAAAATTCAATAAATCCTCTCACTTATTAGTTACATAATATAGTTGCATTTAACCTAATAAACTTAAAAACATGGCTTTAAGGAATATTCTTACTTGGCAGGAATTAAATTGGCTTGGCGAATTTATATTGTTTTAAATTTAGAGAGAACTGTGTATTGACTCATATTACAATACATAAACTATTCCCATGAAATGGTCTGAATTAACCTCCATGCTATTTATATAAACAGCACATATCCTTGCGTGCATTACAGTCTACTAGATGGGAATTTTTTTTTTAATCGGTAAATTAAGCTTGTAATTTAATCCTTAGCTAAATAAGAAAAGTTTAGTATTTCATTATGTCTAAATGATGGGAGCTCATTGTTTCTGTATGTTTTAATACACCAAAAGTAGTTGTTAGTGTCTAAAGTTAATGCAAGATAATACAGTATTCAAGAATCTATTTATAAAACGTACATAATAAAATCAAAGGCAGCTGAACTGCAGATGGAGTGATGACTGCCAGGTTAGTTCATAGATGTACATAATGTATGAGTTGGGCTCAAATCTTTCTGAGTTTATTGCTTACAAGGGTATCCAATGATAATACTCACCCTGAAGACTAATGAAGATAGAACTATTCTACAATTTTCACCTGCCCATTAGCAATTACATCCTAACACTATTTTCAGCCATTTGTTATCTAATCATAAGGAATCTACATCAACTCAAAATAAGACAAAAATATTCAGGATTAACTTTGTTAATAAAATCTGAAAACAATAAAATCTCAAAGCACAATAGGTATGTGAAAGGTGGGAAAAACATTGGATGGATCAATGGCCATACTCCTAAAAGAAGACATGGTGTCTTGGGATGCCTGGGTGGCTCAATCGGTTAAGTGTCTTCCTTTGGTTCAGGTCAAGATCCCAGGGTCCTGGGATCGAGCCCCACATCAAGCTCCCTGCTCAGCAGGGATTCTGCTTCTCCCTCTGCCCACTGCCCCCCATGCTTGTGCTCTCTCTCTCTCTGACAAATAAATAAAATCTTTAAAAAAAAAAAAGACTTATTGTCTTTAAATGAACTACTGGTGGTAATAGTTTGATTTTAAGATCTCCTTATATCCATAAAAAAATCAGAGGGATACTTCATTGCATGTTTTATTTAACAAATCAATATTATATCTTAAAATGGAGTTTTTTAATACCAAAGTTATTTGGTTATTCATATACTTGTCTTCTACTGCAGATAGGTTTGGCAAAAGTATTGTTTTTACTCACTGGTATGTTTGGCCCACAGCACTCCAAAAATAACTAGATCAAAACAAAGCATTTGATTTTACTCACAAACTTGTTCCTCCTTTGTCTTCCCCCATCTCAAGAATGGTACCATCATCTACCCAGCCAATGAAGCCAAATATTTAAGAATTATTTCTGGGTCCTTGTCCCTCATTTCTCAAATTGCAGTCCACTGCCAAGTCCTATCTCCAACACATATTCTGAGTCTCCGCTCCTCGTGTCTCCCCTGCACCAGCTTTAGTCCCAGCAGCCCATTGCCTCTGCCAGAACCACTGCCATGGAGTCCTGTCTTTGATCATCTTGGTCATACACATGCCCCACTTCCTTCCATTCTCCTCACAGCTAAACGAACTTGGTATAAAGTAAACATTGGATATGACTCTTCTGCTTCAAATCTTCCAGTGACTTCTTATTCTATTAAAAATCTAAATTCATGTCCCTCCAGCCACAGTGGCATCTTTTGTTTCCTCCAATAGACCATGCTCATTCCCACCTCAGGGCATTAGCTGGAATGTGGTGTGCTCTCTGCTTGGGCACTGTGGCCCCCAAATCTTCACGTGGCTGATTCCTTTTTATCATCTCCTCCATGACCCTAACCAAAGGAATGCCCAACCACACCACCCCAACACTCACTGTCACAGCGCCATCTTTTCCATTCTTCATGGCCCCATTTTCTTTCTTCGGAATATAAGTGACAAGAAGAGGCCAACCTCACCTATCTCATTTATGGCTCAACCTCCAGAGCTGGGCAGTGCCAAGATAGAGTAGGTGCTCAAAAAGCACTTGACAAATGAATCATTTGTACAGATTTCATAACTCACCAAATTAGGTGATATTTAGTCAAGATCAGATTCTGATACTTTAGAAGTAGAAATAACTGTAGAACAGAAGCAAGATACTTGAAAACACTAAATGGGTTCTTGGGTCTTGCCTAATTACATCTTTCCAGAGGATTGAATTTGCTGTAGTTTTAGGTAATATGGGATTTTTTAGGTTTGCTTCTATTCTCTAATTTTTTCTCACTAGAACAAAAATTATTTTTGTTTGGCCAAAGCAGTCTATGAGAACTAGAAAGTCTATGTAAAATAGCAGCAGCATCCATATATTTCCATGGCTTCACTTTTCACTGCAATCAAAACCCAAAATAATTAACATAACTATTCCAAAGAAAATGGAATCTACAATTTCTTTAATTAAATAAGTAATTGAAAACAAATCTAGACAAAGTTGCTTTAATATTTTAATGTACTTGTCCTTCCAAACACACTGACTTTAAACAGTAATAATAGCTAACATTTTTATTAAGCTTTTCTCTGTGCCAGGAACTATCATAAGCACATTCCTTCTTTTAAATCTTATAATCATCACAAGAACTCTATATAATGGGCTCTATTATTATCTTCATTTTACAGATTAAGAAAAGAAAAACCCAAAGCATAGGGAGTTCATATAACTTACCCAATGTGTCACACAGTTAATAAGTATGAACGAGAATTCAAATCCAAAGATCTGAACTCCAGAGTTAACACTCTTACCATTGCATTATATTGCCTCATTAGGTTAGAGACATCACATGACAGTAGAAATTATATATATAAAATTCCTATCACAGGGGCACCTGTGTGGTTCAGTCAGTTAAGCATCTGCCTTCAGCTCGGGTCATGAGCCCAGGGTCCTGGGATTGAGTCCTGCATTGGGCTCCCTGCTCAGCAGGGAGCCTACTTCTTCCTCTTTCTTTGCTTGTGCTCTCACTCTCTCTCTCTCTCTGACAAGTAAATAAATAAAATATTTTTTAAAAAATTACTATCACAAAGTCTAGAACATTAGAGGTACTTGATAGTGTCCTTAGCAACATTTTAGTTCTACATTATCTGAGACACCAACCCCTACCAGAGGCAGGCCTCAGCAACTTGATCCTGAAGTTGTTAGAAAGAATTTCCAGATCTGAGGTCAGGTTATCAGCCTGGAGTCAAGAACTCAGACGCCAAGATTTAGGGAGCAATTGAAGCAGCAAACAGGAAGTTTAAGTAAGGAATCTAAGGGATGACAATCATGTTGCCAAATCAATATCAGGTATATTATAAGCCTAATAAGTAAAGTCAAGGTCAAAAACAAGAGAAATCAGAATGTGGATGATAAAGGAAGCTGCTGATACCAATGGAATCAAAAAGGCAGAATAACACCAGAGACAAGTAAAGGAACTGAGGGCCTTTATACTCACAGTTGGTTCACAAACTAACCCCATATTCTCAGAACCCTCTGCATCCCCACAGATCCTGACAACTCCATTTTATAGGAGGAAGAAACTGATTTGTGTTATGTAGATAATGTCAGTAATTTTCCAAGAGATGCTACTTATAATCAGTGATGGAAATAGAATTTATATACTTAGGTGATTTTCCAAGAAAAATCCAAGATGACTGAAGAAACTATATCCCAACACTAAGAGAACTAACATCTCCTATGGTTTTGCTTTATATTTTCCTTTCTTATTGCAGGGTAAGCCAAGAAAGAAAGAAGGAGGGAAAGAAAGAGAGGAGAGGAGAGGAGAGGAGAGGAGAGGAGAGGAAGGAAGGAAGGAAAAGGAAAAAAAGGAAAAGGAAAGGAAAGGAGAGGAGAGGAGAGGAGAGAAGGGGGAAAGAAGGGGAAAATGGGGAATAGCCAAGAATGGGATGGATAGTATCAAGCTCATCCCAATTCTGATAATCAATGGCTGAGAGTGACTTTTTCCTCTCATCAGCAATGTCTCAGCCATATCTGACTGGTCCCAAGGGAAGAAAATTACTTTCATCAAAGCTTTGGGAGAACCAGAAACATGCCACAAACTTCCAGGTATGTTTTTAGGAAGAAGTCAGAATTAAAATCCAGAAAATGTCTTATTAAACACAATCTGAAATAATGTCAGAAGCATAAACATAAACATGTGATTTTAGTAGGAAAAATGAAAAATAGTTTTCACCTGAAGGCCACTATTTTATTGTCCCAAGGGCATTTCCTGGGTGAACAACTATAAGAGGATTCATTGGAAAAAACAACTCTCTTGATTCACTTCTTGTGTCCCATTGTTTACAAAGTCTGTGAAACAGAAAGAACATGGAATCAATTCTATGTTAGACTTAATGAGAGAGAAGAACACAGAAAGTTCTTGTTTTTAAACTGGGGTGGGGAGGGTTATTTCTCAGAAATAACCAACAGGGGAGTCAAAAATGTCACTAAAGTAATACATGAGACTTCTGAGCAACACAGAGATTTTCTGAATTGCAAATCTAATTTTATATTTTCCCTTAACTTCTGCAATAAGCTTCAAATTTCGAGTTCCATCTGTAAAGTAATAGAAATTATCTACTTATAGAAACCAAGAGAAGGGAATTTCATTGTACGGCAATCTGGTACCTCATTATCTGGTGAAAAATGTCTACATATTCAGGATTATGAATGTCACTAATACATCTAAAATCAGCACGTGTCAGTCATCAATATTCATATTGCTCAAACAAAACAGCTCATACTGTAGCTGCTCATAAATCTGGCAGAAATTGGGGGTGGGGGTGGAGAGAAAAGGGAGAAGTGAAGAGATAAAGAAAGAAAGAGCTCAGGGATATATTGAACACAAGAGGGGTCTCCATTCATTCAGTCTAACATCTGCTCAGCCTGAAGTGGAACCACCTGTTATTTTATTAAATTGTAGAATTAATTTATGTGGAAATAAGAGAGGAGGGAGAAAGGAAGCTTTAATTCATACCAAAAGAATACATACATATATACATATACATACGTATATATACCCTCTATTTACTCTAACATCTTGAAAAAAAAAAAAAGAAAGAATGAAAGAAAAGCTTTTCATGGGCCTAATCAGTGCCATGAACAACTCGCCTCATTGTGTAATTAATTGAAGAAATGAACTGTTTCCCTTGACTGTTTTGTAGGCATATTGCCTGTGATGTATTCATCAGCTAGTTCTTTGGTCCTCTGTGAAGAAAAGACCAGTGGTGCCTCCCTCTGCAATTCCACAGCAGCAGCCACAGAGAAATAAGCAAAGAGATTCGTGAGGATTTTAGCAACACCAAGGAAGGTTTTACTTTCTTAACACCCTTCTATTTACCTAAGTTTGTGAGGGATATTTTCATCTCTCCCCAGCAGGGCAGATGAGAATAATATAGCTTCAGCTACAGGATCATAAGAGACCTGGCTCTGAGTGACGCAGAAGTCTCCATTAACCTCTCTGCCTCCTTTAATGAAAGACGTACTGCTTTGCTTCCTCCAGTAGTCTCAGATCTCAGAATCTCAAATTTGCTGAATTAAAGTGATGGATATTATATCTACAGTTGATTTCCTCCTAAGTTTGCCAAGAATGTCAGATGGTCATCGAGGAGCACAAATATGAAAGGCAATTAGAAGGGCTCTGTAAGCTTTTCTATGAATGAAGACAGATATTTCCTAGTATCTCACACATGCCAACATGTCATTTTGGTCTTTTTATAGCCTGTGGACTGGTTATCTAAGTTGATCAAAATTACTTGGGGCATTGTATACGACAGCCTCTTCCAAGCTTTGTTTACCAACTGCGATCATTTAGGATTATTTAGGATTTTAGGGGAGGGGGTGGGGAGGAATTTCTCTTTGAGTTTCATTTTACTGTTTATTCAAACTAAAGCTCTCCTTCTCTAAAGACTGTTTTGTTCGCGGAGCCTAGACCTTTTGAGGCTACTTCCTTAAGCGGTGCTTTTTGTATAATTAAGGTTCTTAAACTTCCTTGGGTACAAATGAGAAGAGATTATTGCAACTTGCATCCTTTTTGTTACTTGAAAAAGTTGCCCAAAAAATTGAGGCCAACTTTCCATAAAGCTTTTTATAAAATGCCATGGAGAAGCCAGTTTTCCCTGGAGACTTATCCAATTACACGGACAGCATGGTCTTACCCTAAGAGAGAAGAGCATTCAAAATTGTGTTTTTCTGATCATGGCAGTGAGTGTAAAGAGAGAAATCTAAGAAATTCAATTATCTCCCTAGGTGTCACTCAGCTTTGGGATTAATATAATTGGCTATAAATAATACGAGTACCTTTCAGGCAGAACTCTGCGGGTTTCATTACAACCCCCTTGCCACTGAGTTGCTAACAATTGGGTTAGTTGGGGTTGCAATTGCAAAAAGGCTATTTTGCCAACCCCTGGTTTTCCTCATTTTCATGGTCTTCTTTACATATTTTAATTAATGTCCCCAATGTAACATTTTAAACATGTATTGCGTTTTCAACACATGCCAAAATGACCTTTTAAAGCAATGGTTTAAAAACCCAAAGCAATGCTTGATTACCAACTCAATACCATATAACATAACTTTTCTCTTTTTCATGCTCCTGAAATTAATGGAATTCTATAATAGCAGAGGATATGAATAGGAATGGCTGGTGGAACTGAATTCTAATTCCCAAAGGACCACTCTAGTGGCCCACTCTGACTTTGTCTGTGTGGGGATTTCTCTTGACCACACTCCAATGAAGACTTCCTAACCGAAGTGGGGAAAACTATGACTCTCTACTTTATTGACTGCACGTAGTAGGCAATAAAATTTGTTGATTTTATCCTAATTAAACCTTTTGAAAGCTGAAGCATGTTGATAGAATGTTTGAATAGTACCATGAAGGATGAGGGTTTTGTAACCATGCCCACATGGATGGGCAAACCCAGATGTATTTCGAAGTCATCCAGTGTTCCAAAGTTTTTCAAATGTTTTGAGTTTAACCAAATCCTAAACACATTGTGCCAAGTACTATTTTCCTTTAAGTCTCAAACCCATGTGAATTTTAAGGGAAATTAGATCCACATGTTTCTGATTCATTTTTACTTAAATCATTAAAATGCTGTTTTGGATGAGCCATTTAACTTCCAACAAGCTTTTCTTCACAAACTCTTTTACGCCTTTTTGGTGTGGGGTCAAAAGCAGGAAGTCATACTTTGACAATGATAAATTAATTGTGACATCAAACACTGCAAATCCAAACCTTAGCACTCTAACAATACTTAAGCAGTTGACAAGTTCATTTTCCTAATTTTCTATCAGGAAATGCTTGTAGTCTTCTTTGTTTTGCCTGCATAACCTAAGAAGCAAATATCTCACCTATAAACACAATACCACATAGAATTCAAATTTGGGGTTTTATAGTTTTTGCAAAAATAGCAGCACCAATTTGCTGATCTGTCAGATTTGGATAGTCTTACCCAAAGAAAAGTTAAAAAATATATACAAGATTAGTGCTGTTTCATCCAAACTTAATTATCCTGAGAAAGGGTCTTATAAATGACATGCAAAACCTGATAGGAAGTACCCAAGACATTGCAAGGAAAACAGTCATCACATCATGGGTCCCATTTCATCCTTCTCTTGATTTCATAGTTCACATTAAGTCCCTCTCTATATATTTCACTCCTACATAGCTCCTGTTCCTCTGCAACATCTTTAACTTCAAACTTCTACAATGCTTCCCTATCTTTTGGAAAAAGAGAAAGAAAAAAATTATGTGACCCAGTTGCCTCCTCCCTCTAGCTAGCTATCTTCCAGCATCATTTCTTCTTTCCACTCCTGAATTTCTAAAGCTTCATCTCACTAACAATTCACTCCCTATCACCAATGGTCTCCTTAACTTCTTGGTGCTAATGATCAAATCTACGTTTTTAGCCTTGATCTTGAGTATTTATTAAACAATCCCATTTGGATATCTCTCCATCATTTCAAACACAGTTTGACAAAAATTTAGCCAAAATTCACTCCTGTTGTTGACTTCCCCATTTCTATAACTGGTACTGAACTTGAAACTACTTTGTCACATTTCCAGTCAGTAACCAATTTTTTGGCAATTTGCATTCTCCCCATCCTTTTCATTTCCATCACTCAGCCCTTCGCCACCTCATAATCATGCCTACTAAATGATTTCTTTCTCTCTAGCTTTTCCCCTAATTCCAGCTATATTTGGCCAACAGATGAATCTTTCTGAGATACTATCTTGGTGATTTCACTCTCTTATTTGAAAACTTCACTGTCAAAAAAATAAACTTTAAAGTCCTTAATGTTGTATACTTATAGTAGTCAAAAACTTTTTTAATTTGGTTTTAACTTATATTTTCATGAATTCTGTCTTCTAGGCCAACTGATCAACTATGGTCTCCTAAACACAATTTACCCCCCAATTCTGCCTTCCCTCCATTCTATCCTTAGATCCTCCCTATCCAATAACCAACCAGCTCTCATCAGTCCTCACCCAAGAGCCTTTCCCATATCAGGCTTTGCCAGTCAAAAGTTCTCCCTTCCTTTATACTCATAGCTCTTATTTTTTTTTCTATTATAATAATGTACTTTGCCATACTTCCATAGAGTTCAGAATGTTTTGCCCCTTTCACATGGTTATAACTTTACACTACCCTTTAAACTCCTTAAAGGCAGGGACCATCCATTGCTCACATGTTTCAATAACCATTTTGTTGAGTAGTTAGACTATTGATAGAAAAGAAATTACATCATAAAATGTGACCAGAGGAAGCCAATGGCAATGGTCCATATCTAATAAATTAATAGCCATCAATTATAGGAAATTTATTGTATTCCAGGTTCTGTGTTTATCCCTTATACATATTATCTCACTTAATCTTCACAATAATCCTGTAATGTAGATATGATTAACCCGTTTTATCAATGAGGACAGACTAAGGCTTAGAGAGGCTAAATGACTTGCCCAAAGTCACAGGACCTGTAAATGGAAAAGCTGAGTTGAAAGCCCTGTACCAGTGGAATCAAAGTGAAAGATTTTAACCCTTATAAGACCCATGTCATCAACTACAACTATTTGGAGTGTACAGCAGGTATGGTTCAGTTTGTATTCATCAAAGATTAATCTTTCACTCTAATTTTATTTCATAAAGTCTCCTACCTAGAAAATCATAGATGGTTAGATAGATGAATAATAGATAATTCTTGAAAACCCAACAATAACATTTTTTTTAATTATTTATTTATTTGACAGAGAGAGAGAGATCACAAGTAGGCAGAGAGGCAGGCAGAGAGAGAAGGGGGAAGCAGGCTCCTGGGACCATGACCTGAGCCGAAGGCAGAGGCTTAACCCACTGAGCCACCCAGGTGCCCCCCAACAATAACATTTTATGATGTCTTAAAACAGAGACCAAAAAAAATTACTGATCCAAAAAAAAAAGTATCACTGGATGGAACATCACTTGAGGAAGAGTAAATTATATGTGTTATAATGAAAGATGTCCTAGATAAAGAATCTGAGAGTTTAAATTTCACACCACAGCATTTATACAGATTACTGACTTGGCAAAGGCACATGGCCTCTCTGGCTTCTCTTTCTTCATCTGTAGAATGAACTAGGTGATCTCTAATATCCTTTCAAATTTAAAATTCTGTGATCCAACAAATACCCATAAGTCTGAAGCAATGAAAAATATTAAACATTTTCTGGATATATTTCAGACTCTCAATAACATTATACCTAAAATTCAAGCCCTGATTTTAATTTTCCATCACCAGTATAATAGTGCTGTTTAATTATGGTTCACATTGAGGCACTCTGAATTACAATCATTCATTACTTGTGGGGCTTCCTAAGTAGACAATAAGCTCCTTGAAGAGAGGGATGGAGTGATATTTAATTCTATGTCCTCAGTTCCTGACACACAATACAAGCTTCATACATACCTGCTAAGTGAATAGTGGGAGTTTAGAAATCTATAGAAAATACAGGTAACCTCAGTAACCTGTGCTAATTTAGGAAAGGAAAAGCAACAATAAATAATGAAAAAAAAATTTTCCAGAGCAAAGTATTACTCCAAAATAGGTACAAATTGTGTATCTTCCAGTGTCCCTTTTTATATGGTAGTTCCCAAAATTGGGCTGCAGATAATTGGTGGTGTGTGAAGTGCACCACATCCAGTCAGGAATTCATGAAGTTCATATGCAGCATCTACCACAAATGGAGTATTGCTCTTTGGCAAACCAGCAGCTCAGACAGCTATACTTGTTCTTAATTCAAATCCATTAAGTCAAATATTCACTTCTCACACATAATCAAAAATATGAAAATTGGTTGATGCTACAACAAATTCAAACAACATATAATAAATCAAAGAAAATCAACTGTAGGTTATTAGTATTAGTAAAGTAATTAAGGTGGCCTGACACAAGATTAACATATAGAAATAATTCCTACACAATGGTTAAATATATTTTCAAAAATAAAATGGAAAATAGGATACCATTTTATTAATAATAATGGCAACTAGCGGGACACCTGCGTGGCTCAGTAGGTTAAGCCTCTGCCTTTGGCTCAGGTCATGATCTCAGGGTCCTGGGATCAAGCCTCTGCTGAGCAGAGAGCCTGCTTCTGCCTTTCTCTCTGCCTGCCTCTCTGCCTACTTGTGATCTCTGTCTGTCAAATAAATAAATAAAATCTTTAAATAAAAAAAAAATAATGGCAACTAGTTATATGCCATAAAGTACCTTGGCATAAAATGTCCAAAAACTAAGGCACAATATGGAGAAAACTTACAACTTTATTAAAGGACATAAAAGGATGTTTAAGTAATTGGAGAAGCATACCTAGTTCCCAAATAGAATGACCCAATATTTTAAAACTATAATTCTTTCTTCAAATTATTCTATACATTTCATGCAATCCCAATCAAAATCCCAATAGTTATATTATATGGAACTCAACAACCTGATTCTAAATTAATATAAAGAGAAACTATCCAGAATGTTTGAAAAGAACCAGTATGGTGGTACTTGCATACCAGATATCAAAATATATTGGGAGACTATAGTAAATCAAAGAGTACTATATTGATGCAGAAATAAACATAGTTCAGTGGTATAGACTAGAGTCTTAAAACAGACCCAGGGATACATAAGAATTTGTTTGATTATATACAAAGCATTAAAATGCAAAAGGGAGTATGGAAACAAAAGTACTACTTAATTATTGCTATTTAAGAATTAAAAGTTTGAAGGAAGAGCTTTTATATCTTGAGGCAGTAAAGACCATTTTACACAAGATATATAGTTACAAACTAAAAATATTAGTTTTGAGTATCCAAAAAATTTAAATATTTGTATAAAGAAAGATGTTATAAACAAAGTTGAAAGATAAGCAACATTCATCAAAAGATAACATCAAGTGAGTGAAGAGTCAAGCCACAAAGTGGAAGAAGATATTTATAGCACATATATGTCACAAAGAACTCATACCCAGATTATGTAAATAATTCCTACAGATCAATATTTTAAAAGCAGATAATCAATTGAAAAAAAAAATCAAAAAATTTAGACCATGTACCTCACATGAAATATTTCATGAGAGAGTATCTAAATGGTCAATAAACATACAAGATAATGCTCAATCTCATTAGTTATCAGAAATTGAAACTAAAACCAGATTGAGATCGCTACATATCCACTGGAAGGGGTGAAATGAAAAGGACTGACAATACTAAGTGTTGGTAGGGATGTGAAACAGGTGAAACTATTATATGTTCCTCATGTGAATTTAAGATTGGTACTTCTCTTTGGCAAACTGTTATCTACTAATATCAAACATATACTTATTCTATAAAAATATACACTCTCCCTGGTGTGTTTTCAATGAAAATCCAATTCACCATAAACTATACAGACAGTGAGATTATGTGTGTGTGTGTGTGTGTGTGTGTGTGTGTGTGTGTGCATAGGTGTGTATCTAAGTTCCTCCACTCCTATGTTTGACTTTGTGATTGGTCCCAAGCAACACTCTGGCACATAACCTAATTACGTGTATAGAGACAATAGATGGAGAAGGGTATAATGAATACTGGCATCCTTTTACAAATTGCCTTCTTCAGGTGAACATGTTATAGTATCATCTGGCCACGAAGGAGGGGCTATTTAATCTGGAGAGCAAGGGAGGTCTAGTAGGAGTTGGGGGCTCAGCATAGTCCAAGTTCCTTAAAACCTACTGTATATCCCTATTCCAGTTCTTTTTTACTTTTCTTCATCAATTACTTAATTTTTATATAAAAGACTAAAGAAAGCTATAAATTCAATGAATAGTACAATTTGGCCAGTTCACAGGATTAAACTTTGCTTTGATGTTAAGCTATATCAGTCCTGGGGTCCTAAGAGCTAAAGGAGTCTTTTAGCCTAATTCTCATCAGTTCTCTGATTTTAACCCAATATTTTTTGTCAAAAAATTAGTAATTCCCCCACTTTCTCACATCATATACAAAAATAAACTAAAAGTGGATTAAAGACCTAAATGTGAGACCTGAAACCATAAAAATCCCAGAAGAGAACACAGGCAGCAATTTCTCTGACACCAGCCATAGCAACATTTTTCTAGTTATATCTCCTGAGGCAAAGGAAATAAAAGTAAATATAAACTAATGGGACTGCATCAAAATAAAAAGCTTCTGCATAGCAAAGGAAATAATTAACAAAATTAAAGACAATCTACTGAATGGGAGAAGATATTACAAATGACTTGTCCAATAAAGGGTTAGTATCTAAAATATATAAAGAATTTCTACAACTCAACACCCAAAAAACAAAGAAGCCAATTAAAAAATGACCAGATGACATGAACAGACATTTCTCCAAAGAAGACATCCAGATGGTCAATAGACACATGAAAAGATGCTGAACATCACCCATGATTAGGGAAATGCAAACCAAAAACCACAATGAGATACCACCTCACACCTATCAAAATGGTTAAAATCAAAAACACAAGAAAAGGAGGAGGAGCAAGATGGTGAAGAAGTAGGAGATCTAAATATCATCAGGTCCCAGGAGTTCAATTAAATAGTTATCAAACCATTCTGACCAGCTATAAACTCAACAGGAGAGAGAAGAGAAGAAGAGCAACAATTCTAGGAACAGAAAATTGACCACTTTCCAGAAGGTAGGATATGCAGAGAAGTTAATCCGAGGCAACATTCAGGAAGATAGACCGTGGGGGGCGAGGGGGGTGGTGCAGACTCCCAGAAAGTGATAGAACAGCAGAGCACAAAATCAGAACTTTTAGAAGTCTGCTCCACTGAGGGATGTCACTCCAGAGGCTAAGCAGGGGGTGGACTCCTCATGGGGACAGTGTGGTCTCAGGACCCACAAGGTCACAAAAAGACTAGGGATGTCTGAGTGTGGCAGAACTCCCAGGTATCAGAGTGGGAAACCCAGCTGCAGAGATGGAGCCGAGGAGTGAGCTCTCAGCTCGGGATTACCTTAACTGTGATCCACAGCACAGTTGGGCCACTGTTCTTCAGGCAGGGACAAACAAGCAGCAGATCTGGGGATACTCACCTTTCTCCGCCAGGAGGAGTGCCGCAAGAGCATGCTGCAGGAATCTGCTGGGTTTGGAGACTCCAAATATGGCCATGCACCAGAGACAGAAACACTCCGTCACAAGCCTGATGAGCACAGAGTGCAGCTGGAGACCAGGGAGACGGGAGGCATTGACTGCTTTTCTTGGAGGGTGCATTGAGGAGTGGGGCCCTGAGCTCTCAACTCCTACAGGACTGGAGATTGGGAGGTCGTCATTTTCATTCCTGTCCTCCAAAGCTCTACGGAAAGCATTCAGGGAACAAAAGCTACCGAGAGCAAAATCAAGCAGATTGCTTAGCCTGGCCCCTGGCAAGGGTGGTGCAATTCTGTCTCCAGCAAAGACAGTTGAGAATCACTGCAACAGACTCCTCCCCAGAAGATCAGCAAGAACATCCAGCCAAGACCAACTTCACCAATCAACGAGAACTACAAATTCCAGAACACATAGAATCCATGGCTTGTTTCCCATGATCCTTTAGTCTTCCAAAGTTAAATTTTTTAACTTTATTTTTTTTCTTATTCTATTTTTTTAATTTTTCCTCTTTCCTAGTTTAATGTGTTTTTTGTTTGTTTTAATTTTTTTTATTTTTTATAAACATATAATGTGTTATCAGCCCCAGAGGTACAGGTCTGTGAATCGCCAGGTTTACACACTTCAGGGTTTACTGTTTTTTAACTATTTTATCTTATCAATACCTTTTTAAAGATCTTTTTTTTATTTTCATTGTTATAGTCATATTTTATCCCTTCATTGTATTAACCTTATTTTTTTATACATATACGGTTTTTTTTTTCTTTAAAACTTTGGGATACAATTTCTTCTAATGATCAAAATATACCCTAAATCTAGCACATGGCTTTGTTCTAGTCTCCAGCCTGATCACATTCTTTCTTCTTTTCTTTTTTTCTTTTCTTTTTTAAACCAACTTCTTAACTTATCAATTCCTTTTTTACAATCTTTTTAAATTTTCATCTTTACACTCATATTCCATCCCTTAATCATGTTTACCCTTATTTTTGCATATTTTGCATATATGTGTGTGTGTATATATATATGTGTGTGTGTGTGTGTGTGTGTATTCACACATATATCCAAAAATAAGGGTAAACATATATATATGTGTGTATACATACACACACACACACACACACACACACATATATATGAATTTTCCTATCTTTAAAGTTTTTTCCCCTCCTCTTTTCTTCTCTCCCCATTTTTGAGTCTCTTCTGATTCAGTTAGTGTACATCTTTCTGGGGTCCTTGCTACCCTCTTAGCATTTTGTTCTCTCATTCATCTATTCTTATCTGGATAAAATGACAGTGGAAAAACTCACCACAAAAAAAAGAAAAAAAAAAAAAAGAACAAGAGACTATACTATATCATACTTAAAGGTTCTATCCAATAAGAAGATCTAACAACTTTAAATATCTATTCCCCTAACATAAGAGCAGCCAATTATATAAACCAGTTAGTAACAAAATCAAAGAAACACATTGACAATAATACAATAATAGCAGGGGCATTTAATACCCCCCTCACTGAAAGGGACAGATTATCTAAGCAAAAGATCAATAAAGAAATAAAGGCCTAAAATAACACATTGGACCACATGGACATCATAGATATATTCAGAACATTCCATCCCAAAGCAACAGAATACACATTCTTCTCTAGTGTACATGGAACATTCTCCAGAACTGATCACATTCTGGGTCACAAATCAGGTCTCAACTGGTACCAAAAGATTGGGATCATTCCTTGCATATTTTCAGACCATAATGTTTTGACTAGAAGTCAGCCATCAGAGGAAGGTTGCAAAGAACTCAAATACATGGAGGCTAAAGAGCATCCTACTAAAGAATGAATGGGTCAACCAGGAAATTAAAGAAGAATTTTAAAAATTCATAGTAACAAATGAAAATGAAAACACAACTGTTCAAAATCTTTGGGATGCAACAAAGGCAGTCCTGAGAGGAAAATATATAGCAATACAAGCTTTTCTCAAGAAACAAGAAAGGTCTCAAATGCACAACCTAACTCTACACCTAAAAGAGCTAGAGAAAGAATAACAAAGAAACCTAAATCCCAGCAGGAGAAGAGAAATCATAAAGATCAGACCAGACATCAATGAAATAGAAACCAAAGGAACAGTAGAACAGATCTACACAACTAGGAGCTGGTTCCTTGAAAGAATCAATAATATTGATAAACCCCCCGGCCAGACTTATCAAAAGAAAAGAGAAAGGACCCAAATTAATAAAATCATGAATGAAAGAGGAGAGATCACAACCAACACCAAAGAAATACAAACAATTATAAGAACATATTATGAGCAACTATACGCCAGCAGATTTGACAATCTGGAAGAAATGGATCCATTTCTAGAGACATATAAACTACCAAAACCGAACCTGAAAGAAATAGAAAACCTGAACAGACCCATTACTGCTAAAGATATTGAAGCAGTCATAAAAATCTCCCAAGAAACAAGAGCTCAGGGCCAGAGGGCTTCCCAAGGGAATTCTACCAAATATTTAAGGAAGAATTAATACCTATTCTCCTGAAACTGTTCCAAAAAACAGAAATGGAAGGAAATTTTCCAAACTCATTTTATGAAGCCATCATTACCTTGATCCCTAAATCAGAAAAAGACCCCATCAAAAAGGAGAAGTACACACCTCTATCCTTTATGAACACGGATGCAAAAAACTCTCACCAAAATACTAATAGGATCCAACAATACATTAAAATGATTATTCACCACAACCAAGTGGGATTTATTCCTGGGCTGCAAGGTTGGTTCAACATCCACAAATAAATCATTAATACAATACATTAATAAAAGAAAGAACAAGACCCATATGATACTCTCAATAGATGCTGAAAAAGCATTTGACAAAGCATAGCACCCTTTCTTAATTAAAACTCTTCAAAGTGTAGGGATAGTGGGTACATACTTCAATATCATCAAAGCCATCAATGAAAAACCCACAGCAAATATCATTCTCAATGGGGAAAAACTGAGAGCTTTTCTGCTAAGGTCAGGAACACGGCAGGGATATCCACTATTACCACTGTTATTCAACATAGTACTAGAAGTCTTAGCCTCAGAAATCAGACAACAAAAAGAAATGAAAGGCATCCGAATCAGCAAAGAAGAAGTCAAACTCTCACTCTTTGCAGATGATATGATACTTTATGTGGAAAACCCAAAAGACTCCACTCCAAAACTGCTAGAACTCATGCATGAATTCAGTAAAGTGTCAGGATATAAAATCAATGCACAGAAATCAGTTGCATTTCTATACACCAACAGCAAGACAGAAGAAAAAGAAATTAAGGACTCAATCCCATTTACAATTGGACCCCAAACTGTAAGATACCTAGGAATAAACCTAACTAAAGAGGCAAAGAATCCGTACTCAGAAAAATACAAAGTACATATGAAAGAAATTGAGGAAGACTCAAAAAAATGGAAAAACATTCCATGCTCATGGATTGGAAGAACAAATATTGAAAAATTTTTGTGAAAACGTCTATGCTACTTAAAGCAATCTGCACATTTAATGCAATCCCTATTAAAATACCATCAATTTCTTTCAAAGAAATTGAGCAAATAATCCTAAAATTTATATAGAACCAGAAAAGACCCCAAATAGCCAGAGTAGTGTTGAAAAAGAAAGCCAAAGTTGGTGGCATCACAACTGCAGACTTCAAGCTCTATTACAAAGCTGTCATCATCAAGACAGTATGGTACCAGCACAAAAACAGACACATAGATCAATGCAACAGAATAGAAAGCCCAGAAATGGACCCTCAACTCTATGGTCAACTAATATTTGACAAAGCAGGAAAGAATGCCCAATGGAAAAAGAAACACCATCAAGAAATGGTGTTGGGAAAATTGGACAACCACATGGAGAAGAATGAAACTGGACCATTTCCTTATACCACACACAAAAATAGATGCAAAATGGATGGAAGACCTCAATGTGAGTTAGGAATCCATCAAAATCCTTGAGGAGAACACAGGCAGCATCCTCTTTGACCTCAGCCGCAACAACTTCTTTCTAGAAGCATCGCCAAAGACAAGGGAAGCAAGGGCAAAAATGAACTATTGGGATGTCATCAAGATCAAAAGCTTTCACACAGCAATGGAAACAGTCAACAAAACCAAAAGACAACTGACAGAATGGGAGAAAATATTCACAAATGACATATCAGATACAGAGCTAGTATCCAAAATCTATAAAGAACTTATCAAACTTAACACCCGAAGAACAAATAATCCAATCAAGAAATGCACAGAGGACATGAACAGACTTTTTTACAAAGACATCCAGATGGCCAACAGACACATGAAAAACTGCTCAAGATCACTATCACTTGGCATCAGGGAAATACAAATCAAACCCACAGTGAGATACTACATCACACCAGTCAGAATAGCTAAAATTAACAAGTCAGGAAATGACAGGTGTTGGCGAGGATGCAGAGAAAGGGAAACTCTCCTACACTGTTGATGGAAATCCCAGCTGGTGCCACCACTTGGAAAAAAGTATGGAGGTTCCTTGAAAAGTTGAAAATAGACCTACCCTATGACCCAGCAATCACACTGCTGGGTATTTACCCTAAAATACAAATGTAGTGATCCGTAGGGGCACATGCATCCCAATGTTTATAGCAGCAAAGTCCACAATAGCCAAAGTATGGAAAGAAGCTAGATGTCCATCAACAGATGAATGGGTAAAGAAGATATGAAATATATATATGCACATATATATGAATACACACACACACACACACTGGAATACTATGCAGCCATCAAAAAAAAACTGAAATCTTGGGGGACCTGGGTGGCTCAGTGGGTTAAAGCCCTTGCCTTCGGCTCAGGTCATGATCCCAGAGTCCTGAGATCGAGCCCTGCATTGGGCTCTCTCATCAGCGGGGAGTCTGCTTCCCTCTCTCTCTCTCTCTGCCCTGCCTCTCTGCCTACTTGTGATCTCTGTCTGTCAAATAAATAAATAAAATCTTAAAAAAAAAAAAGATGCAAAACACTTTGACATTTATGAAAAAAAACCCTGAAATCTTGCCATTTGCAACGATGTGTATGGAACTAGAGGGTATTATGCTAAGTGAAGTGTGTCATTCAGAGAAAGAGAATTATCATATGATCTCTCTGATATGATGAATTTTAGACACAGGGTGTGGAGTCATGGGGAGTAGGGAAGGAAAAAATGAAATAAGAATGGATCGGGAGGGAGACAAACCACAAGAGAATCTTAATCTCAGGACGCAAACTGAAGGTTGCTGGAGGGTCGGGGAGAGGGATAGGGTGACTGGGTTATGGACACTGGGGAGGGTATGTGCTATGATGAGTGCTGTGAGATGTGTAAGCCTGATGATTCACAGACCTGTAACCCTGGGGCAAATAATACATTATATGTTAATAAAACACACACACACACACACACACACACACACACACACACACACACAAGAAACAAGTGTCGGCAAGGGAATGAAGGAAATGGAGAAAAAGGAACCTTCTTGCACTGTCGGTGGGAAGGCAAACTGATGCAGTCACTATGGAAAACAGTAAGGAGGCTACTCAAAAATTATAAGTAGAACTATCTTTTTATCCAGTAATCGCACTACCAGGTATTTACTGAAAAAAACACAAAAAAACTAATTCAAAAAGATACACGTTCCCCAATGTTTATAGCAGCATTATTTACAATAGTCAAATTATGGAAATCCCAAGAGTCCACTGGTAGATGAATGGATAAAGAAGAAGTGGTATATAAATGAAATATTATTTGGTCATTTAAAAAACCTGAAATCTTCATTTGCAACAACATGGGTGGAACTAGAGAGTATAATGCTAATTAAAATAAGTCAAAAAAAGACAAATACCATGTAATTTCACTCATCTGTGGAATTTAAGAAACAAAACAAACAAGAAATGGAAAAAAAGAGAGAGAAACAAACCAAGAGGCCTACTCTTAACTACAGGGAACAAACTGATGGTTACCAGAGGGGAGGTGGGCGGAGGAAGGGTGAAATACATTATGAGGATTAAGGAGTTCACCTATCGTGATGAACACTGGGTGATGTATGGAATTGTTGAGTCACTATATTATACACCTGAAACTAATATAACACTGTATGTTAACTATACTGGAATAAAAATTTAAACAAATGCCTTAAAAATTTTAGTCATTCCTATTTCATATAAGATCTATAAATTTGGGCCAAAACAATAAAAAAACACAACCGTAGTCACAACATTATCCTAACTACATTGCGGTAATTATGTTGTTCAGTCAGCTGTTCATTAAATACAACTGGATTTTAATAGTGATATTTACAGAGTAGCCAAGAGGTCCTCAATAGGCACTGTTTATTCTCAATAGGCACTTGATTCTGGGTCACGACAAGCAATAATTTAAATAATTTTACATAATAATAATTGCTTCACCATCTCTTGCCAGATTGGCATCTTTGAATACCAATAGGATTTTCATTGTCTTAGTCTCATTTATACTACATAACCAATTCCAGATCCCTCTCAACTCCTTGAAGGTCTTGATCCACTCTCTTGTGGATTACTCTAACTTTTGGAGCCTTCTGTTGCCACCAATAAAAGTCATCTCTGACTAACTTAAGCAAAAAGAATTTCTAGGAAGGTCATCAGGTATGTCAGCATATTTGGGATTGAGCAGGAACAAGGGGAGGTTAGACAGCAGGAAATCGGAGAAGGTCCTGCCACAAAAACAATCTTGTAAAGAAAAGACCACTGATGCTACCAGAGCTGCCAGGGATAACTAATCAACTATCCCTGTGCTTTTACCTTGTTTCCTCAAGGTTCAGATGCTTTAGACAAGAGCAACCAATTGGCCAGGCCAGGGTGCTTAGATGTTTCATGACAAAAAAAGGTCACTGTCTATTAAATAACCCAATAGAAAAGTGATCACAATATATAGATATTTACAAAAACATAAACGAGTGGCCAATTAACATATAAAAACTATTTTACCTCACTATGAAAATGCAAGTTATAAGCATAATAAGAAATAATTTCTCATCAAAAAACTGACAGAAAAATTAGAGGACTAATAACATCCTGTGTTTGCAAATATGGAAAAAAACAAGTACATTCTACACTAGTGTAGGTTGGTAGTCTTTCTGATGGGGAATTTTTCATTATCTATCAAACTTTACAATGTGTATATCCTCTGCCCCGGAAATTTGACTTCTAGAAATATGATCTAGAAAAATGTTCACATATGTCCACAAAGATAGATGTACACAGATGTTCACTGCAGCATTGGCTGTAATAGTACAATTGAAAACAACTGAAATGCTCAAAGAGGCAGGTTAAATAAATTATGATATATTCCCATATTGGAAGTCTACAGAGTCATTATAAAGAAATAAATGGCTTTATATATGCTGCTTGAAATCTCTCTTACGTATACTCTTAAGGAAAAGAGACAAGTTATGGAATAAAATTTATAATCCCATTATATGTAAAATAATGCATCCATGTATGCAAAATGAAAGGTATTAAAAAAAATACCAAACTTAACTGTTGCTACATGTAGGGATCTAAGAGTTGGAGGCTAGCAAGACCAGGGGCTTTCCCATTTTATTCTCTGAATTTATGTATTGTATGAGCTTTTACAACAAGAAGATATCCATCTTTCACTTCTACATTAAGAAATGTAGGCTGGTAGATGAAGCTAAAAAAGGAAGACTAGGTTCAAGTAGTTGAGGTACAAGCCTGGAACACAGTCTTCTATAACTATGTGGATCAAAAACAAAGGCACACAGACTTGGTAGTCGGGACCTGAGTTCAAATATTTACTCTATCATTTCCCAGTCGTGTGTTGGGGAAAAATGATTTCTCCTACCTGAGCTTCATTTTCCCCATCTGTTTATAAAACAAAGATAGCTATAGAATCTCTCACACAGTGGTTGTGAGGATTAAATGAAACAATTAAGGGGCGCCTGGGTGGCTCAGTCGTTAAGCGGCTGCCTTCAGCTCAGGTCATGATCCCAGGGTCCTGGGATCGAGCCTGGCATCGGGGCTGCTTCTCCCTCTCCCACTCCCCCTGCTTCTGTTCCCCTTCTCGCTGTGTCTCTCTCTGTCAAAAAAATAGTAAATAAAATCTTTACTAAATAAATAATTAATTAATTAAAATGTTCAGCACTCTGCCCAATCCATTGTATAGGGGGTTATGAATGGTGACTCACTCTTTCCCTCTTTCCCTCTCTCTCTCTCAATAAAATTCAGGAAGTATAAAGCATCACCTTCTCTTCTGACAATATCTTCTATTTAAGAATCAAAGCATCACCTTCTCTTCTGACAATATCTTCTATTTAAGAATCCCACTCCATGAGAAACAATTTACATAGAGGATTTTTGTCATTGTTAGGTCCTTAGTTTTCAGTTCCCTCTGACTAAGGTAGGATTGTAATGATCCCCACTTTCTCGGGTGGAGGAACTAAGTCCCCAAAAGACCAAATGTCCAGCACAAGTCATAAACCCAGGCACTGAAGAGTGGACACTCAAATCCCCCACCAGCCCCACTGGCTCAAGCCTATCCCTTTTTTAATCAGAACTTAACATGTTCAGCATCAGAAGACCTTTAGCAAAAGAAAAAGCTAAGCATTTGTTTGACGTATTTTCACACAGAAAAACACATGTAGCTTTGTGTTTTACACTTAGAAGCCTCTTTTTTTAGGAGCCCAAATCCTAATCAATAGCAGGGAAACTCTAATACCAATTCTTTTCACTGGAGAAATTTACAACAGAATAGGGCCTTAGAGCAAAGATTTTCACAGCAATGAAAATAATGTGGCCTGGAAAAGGAGGTAAAGAAAGATGTTGGCGATAACGTCCTTGGGATATCTCTCAGCTCCATTACAACTATCCAGAAGAAATACAATAGGATTTGAAGCCCAATTATTACTTCCTCCATCTAACCCCCTTCATTTAACATATCATTAGTATTTTTAGACAAGTCTCCAGGGGCTCTCACACTTTGTAGGTGAGTCAGACAGCAAGAGCCATGGCAGCTATCCAAGGAAACTGATCCCCCTTTTAATGCTCCATTCTGGTTACCTGCTATAATGCAATTATCATGTACTGAAGCAATTTTCGGGAAAATGACTTGACAAGAAGAACTCTGTCATTTTGTAAACAAGAACAAACGTTGTAATTGGATCTTAATTACACAATGCTCTGAGAGGTTATTTTTATTTCTTTGTTTGTTAATGCAATTATTTAGCTTCCCTATTTTAGCCTTGACCTTGCAGGAAGAGGGTAGTTTCCAGTCAGCATAATGCTTTATCTTTGAAAGCTACAATCAATAAGGATAATTAATGATGCCGGCTGCAATGATAGCCTCAGCAATCATTATCCCACATTAATCCCTGCAGTCAGACTGGGGTCAAGGCCATCTAAATCATTCACCTAGGGGTGGAGAAATTCAAATCATTTACCAATTTAAATCCTTGCAAACAAATCCCACTTTATTTTCAAAGCAGTTTGAACGCTGCGGACTGACTGCGTTTGTGTTGTTTATTTTCACTGGGCTCTTTTCTTTTCTTTCCTTTTCTCTCTCTTTTTTTTTTTTCCCTGACAAAATATGTACTTTAGATTAGCATTGCCATTTTATTGCTGGTGTTTTGATAAATTAGTATAAAAACAGGCAACCCCTGAAATGCCATGGTGCCTGGAGGCAATGGCACATTTTACATTTCATACTTTGTCCCAGGTTTTAAAAAAGGAAGTGGGGAGAAAGGGGATGGGGGAAGAGAGGAGGGGAAAGGAAGCTAGGAGGATGGGGGGCTGACTGAGAGTTGGCAGCCTCGGGACTGGCAGAGACCTGGGGAAGAGGGTTAAAACTATCAGCTGGAAAATCTTTGAGCTAGAACTGCAGTCTCACTCAGCACTCTCAAGGGCTGTTGGATATGAAACTTCAGGCTGGTTCTTGCGAAACCGCCTCCACTGAGGTCTGTTTCTTTCTCATTTTGGCCTTTTTCTCCCCTGCCTTTCCCTAACACACAAGTTAGCTGACTTGATGTATGCTTCTAATTGTCTGCTATAGATCACACTCTATAATAACTATATATATATATATATATATATATATATATATATATATATATAAACACACTCTATAACTCTATTTAATTCTATAAAGAATTCCACTGGGCTCCCAAATATTTTTCAATGATTTCATTTTAATTAGTGTTTTGCTATAAATCATATTCTTAGTCTGTATACTCTGGAGATGATATCAAAGTGACGTCTGGTCTCTCTCTCTCTCTCTCTACCCACTCCCCCCACCCCACAAAAACACACACTCTCCTCTCTCTTTCCAGAACCGAATTAGCCAATGAAGAGAAGTCTGCTGTGTATTGAGGTCTCAAAAAGTATTTGTCGATATTATATGACTAAGTTTACTTCGATCCTCTTATTTTTTCAAGTCATGTAACATATGGGAAGAAATTGCAACAGCTAAAGTGAACTTTCCTGGCATGGTAATTAGGGATTGGGATGTTTATGGGTGTTTGGGGAAGGTGGAGGACAGGACAAGGAAGAGGGAGCTGCTGGAAGCAGGATAAAAGATCTGTAAGACACAGCCAGAGCGCCTGTCTCCACTCACTGTGAGGAGATCTCTGCAAAGACTGTGTTGAAAGCTGCTGAGAATTTATCACCCATTGCTTTTTCATTATGAACAGTGACTGCTAAAGAGAAAGCTCTTCACATGTCTGAGCCTAGTTATTATATTCATGATAAGGAACTCCTTCTAATGAGATTTTATCACTATTTCACCATCTCCCAAATGTAGATCCTTATTTCATCCTGGCAAAAGGAAAACAGAAGATATTTTGGGAGCCTTGGAAGAGATGTGAGTGAGGGAAAAAGTGAGTAAAACTGAATTAGGAAGGAGAAAGTGAACTATGTATCTGAACATGGAAAAGCACATGTCATTCTAAGAAATGGCATGCTCCCCCTTCTAGCTCCCAGCTGCCTTACAGCCTGCCATCTGTCTTTCCAGACTTGGGATTTTTGGTAGAGTCTGGTCTTCGTAAACACTGTCTTCTTCCATCTTCACTCAACCCTAGCTGGTCTGCAGTCCTTCAGTAAGTATTTTTATGGAAGTATCTACACACAGGACTGGTTACATAACTTGAGGGCCTGGTACAAAATAAAAATTGGGGTTCCGCCCAGAACTATGAAGACAATCTCCCCATGGGCCAGCCACCCCAATCCACAGAAGATTGGCACCACCCTCCAAGGACTGTAACCTTTGCTTTGGGATATCCTCTAGTAAATGGACTCATAGTGAGATCTAGCGAGACGACTACTGAGACATCAGCCCAGTGCATCATGGAGCTGCCAGCCTGGGGTAAGGATGGCTGTTACCTTGCCCCACTGAGATGCTGTGGGGCACACACCCAACTTGAACCCATCCCACACCCACACCTATGTCCCTGCTGGCAACTCACAGTGCCAATGCAATGTGAACATCCTCCCACCTCAGCCAAGTGAACTGGTCATCACCCCCAGTGGAGGGCAGCAGCAGGCTTGGGGGAGGCAGGGAAGGGAAGGCTGGGTGAGGTAAGGCACCAAGGGGCAGAGAGTCAGCAGTTGAGAACTCAACCTAGAGAGGTGGGGAGGAGATGTGAGTCCAGGCTCCAAGTCTTCTGACACACCCTCCATTGTTCCAGCATACATTATTTATACAAACCTAAACCTAAACACAAATACAAACTCAAAGATGAAACAATTAAGAATTTTAAGACAGGGGTTGTAGAATATTAAACCCCAAGCATAGGATCTTTCTGAGCAAGGTCCTATTCAGTTGCACTGGCCATGTAGCCAGCCTTCCTGTAATGTACCAGAAGACCAAAGAAGAGTAAGACTCAACTTCCTGGCCTCTGAGAACTCATTGTCTAGCAGAGGACACAGCAGGTTCAAAAAAAAAACCAACCAAACAAACAAACAAAAAAACAAGCTACATCACAGTGTGACTGTGGTTCACTGAATGCCTGGCATTCTGCTGAATGTCTTAGTGGATCATCAATATAACTCTCACAATGACCCCATGAGGCAGTACCATTATTATCCCTGTTTCTTAAGTAATAAAATTGAGGCTTAACAAGTTAAATAACTTGTCAGGGTTGTATAACTTTAAAAAGGCAGAGCCAGGATTTAAATGCAAAATAGATGCTCCTCAGCCTGGTACTCTCCTGCCTTCCCTTGTCAGAGAGATTTGTGCGAAGTACTCTATAAAGGGTCTAGAGGTCATAAGTGCTGTCCTTTAGGAGTTAAGAAAGGTATCACAAAATGGTGAATTTGAGCTAGTTTTTAAAATATAGTCTGGAAATTACCCATCAGAGAAGGGGTAATGCCATATACATAAGTCATGGAAGGTCATGAAAGTTGGGGAATTCTTATGGATGAAGCAAGGTATCAATGGCAAAAAGTAGAGGGGAATAAAGTCAGGGAAGCGGGAGAGGACCTGTGCAAGAAGTGTATCCTGTTAAGGCCTTGGGCTTTATTCAGCCTGCAGTGACAGTGACCAACAGTGACCACTAAGCTGAACGGTAATGTGATCAAATTGTCAATCCTTCAAGAAGCCAGGCCAGATCTATATGGAACACATACAAGAAACACCACCAAAATGACTATCATCTTTTGGAAACCATTCTAAATTATGTCAAGGATTTTGTAAAAGCTTTTCAACAGCAAAGTCATTCTTCCAGAATAGTTGCCAACCCAATAGAAGAGGGCAAAGAATGAGTGAAGGTGTACTAGCCAATGGAAAAGGCCCCTAAACAGAAGAAAACCTCAGGTGATCAGAAATGTGGGGCCCATGCTCATGGCATCAGAAGAGAGGGGTGATGGAATAGGCCTCCTTTGGTAACTATTGTACTGACGTGCTGTTACTATTTAGGCCAGTGTTTGAAATGTTCTAATACAGTGGAGACAAGTATGGAATCTTAAAGCATTATTTCATTTACAACTAATCAGTTTCCCCAAACTAGACTGGAGTTGAGAGATGTCAGATTTAATGCTGGTGTTGGCTCTGCTTCCAGTGAGCTCTGTAATCTTGGGCCTGAATACTTATTTATCCCCAGCATTTTCCCAGAAGACAGGTGGGTGAGCTTGGGTAAGTTATTTATCCTCCATGAGGCTTGGTCTCCTGATCTGTACTGAGCATAAAAATTTTAACTATAAAACCATACTAGGGGTATGGAATGATGTAAGAAATATGTGCCTGGAATAATGCACATGGGGGATGCCAAGATGTGTCATTTCCCCTTCTCTTCTATAATATAAAGGAGTCTTAGATGAGCTCTAAATGACCTCCTAGCTCCACTTCTCTTTGACTCTGAAACCTTCTTCAATTTCCCTCTCTGACCACATTTTAGGTGCCATGTATTGTGCTATGTCTTGGGGACAGCACTGTCCTTACCCTCAAGAAGTTTATTATTCTAGCAAGGAAGTACTTTGATAGCAATTATGTATAAGCAATAGCAAGGGAAAGGAGGTGCCCAACAGTAGCCTTTATGTGGGGAATAAAATAGCTGGTCAAGGTTCCCTGTCTCCAGATGTCTCCCCTAACACCTAAAAATTCTGTATTTGAAAATCAATTTTTTGACGTTTGAATTATTGAATGGGAGAGAAAAAATGTTAAACTATGCTCAGTTAATGCGTTGAAGAGATTAGTTAGCCAGGAACTAAGAGCTAGAAGGGAATGAGGGATAGAGGAATAGATGCATAGAATAATGGCAGAAGTAGGAGGAAAAGATGAAGTACACAAAACATCAGACTCCACATCTGTAATATTTGAATTAGGATGTACCCCCCTCTCCTCAATACTCACTTAATGACCACTCTACATGGGCCAAGTTCTAGAATACAATTTTGGATTCTAGAATTTTCTTCAAGAGAGAAGTGTTGACTATATGGCACACCCCAGTATCCTAGATTGTCCATGATTCTTATTTCTAACCATGCTCCATAACTGAAGAAACTTTACCTTCCAATTATATCTGAGCTTACATGGTCTCCAGTAAATCCCAAATAAAATGAAGAGTCTGAGCACATATTTAATTATCTTCATTCTTTTATTTAAAAAAGGAAACATTTTAATTGGTTGATAAGCTTTTAATTTTTTTTCTTCACAATTATACCCTCTTCTCATACTTAAATACATTAGTTTGAAATGTAAGAATGGTTGTGTTGAAGCTAGAAATTGTTGGGATTCTCTTGTCTAAGAAATTCAGAGGAGATTCTCAGGAATGAGTCTCCTGTATCAAAAAGTAAGCAGTGATAACCAAATTAAATTAGTCTAGGAGCTATATCCAAATCCACGTGCCCATTCCTTTTCAATGTTTGCTATCTGAGGGATACAATGTCTTGACATCTCTCTGTGAGAAATAATGAGGCCTCCCTCACACATTCTGCCCTAAATATGAGATCTGGGATTTTGCCAGCTTCTCGATCACTTCCTGATGACTCTCAATGCTGAATTGGCATTTCTTTGGCCTTGGGAAGGGATCAGAGAGAGGATTGGCTTCTTTCCAAAAGAGACCTAGGAGCAGAAGTGGGGAGGAGTGGATGCTCCCTTAGCAAAGAATTTTTAAGACAATGAATCTTTTCTTTATGGCATTTTAGGCTCTTCCCTCATTCTTTCAGAAGCATGGTCTGATCTGTGAGTGGTAGCTCTCTACACCTGATTTTATACACATGGTCAATTAAGTTGAGCAAATTCAAGCACACACCAGAAAGAGAGAACATTAATACAGAAGGCCATGCCAACTATCATCTCATTCAATGCACCTGGACCCAAGGAAGGATAGATGGGGAAACTAGATGTGCTATTCCCTCAGCTATTCCCAGGTCTTGTGAGTGTCTCACTGTGTATCTCCTCATACCAATGGGATCTCTAGTGCTTAACATTATTTTTTATGCCTCTTAAATGTGAGCCAATCTCAGTTCTTTGCCTGATGTACAAGCAAAACAGAATCCTAACTAAGAGAATTTTGACTATACACAATCCTTATCTACTACTTAAATCCTCCATGAGTGATGCTTCCATTATTCTCTATCCAAACTCAAGTTGTGATTGACCACAGTGCACAAATGAGCAGAAAATGACATCAACTCTTAACAACTCTTTTCTAGCTGGAAAAACATTTGAGACCATGTAGTCTGGTCTTAACTGCTTGGCTTCATAGAGGGAGACACCAAAGTTATGGAAGTGTCTTGCCCAAGGTCCCGCTTACAGAACTGAGGTGAAATTTTAGCCTCTGGTGCTATTGCTGTATTTGAGAGAAGGAAGCACTTTGTATTTCCTTTATATGAGGCCAGACTTCAACTCTGCTCTGTGGTATCTATAGTAGATTACAAACAATTACCAAATTTGGAATGATCACCATCAACTGAGAACAATGAAAAGAAAAATCAAGCTCCTATCGAAGCACCATGTGACATATATTCTTCCATATAGGTCTAAAAGACCCTTCCCCTGCCAATGATGAGTCCTTGAAGACATAGTGCTATACTCTAGAGGGTAAATTCAAAATCAATCAATATGTACTGATCACCTATTTCATCATCTACTATATATAAAATATGATGTGGGCTCATGTGATGGAAACATAGCAACATAAAACAAGATCTCTGCTCTTGTAGGGCAGAAATTGGATAAAATACATACTTATGTGTGTATATATTCATGTATATGAAATGAAAATGAACAATAAAAACTATGATAAATGCTAGAGGAAATCAAGAGAAAAAGATGTTATTGTGGGTTGTAAGGGCATTTCTGAAAGAAGAAAAACTTGAGATCTGTTAAGATAGAATAGGGCAGGATAGAGCAGGATGAGAAGAGAGAATGGTATGGGCAGAGATTAGGAGATGGCAATGTATGTGGCAGATTTAAGAACAGTGTACAATGTGGCTAAAGTGGAGGGTCTTGTAAGAGATCATGAAATATGGGAATCTGAAATGCCTGGTGAATTTTAAAGCCCTATAAGTAATAGAGATTCATTTAGGGTTTATCTACAACTGCGTTTTGAGAACATACATATGATTTCAGAATATGGAGTAGATCAGAAGCAAAAGAGAAAAGGGGTGAAGGAATGATTGGGAAGTTATTGCAATAAGATAGCCTGAAAGGATAGAAAACTAAAGGAAGGTGGTGAACATGTGAACAAAAAGAATAAGATGGATGTGACAAATGGACAGATTTAGGCTCTGGTTGGTACATGAATGACTAGGAAGAATATAAACATAACCATCCTTTTGCTATCCTGATAGCAAGAATGGAATCATTCTGTGAGGAACCTGTTTTGGGAAACAGAGGCAAAAGTTTATATAAAGCATACTAAGGTTTAGGCAATGGTAGGATATACTAATGGAAATGGCCTACAGTGAGGGAAATGTCTGAGATTGGAGTTCAGAAGATGAGTCAGGAGTAGATGTTGATATTGGGAGTTACTTGCAGAGAGGTGAGGATCGAAGTGGCATGGTTTGCTAAAGATGAGAAAGGTCAGAGGAACACCAAACATGACCTCACACTAAAAGAAGCATATGCTGCTCTTGTTCCCTATTTATGACCATCCTGTATATGAGCCTTAGCCCTCACTATTCAGTTTCAGCCTCCAAACCAAGTATAACAGCATTAAATCACCTGGGAGCTTTGTGAAACTACCAATGCCTGGGGCCCACCCCCAGATATTCTGATTTAATTGGTCTGGGGTCCAGGCATTTGGAATTCTCCCAAAGCTCCCTGTGTGGTTGACAGTATTGTAGCTTTTTTAAGAAGTGGAGCCTTCATCTTTTAGAGATACAAAATGAAATATTCATAGGTGAAATGTTATTTTGTCTGGGATTTACTTCAAAATAATGAAGCAGGTACAGGGAGTGGGTAAGGTATAGAAGAAACAAGATTGGCCATGAGTTGATAACAGTTGAAGCCAAGTGATGAGTACATGGGGGTTCATTGTATTTTCCTTTCTACTTTCATATATGTTTGAAAGTTTATGTAATAAAAACTTTTTTAAAAATTCAATCAATATACAATCTTTGTAGGCAGTTCCACAGTATACCACGTTAAGGACCCCTGGGACACAAAGTTCTTTGTAAGTAGGCTCTTCTCTTGGATCCTCAACTCCACTAGCTCTCATTGTCAGACTGCCATGAAGACCCTCTCCCAGGCTGGGACTAAAGCAGTGGGGAGGAAAAACAAGGAGCAAAGCTGGATCCAGGAAGTAGAGAAGGTCAAATCAGGCACCAATGATGGAAAATCCAGTTGCAGGACTATTCCATGACTCTGGAATCCCTACATTACAGGAAGCACAGAACAACAATCTCATTGGAAGGACTGTTAGGGACTGAAAGCTATAGTCACATGACAAACTTGGATTACATCCTTTTATTTATCCAGTGGGTTCTGATAGAAATTATGGAGAAACTGAAGCCCCCTCAACCTATACCACCAAGTCACCCTCTTCGTACAACCAATAGGACTAAGGAAGAGGAAGACAATCAAAGTCAAAGTGGACTGAGACCAGGGCCCTTGGCAGAATTCTCACTCTTGCCCTGCTGCTTCTCCAGCTGCCCTTTGGATGCAGGAGCAGCAGCACCCAGCACACAGACAGGGGGCCTTATACCCTCTGAGAAGTCCTGCTGCCAACACCTAAAGGGGGTGTCCCTAACAACCACCTGGAATAGACCAATAAAAAAGGAAAGACGGGGTAGAAATAGATTCAACAGGTACGGCAATGGTGGAATTCAAAGATCTTTTTAACTTGCTGGATGTTTGGAGGTGGTTAGAGAGTGGGAGCACTGAAAAATGGCTCTGCAATCTGGACTCTCAGTTACTGGGTGGTCTTCCCATGGGCAGTGTGTGCTCCAAGGTCACAGGGTTGCACTGAGCTGCTCACCCAGGGATAGCCTGAGTGAATCCATTAGAAACAACTCAGGAAGACATAATGGGATTGGAGGTCTCCACTGTGTGGGTCAAAGAACTAGAGCAGGGAATTTGCTTCACAATAATCAAAGACTCTTAGGACAGTCACCACATCATCATCATCATCATCATCATCATCATCATCATCGTCATAATATCCAAACACTGCACTTGAGCACACAAGAAAAGGTCTGCAAATACACTAACAGATGTTCTGTCAATGTTAGTTCCATTCACACTATAAAGTGCTTTCCCAAACATAGACATTGTCCCATTAAAGTCACAACCACCACTTAAGGGAGATAAATGGATAGTGTTAAGTCCATCTTAAAAATTATGAAACTGGACGCCTGGGTGGCTCAGTGGGTTAAGCCTCTGCTTTCGGCTCAGGTCATGATCTCAGGGTCCTGGGATCGAACCCCACATCGGGCTCTTTGCTCAGCAGGGAGCCTGCTTCCCCTTCTCTCTCTGCCTGCCTCTCTGCCTACTTGTGATCTCTCTCTCTCTCTCTGTCAAATAAATAAATAAAATCTTAAAAAAAAAGAAATTATGAAACTAAGGTCCTCACCTAATTAAGTGATTATCATAAACCCAGTAAGGGTTTTGGGTTATAACTTAAGTCTTCTACTGTCTCACATTTTGGAAAACCAGCAAAGAGAGTTTTCTCCAACATTTAGGACCAAAGCACCAAGGATCAGTTCCTGAGAATTAATAATCAGAGCATATAAATTCAAGTAAGCAGCTCCAAGGGGATCAGTAAATAGTGGATTATTTAAACACTGACACATTGCTTGTCAGCTGACAATAAAACTGAGGGTGAGAAGCCCTGAAAGGAGATAATCTAAGGTGGGGGGGGAGGAACAATATGGTAAATGTAATTAAATTTTTTTAAAGATGTATTTATTTATTAGACAGAGAGAAAGAGAGAGAGAGAGAGAGAGAGGTGCAGAGAGTGAGGGAGAGAAAGTCTTAAGCAGATTCCCTGCTGAGCCAAACTTGAAGATCAATTTCAGGACCCTGAGATCACAATCTAAGCCAAAACCAAGAGTCGGATGCTTAACTGATTCCTCCAGCCAGGTGCCCCTATAATTAAGTTTTTTAAAAAGAGCATATTTTTGAACTCAGATAATTTATATTTATACAACATTTTATTTAAATATATTTGCTATTACATTATTCCCTGTTCTTTATTTGAATTGTTGATAATGAAATTGAAATGAAATAATTTCTATGCCATTACTACAAGTATAGAAGACCTTTTGTCTCTGAAGTTAATTGTTACCTGAAAAGGTTTTAAGTCCCCTTAATGTAGTGGGGGACAGAAGCTTCTATTATGACTCCAACCTGATAAAACTATGATAATGAAAATAAGTGTTATACTATATTTAACAAAATTGGGGTCATAATTGCAACTAGTTGCTAAGTCTTAGAAGGAACAAAGAATGAATCAAGTATTTATTGGTTTGTTTGGATTTTATGTAAATTTTTAAGTCAAACTAACAGCAATGTGGTATTCACTTTATACATATGCAGAAAATCCTAGGAAATGTCATTTTCACAAATAGACCTAAGAGCTTCAGAAATGTTTTCAAGAAAAAAAATTGATATTTCAGTGATTCTCTTTTGAATATGCACAGCGAAGCCATCCCTCTCTACTTTGTAACTGTCAGCCCCGACAAATCCTTCATTTGTCAATGATTTTACGTATGGCTGAAATAGTTCTCTAACATCACTTTTATCGACTTAATGAAATCTTGCACTTTTTGCATAATTTCCCATTTCCCTCCTGCAGTCCATTTCCCTTGTGTTTGCATTTTATTGTCAGATGTTTACCACCTCAGAAACCTAGCAAGAGCCATCAGAAAAGGGTGCTGATGCCATGAGCAGAGATAGACACAAATATTGAGTGGAGGCTAATTTTATAGGAGGTCACTTTATTAATGTTTTATGATACAATAACCCACTCAAAACTACTAAAGAAATTTAGATATTGAAAACTCAGAGGATAAAAGTCTCCTGTAATGACTTTTTCTTACATCTTCATGGTAAATGTGGAATGATATAGCTGGTGTCTGGAGAATCTAAGTAAGCTAGGCCCAAAGGCCCTTTCCACAGGAAGTCATAACTTATCACCTGGGGCAGCACTTCAGGTAAACTCATTACAGGTATGCTCCATAACCTCAGTAAGGAAATCCCTAACACCCCAAATCACATGAGAAACATCACAGTCACAGTGTCGACTTGAACTCTTCTTGCTTTCTCTACCTCAGGACATCAGTACTGTTCCTTGGGCCTGCTTTGGTTGCCTTTCCTCCTAGAGCTGTCCTGTGAGGGCACAAAACCCCGCCTCTCTTAGGAGTAAGGCAAAGAGTGAAAATGGTAGCTCACAGGAACTAGCAGATCAAAGGAAGAAAAGCCACTAGACTCATCTGCTATGATCCATAAAGAGACAGTTTTACATGTGTGTCTCTGGAAGGCACGCGAGGAAAGGAATGTACGTCCTAAGAAAGGCCGGTCCCATTAGCAATGCCGCTGGTATTCATGACAACCAGAGATGTCAATAGAATTAGAGCTCCAGGCTTTGAGGTCAGGAAGCAATTACTTGGATAAGGGTCTTCCTTTTGGCCACCGCATCAGCAATAGACTCTCCTGTGACTTCTTTACTCAAGAAAAGATTCTGGTTCAATGAGTCATCTCCTTTCTAGGCCAAGAAATAAAATTTCTGAAATCCTTAGGGTAACACTTTGGAGAAGTGGTTCAAAACTAAAAACTTGAGATTCCAGCCAATCACATTCTCTGCAAGGCTCACTGAGACCAAATTTTCTGCTTGATAAATATGGTAAGGGCTTAAAATAGACAGTGCTCTGGAGGCAATGAAATCTCTCGCATTCATATGTAGCATTTCTAGTTGATTCCAAAAATGGCAAGGAGGCAAAAATAAGAGTCTCTTTCCAGGACACGTAGATCTGGGGAGAAGCCTGCCCAATGTTGTATATATGTAAACTAAGTTTGGGTCCCTAAATGCTAGGTGACATTGTCATGAGCAGAACGAAGTAATATCTACTGACAGTGAAAGGAATGAGACAAGTTCCAAGTGGGATAGGTACCAGCATGTTGAGGCAAGTCAGGAAACACTGTCTGAAAAAAAAGGTAAATAAATGAGAATCTGTGTGAAAAAAGTAGAAATGACTACCTGCAGGAACACAGAGTGGGAGTCCACTAACCACATCACCGATTTACCTGCACAGACTCTGGGAAGAATAAATAAGCACATGTAATACTGGATCATCATTTACTGAGTCTGCCACAATCCACCCTTCTTGTCACCAGATAGTTCTTTGTTTTCTTCTTCCCACACAGAATACACTAGACTCCTCCCCAAACAAGACAAGACAACATTGTATCCAGCCACCACATCCAACTCAAAGTTCATCTTTCTGGGTGATGTCCAGTTGTCTCTCCATCAGATTCAGTTAGATGTGACTTTTCAGGCTCTAAAGTCTCGATCTAAAAAGAGACACATTATCTACTCCCTCTCCACATATATGCACATGCATACACATCTACCTATGAAGGTGGGTATAAATACTTCCCTTTGGAAGGAGAAGAATGGGGGAAACAGAGCAGCCACTGAACTGTAGCAATTCTGGAATTCAGCCAGGTGACCAGGAAAACCTCCCACTCTGGGAATGGGAGGTTCCCACATTAGGATATATGAAATTCTACTCTCCCAGGAAAGCTGCTTTTTTCATTGCTCTCCATAGCTCTGAAATTCATTCTCCAGAAGATTCTTTCTTTCCCTTTTTCTTGGGCCACATCTGAAGTGAACTTTGAGGAACTTGGACCGCTGGGTGACTTCTCTGCTTTCTCATCTTGCTTCCTACGCATTGACTATCAGGGACACCCCCTCCCCTCGGGGTTGTTTTAACTTCTGAATATTCAGATACTCTTTCCTGGTTGCTTTAGTTATGTAGTTCTCTAAAAACTCTCTCTCTTCATTCAACACTAGGCACCCTCAAAGGACTTCTCAGCCTATGGTCCTCAGATCTGTTTTATTTTGCTTCCTTACCTCCATGCCTCTTTCTCTCACCTTCATGGTGGCTACTGAAATTAGGCTATTAGACATGAATGAGAAGGCTACATATTGACCAGTGTTTGCTTTGAGGCATATTAATTGAGGGAGAGGCATTTTTCCCCTCAAGGTCTTTTTAAAATACCACCTCTTACTGTTTGGGTTCTAGAAACAAACAATTCTTACAAATTCTTAGGCCCTGAGCTTTGAATTCTCCCTGTACCTTTTTTTCTGCTTTATGAACTACTTCTATCCTTAGTTCATATCTTTTGTATAATATCTTGCCAAACATAGTCAATAATAAAACACAATAGTAAGGTCCTGTTCCTCACTCTCTTCTGATAGCCCTACAAGTTCATTAAGCACATGTCTGCCTGCCTAGCTATTAGAAGCAACAGCTTACCTAAATATTGTGTCACAACATAAGGGATCATCATCTTTCCAGGTTCCAATGTTAGTTTACTCACAACCCACCCGTGATGACTAAAGCAATGGCATGTCTTTAAGGTTTTTCTAATGGGGGGCGCCTGGGTGGCTCAGTGGGTTAAAGCCTCTGCCTTTGGTTCAGGTCATGATCCCAGGGTCCTGGGATCGAGCCCCGCATTGGGCTCTCTGCTCAGTGGGAAGCCTGCTTCTCTTCCTCTCTCTCTCTCTCTCTCTGCCTACTTGTGATCTCTGTCTGTCAAATAAATAAATAAATAAAAATTTTTGAAAAAAAAGGTTTTTCTAATGACAGCACCCCACTTCAAGATAGTAGTTTCTACACAAGTCACCACCACAGATCAATCCCCAAATCCCAGTGACTCAGCTCAATAAAAATTCATATTTGTTTACATAAAGTCTGATGCAAAACAATCAGAAGCTCCCTTCCATTTTTGACTAGAGCCTGATCAACCAAGGGCCAGAGTACAAATTCTAAGTACTGAACTTATAAAGGTGTGGGCCAACTCCCTGGCACACAGTGACAATCCAGAGGCAGAAGTCCAGCCTCAATGAACATAGGCACCTTCTGTCTCTTCATGCCACCTATGTGGAGGCAGCATATGCTTTTGTACCTAATCTTTTTAAAGTATTGGTTTGTAAGCTTTTGTGGGCCATAGATAGAGTAACCGACTACCTCAGTTTACACAGGCTTGGAGGGTTCCCAGGACATGAAACTTTCTGTGCTGAAACTAGGAGAATCCCAGGCAAACTGGGACAAGTTGGTCACCCTAGTCATTGTTCTCTTAAAAAAGCAGATAAAAACAAAAAGGTACCCATGTCTGTAGAATCTGCCTTGGAAGTCATATAAGGCATCTTCTTCATCTTCCTTCCACTGTGAACTGACATGGCCTACTTTCCAAAAGAAGACACAAGCTCCTGGACAAACAGCCTGGCCCACATTTTTGTGTGACTCTGATTAAGTAAGAAAGCTTTGTTGGCTTTGAAAATTTAAAATGTGTGCAGCCCCCTTCCCCAATACAAAGCTTATAGATAAAGTCATAACAGGATTCAAAGAAGGAAATATTTAATGGGACATCCATAGACAGAACTTCTCTCTCCTAAAAGACAGCACGGTCATGATCACCACAATCAGCAAGAGTTCATCATAAGCCTGAAGAAAGACCCGCTTGGGGCCCTGGAGTTATGATGGAGGAAGTCAATTTTCAAAATAAACGTTCATTATATTTACCCTTTGAAGAAAAATGCTGCTTGGCCTTAAACAAATTAAGAGTGCTCAGGCTTTTTATTTGGGACATTTTTTTAGCTGAATATTATTAAAAATAATTACAGGCTATGGATTTAATCTAAAACACAATCAGCACCCCCAAAGTCCCCTACAGTGAGTTAAAGCATCCTCCTTCTCAAAATTCAAAATTAAGTGGAAATTCAGATTAGTTTTGATTTATAACCACATTATGAACTATTTAATATTTTCAAGAAGTCATTCCCTGTGCCCATATTAAATTAATTTACAACAGAATATTATATAATTTATATATGCATACATATAATAAATTACAGCCTGACTATATAATTCTACATGTATAATTAATTACATTAACCATCTACATTTTAAGCCTACAATTAGATAACCCTAAAAGACAACCCCGTTAGCATTTTTTAATAAATACTTGTGTTTGGAGCTGTTTAACAGAGCACCTGATAGCTGATAGAGCAGTGTTAACATCTGTTCCATTATTTCCAGAGGACGTTGGTTGAACGCAATACTATTCACATAAAATATGCATTTGTTCTTGACTGTCAAGTACCTCTATTATTTTATTAAAAAGTCAAAAAAGAATATAATCAGACTTCATAATTTATGTGTGACATTTTCATTACAGAAAACTTTATGCAAAATTGAATTCTAAAATTTAATTTCCTGTGATGTTTAAATTACTTACTATCTGGCTCCTCTCCAAACAGCACGATCACTGAAGGCCCCATATGAATTCTATTAAGGATACATTTTGCTGCTGCCAGAATATGCAGGGTATTTTTCTAAGTAACTCTAAGAATATGCTTCTTAAATATATTTTGTGCCAGTTTAAATAGTTTTTCTCACGCAGGAAAGAAAGGCAGGAACTTTTCTTTCTTTTTAAAAAAAAAACCACAGACAGATTTTCTCTGCTTCCCTCCTTCCCACCTTGCCTGTGACCTCCTCTTCCTGATACATTAACCCAAAAGCAGCCAGGCTGGTCCAATCTTGACAGTTAAGGCTCACTCTATCACAGGACAATAACCAGGTACCCTCTGCTTTCTTTTTCTTTCAGGCAGTGCTGAAAAAGAGGCTTTATCCAGAGTAGAGTCCGCAGTAGGGAATTCTGACCCCTCCGTGTTTGTTGCCCACTTAATGTGATGGTAGGCAACTCCCCGCAACATTCCCTGTTGCTGCTATATCAGTGGGAGCAATCTGACTTGGCACAATCATTCCCAAGGTGCTTTGAGAGACCTGAAAATGTCATCGCACCTCACAGCTGCCAGGGGAAATAGGACTGCTAACAATGAACAATAATTTAAATAATGAGTCTTTGAGGGAAGGAGGTTACCACAAGCAAAGTTACCTTCATGTACTCTCTGGGAGAGAACAGATTTCCAAAATGGCGTTTTTTAAAGGAGGAAAACATGGAACTGTCAGCAGTGAGGGGGAAGAGAAAACGTGTACAGTTGTCAATCAGCCAAGGTGTAGCAGGATTCCCTGCTTAAGGCTGCCCCACAAAGCCAACCAGCAATCCTAGGATTCATCCAGCCATCCATTCCACCAAAGGAAGCCTCCATGGCCAGGCACTATCTGGTGGGCTTGCAATACAACAACAAACAAGACGGGATTCCTGCCTTAAAGAGTTCATAGTTCAATTGAAAGGTAGCCTCTCACAATAACACAAAAGTCTATGTTCTACAAAGTGATTTAACATGTTGTTTCATTTCATGGTCACTTCCCTGTGAGGCAGGGCCAGACTTAACTCCATCTAATGAATGACGGAACTAAGCCCTACTTGAGTGAACTTCCAGAGGGCACACCATAAGTCAGTGTCCAGGTCTCCTAGAGCCCAGGGGATCAGCTTTACTCAAATTTAAGGTGGGCTTCAGTGGAGGAAACCATGAAGCTGTGATGTATATTCACCCTGATACTGGATGTAGAGGACAACCAGCTGGTACTCTTACTCCAGCACCTCTCCGTGGCCTTCTGCCATGGCACAGCAGGAAATTCAACTTAGATACTCATCCTTACAGTTCTCCCCATTCGTCTGACACTGCAAATATCTATCTAGTCCGATCTAGGGGGATCTTGAGGAGATTACCTCACCAGTCTCATTCCCCCAGGCTATTACGGCTCCCCCACACACATGTTACCTGAAATTCCACTACTGTTTGTCCTTCTTTCCTTTTTAGGCCCTCTTCTTTAAAAGATTACTCTAGCAGAGCTAATAGAATTGAGCCATAATGAGTTAGTGAGATTCTACTAGGGAAGAATTCATCAGATGCCTTTTTCTCAACCACCCAACATTGAGAACCATTAATAAGACATTGCATACATTCCACCAGGGTTTGGGGAAATGTCTCTAGGGTAGTTGCTGCATTCCAATCTGCTCCCTTCCCACTAACAGTCCTTTCCCTTTAGACCTAGCTTTCCCATCTGGTCTCTCCCAAACATTGCCTTTAACTTCCCAGTCTGAGCTCTGTTCAGGCCTGCATTTGTTGCAATCAATCTACCTAGTTGTAAATACTTTGGGCCCAGACCTACCACCCAGTACCCTAAAGAACCAAAGGGAGGGAAACTTGATGTAAGGTAGGTCAGAGAAAGACTCTGGGGTAAGTGGTGCTTAGTGCATAGTGACGCCTAGACTCATGGGCCCTGGGCAAATGATCCATGTGTGAGTGGGAAAGGAAGGGTGGAAGAAGGGGAAGGAAGAGAGAAATGAGATGTTTCCAGACTTGGCCTCCCTACAAAGTCAACCCACCCATGTTTTTGCCTTAGCAACACAGGAATTTGGAGGAAGACTCTTCCAAAAGGCAAATTAGGGGAATATATTTGGCAGACTAACTGACAGATGCTTATAGGTCCTCAAGAAATAAAATGGATCAATAATAATAATAATGTGCAAGTATCTTGAGATCAGTTGCTCCTCAGTTTGATAAGACTTTGCACCTGTGTTTGCCAAACGCCTAGAAGAGGACAAGAAGAAGAAGAGAGGCAAAAGTAAGTATTACAGAGAGACAGCCCCTCTGTGTAAAGATGTGGAGGCATCACATGAAATAGTGATGGTATGTAGGGGAACTCCAAGTAGCTCAGGCTAGCTATATCAGAAAGTCTCAAGTGTCAAAACACAAAGTGGAAGTGGCAAAGAGAGAGGCTAGGGAGTCCTTCAGACTACACTATTTTGGTAAGGGGAAAACGTTAGCCTTTAGCAGCATAGAGCAAAAAGAAAGATAACACTGTCCAGTAAACAAGAATTACTACCCAATCATAACCAAAAGCCCAGCAGGCTAAATTAAGTGGATGTGGTCACTCATCAGGACTTATACCCTTCTTGAAGACCAGTCATCCACCTTGGCTTGGCTCACACATTACATCCTCTGGGAAATTTCCCCTGGCCTATTTGGATGGACTCCGTTAGCAGCTCAGTGTGGCTACTGCAGCCTCTTGGGCCTGTCTCTGTCATAGCACATACACTGAATCTTCATGATTAATGGGCTGGCTTGGCCACCCCACTGCCACAGGCACCATAAGGGTAGAACAGGTGACGGGCTGGCAGTAGGTGCTTAGTTAGCATTTATCAAAGAAACTCTCCTTGACCTCACCACTGTCCTTTACTAGCCAGAATGTGTTCTCTGCCTCATGGCACAACTCCTTGGAAAGAGCTGTCCATACTCACTGTCTCCACTTCTCATTCCACTTTGTGCTCATGCTCACTTGAAACCACTTCAGTAAGGCTCTCTCTTCTCCTCTACAATGCAACTGTTTTTGTCAAGTGCCCTCCACAATGACTTCCACACTGCCAAGTTCAGTGGGGCTTTATCAGTGTTTCTCTTACTCCTAGCAACACATTGGGCTATTTCCACCCCCTTGAACATCTTCTCTTAGCTTATGCAACACTTTACTCTCCAGTTCTCCTACCACACTCAGCAGCTCTTCTGAGGCCTCCACTTCTCCTTCATCACTTTAACCTGTTAATGTCAGGTTTGCATTAATTGCAGAGTGCCCTAAGGCAAAAGCCTTGGACTTCTCTATCCTCACTCACTCCCCAGGTGACTTTCCCATGACTTGAAATATCCTTCTTTATGTCAGCAGCCCCCAAATTGATATGTCTAGCCTCAAACTTACCCTGAATTCCAAGCTCCTTTTTCCAACTTCCTATTCAACATCTTTACTTGGAAGACTATTGAAGATCTCAAACTTAACATGTCCAAAACCAGACAATATGTACACACACACAACACACACACAAACACACACGTTGTTCTTCATCACCCCCATCTCAATACATGGCATTTACATTTGGCCAGATGCTTAGGCTGAACACCTAGCAACATCCTTTGCTCCTTTCCTTCTCACACACCTGCATCTAATTCATCAGTAAACCCTATCAGCTCTACCTTTAAAATATATCCAGAATCCAAGCACCTCCACCAAATCATAGAATCCAAACCACCATCATGTCTCACGTGTATTATTGCAATTGCCTCCTATCAGCTCCATCCCTAACCTTACACTCCTAACCCCACACAACAGCCAGAAGGAACATTTTAAAACATCAGAAAAATCATGTGGCTTATTGCTCAAAGCCTCCCAAAGGTGCATTCTCCTCTTCTCTAACCAAACCTTCAACCAGTCTCCCTCCTCTGTCCCCTCTAAGCCCATTACTCAGGCCCCCTTGCTGTTCCTCAATGTGCCAAGGATGCACTCTCCTTAATGCCTCCTACCTCACCATTTCCTCTGCCTGGAATATTCTTACCTCAAATATCCAAGGATGCATTTCCTTACTTCCTTCAAGCCTCTGGTTAAATGTCATCTCTTCAGAGATACATTCCCTGATCTTTGTCAGATAGCTTCTCTCATCCCTTTCTATTTCCTTTATTTTGCTTTGGTCTTTTCTATAGTACTTATCACAACCTGACATATTTGTTTCTTTTTAAAAAATTGTTTATCTCTCTCCATGACAACAAGGATTTTGCTGTTCTGTTCACTACTGAATCCTCAAAATCTAAAACATGATAAATGTGTGAATGAAAGAAAGAATGAGAAAGAAACATTGATGTCTTTAAACAAGGTAGAAAGACACTAACATATCTTGAAAGAAGTTGCTGTGGCCAATGTCGAAGAGGTTACTGCCTATGTTCTCCTCCAGGATTTTGATAGATTCCTGCCTCACATTAAGGTCTTTTATCCATTTCGAGTTTATCTTTGTGTATGGTGGAAGAGAATGGCTGAGTGTCATTCTTCTACACATAGCTGTCCAATTTTTCCAGCACCATTTACTGAAGAGACTGTCTTTTTTCCAATGTTTATTTTTTCCTGCTTTGTCAAAGATTATATTTGACCGTAGAGTTGGCCACAGCAACTTCTTTCAAGATATGTCCCCAAAGACAAAGTAAACAAAAGCAAAAATGAACTTTTTGGACTTCATCAAGATCAAAAGTTTCTGCACAGCAAAGGAAACAGTCAACAAAACAAAGAGGCAACCCCCCGAATGGGAGAAGATATTCGCAAATGACACTACAGACAAAGGGCTGATATCCAAGATCTATAAAGAACTCCTCAAACTCAACACACACAAAACAGATAATCACGTCAAAAAATGGGCAGAAGACATGAACAGACACTTCTCCAAAGAAGACATACAAATGGCTAACAGACACATGAAAAAGTGTTCATCATCACTAGCCATCAGGGAGATTCAAATCAAAACCACCTTGAGATACCACCTTACACCAGTTAGAATGGCCAAAATCAATAAGACAGGAAACAAGTGTTGGAGAGGATGTGGAGAAAGGGGAACCCTCTTACACTGTTGGTGGGAATGCAAGTTGGTGCAGCCACTTTGGAAAACAGTGTGGAGATTCCTTAAGAAATTAAAAATAGAGCTACCCTATGACCTTGCAATTGCACTACTGGGTATTTACCCCAAAGATACAGATGTAGTGAAAAATAGGGCGACCTGTACCCCAATGTTCATAGCAGCAATGGCCACAGTTGCCAAACTGTGGAAAGAACCAGGATGCCCTTCAACGGACAAATGGATAAAGAAGATATGGTCCATATATACAATGGAGTATTATGCAGCCATCAGAAAGGATGAATACCCAACTTTTATGTCAACACGGACAGGACTGGAAGAGATTATGCTGAGTGAAATAAGTCAAGCAGAGAGAGTCAAGTATCATATGGTTTCACTTACTTGTGGAGCATAAGGGATAACATGGAGGACATGGGGAGATGGAGAGGAGAAGTGAGATGGGGGAAATTGGAGGGGGAGACAAACCATGAGAGACTGTGGACTTTGAGAAACAAACTGAGGGTTTGGGAAGGGAGGGGAGTGGGGGGTTGGGTGAGCCTGCTGGTGGGTATTATGGAGGGGCACGTATTGCATGGAGCACTGGGTGTGGTACATAAACAATGAATTTTGGAACACTGAAAAGAAATAAAATAAAATGAAAAAAAAAAAGACACTAACACAAGACAACGGCTTCATTTCATAAATGTGAAAGACGGCTTCCTTAATGAACCTGTGTGAATTTTTGTTGTGGTGGTGGTAGTGGTTTCTTTTGTTTTGAATCTTTGTATTAAACTCAGAACCACTGACAATTTAACCCTGCCAGCAAATATGACTTTCCCCTACCGGTACTGGATCACTGTGGTAGCTTCAACTAGGAAATGGAATCTTAATCATAGCATCTGCCAGGCACCCTTCACTTACAAGCCCACAAATGAAAATCCAGCTAGGCAATCTCATTTCACTAAAGTGTGGTTGGACCCAATAACTGGAAGCTGGTGCTCACAGCACATTGTTCTGCCCAATGCTGCTTAATCTTGACAAGCTTCAAGGTTTATAGCACCCTAACCTTTAACTTAAACAGAAAAGCATGTGCTGGCTCCTTACTTACCAACCCATAAGCATTTGTGTTATATAAGTCTACCTGGGGGCTTTTCAGTGTTACTACCTCAGTTCCTTGCCAGGCTAAAGGTTTTTTAAATCGTTTGGGATCAATGGTTATCACTGTCGTTACTGGTTTACAACCTAATGGCACTTAACCTTGATGGAGAGAAAAAAGGGGACACGTCACCTTGAATCCAGCTTGACCTACCCATGAACATATGAATAGGGAGGTAAGAGGGAAGACAGGCAGTTTTCTTCATTTCCCAGAGATCTGGGAATGAGGGACCTCAGAACCTTAGGGACTTGGAGGAACAGCACTCAATCAGATGGCCATATGTCAACAACAGCCCAAGAGCATCTCAAAGCTCCTGACCTGCTTCCTGTTCCAACCTGAGGGGGCTTCAGTGTGATTTCCAGCTACCTGACTGGGGCCAGGTGATCCAAATATTGAGCCCTGTGAAAAACGATTAACATTCCAGAGGGAATGTGTTACCCACAAGAAAGTCCACTTCCAGGAGCACCTGGCCACCGAGCCAGGTGCAGGTTGGTCCCCATGACCTCAAGGAGTCACTTGCAGATGAGATATCAACAGGTGAAAGCAGCAGTCACTGGGACAAGCAATTTTATTGATGGAATTGGTTTTACAAATTACCTTCAAAACACACTAAAGTGCAATATTAAATTCCCATTCTCCAGCAGACTCCTTCTTGATTTGAAAGAAGGAAAAGGAAAACACCACTTTTCCTAATAGCTATATCCCTGCTACAGTAGTACCTACTCAAAAGTAAGTTGAGGGTTCTCAGGATCAACTATTGTGAAGATTGTTTAGACAGATGCAATCTAAATGATTAAGTAGTTTGATCAAGTAAAATCAAGAAGTGATTACTTCAGGCTGACAGAACCAAGAAAACATTTAGAGGCTGGTTCCTAATGTGCTAGAAATTTCTCATAATAAATTAAATAATAATCAGGTATGCCTTAGATGCCACAACACTACAAGTATCTTCCAACATTCACATCCTGATGGTAATTTGGGGTTAAGGGTACTCCCCTTGATCTCAGAGGGAGCAACTCTCCCCTGATAGGCTTGAGACCTCTAATGATAGGCTAGAAACAATGGCCCTCAACTCTGGATGTACATTAGAATGAACAATTACACACATCCCAGTCTCTACAAATGGAGTTCAGGCAATGGTATTTGTAAAGATCCCCTTGATGATTCAGTAAAACCAGGGATAAAAAACACTGCACTAAAGGAAGAGAATGGGGCTCATTTATCTAGGACTTCTCAAATCTGTCTGTTAATAAGAATCACTGGGTAACTCATGTTCCACATACAGACTATAGAAAACCTTCCCTGGAGAGTCTGACTCAGCAGGACTGGGACAGAACCCTGGAATCTGTATGTATTTACAAATACCCCACAGGATTTTTTTGAGCAGGCGAATTTGTGAAACCTTAATTTAATGCACCTCCTCATTTTATAGGGCAGTCTGGTGTGATTCTTAATTAAAAGTTCCTCAGGAGGGGAATTACTCCCAATATACCATGGTATTATCCTCAGAGCCTCATATACACAGTAGGTGTTCAATAAATAATTTTTGAATGAATGAATGGAATAATGGAAAAAGCAGAAATCTGATTTCAGGTTTTTTTTATTTGGCCTCTTAAGGATCACATAAACTTGGATAAGACTCAAGACTTTGTTTCTTTAACTATTAAATGAAGATAAGAAGACTGACCCCACCTATCTCCATAGGGATTAGATAAGATACAGTAGTCCCCCATAGTCCACAGGGGATATGTTCCAAGACCTCAGTGGATACCTGAAATCACAGATTAGTACTAGGACCTACATATACTATGTTGTTTCCTATACATACATACTTATGATAAAGTTAATTGTAAATTAGGCACAGTAAGAGATGAACAAAAAAAAAACTAATAATAAAATGAACAATTATAACAATATACCGTAATAAAATTTATGTGAATGTGCTCTGTCTCCCTTTCTTAAAATATCTTATTGTGCTGCATTCACCATCCTTCTTCTAGTGATGATATGAGATGATAAAATGACTATATGATGAATTAAAGTGAGATAGTGGTGAATTAAAGTGATGTAGGCAATGTGTTACAACATTAGGCTACCATGGACCTTCTGATGTTATGTCAGAAGGATTATTATCTGCTTCTGGACTGTGGTTGGCCATAAGTAACTGAAACCATGGAAAACAAAACCGTGGACAAGGGGAGTCTATTGTAGTGTTTTCAAATAATTTTCACCTAAAGATTCAGACATACATAAAGTATTGTCAATATAATGAAATTAAGGGCCAAAAGTGGAAACAACCCACTGCACAGAGTTAATGAATGGCAAAGCTAGAGCTAGACCAAATCTCCCTAACTCCCAGCCAAGGCTACTCATCACTTTGCCACTGGGCATGAAATTTTCTGGTAAGTGGCCCAGTTGAAGTACTTCACCCAAACTGGCATGGTAGTACTCTCTCTTCAGGAAGACACTTGGCATCAAGTCTCCATCAAGTCCATAGATCTAAGAATTCTGAGTTTCAGTCCTCTTGATGAGAAACCCAGAGCCAACCCAATGAAATGTCAAAGTTCCTGCCTTTTCCTACTACAGAAGTACATAAAAGGAGAAAACACAGCCAAGCACTAGCTGCTGCCTGCATGTAGAGGGACCCAGCCACGAGACAGGGGGATAACTGAGGGGAGGGTGATTTGTGTGTTGAAGACTTGGTTATTGGGTCTTTTCAGAGACAATGTCCAAGATAACTACATGAAACAAGTACACCATAGCAGGTATCTGAATGGTCAAGGCAACTTCAAGTATTCTGATCAGTCTTTTTGTTTTTAGAGGAATCTTTCAATACATGTATACTAAATGTACATATACTATAAGCAGAGTCATGGGAAAATTGTTGCCTTAATGACTTTGTTCTCAGGATGAGACCATGACTCTGTCCCAAAGATGCACTATTGCAGACTTACTATTTTCTGAGACCAGCCGAGAAGTGGTTTTGGTTTTATCAGACACATCTCTTCTACTTTTTGAAGGGAGGGGAAAAAAAGTTACAAACCACAGAGGAAGAACAAAGGTATTATGAGCCTATGGATTGGCCATGAAGCTAGCAATGTTATCACAAAGCCCTAAGAAGTCAGTGAAAAGCTGACACCTTTAAAAGGTAAGCCCACATTCTTTTAACCCAAAACATGGGGTAGACATGGATGCCGACCTAGCTCCTAAGAGTAATGACAGGAACATAATGTCAGTGTAGGGTAGACTTTGACAAGAGAATCCAGACAGCGCAAGCCATTCCACCTGCATTTCATGGGACTGTAGTACTGGCTAAGAGCTGGTAGCAGGTTGAGTTCATTTTTTCCCCCTTAATGATCCCATGTTATTTTTAGGGATGTTACTATGTCAAACTCAGGGAGAATGTAGTACTTGGAGATTTTTAAAAATATGCCCATGATCGCAAAATGCATTAGCTAATAATCAGAAGCTCTTCTTACTTCCATTCTATTCCTTGGTTTCCATCTTGCACACAGGGAGGGTGTTGAAAAGCAACAGAAGGTGGCTGAGCAGTGGGAACAGGACAATGTGGCCTTCTCTCAATGGAAAATGCAGCAGAGCTCATCCCAAGTAAATGGCATGTCAAGCTATCATTTTGTTTCAAAGATCTAGAATTTCTAGTGCATGATCCAAATAGGACTCTAATTATTTCACTTGGCTATTAGGTAAAATATCAACTTAAAATATGTGATCTTAACCTTTGCTTGCTTATTTGTTAATTCCCTGGGGCAGAGATTAAGCTCTTTTGCCTAAGATAGATGGTCCTGGCTTCATGCCTCATGTTCTCTGTGCTCCAAGAAGTTTTCCCCCTTTTTTTTCCCTTGGTGATCTCTTACTCTTCCTTCGAGATCCAGATTAAATGCCATTTTTCAATGTGGTGCCTTCTCCTCATCCCCATTTTAAACAAGCTTCTTCCTGTGGGACTCACGAGACACAGTGTGACATGGGGGTAAGTGGATAACTTTTGGAAACACAAGGACAGCTTTGCAATTTAACATGGACAAATCATTAACCTTTCTGAGAAATGATTTGCTATAATCTGGTGATGTAGAAAAAAGTACAATGTGGCTTGTGAAAAGGTGTAATGATTTTCACCTGGGAAGATTGTGATGGTTAAATAGAAAATAGTATGAAGAACCTAGCATAGTTTCTAGTACATAGTAAGGTATCAGTAAATGTGTAGTTTCTTATGCCTAGCACAACATAAGTATGCAATTATTACAGAATGAAGAAATTCCCATCTGTACCTAGAACACAGCTCTAAAGTTTTTCATACTCATAATCTCAATGGATATGAGAGGTCAGTAATACTCCAGTGTGTCTATTTGTCTCTCTTCCTCTAATTCCGTTCTCTCTCTTTATCCTTATTCACTCTCAAGCTTATGTCACCATGGGAACTGAAGTAGAATACAAATAACACATGTATTCCACATCTCACCTACACCTCAAGGCCATTCCCAATAAGTCTAAACACACAAAGTTCCCACTTTGCAAATTCACACAGGTCCTAGGGATCAGTTCCTTTTCTCTAAGTGCTAGTAAACTATGCATTTAGTAACCTACCTTGGATCAACATCAGATTTGATGGCCCAGAGTTTATTGGCTCCTCCCTCTCTCTCTTTGATTTCCAGAATATACAGGGCACCTTAGGACAAGCAACCTGTGCAGGTAAATCCTACCTTTGACCCATTTAAATCAAAAGATTAGGCTATATGAGAGCTATTATAAGCTTGCATAAAAGCCCAAGCATATTTCATATGCAACATTGATCATTTATCTAAATCTATTTGCATTTTAATATCCTAGAAAGACACACACAATGGGAGGAGATTGATATACTTCTCTACTGGGATTCCACAGATATTCAGTGATGCCCCCAGAGGAGGCCTGCAGAGCCCTGACACATTGAATATTTTTACTGAAATGTGAATGTCACATTTGAAACCAGGGTTGGCCCTACACTGATGAAGAATGATTGCAGAATAGTAAAAGAAGGGCCATATGGCCACCTGGCCCCAGTTCTGGATCTTCTAAAGTGATAAACATTTGATGCTCATTTGAACTGCCCAGCACGGTTTCCAGTTAGGCAATTTCCCATCGTAGAAGGCCCACCTTGCCAAGACAGAAGCCACAAACTGGTTTCCCTGGCCTCCCTTGGTGCTAGGCCCAGGCCCATGGTCTAGGTTTAGGACATTTAGACACTCTTGATCAAATAAGGTATATTTCAAATGACAAGAGAGATATAAGAAGAAAGAAATCTCCATGTGGAACTCATACAGACAGGGGATGGACCCTGGTAGGAAGTCATCCAGCCCCCAGACAGGGCAATAGGACAGGCCCAGTGCTAGGGTCCCATGCAGTCAGCCATAATGCCTGTGCCCTGAGGTAGTAACTATTGGGTCTCCAATGGAGCCTTCCACCTGGGCAATTTGGAAATTGCTCCTAATCTTACAGCCTCCATGTATGAGTCTCTGGCCCTTCCAGAGTCTCTATCTACCACCTATTGTTATTATAAAAATTATTTTCTATGTAAACTACCTAATGTTGATTTAACCAACCTTGGGCAAGTCATTCACTTCTATGGCCCTGAATTTTCTCAGCTAAAAATGAGGACTTCGGTCTAAACCATCTCTAAACTGATTTCTAGTCCTAGAAATCTGTTATTCATTTAACACTACAAGCAGATTTTTCAGGGTGAGATTTTGGGTCAATTTGCAGGCCAGCCTTCTAAGTTCTTGCAATATGGAAAAGAAAACCAATGCACACTAGGTTTCTAAGTGTGATTTTTTACCTCCTAGAAATGATCATGTTTCTGTGGAATCATACCTTTCTCAATCAGCGGGCATTGTAAACAATAGACCAACCTGTTCCCATCAAGGAGAGGCACAGTATCAGTAAGGGAAACAAATCAGATAGGGAAATTAATATTTTTTAATGTCTGTGAAATTAACACCAGGCTTGGAACTGCCATATATACGAATTGCCTCAGCTTCATTTTAATCTGCAGAATAAGACAGACGTATGAATTATGGTTTTCATTTCACAGATAGAAAACTGAGGTTCAAAACCATTCAGGTATCTGTCCACGTTCATGTCCCAAATGAGTAGTGGGGCAAAGATTCAATCTAGGTCTTCTCTCTACAAGTTCATGGCTCTAACACCCAGGGTAAAAGTTATCATAAGAAAAGCCCATCTCCAAACTTGTTGCCAGGTCTACCCAGTAAAAGTAAACTTGAAGGCTGAAACTCTCTGTTTTGAAATTAGGCACAAGATGGGGTTGCCTCAACCTAGGAAAACCCTAATAAGGCTCATGATGAGTTTCCCAGGAGAATACAATCTTAAAGAGAATTTCAAAGATGGGAAAAAAGTCAGATGCATACCAAGAATGAAAGACTCAATAAGGAAAATATACATCCTTGTTTCCCCACGGCCCTCATCCCCTGCTTTTTTTTTTTTTTAACAATCTCTCCTATTAACCCAATTCATTTACTAAAAACAGAAAACAAAATGAAAGCCCTGCAACCTAATGTATTTGATGCTCTTGCAGGAAACTACTAAATGTTTATTAAGGCCATACCATACATGAAAGAATGAAGCCTGTTTCACATATTGTTACAAATCTGTAATGTTAGAATAAAAGGGAAAACTGATTCCTACCAATTATGAAAATGTACAGGATTAAATCAATAGCTCTGCCAGATCTGACCAGCATCTGGTCTGCAGCAGGGGCCAAATAGATCTCATTTGGGATATTTATGAAAAGTAACTTCTAAAACATAAATCAGGACTATAAAATCATCATCTGATTACCAAAAATTTTAAAAGCAGAGAAGAAAGTGTATTCAAGTGTGAAATATGGTTTTGGAGAAGGGAGGAGGCAGGCAGCTTTAGCACAGAACAAGAAGCAGAAATCAAAGAGCAAGAAGAGGGAGGGATGAATGTCTTAATGCAAAAATTTTAAGCGGTCCTTTCTGGACCCAGAGCATGGTGAGGAGGCAAACAATTAGCTCGCTCATTCCTGCCCATCTTGCAACCCAACACTTTCATTTCAACTGATGAAAAGAGGCTTGGGGACTTACTTATATTCAAATAATCATTTTAATTTATTTTTTTCTATCTAGATGTGGTCTTTAACCCAGGAAACCAAAAGGAAAACTTATGAACCCAAGTATAAGAGGAAGAAATGTTGATATACTCAGAAATAAAGAGGATAGATGTATAGACATAGGGGTGTGGTTTAAACACAGTTGTAATGTGTAACACAAAGACAAACTAAAGGCTCTGGGCTGTTGAAACTGCCCTGGGGATCTTTATCAGGAAGACGAAGTAAATTCTTTGAGTGTTCATGCTTCTCATCCTCTGTCCCATAAGAGACAAATTCAAGTCATAACCAGGTCCTATTTTCTCAGTTTCAAGAAATGTCTAATTTTAGACTATACCTAGATAGATTTCTATTCTTATAGGATTTTTTAGTTAGATAATTTCAAAATTCTGTTCTTTCATCTTTTCCCAAACAGAAAGAGGTTTACAACAATCCTTTCTTCAGTTGGTGGGGGATGGGGATGATATGCAGCCTGAAGAGAAAAAAAAAATCACTGAAAATAACTGCTTTCATAGAAATCTTTTCACCAGCTGGACATATGGGCACCCAAAACCATTAAAAAAAAATTTTTTTTTCTAATTTAAATATATCAAATTAAGTAAAGAAATTCTTGGACAAATATTTTTAGCACTTATTATACACCATGCACTGCTGCAGAAGTGAAGGACACAGGATGAGAAAGATGTTATCCTCTTTGAAGGAATATACAGTTTAGTCAGGAAGATAGAGAATATAAAGGGATTATTTCAAGGCACTGTGAAGATCAATACGGGAAACTGATGTTTGGAGAGCACTGCAGAATCAGGTAGGGGGTCAAGAACACTTTCCTGGGAGAAGTGATACTGAAACTAAATCCAGAAGAGTAATCTGGAAAAACCAGGGGTAAGAAGGAACTATGCTGAATAAGGGGGCCTCCAGGCAAGGGAAGCAGCAAAGGTAGACGTTACCAGCACCATAGAGAGAACCAAAGGTGGCCCAATGTGTCTAGAGCAGAAAGTGGAAGGTAGGAAATGGCAGAAGATGATTCCAGAAGAAACAGATCAGGGAGAAAGTGATATGCCTTTTTAAAGGAAAGACAGATCTTCTCTGAGAGAAGAGCTAAACATTACTGTTATTTGGGAAGTCAAAAAGACTTTAGAAGATTCTATTTTCTACTAGCAAAAATAGCAGGGACAATGCTGATCAACTTTACCCACTTAGAGGTAGCTACAGCCCAAAGTGTATGTAAGATTCCCAGAGTCCAAAAGGCTCTGAGATACCAATGTTGCCAAAACGGAAGACTGAAACTGGAAGATAAAATTTGGATGATTATAATCGGTCTGAGTAGTGGAAAATGGTGATGTATACTGAGTGAGAATCATTAAAGGCAGCCACTCAAGATCATCTTCCTCCCTCTGTAGGGAGTTGTTGATGTCAGCTGGTTTGTTGTTGGTTGGTTGGCTTTAAATTAACTTAAGACAGAAGATCTTTCTGAAATTTCTGGCTAGACACCACTTCTGTACCTCAACAAATCAATACTTGTAAATGTAATGCCTGCATTATATAGCAATTTGTTCTTCTCAAGTATTTTCGTGGACTTTGCCTCATTTGTTTGTAAGGGGGATAGATGAGGATTGTTCATGCCATTTTTCAGGTAAAAACACTGAAGGTCCCCTCCAGAAAAGATGACTTGTTTAGGTCATCCAGTCAATCAGTGGGGCATAGAGCAAGTGTTAGAATCCTGCCTTCAGGGGTGCCTGGGTGGCTCAGTTGGTTAAGGTTCCACAGTTCAGCTCAGGTCATGATTTGGGGACGCTGGGATTGAGCCCAAGTGCCAGCATCTGGCTCCCTGCTCAGCAGGAAGCCTACTTCTCCCTCTGCCTCTGCTGCTCCCCTCTGCTTGTGCTGGCTCTCTCTCTCTCTCAAATAAACACATAAAATCTTAAAAAAAAAAAAAAAAGAATCCTGCCTTCTGTCCCCAATCCAGACACTCCCCCAATGACAGTATCTGAAAGTCTGAACTAATATGTGACTTATGAACAGAAGGACTAAACAGTGTTGGCTTAATTATTCTGTCTGGTTTCAGAAGCCTAAAGTCCACACACAAAACCATATTTTGGAGATTCCAGAGCAATACAAGAGGAATCCAGGGAAGAAAGCAGCTTTAGAGTCATAAAGGCCAGAACTCAAAACTCAGAAAATTCACTAGCTACGTGACTTTAGTCATGTTACCTAATGCCTTAAGTTCAGTTTTCCCATCCATAAATTGGGACTAATAAAGTATTCCTCACAAAAAAAATGAAAAGTAACAGAGAAGCAGCATTTTTGCAGGGTGTCTGGTATTGGGTAATATTCAGTCTTTGGTTGCTACCATGAGTATAAACATTATTCTGCACCAGCATGCACCCTTTGCTCTAAAGGATAAGACTGAAGAATTTTTGGCAAAACTACTGAAATCTTTTCCCCTATATACACAAAAAAAGGTTTCAAAATACCAAAAGCTCACTTTGGGCTGCACTGTGATGCATCTACACTATCCCAGCACCCAGTAACCAGTTGGAATAACGTCCTCATGCCTCCATGAACTAGTTTATTATTAATTCCCCTCTGCTGATCAAGACAGAGAGGATACAAATCATTGATCACCAGCAATTGTTTTTCCATGCTTGGAATATGATTAAGTGGTCTGCAATGTTGAAAAAAGAGATGATTAAGGGGAGAAAAGCGATAAAACAGATGTCGAATAAAAGAATACAATTTCCCATTAAATGAAGTAGTAGTTGTGCCCACGAGAATTAGCTACACAAAACATTCTTCCCTCAAGGGCTTGAGAGGCATTTTGTTCCTGTTCACTTGCCCCCTGGAAAAAAAGTCCAACCTCCTCAGGGAGTCATGAATTATTCTGTTTATTACCGTAGTCTGTAATGTACTCTATATCTTTTCTTAAATGTACAGACTTTAAGGTTAAAATCCAGTATATTTCTTAATGCTTACTTCAGCCTAGGCACCTAATATGCGGCAACATGCCTTTCATGAACTTTAACGACAACTCCAGCAAGCTGGTTTGCTCTGGCACTCAGAGAACCAAGAGTGAAATGTAATATCACCATGCAAATCTTCTGTTGCTATAGTTTCAAGGAAAGGTACCAAGAGCTCTTTTCAAGTAGCTTTTTGCTACAGACCATCTACAGCCTAGTATCCAGAAGAGTGCCCCAGGGTTTGTCAACATTTTCCTTCCAGTGAGTAAAAATAAATAAAATTAAAGGGGAATGGAGGGATGAGTGGGTGAAAATAAAACCAGATACCTGAAATAAAACTGTTATTCCAATGATGTAAAACATTCTATGTAGGGGAAAAAAATGTAAATACCACCCATGTGACCAGAAACCTAAAGAAGACACAGAACAAATCATTTGTTAATGGATTTCTGCTTAATATTCATAAGAAACTTTTAGAAGAGTTCTATCATTACCCCCATCCCCCAAAATATAAAAATGCTGCATTCTACCACCTAAGGTCATTGGACTTCATTTTTAAGCTTCTGTGTGGAAAGGAGTTAAGATATTTTTGGTAGAAAATGTTGAGGCCTAAGTGTCGATTAGAATATAGAAAGGAAGGCACCTAGGTGGCTCAGTCAGTTAAGCATCTGCCTTCAGCTCAGATCATGATCCTGGAGTTGGATCTGGCCCACATAGGCCTCTCTGCTTGGTGGGGAACCTGCTTCTCTCTCTGCCTGCCCCCTCCTCACTGGTACTTCTCTCTCTCTCTCAAATAAATGAATAAAATTTTAAAAAAATATATAGAAAGGAAAAAATTACAAGAAGAGTCTTCTCATATTTTATATACTAGGTATGATTTCCAAGTTATACTCCTTGTTGCCAAGAGTTAACATTCTGAACCATTTAAATTCCAACCAGAAAATTTTCAAGTCATTTAAGATTAAGCTATAGTCATTAATCTATCCATCAAATATTTTGGCCTAACTTCTGAGTACATGGTAGGATTGTGCTTCCTGGACCCTTGTGTTGGATGGAACCAATGACTGGTTCTAACCAATAACTTAGGAGCATAAATGACATAGTCACATCTGAGTTGTGCATTTCATTCTTGGAATCATTACCCCAGAGATTTCATTTTACTTCTGCTATGATAACTGGCAATACTCCAGACGATGGCTCCATCATCCTGGGCCCATGACAAGGAGCATCTTGCTAACTGGCAATGGACATATGACATATGAGAGAAATCAACTTTCATTGTTTTAGGTCACTGAAATTTTGAGGTGTTGTTATAGCAGCATAACTTAACCCATGCTGATTGATACACTTTACTTTTCATAATGGCACAAGCTCTAACTCACTGAGGTGACTTCCCTCATTCAGAAGCACTGTTCCCTCTCACACCCTCTCTCTTCTTCCCTCCTATTAATTCATCCACAGCACTAATTCAATCTAAAAATCTTCTCTGCTGTACTGTGGTTAACAAATTTGATGTTGACAGAACACAATAATTTATGGCCAGTATCTTAATTTATTTATTGGGCACTTTATTAAGCTATACTCTTTGCAGTCTGTGCATTTTTAATGGCTTTATAGTGGGATTATTCATTTATTCCTGTGTATGAAATGGGTCCTTCATAATTCACCTGTGGCATTAGCAGACATTAATTATCACAATCAGGATCTTACTAATAGTGAGATCACTAATTGTGAAGATAAAATACATTCTCTTGTATTTTGCAAAATCCCTTGCCATTTCTAATAGCAGTGATGGCACATTTGATTAAATTTAGATTATTGGATTTAAATCTAATTTAGATCACTAACTTAGTTAACATTTTGCCAATATTATAAACATGGGGTAGGAAGGAAGAATATGATGATGAATAAATACGTAATTCCTCTCATTGATAAAATGATCTAAAGATGTATTTTTCTAGAAAATGCATGCTCAAGATATAAAATTCAAATGCCTATTTTATGCCATTCCCAGGCTATGTATGTATCAAGGTTCTTCGATTATAAGCAAGAGTCCATCTTTAGATAACAAACAAACATGTATGTTATTAAAATGATATGGAAAAGCTCACCAGATCTAAAAGAAGGCTGAATAACATAGCTAAAAATGTACAGGAATCAGCAGCCCTAGAGGGTCTTGGCAAAAAGAACGGCTAAGCTGCCTTACTGGGGCACTTCTGCTGAAAGAAATGCATTCCAGAAATGTATTGGGTCTTTAGTTTCTCTCTGCAAGATCTAACATCCAAAGAATAAATCTGATCACTAATTGCTAAGCATAGGCCACATGCCCAAACTAGGTTCAAAGAATCCGAGAGAAAGAAACCCCTGAGTTTTCTTCAGCTTACCGAGTAGAATAGGATTCCTAATTTACCATCCTAACAAAACTACACACAGCGTAAGAATGTTTACTCTCAAAAGAGAAAAGTCAAGAGTGTTGTTAGCAGGGGAGATTATGTCTGGGTAGCTAAAAACAGAAATCATATATTCACTATAATCTATGTAAAAACTGAAGGCTTCCACAAATTAACATGTACCAAAACATGTAATCTATTGCATTCTGTAATATGTCAATCAGAATTCAATTGGTAAAAGGAAATCACTGTAGCTGTTTCGAGCAGGGAGGAAGTTAATTCAGGGAATTTGAGGCTTACTAAATCATTGATTTACAGAAATCAGGAAAATGTAGAACATAGAAAATTGCCACCAAAAATATCAGCAGCCTACAACACTAAAATGGGATTTACAAGAGGCATCTGCAAGCCAATGGTGATATCTCATGTTTGTCATCTGCCAAAGCCTGATACCTACTACTACTGCCCTAGGAGCAATAGTGGCTTCTGCATATCTTCTACCTTCTGAATCTCATACCTCTTTTTTGGGAACTCTAACCTGGAACCTGCTGCAATGAATCTGGGGAAACGTAGTTTCCAGGTTTCCAGCACCTGCAATTCAAAAAAGAACACAGAAAAGGGAAAATGGTGCTGTTTAACTTAATAAGTAATTCATTATTTGATTATTTTTTCTTTTCAAGAACTTTCACATAGTTGCAAAATTCACATTAAATTGCAACTTTAAAGCTATTAATTTCACTCTTCATCTCTAAAAGGTCTTCTAACTCAAGATTACTTTCTTCCATCTACTACTTCTTCTTTGATTCATTCAATAAATATTGGGTATCTACCACTTGCCAGGCACTAAACTAATACAGTCAACCCTTAAACAATGAGGGAGTTAGGATTACTGACCCCCATGCAGTCAAAAAATCATGTCTAACTTTGCCCAAAAACTTAACTATTAATAACCTACTGTTGATCAGGAATCATACCAATAACAAACAATCAACACATATTTTGTATGTTAGATATATTGTATACTATATTCTTACAATAAAGTAAGCTAGAGAAAAGAAAATTGATATTAAGAAAACCATAAGGAAGAAAAATATATTTATATAAGTACAGTATTATATGTATTGAAAAATGTATATAAAGGTAGACCTGTGCAGTTCAAACTTGGATTGTTGAGATTTCAACTGTACACGCATTGGTGATATAAATTGAAAAGCATGGTTCCCTCTCTCAGGAATCTTACAATCTAGACAGATGACTAAAGTAAATATGAATGTGTATATAAGGTGCAATGAAAATATAGGGAAAAGAGAATACTTGCCAGAGATGATCTTTGAGCTAAAACGCAAAGGACTAGGTTATTGTTAAGCAGTTAAGAGTAGGAATGGAATTCCAGGTATTTCTCTTCTTATGGGAGTTTTGTCCACCTCCACTGGATCCAGAATCTCACTGTTTTTAGTACTGTATTTTATAGTTTAATATCTGGTGGGGTATATTTTCCTCTACATACTTCCTTATCAAATGCTTCCCTATTTTTCCACACTTATTTTTACAAATGAACACTAAAATTGCTTTTACACCTTCCAAGGGGATTTTTATTAAGATTGGCTTATATTTTATTAGACAGCACTTTAATCTCCAAAGCTCAAAGCTAAAGCCAAGGAATTAGCAGTACTGTTAGACATCCTCTAGTCAGCCCTTATTTGATGCTTATATTTCTCTTTAGTTTTTCAAGCCTCATTCTGCATGTGACTCTTTATCCCTGAATTGTGGTAAATTCACTATAATATCTTAGTATGAATGTTCTGTATTGATTTTTTCCTGGAATGTACTGTGCTCTTTGATTTACTGATTCATGTCTGCCTTAAGTTAGGAAGAGTTTTCTTCTATAATATCTTTAAATATTGTTTCTATCATTTTTAGGAATACCCATTATGTATGTGTTGAATTTCCTTTGTTCCTTTGTTGAATTTCCATCTATCCTTTTCTTTGTAGTCAGTTTTACACTTACTTCCATTGTCCTTGATTTTCTCAAGTTTATATTATAATGTTACCCTACTTTTTAGCTAATTTCATTCTAGTTTGTGTGGCATGTAATAAGATTTTCATCTCATAATTTTTTCTGTTTTCTTTATTTACTAGTTTTCTTTTTATATCCTTCCACTGATATGATCTATGATCTCTTCTTTTGGTCCCTGTATCACTTCCCAGATTATTTTTTAAGAGATCACCTTATATATAATTTCTTTGAAATATGGAGGCCTATTTATTTATTTTTAATTTCTTTGAAATATGGAGACCTATTTATTTTTTTTTTTTAAAGATTTTATTTATTTATTTGACAGAGAGAGATCACAAGTAGACAGAGAGGCAGGCAGAGAGAGAGAGGGAAGCAGGCTCCCCGCTGAGCAGAGAGCCCGATGCGGGACTCGATCCCAGGACCCTGAGATCATGACCTGAGCCGAAGGCAGCGGCTTAACCCACTGAGCCACCCAGGCGCCCCGAGACCTATTTTTTTTTTAAGATTTTATTTATTTATTTGACAGAGAGAACACAAACAGGGGGAGCAGCAGTCAGAGGGAGAAGCAGAAATGGGCTCCCCACTGAGCAGAGAGCCCGACATGGGGCTCAGTCCCAGGACCCTGAGATCATGACCTGAGCCAAAGGCAGACACCTAACCAACTGAGCCATTCAGATGCCCCTATGGAGACCTATTTAAAAGCTTCTTTTATTTTGGGGGAGTAATTCCTCATATGGAGGTATACCCAATGTATTCCTTTTGTTTATGATCCTTGCCTCATTTTCTTTTACAGATTTTCATACATAGTTTCCATCTTTCTACTTATTTTTTTTTTATTTATTTTTCTACTTATTTTTGAAAGGAGTCACTACCTGTTTGAGAATATCATAGAACTGGTGAAGTAGAAGACGGAGAAACTGGGGAGTTCAAAGTCCTCATTGATTGTTATGGTTGCATTTATTCATCTCTCACAGCATTAAAGAGGTTTAACAAACCACCCCAAAATTCACCGTCTTCCAAAACACTTGCTCATTAGTTTATGAGTTGACTGGGAAAGCTCTGCTTCAGTTGGCCTTGCCTTTGTGCTTTCTGTAAGGTCAATGTCTTTTCCATCTCACTTTAGGGTCAGGTGAAGAAGTAGGTACCTGGAGTCTACTCATTCTCATTGCAATCATAGGAGCACAACAGAGCTAGCCAGACTATGGAAGCACATTTTAAGCCTCTGTTTGCATCATGTTTGGTCAAAGTAAGTCACATGACCAAGCTCAAAGTCAAGGAATGAGAATTACACTAAAAGCTAATACTGTCACCATGAGCCACAGAAGAGCATGGAAATATAATTCCATTAAAGGAGGAAGTAAATAATATCTCAGTTGCTTTAGTTTACCAAATCCATTATTTCTGCTGTCCTGCAGCCATTCCTCCTAACTGTTTTGGACCTCAAGTGTTTAGTGAAGTTCACAGTAAAACAAGTAAGTGAGACGCTCTCTGGATTCAGATCTGGCAATTACCAGTTTCCTCTCTTACCTTCACCATTCACCCTGTACCTCCAGCATTCTCTCTCTCTCTCAGCAAACTGTGTCATGATAGACATTAGAAATATCATGTCAGTAAAGTTTGTCCTTCAAATCTGCCTTCCCCATCTTTCTTTGAGTGTAATGAAGTCTTTCTAGAAGCATTTCCTACCACTCCTTTGGCCTGTATTTGCTCCCAGAAGCATTACTGTCCACATCTGTCAGACTTATGGCACATCAATCCTAGGTTTTAATCAAAAATAATCCAGGGATCCATATTTCTACTCTCAACAAGCTCCCACATCTCAGCCTAGAAGCCCTAGCATTTGCCATTTGTGCTTCTTACTCGGTGGCTTGGGTTGTGCCATCTTTCTTTGGTTTAATTAAATAAAAAGATTTTTTTCTCTCTTCCTTTCTTTTTCTTTTAAGTTTTGGGTGGGTTTTGAGGTAAAATATTTTACTTTGCCATTTTTAAATGGAAGCCACAAGATTATATATTGAATATACAACCAAATTAGAAACACCAGAACCTTTTTATGTTTGGTTCTACTCGGTCATGTCATCTGATACTATAGTTATACAGTCAAGTTTCTAGATTTAAGAGCTTAACTCTAAATATATCCCTGTTAAATGATGTCTTGTTAAATTCAGCCTTGTCTGAGAATTTAAAGAATCCTGATCTTGCCATGCAGTATAGTTATCCAGTACTTCCATCTTCATATCATTCATAAATCCAATCAACTTACTGTTAATGTGCTCATCCAATCATTGCTAAAATTGTTGAATCAGGTGGGGCTAAAGGACACCATCCCTACCTCCTCCATGGTCTGTCAGTTACCATGATCCATTTAACCTACATTTATCCATTTTGTGTCCAAGGATAATGTGACATGTTTTGTCAAATGGTTACTGAAAGTCAGATAGTTCTTGTCTGCAGCATTCTCTAATCAACTAGAGTAGTGAGCTGCTGTGCTCTGAATGTGCCTACCTACCTCCTCACCAACACGCCCCTCCCCAATTTATATGTTGAAATCCAGAGCCCTCATGAAGTGGTCTTATAAAAGAGGTCTGACAGAACTCCCTAGCCCCTTCTGCCATGTAAAGCTACAACAGGAAGTCAGAGACCTGGAGGAGAACCCTCCCTCAATCATACCAACACCCTGATCTCAGACTTCCAGCTTCCAGAACTGTGAGAAATAAATTTCTATTGTTTATAAATCACCCAGTCTGTATGTTTTTGTTATAGCCATCTGAAGAGACTAAGACAGAAGCCAAACATTTTTAGAAATGAAGACAATGGCAAATCACAAGAAGCAGTAAAGAAGAATGGGAGGAGAAAAACAGGGAAGAGATGAAGGGGAGAAGAAAAAAAAGGAGAAAGAGGAAGAGAGAGAACATAGGAATTTGATTAAAAATAGTTTGGTTACAGAATAATTAAGAAAAACAAAGAGAATGGAGAAAGAGATAATATAATGTAGTCATGGAACAAAAGAAAACTACAAAATATTTTTTAATCCCATTTCCTATATTCAGGAAATGAAATATCTAAACCAGAGTTACCAAAACTAAGTTCTGCAGAACAATAGTTAGAAGTGTCATACTATAGAATAGACGCTTTCACTGCAGGACTTCTCAGAGTGTTTACACGCTAATACAGTTTATCTCCAAAATGGATATAGCATCCAGAATTGAATAGAAGTGTTTAATCAGAAGTCCTTTTTACACTAGCCATCTCTCAGGATTAGGGTTACTAGACCACATTTTGAAAAACACTGGCATAAACAGTCCATTCCATTGTTTGAGTTACTGGGGAGCACGTGGAAATGACTGCCAAATTTACCTGGACTTTACAAAAAAGAAACTTTAGTTTGACTTCCCTCAGGGGAAAAGAGGAAAGTAAAGCACCACTCTGTGATGTTTAACTCTAGAGATTAGAGTCAAAATGAAATTCACATAGGAAACCAGACCTGAGTTAGAGAAAGGCAGTAGGGGAAGATGAAAAAATATTAAACTTGAAGACAAGTCCATGAGCTGCCATTTACTGAGCAGACAACCTTATTTGAGCAAGAAGTCTACCTTTCTGTGTTTCTGTTTTCACCTGTGTAAAATGGGCAGGATACTCATCCTTCCTAGACCACAGAGCTGCTGTGGTCGGGTAAGATAATGTCTATGAAAATACATTTGTAAAAGTAAAGCACTTTACAATTGTTAATATGCATTTCTCAGGGAATAACAAGAAAACCTCCGTGGCTTGACATACCAAAGATCTATTTCATGCTCAAGTTCACTGTAGGTTATTGAGGTGGGTAGTTGTGTTGGCATGCTCTACTTGGCCATTCAGAGAACCCCTTCCACTGGTGGTGCTACCATCTTCATCCTGTGACTTCCAATGCTCTGTGGAACTGGAAAAGAGAATGGAAGTAAGTCTCAATGAGCCATCCAATTAGCCAGAACAGACTCGTGAGCCCAGCAAACCTGCCAGTGGTTGCAAAAGGAGTTTAGGCACATTCCAGGAAGAGAGGAAAAGCATATGTATGGGCATTCATGACTAAATGTAGAATGAAAATAATGCACTGTGCCTTGCACCCTGCCAACGCATAAGCTGTTCACTCTGAACCCATCTGAACCCATTAGCTATGATCTAACTTAACTAAGACTGACTCAAAAGGAGGATTTCACATTTCAAGCTGATATAGTATAATTTAAATCATTCACTCTAAATAAAAAGGATTCTTGAGTATTGAAACTAGGCAAATGATATCCTCATTAGAACTTTCTAATAATTAAGTAAAAGCAAATGCTGTCAGAGAAAAACTTCCCCTGCCTTTCTCACAGTGTGAGGTGCAGTATGCCTTAAGGTACTATTCCATTTTCAGAAAAGCTAAATAAGAAGCCTGTTAGCTGTTTTTAATAATGTTTTATCTTGTTACAGAGATAATAAATGTTCATTGTAGAAATGTTTAATATAGGTAAGCAGTCATTACTCAAAAATGACCACTATTAACATTTTCCTTTAGCTATTCTGTATCATATGAAGGTCAAAGATTTGAAGACAGCTTCCCCATAAAGAAAAACATGAATGAAATGTGCCTTCAATCATTTGGCTTTTTTGCATAACTTAATTTCTGCTAACTCTCTGGCAACTGTGAAGAATGCCTGTTTTCTCCCCAGCTCAATCTACATCAGCAACCCACCTAATAAACTGGTTATCTGTTGCTGCATTATAAACCACCTCAAAATTTAATGTATTCAAGGAACAAGAACCATTTAGCTTTGCTCATCATTTTGTGGGAAGAGCCTGGGCTCCGCTGGGCTCTTCTTCTGCTCTAGGTGGTACTGGTTGTGACCACAGTCTGGCGGAGATTCACCTGGGCTCAAGCATAGAGATGGCTAACTCATGTGGCAGGCAGGTGGTGGCAAACATCATTTGGAAGCCAGGCTGACCTACTGATGGAGGACCTCAGTTCTCCTCCACATGGGTCTCTCCACATGACTTGAGCTTCTCACAGCATAGAAGCTGGGCTCTGAGAAGTGAAGATGTCAATGGTAGGTTTCTTAAGCCCCAGTCTCAAAAGTTAGTGGTGTCACATCTGTCACATTACTTTGTTCAAAATAGATCACAGGTCAGCCCAGATCCAAAGGGAGGATAAATAAGGCAAACGACACAATGACATTGCAAAAAAAAAAAAGAAGGGAAGATACTACTATGGAATATTGCTTGAAAATATACCTTCCACCTGTTTAGCAAGTGTCTCTTGGCCCCATCAGTGCCTTTAATTACCCACATGCACCCATTCAGACCCATGGCTACAAGGTCTTTATAAAAAATTACAGCTACCATCTCTTGTGCCCAGAGACTTTCCCCAAGCCCTACAGCCTACCTACTATTTTAAGCCTTTTTACTCTTTCAAGTGGCTTCCCAGGGCTTGTAGCTAGATACGTCCTTTCTTCCTGGTTCCTGTCATTAATAACTCATTATAAGACCAGAGGCAGCTCTAGCACGTGTTCACAAGAAAAACTTGGAGACAGCAAAGCTGATTGGAAATAGGAGTCAAAAGCATGTGTTTGTACCTGGGTATAGACTTATCTGGATGATGGGAAGGGACATGATGGAGATCACGAAGGTGTTAATCACGCAGTGCTGCCACCCTAGAACGTTGGGACAGAAGAACAATTGGAGGAGGGAAGAGGGAGTTTCTTCTCAAGACACTATCTCCAGACACACAGACAGACATATACTCACAAACATACACACAGACTCACACATATATTCACATGAACACATGTCCTTACACATGCACACACACTTTGCTCAAACCCACACATACTTTCACATAACCATACACACATGGATTCACATACATTCACACACACTCACACAAACGCGTGCCCAAAGCTGAATCTCCCAGGCCCTTTGCAAATCTAGAGGGAAGCAAGGGGGTCAGTGGTTTCCCTTGAGCTTATTCTCCAAAAGTACTAGCTTTTCAACAATTTTTAGGTAATAGGTGGCCCTGGTGCTTATTGACTGTGATCCTGAGATAAAACAGAGTGAAAGAAGCACAGTGAGGAAAATATAGTCAAAGAGGGGTGCTTTCTCTTGCTTCCTTCCACACCACCGAATGGCGCCCCCCGCCATGTCCCCCAGGGCCACCTTCCTGGTGTTAGAACCTGGATGTGCCTCTGCTCAAAACCCCTCTTGTCTGGTCTGGCAGGGAGGCAAGCCAGGGTTCCTGCAGACCTTTCTATGGCGGCTCTCCCCCAGAGACATTGATCGATGATTAGATCAAGCCCACACGAGCCCCAGGGGACTGGATTCCAAGAAAAGATCATGTAGCAGAGGGCTTTCCATTGTGTGGATGTCGACTGTGGGCTTCAGAAAGCACAAGGAAGCCAATTCTGGGAAGTGTTTGCAGAGGGGAGAGGAAGAGGAGCTCAAGGTTACACGAGGGCAACCTGGTGCAAAGTGAGTGGGAACTGATGGCTTTTCTAAAATTCGCCAGCCCCAACCATTTTTAATATTTCTTTAGTATTGTGAAAATAAAAGGGTCAAAGGGAGATAAAGGTGAGCTTTTATCCAATTGAGGATACATACTGTTTTTGTGCCTTTGCACATTCATTTCATTTTAGTGTCAAAGAAAAACCAGCACATCGAAATCCCATGAACACAGTTCATTTGTTTTATTGGGAAGGTTGAAGCAAAATCATTTGAAAAGACCACTACTTTATATCACGATGCATACGTCAACCTTTCAACTTCAAACATAGCCTCCAAAAACATCAAAGTTGATTTTTTTTTCTTTTTTGGCTAAGTGTACAATGACAAATGTACCAATTTTAGGCTCCAAAAGAAAACCTCCGCCTCAGTCTGACTTATCACTGAAGGCAGTGAATCAGAGTTAAGAAAGACAAGGAAACTGCCCAGTCAGATCTGGTCAGCCCAACAAATACTCACTGAGTACCTTCCACATACCAGGTGCTGTGCTGGGTGCCAGAGAGAAAGAGACAAATAAAACAGAGCCCCATCCTTGAACAGTGAGTGTATAACCTGGTGAGGCTGGCAGAAGGGTAAAGATGATTCTTTAAATACCTCTGAGGAATGCACAGGTGACATGGGGCCCCAGAGAAGGGACACCTCGCCCCACTCCGAAGAAATGGCATCATGGGCGGGAGCTGCAGGGTAAATAGAAGATACCCAGACCAAAAAAAGCAGCTGACGAGAGGGCAGTCCAGCTGAGCAAGAGGCCAGGAGACTTGAAACAACAAAAGCCGTGTGCAGAGAACAAACCCTCAACCATTCAAAGCCTCCAGGGCACTAAGTATTAGTTAAGGAGCAGCAGGAGCTGAAGGGGAGAAGGTGGGCAGGCAGGAAAGACCGCCTGTGCTCATAAGGAGCTTACACTTACCCTGGAGGTGACAGGAGAAGAGGGACCTCTGAGGCCAGATTTGCATTTTAAATAGGGCCCCTCTGGCAGCAGCGAAGAGGATAGACAGGAAGAGGCTAAGACCTGAGGCAGGGGACCAGGTGGTCGGCAAGTGGGACAGTACCAGCAAGAGATGACGAGGGCCAGAGCCAGGGCAGCGTTGGTGGGGCTGGCAAGCAGGAAACGGATTCAGGAAATATTTAGGGCAAAAAAAAATGACAGGATGCTGTTAATTAGGCATGAGATGAGGAAAGAGAGGACAAGGTGTCTCAGGGGACTGAAGCAATTAATTAAGAGAGGGGCTCTAGAAGGAGGAGCGGGGCTTGGGGAAATTTGAGGAGGTCGCTTTGGGATACATCGATAATGAGGAGTCTAGGAGTTGCCAGGTGGAGAAACCCAAAGCTCAAAGTTGCCATGAGAGATGAGGAGGAGGAGGTAATGGGTTGCAGGAATTAGGATCCAGGATGCATGGAAATATCCCAAGGAATGGGCTGAGAAGGGCGGTGGTGGAGGCAGGAAAGAGTGTGATTTGACCAGGGACCTTGTTCAAGTAACGTGGGTTACCATGTGCGGATGGTATAGAATTTGTTGTGTGTGTTTAAAAGTGTGGTGTGGCCTCTTCTATTTCTTGGGTGAAGGCCAGGAAATTGCATTCTAACCAGAGAAATCTTGGTGCTTGAGGTCAGTCCAAACTTACAGCTGCTTTTCCCCTTTCCCAGCTGCTCTTCTCCCATTCCCTGGTCACCCCGCAGATGGTACCGCATGGCAGTTGACTGGTGTTATTCTTTATGATACATCTACCATGTGGAAGGCTCTGAGTTGGGCTCTAAAGTGATCAGATTGAGGGGCACCTGAGTGGCTCAGTGGGTTAAACCTCTGCCTTCGGCTCAGGTCATGATCTCAGGGTCCTGGGATCGAGCCCCGCATCGGGCTCTCTGCTCAGCAGGGATCCTGCTTCCCCCTCTCTCTCTCTGCCTGCCTCTCTGCCTACTTGTGATCTCTCTCTCTCTCTCTCTGTCAAATAAATAAGTTATATAGATAGATAGATAGATAGATAGATAGATTTTTTTTTTAATAAAGTTATCAGATTGAAAAAGTATGGTCCCACCCTGGAGAAGTGTACAGTGTGGTCGAGCTTCTCCATCCGGCTGTTTGCTATTTTACCCCTGGTTTGCCTATTTGCTACAGCTAGGCTAGACCTAAGTCTTTTATTTTCCTAACCCCTACAAACAAGTCCTAATTTCTGCTCAGCCTGCTAGAATCGAGATGCTCTCTCTTTTGGCTTCTTTACTCAAACATGTTTCAGGCTTTATTATTGTGGCCTGGCAGTTTCTACAGGCCTTACAGAATGGCCAGTTGAGAAGTCTCCAGCAAGGAGACAGTGAGCTACAAGACACCTGCGATTTAACGGCAGAACGAAGAGCAGATGTTCTTTGCCCTCTCTTTAGCCTCCCTGTACAGTTGACTCCAAGCTAAGTTTCCATGGTCCCTTCCTCTTCATTCCCCAACCCTGCAAGGTCACCCCTCCAAACCCTTAAATGGAAAGAAGCTATAAACTTGCTATATATAGCCTAAGCTGGGACATCATTAGAGGCCATGGTCATCCCAGAAGCAGAACTCTCTGCTTTTACTACTATTCTTTCATTTCATTCATTCATTCATTCATTCATTTATTCATTAATGCATTCATTCACTTATGCATTCATTCGATTAATACATATTGAGAGCCCACTATGCACCAACATCTAGTTATAATTCAGAGATGATGGTGATGGACACAGCTGACAAAAATCTCTGTCTTCATGGAGTTTATGTTCAGGTAAACTTTAGCTAACAGCATAAGAGACTAGCACTAATGCATACACATACCCTGGGACCCAAGCAGACTAAATGCTCACCAGCCACATTTCCCTTCTGAGTGCGGTGGCCCTCGCTGTCCTCTCTGCCGCCCTTCAGATGGGCTACAGCGCACCTTCATGACCTTCACTTTGGCAGCCTTTAGTGATAGGAAGCAAACAGGAGGTCTATTTGGGAGAGCAGAGGGGCTAACTGGGGTAACGTATGCATAAACATTGGCAGTAGTACAAAGTTCTCATTATAAAAATCAGGCTTAACTTACACGTCATGTTGGTATATGTGCCACAGGATACCCCAACTCTGCAACCACTTGAGGAGGAGCCAGATAAAAGAATAAATGCTGCCTCTCTAGTCAAAGGGACCAGTGAGGCACTGCCCAGTGGTGAAGAAGCGTCAGCCTCTGCCCCAGGAAGTGACATTAACAAAGACACTATGAGAGGGATCAAATGGCTGATACCATTTCTTTTGTCCCCCATAATAAAGGTATGCATTCACACCTTGCCATGAGCTCAGTATACTTTCCTACCCTGGACTTTGTCTTGACTTCCTTTGGTGTGACTTCCTCCGACCAATGGGATGTCAGTGGATATGACTCTAACAGAGACTGAAACGTGCCTGCAGAGTCTAACTTGGAATTGTGTGCTCCTGCCAAAGCCAGGAGGACATGCTCCAACTCGATGCTGTCCTATCACCCTGGGCACTAGCATGAGATGCATGGGCTAGAGCCAGATGTGCCTACAGCCTGAGCCAAAATCAGCCAGACCCCCAAATGGCCCACAAACCCACGATAAATATTTGTAGTTGAAGCCACTGTGATGTGGAGGTTGCTTTTAATGCAGCACTGTGTGGCACTAGCTAGGTGATATACATGGCTAAGATGCTGTCACACCGAAGTTTTACTGTGAGTAAAATATCCCATGCATATCCCAGCTTGCTGCACGCAGCTATGGCAAAGGGATCCCCACTGTTGTTGGCTCGGCCACCTCTCCCTGCCTGAGAGGCCCCCACACAGGACACGCCAGAGCCGAGGGTCCTCCAGCCCTCTCACCCCATCGCAGCCTTCATTCAGGTTTAATGAACTGCTCTTCTATTTGTCTAATGTCACTATTTTCCCCAACTCGGCTATCCAGTACCTGGACTGTCTAGGAAACCCATTACCTCTATTAGTCTGCCAATAGCAAATCAGTAGAATTGCTTGTTCCTTAATTGATAGAATACACTCCCCTCCTCCTGATAGATTACCATGGGCTAACAGCTCCAAGACCCATTCCCCAGTGTCCGACTACCATCCAATCCAGAGCAATTGGTTTATACTTTCAGTAATAAATCCTAACCTATCAATATATAATAGCTCTTCATAATCAACATCCATAGATTCTGTCTGGGTTCAGAAGCAACCACCAGCCATTTTTTACGTGCCTATAATTAGCAGCGGCCAGATGATGTTTGCGCATCTTAGCACAATGCTCCTTCCTCGTCCAATAACGATAACACATTTTACATAAATTCAAGCTGATTTAATTCCCTTGTCGGTGTATGGAGATAGAAATACATTTATGCATGCGTAATGTTCTGTAAATTAAAATAGTTCAGCTGACCTGAGTGCTGCGGTGAATCCAGCTCTATCTCTCTGAGAGGCTGACTGTGGGCTGGGGCAGGGGAGCTGCCTCACAGGGCTCTGCAAAGCCGGCCAGCTGGAAAAGGTAACGCACATCATTTATTAAATGTCTGTTGATCTAAGTGCTTTTTGCAAGCTTGTGAAGATCTCCTCTCCATCTAAGAGCAACCAGTCTTAGACCAAAGTGCACAGTCCACTGACATTTAACCCCGAAAAGGTACTGACATAGGAGATAACCTTTGGGGGAAGAAAACCAACTTAGGGGAAGTGGGCCATAGTGGAGGCGTGGGGAGGTGGGGTGGGCACAACGGAGCTCAATGCACATCCCTCGAACGCCCCTTGGAACCATGTTCACCAGCCAGGAGGACAAGCCGGGCCTCTTGCTTCTTATAAATTAAATGTCAAGAATGAAAGCCGGTGAGAGGAAGGGAAGAAAAAGTGCCCTAAACAAGGTAATAAAACCATAAACTTAATGAGGGCCGGTTTACCCCTTTGCAGTCTCTCTCCTTTATAACATGTCCTTCTGAGCCAGCCTGTCAGGATAATGTAATTGAGAACTTTCTATAAAACATATGTTTAATGGAGCCAGGGGCCAAGAAAAACACTGTGTAATTGTAATAAGCAGGCTAGTAAGTAAAATGATATCTTTTAAAGGTTAAAATAGAGTTGCTTTCAGAACTGGGCCACTCTGCTTCTTCAAATATTGCTTTGCTAATGATTTCTTCACTTCACTTACAAAATGCATCTCTGAGGAGATTTGTTACAAATGTGATCCCTGCCTGGGAAGTAAACTGCTCACCATACAGAAGGCTTGGGCATTTATTCTCCAGTTTTATATAACTTAGAGAATGATGTTAAAATTGGCAAATACATCTGAGGCACACCAGGCCACAGGATTTTTTTTTAATCCACTCATTGTCCAATGCAGTTCAACTTGAAAGAGATACAACAGAGAAAAGATTGATCCTTTGTGGCCTATTCTCTTTCCAGAAGGTAAAAGCAATTCCCATCAACAGAGCCCAGTGCTCCGTGGGGTCATCTCCATTCTGCTCTGGGGAATTCGTTGCTCATCAGGGCATGAATATTTTTAAAAATAAGAAAGAAAGGGGAAAAACGAAAACCGATTTTGGGAGCTGGAAGACCCCACCTGTTAAAGGCCCATGCCTAGTCTACAACTAGTACTTGCTAATCTACAACTACAATCTACAATCTACAACTAGTACTTGAAGATCCTCTGTTGGGGAACTAATAGATGAGCTTCCTCAACAGTAACCTTTTAGATTCGTGTTTCTTTGGCTTTTGAAGCAGACATTTTTGAAAATTATGCAAATCCACCCATTCCACCCAATTCTACTGGTTGTTGTTTGTTACATGGGGGGGAGGAGGGGAGCAGGAGGGAACTGCACAACAGGTTCATATCTAATCTCTGGAGCTCAGTTTAAGCACCTGTTAGAAAGAGGGCTTGTATAAACCGTACAGCAGGAGGGGTTGAGCTGGCAAATCTCTCTCTCACTTCCAGTTTTAATGAACCATGACTGAGATTAATATCAAGATTATATATGCCAGAGAGATTGCTGAATGGGCCCTCAATATCTGCTCTCCCTCTTCTACAGTATTAAAACTCCTGAGCTTTAGCTCACCTAGCTGCCTAAAATAAAGACTACATTTCCCAGTCTTCCCTGCAGTTAAGTGGGGCCATGTGACTCAGTTCTGGCCAATGATATATAACCAGAGAGTGTCCTATATCAGCTTCCAGAAAGCTTCCTTAGGGACAGTTCACATATGTTCTTTCCCACTTCATCTATTATGCTGCCTGCAAGATGGGTTCAGTGTCTGGAACTCCTGCTGCTATTTTAGACCAAAGGATGAAGGCTAACCTAGGCATACTGAACAAGAAATCTAAAAGGAGACTGCACTTTAAGTTTTTCATCTAGCCAAATCCCCTTTTCAGACCTGGATTGCCTACCTTCTCACTCTTATGCATAAGAGAAATCAACTACTCATTTAAGTCACTGTTTTAGGGGGCTCCATTACTTGTATATGACCTATGCATTGTAGTCAATATGTAATTATATAAATATTCTTTCCATAAATATTAACTACACATATGTATTGTAACCATTCATCAGCCTGATCTTTTGAAAACATACAACTGTTACATTACTCCCTAACAGCCTCCAATACTTCGTATTACATATAGAATGAAATCCAAACTCCTTCTATGCCCTACAGGGCCTAGGAAATCATATTTGACCACATCTTGCACCTTTGCCCACCATGGCTCAGTGTTCCCCCAACCACCCATGTCTTCTTCTTTCCACTTCTGGAAGCTGTCAAGCTCATTCTGGCCTTGGGGATTTTTACTATTTGCTCTTCCTGAAATATGTTTGTCCAGCTCATCACATGCCTGGTTTATTCTAATATTCAAGTTTCTGTCCAAATGTCATCCCCCCCCACTGAGGTCTTTCTGACCAGCCTGTCAAAGTGACTTCACACAACACACAAACACTCACATGCACATAGCCCCTATGCAGAGAGTAACTGCTTGTCCCATCATCGTATTTTATCCTCTTCGAAACACGGAGATGCTCTTATTCCTTTATTGAGCATCTTGTCCAGGTAGAGTATAAAACCCACAAAAACAAGGCCCACATTGTTCTTCACTGTATCTAAGAGCCTAGAACAGTGTCTGGCACTTAGTAGTCATTCAGTAAATATTGACTAAATGAACAGGCAATCCAGAGTGCTGTGCTTGGGATGGAGAGAAATAGGTGGTAATAAGGAAGTAAGAGATAGTGTCTCTCTGTTCCAAACAAGAGTGCAGATGTGGGTACATAGGCCCACAAACACTTGGATACACATTGCTTTGGAATTCAAAACTTTTCAGATTTTAGAAATGTGATTTAGTGCATTATCATATGTCACGAAACATCCAGGGTAGAGTTTGGCACGGCACCTCATAATCAAGTATGTTAATATTTTTTTTAAAGATTTTATTTATTTATTTGACAGACAGAGATCACAAGTAGGCAGAGAGGCAGACAGATAGAGAGAGAGGTGGAAGCAGCCTCCCCGCAGAGCACAGAGCCCGATGCGGGGCTCGATCCCAGGACACCGGGACCATGACCCGAGCCGAAGGCAGAGGCCCTAACCCACTGAGCCACCCAGGTGCCCCCAAGTATGTTAATATTTTTACAGAAAATATAGAATAGTCACCCTAAGTGGGACAAACATTGAAAACAGCCTTTGCCAGCTCAGGGAAGGTTTGACTATCAAAAGCAGGTCAGACCTTGCTGCCAAAGATTATGGAGAAAAATATTTGAATTTGGAGGGGGGGCCTTTTGAACTTCAGGATTGCAGGGAAAGGACTCTGCATCTATACTAAAAACTATCATTAGAGAGACTTCTGGAAGCCACTAATACATCACCACTAATACCTGGACATAAATATTATTATAGATGCATAGCTAATTCTCATTCTCTTATTCAATCCAGTTTAAAACCTTCTCTTCAAAAAATATGTTTTACTATGCCCCAAGATTATAAAAATATTTAGGAGAGTTTGTGAAACTGGTGATTTGGTTGTCATGGAACAACCCAAAAGGCTTGGGAATCAGGGTAAACAAGTGGCTAAGACAGTAATAGCTGACATTTGTTGAGCGTTCATACGCCAGCACTATTTCAAGCACCATACATATATACATTCATTCAATCTTCACAATAACACTATTCGTAGGCACTATTATTTTCTCACTTTACAAATGAGGACACTGAAGCCAGAGAACTTAAATAGCTTATCCAAGTCAAAGAGCTAATAAGAGGCCGGGCCAGAACACAAACCCCAGAAATCCAATGCACTTGATGACCTCCCGAGCTTTATTGCTGAGCGGTCTTGTTCAGGAATTATGAATAGACCACTAAAGGTGAATGTATAATTCCAGTTACTTCTCCTCCACTCCCCACCATAACTACCCCCTTTTCCACTTTGAATCCTAGGCAAACATGAAAAGCACAAATTTGGGCATTATCAAATCGAAGGTGGCTACATGGGAAAATGAAGGGATAAGTAATCAGACAGGCAAGAGGCAAAGAAAGGGTAAAAAATGATCTTAATCTGAAGGGAAAACAGAAGGGGTCCACAGACAGGTCAAGTAAGGCCAAGAGAAATGACACCAAAAGTAGGAAGGGCATCCATCTAAAGAGGACAAAGGGTAAGGCTTCCAGAAGGCTTTCTCTGGCAGCCTGAAACCTAAAGGCCAAAAGAGATCAGCATACTCTGAGGAACGTGCCCCACACTGGGAGGCCAGCAGCCCCTTTGGCAACCTAACCTGAGCTGCATGCTGTTCTTGCTGGCTTATCATGGCCAACAGCTTAGTAGACGTCCTGTCTTCCATCTCGCAATTTTATTATTCTTCCCCTATACAAGGAGGGCAATTGCTCAGCCTCACAATATGTGTGTAACACTGAACCAATGTTTATTAAATATTTATTGTGCTGTGTTAGCACAGAAAATACAACAAAGAATAAGACAGCCCTCACCCTACAAGCTTTCACGATCTCCCATGAAGGACAAGCCTATATGTACCTAACACAACAAAGTGCTATCTTCCATTCATTCAAAAAATACAGGCGTGCCTCCTTTCACTGCCTTTCACTTTATTACACCTCTCAGATTTTGCATTTTTTTAAAATTAAAGTTCGTTGGCAACTTTGGGCTGAGCAAGTCTATCGGCGTCATTTTTTCCAAAAGCATTTCCTCACTTTGTGTCTGTCACATTTTAATAATTCTCACAATATTTCAAACTTTTCCATTATTATTATGCTTGAATTACTGCAATCTCATGATGAAATGTTAACAGATGAAGAGTTGCTTCTTACGGATGAGCAAAGAAAGTGGTTCCTTGAGATGGAATCCACTCCCGATGAAGATGCCGTTGAAGACTGTTGAAATGACAACAAAGGGTTTAGAATATTCCATAAACTTAGCAGCAGCAGGATTTGGGAAAATTGACTCTGATTTTGAAAGTTCAGGTAAGGGGGTGCCTGGGTGGCTCAGTGGATTGAATGTCTGCCTTCAGCTCAGGTCATGATATCCAGGTCCTGGGATAGAAGCCCGTGCTCCTTGCTCAGTGGGGAACCTGCTTCTCTCCCTCTCCCTCTGATCTTCCTCCCTGCTATAAATAAATAAATAAGAAAGTTCTGGTAGGGATAAAATGCTATCAAACAGCATCACATGCTACAGAGAAATCCCTCATGAAAGGAAGAGCCCCATCGATGTGGCAAACTTCACTGTTGTCTTATTTTAAGACGCAATCGCCCCAGCCACCCCAGTGGTCAGCAACCACCACCCTAATTAGTCAGCAGCTATCAACATCCAGGCACGACTCTTGGCCAGCAAAAAGATTACAATTCACTGAAAGCCCAGATGACAATTAGCACTTTTTAGAAATAAAGCATTTTTTTAATTAAGGCAGATACAGTGTTTTTAGACACACTTAATGTAGTATAAACATAAAATTTATATGCACTGGAATACAAAAAATTCATTTGACTGGCTTCATTAAGCTATTCACTTTGTTGCCACGGCCTGGAACCAAACCCACAACATATCCAAGGTATGACTGCATTTACGGATCATCTACTATCTGTCAGGCGTTAGGCGTAGAGCAGAATAAAGAGTGCAAAGTCCTATGAGCCCAAAGAGCCAAGCAGAAGTGCATTCACCTGCCCAAAGGACCTAGCCATGTTAATATAAGGAGTTGGGTTTGAGAAGCAGGGAGCTGTGGCAATCTGGAGAGGCATATAGTCTTTTTTTTTTTTTTAATTATTTTATTTATTTGACAGAGATCACAAGTAGACAGAGGCAGGCAGAGAGAGAGGGGGAAGCAGGCTCCTGGCTGAGCAGGGAGCCTGATGTGGGGCTCGATCCCAGGACCCTGGGACCATGACCTGAGCTGAGGGCAGAGGCTTTAACCCACTGAGCCACCCAGGCGCCCTGGCATATAGTCTTATTAAGAGGTCAGATGCTACTCAGCTCCATCTAATTGCTCCACCCAGCAATGCAGATCCAGCGTTACCAGCTCCTCTGGCTTAGAGAAGAATCCAAAACTCAGAAATCTCCTGTGCATTCTTCCCATCTTTATATGTTGCAGGTAATTTGTAACATTTTCAACATTTTCAACAGTCTCACACAATAGGTCTGTAGGCCACCAAGTTATCATCTTCTGAAAACATTCATAACACAGAACCTTGGTAGGTGGGCTGACACTGCCACCCATTGCAAATCGCCCCCCACCATCACCCCGGCCCACTGGCAAGTGCACTCTCCCACCACTCTCCCCACTACGCCCCCCACACCCTTAGCCCTTCTGGTCCAGCTTCCCCTGCCCTCAACCTCCCATTGCTCCACCCTCTTTCTCTCCCCCTCCTCTGTGGCTAGCCAGCCAGATCCCTTCCAGAGAACGTGGGGCAAGGGCCCCTATGAATCCTTCCTGCATTTCATCATGCCAGCCTTATCCGTTACTGTTTTCCCACTGAGATGAGGGAAGTAAAGAACTAATTTTTCAGAACTCAACCCAGCTGGTTAGGGGAAGATGAAACCACAAATTAGTCCTTCATAAGAGGAGCTCGTGTCTCTCTGTATGTGTTCATCTCTCCCCACCAGCAACTTTATTGCCCTGTGGAGCCTGGTATATTCTTCTCCCCAAAATTTATGGATTATTTCTAGTTTTTAACTGTTTTCTTCCATAGGTCTGATCTCTTACTCCTTTGAAGTTAGGAGACTCTGAACCAGACTTCTTTCTAGGACTGGAATACATTACAAGCTACAAGGTCAGTGATCATTGTAAGCAGTAACAAAACATATATATTATAAATTATATATATGCATGCATGTTCCTGTGTGTATGCGCACATATGTATTTGTGCATATATACATAGAGAATCTCATAAGCATTACTTCTAAAAAGATCTGTTGAAAAAAGTAACTTCCATAGGTTTGTTATCAAAATCTCAAAAGATGTTTTCATTTTTTAGAAAACCTGAAGCCTTTGTTGCAAAGATATAAAGCATCATAAAAACGATTGCAGGTGACTAGCCAGTCTTTTGTTATATTTCTAAACATAAGACAAACAATAATGTGGGTTTTTTCTTTTAAGAAAAAAAAGAGAACTCAATATTAGTCACAGTAAGCCTCAACATATGGGAATAGGTGCAGGGCGGAGAAGGGGGAGGGGAAGCCCACACTTCATAGTTTTTCAAACCTTTAAAACTGAAAAAATATGTATCCCTGCTTTCTGTATATGCACATAATGTAAAATTTCATCAACCACAATATTTTAAAAGACAGAAATCATGAGATATATCACATCTAAATGGAAATATCATCTAAGGAAGGCACCATTTATCAACATCACTTTGAAATGCAGTGGAGGATGTGATGGCATTATGTAGATCTCAAATATCTATGGGTGAATGAAATTGGGTAACCTTAGCAACCCCAGGTACATCCATGGAGCTATAAATCAAATGTCAGCACTCTGAGTTATGCACAAAATAAAGAAATAATTCTTTGAAATATTCATAATGCTATGCAGTGTATTATTTTGTAAGTCTGTCCCTATTATGCATTTTTGAATCTAACTAAAAAAAAAAAAAAAAGACGTTACATTTGCATAACGCAGCACCCCACCCACCCTCCCACTCACCCGCCAACCGACATCCACTGTAGCTTCTAGAAACAGGCAGACCTGCACTATACACTAATGGCCACAGCAGAACTCTGGTTCTTGTATGTGAGAAGGAAAGGCAATTTTATACACGGGCAGCTAGTCTGACAGCAACCAATATGGTTTCATATTGATTATTCCATTAAAAAAATAACAACTAAATAAGATATGAGAATTTTGGTAAAAGTGTCATGATATAGGTACATTTTTTTGTATGTGCAAAAGTAATATATTCAATATTTCACCCTCTGAAACTGGAAGAGAATTGCTTTAAAAGAAACAAACTCTTGCTGGCAAGATAATTTACTAGTCTTCTAATCGGGGGTAGCTTGTCAATATGGAATTGTAACAGGCAGCACAAAATAAAGCCCTTGATTTCATTTACACTTAAGATTTTTCTTTGATAATTCAGTTTATTTGGAAGGGTATATTTTTTATATGAATACATTTGCTAGCACCTCATTTTAAAAATTCTGCCCCTGCCTGTTCCTGGAACTGACACTGCAGTGTCTGAATATTGTAATACCTGTGATGGATTCCAAGGGCCATCAAGCGATAATAGCTGTGACATCAGGCTCGGTGTGATTCTAAATCACACACATGGAAATATGCTGATACTACATAAAGACTGAAATCCTCAGGTCGACTAATTGTTTTCTGTAAAAATTTTATAAACACATTCAGCTTAAGATATCCAGCACAGCTAACCAGTTGAGTCATCTTGCGATATTTAAGTGGCCGCTATCAGAAACAACAAGCTTTTCATATACAATTAGGTAAGTGTCGTTTTACAAATGAGTTCTCTTCACTTTAAATACGTGGAAAGTGGCACCAAATGGACAAAGGTTTCAACCAGGAATAAAACAAGCCATTCGAAGGGAAATCATCCCGTTTATCCTCAATCTATTTTTTTTTTCCCAAGTTAGCACCCTCTTCAAGCTGTATTAATTGTTCTGGACCTATAGCACATGCTTCAATGAAAATAAATTACTTTATTTCTATTGCACCACTAATGGCTGTGTGACTTAATTTCATTAGCTCGAACCTGTTGAGAGTATTCAGATTTCCATAGCAGGACGCACTTAAAATGAAAAGATTCTTTCGATTCTCAATTAACAGAATCGTTCTCTTTCAACTGAAATGAATGTTATTGAAACCAATTAGCATAGACTGGAAAATCTTTCACTAATGAGGGGAGTGTGGGTGAGTAAACAGCAATGAAAAGATGAAATTAGAGGAGAGCCTCTTCTCGTTGGCCTGAATAATTACATGCTTAGTTGCCTAATTGTCTGGTGAAAAGCGCCGTGGTGATAGTAACAGATTGCCATGTTCATTAGGCGGCAAAAGGCCACCTGCTGCTAAGCTTCATTTTCCTGCAGTCGATATACACGTGTTTATCCCTGGGGATTGATATTTGGACACAACACTAGCTGGGAAAAGCAAATGAGCTTGCCAATATGCTGCAATATTGTGTCCTTTATGCCAAGATACAGAAGCTTAATATGTCAAATAGAATGAATAAAACCAACAGTGATAACGAAGTTTATAAGGAAACTGACCTTAGAACAGGCCTAGTGTAGGACTCTAAACTGTGTCAAGTTCAACCTTTCAATACAGATGTTCCTTTCTGGCCTGAACAGCTCCAAATTATATAGTACAAAAGATAAATTACAACGGTTAGGGCCTCGGCAATATTTTAGACAATGGTGTAATGAAAGCATGCGATGCAACTGTTAGAATTGAAAACAAATGTACAGTCCTAAAGGCGAGAGAAGTGTTTCGAGAGAAACGGTGCTGTTCCCATCGCCTCCCTGTAGACAGGAGATCAAAGAGAGGCCCTTTGTTCATCATCTACCCTCCTTTAAATCCCCTTCATTTCTCAGATTGTCCGTCTATGTTGTTTTCACATGTCCTCCAGCCAGCCCGTATTTTATATTGCACACCCCCTACTTTCCCTCCAGCGTCCTACCAGCTCTGATTGTCCACGATTCCAGGAATCGGGGAATGCAGAGGCTGTTTTTAAATGTCAACCTTCTTTTGTAGGCATTATTATTTTCACCTGTGGTAATGTCGGAAGCACTTCCAATACCCTAAATAATACACTTGATAAAATGGGCATATTCTTAAAAATGAGTTCAGGGAAATTGGTGAGGAGCCTCTCCATGCTCACATAACAGCACTCTCTGTCAGATGAAGTAGAATAATTGAGCAATAAGGCACCTAGATGGCCTGGAGTTCAGAAATGCAAATTTTCAGCCCTCAGACTGGATGGGGCCTACAAATATGTTTACCTTTGACTGTTTTTAAAATCTGTTTACATTACTTGCCAACAATAAAAAATCAGAAGATTGAACATAAACATCTGTATATCTGGTTTCTCATAAAAACTCAGGGACCTGGAAAGCCTGGCCCCATTCCAATGTGGCAACAATCAATTGGACAATGCTGGTCATTAGATTTCAGTTTGCCACAGTCTCCACCACTCCTTATAATACCTCCCCCAAATACTAAGGCAGAGCACCAGGAGCTGTCTATTACTATAATTCTTGCACTATTATTCTTCTTTATTCTTCTTTATTCTTCTTTATTCTTCTTTAAAAAATTACCATCCTTCCCCATACCTATATCTTTCTCAGATGTGGGACAAATAGGTCAAGTATTAACCTTCTGAGAAGTATTCTTCATAGATCTGGCCTTCTCCACTCATTGCTGTTACCCGCTTTGTTAGAATATGACTTTAGAATTCAGTTTGTGATCCTAAAAAAAAAGTAATTGAGGCTCTGAAGGGGAAGGTGAGTTCTCAAGTTTCTCTCAACAGAGCTGGGATGAAAATTCGGGTCCTCCAACAATGATCTTCACTCTCTACAGGGCTATCCCTGTCCTACAAGAATACAGCATCTGGTGGCACCTGCCTGACTCAGTTGGTAGAACATGCTACTCTTGATCTCATGTTGGGTGTAGAGATTACTTAAAAATAAAATCTTCCAAAATATTCAACATCCTGAGAATTAAAAGGCATGAATCCTAGCCTCCAGGAACACATTAAGATGCACATGTAGAAAAATAACAACAAACACAAGATACACTGTCAGTGGATAGAGTGCTGTAAAGACACCGACACTACAGGCACTACAAGACATGGGAAAGCTGGCAAGTTGGGAGGAGGGAAGCAGCGAGCTCTGTGTGAGATGGAGGCCCTCCCTCCCCCGCTTCTGATATGAGAGTGGAAGGAAAATTGAAACTTTGACGTGCACTGGTCTGTCAGTCATGTCCACAGAAGCAACAGCCTCTCGGCAGTCACTTGCCGGGCCCAACCATACCATCCAAGTCAAGAAAAGATGGCCTCTGGGAACCAGGCCTAAGAAAACATTCTTGTGGTAAAACCGCCATTGTCCAAGTCCGACATGAAGCCCAGCTCCCAGACGAAGGACACGGAAACCCAAGCAGAGACAAAAGCCCGTGCTCCATAGTCCCCAGGATCCCAAATTTAAAAATCCCTTTGGACCCTTCAATCAACACTTGCTTTGCAATTCCAAATGTTGATGCATGTGAACCTGTGTTGGTGAAAGCAGACCAAGGTCCGAGCCTAGAAACTAAAGCCATGTTTGGGTCAGCAACAGGGATGCCCAGGCTTCAGGGAGCTGTCACTCCATGTGGCCCCAAATTATGCTAAGGGGTACTGAAAATCTCAGCAATAACTTTTCCCTTGCAAAACTATTTAAACAAACATTATTTGCTTTTTGGTCCCAGATTTCTTATTTACACTTAGGATTTGCGAGAGTTTTTTAAACAAAGGTAAATCATACTATATAAAATGTTAAAGGAGCTATGTTCTATAATTTTACTATTTATTCCTCAAGTAATACATGTGTATTTTTGAAAATTAGTGAATGCAGATAAACAAAAGAAAACTATTTTTAATCACTTATCATTATCATCCAGAAATAAACACTATTAAGATTTTGATCTATAATGTTTCAGACTTTCAATGTGTGTACATATGTGTTTATTTATTTGTTTCCATTCCATTTTTTTAATTTTCTGAATGAAAGAGTAATACAACTATAATTTAGTGTAGAAATTGTGGAAAATAGAGAAAGAACTTTTAAATCACCTTGAATCCTACTATCCTACTATAAACACTTTTAGTATTTTGGGATACTACATGTAACTTGCTAAATCTTACAGTTATATATTTTTTTTAAGATTTTATTTATTCATTTGTCAGAGAGAGAGAGAGAGCACAAGCAGGGGGAACAGCAGGCAGAAGGAGAAGCAGGCTTCCGGCTGAGCAAGGAGTGCAATGTGGAACTCGATCCCAGGACCCTGGGATCATGACCTGAGCTGAAGGCAGATGTTTAATCAACTGAGCCACCCAGGTGTCCCACAATTATATATTTTTTTTAATTTTATTTTAATATTGGGAAACACAAAAATGTAAAAATTTATCCCTAATCTAATTCCACTCCCATCAGTAACATCTATCAAAATTTAGATGATTACCCTTCCCAACCTCTTCCCCAGTTTATACCAATATTTTTTATGAACAACAAATGGGGCATACTTTATATCCCAGATTGTCATTGCTTTGGTTGGGGGACAGGGAGAGCAGTAATAGACAGTGACTCTCAGGATTGCATGGAGCACTGGGTGTCATACGCGAACAATGAATCATGGACACTGCATCAAAAAACTCATGATGTCTGTATGGTGACTAACATAACATAATAAAAATAATACTAAAAAAAAAACTAAAAAAAAAAAATAGTGACTCACTATTCAATAACGGTATAGCCACGTTAGCATTCTTAAATGTCCACAGAGTAGTCCATGACAATGCCTTTCTCCCCACACCCTGGCTAAAGTGGATATTGGGAATCCCACAGACGAACATGGTTTGTTTCGCTTTAATTTGTATTTCTTCGGCTACAACTAACATCAAACAACTTTAATTTGTTTACAGCCCACTTATATTGCTTTATCAAATTGCCTGCTTATGTCCCAAACACATTTTTCTGTGAGAGATAATCATTTTGTTATTCATTTGAAAGAGCTCCTTATCTTTACCTTCTGTCATAGGCAGCAACACTTTTTCCAATTTATCCTTTGTATTTTGTATCATTTGTATTTTACCTTGGTTTATGCTCTATTTTGCTATTCTGGAGTTTTAAATGTGCAGATATCCACCTTCCCATGTTTCTACCATTAGTCATGCTTTGAACGTCTTTCCCTACCCTGAGATTTCATTGTTTTCATCCACAGTATTTTATAAACATTTTTATCATCTTACTTTTTATTGTTGAATCTGTAATCCACATGGAATTTATTTTTATATAAAATACAGCTTTATTGTTTGTATTAAGGCATATAGCTTTACTTTTCCTAAATAGTAAGTCAGTTTTTCCAACACCATTTATTTAATAATATATCCTTCTTCTCCTGACTTGAGATTAGCACCAGCATATACCTAATCCCATTGTCTGTTTACTATTGGGCCAGTGCATTGTTTTAATTTACTAAGCCATTATAATTCATAATGATTCTCAATTAGACACACTGCTCCCAATCACAGTGATTCTGTTCTTAAAATTTTTACTATTTGGGGATGTTTGCTCTTCTGGATGAACTTTAGAACAACTTTTCAAATTTGCCTAAAAATGGGAGGGGGAGTTTTAGTTCTTAACATAAATTACATTAAATGTATGGGTTAATTTGGGAATACAAATTCATTTTTTAAATAAAAACATTACAACAATTTCAAAACAAACTTTTCTAAAAGATGCCTTCTCTACCTCTGCTGGCTTAAAATTATGTAAACAGAATTTATATGCTCAGTGACCCCACTTCATTGATTTGACAGGGCTAATTCCTATGTAAGCATGAGCTATTCCTCTAACGTATTGAGTATATGCTTCCATGACAGCATATTTTCTCCATTCCTTTAATTAAATGGACAATGAATTGAAATGCAAAAGAATTTCTCAGCAATAGGAGATTCACCCTCAACTCTTGATGTAACTTTTGTTAAAAGAAAAAAAAAAGAAAAAGAGCGATGGCAAAAAATTAAGCTAATAGTTTCCATCCTAAAACTCCCCTGAAAATGTGCCTGGATGAGACGGGAGGAGGGAAAGGCGACCTGCAGGAGGAGACTCAGCCCCGCCATTCCTGCAGCATCTCTTTGACGCTTTGGGAGGCACTTTGGGGCCACAGAAAGCACCCCGTCTTAAGGACTCACTGAGCAGGGCTTGCAACCACTTGGACCTACTGATGGTGAATCCTTTATTGGGGAAGGTCATTCCTGTTGTCTGAGCCGACAACTTACAGCCTGATGCACACAGAGGTGAGGGAGAAAGAGGACATGCGGCCATCACATCAGTCTAATGGTCCCTGGCAATCAGGGTCACTGTTGGGTCACCCTTATATTTGACTCCCTGGGCAAGTCCCTCCTTGACTTAGAGGTTAGCCTCATCCTTATTTAATTGATGGGAGGCCATAGAGGGCAGAGGGTGTCCATGGGGGCGTGGGAGTCAGCGAAGCCAGCAGGAGTCCTGGCTGCCCTTGCCTTTCCCTTCTCCAAGCTTCCACTCACTCATCAGTGCAAGGAAGATAACAACCCTACCTCATAGGATTACTGTAAGATTCAGTGAAAAACAAGGTGTATGCAAAGCTCCTAGCACATAGTAAATACTCAATAAATGGTAGCTATCATTGCAACGGTGGAAAGTAAGCCTCATTTTTAATTATTGTCATGTAAAAAGTAAACCTCTGTTGCTCCTAAGTTTATTTCTTAAGGAATTCTAAAATCTCAGAATTGAAAGGAACTTCATTATTTGGTCTTCTTTTATACAACATCCTCAAAACTTCAAAGTGGAGATATATTTTGTAGAAAACAAGCAAGCGGCCCTGACACAGGGAGCCTGAGAGAACCCTCACTCTGTGTTGTGTAAAAACCCATCCCAGACACTACACAAAAACCCCATGTCTGCTCCAAGAATTTTAACAAACTCCTCAGGCTCAACGCTAGTTAGCATTTTGTGAATCTATCTTCGTATTACTGCCTTCAGTACATAAACCACAACACATACAATCCAGTAGAGAAGGAAGCCCACTTTTGTTAGACTCATCTGCATGTGCCAAAGTGGAAAAGGAATGAGAGAGAGGAAAACACATCCTGCCTGTCCATGCAGCGGTTTAACTGGTTACGTAAATGGACGTGAGGGGTATCATCCAGGTCGGACTACAGGCTGCATAATTTGTGGGTCACAGTGCAAAATGAAAATGCGGGACCCTTGTCCAAAAATAGACAACAACAGCAGAAAATGACACCAAGAGCAGGGCCCCGGAAGCCAGCCCCGGACGCATGCCACCTGTGTGCACGCTCACAGCCTGGGGATCTCTCCAGCCCCGTCAAAAGATGATTGCAACTGGAACACATCTCCCTATTTGTCAACTGCTAAAGCACTGATAATAAATAAGAAACATTGGCTTTGGCCAAATTGAAACTGGCTTTAGTTCAGAATTGAATCAAGCTAAGATTAACTCTAATTGATTAAGTCTCATCTAATTTCTACCTAGAAGCTAAGTCTGATGTCTCCAGTCTCAGAGTAAAATGATATACAGGTAAAGCAAATGCAATTTTACCTATTTGGGGAAACACTGTAATAATGACACACAACAAAATGTCACTAAACCTCTGAAGGAATTTTACGGCTTTAGCCAAACTGAATATCCAAAGTACCTTATAAGTCTTAAACCAAGGCCCAAGTTGCTTAAGGCCCAATTAGTAAATTGACTACATTAATTACCAAGTTCAGTTTTATTAGGATTGGTGAGTAGGTGATTAGGTAGTTTACTACTTTCCTAATAGTCTAATCTGATTTATGGGCAATGCAACTATTAATGTTTGCTTTGGGGAGACAATGTGCTAAATGCACTTTAGTGAAATTCCTCAGTCCACATTCAGGAAGACATTGAAAAATTCAATGCAAGTGAGCCAAATTTAAAACTTAATTAAAGTTATTCTGAGTAATAAAACAAGTGACATGTACAAATGAGAAAGATATGCATTATATTAGGTCTCAACTTATTCAAGGGCAGGCATTTTTACTTGATTTTGTTTAAAGAACTTCCCCTTCAGATAGGACTATTCTGAAAGTGGGGAAATTCTAATTTAGATCAAGTCCAATGTGGAAAACACAAAGAGACAGGGATTTATTGACAGCTCCCTTCTACATGGGAGTTATCTGTTGAATGGCCAACAGTAATAAAGCAAACAGAATAAAGTTCCTCTTAACAACAACAAAACAGGAAATACTTCAAATTTAAAAGTCCAGTTTTATAGTTCAGCAACAAACTAAGGCATATGAAAATCCAAGTGTTTAAGACCAGTATGTGAGGGGTGACTGGGTGGCTCAGTCGGTTAAGCATCTGCCTTTGGCTCAGGTCATTATCCCAGGGTCCTGGGATTGAGCTCCACATCAGGCTCCTGCTCAGTGGAGAGCCTGCTTCTCCCTCTCCCTCTGCTGCTCCCCCTGCTTGTGCTGTCTGTCTCTCTGTCAAATAAATAAAATCTTTAAAATTAAAAAAAAAAAAAAAAAAAAAGACCGGTATGTGAAAAGAAGTTACATTCTGGTTGTTCAGAGAAAGAAAAATCACTGTCCATTTAAACAGATATCCAATCATTTGGACATAACAGTCCCCAAACCAATGTTAAGGCAACTGCCTACCTGTGCCTGTATCCTTACCCAAGTCCCCTCAGCCAAAGAGAGCAGGAGAGAGAAAATAATCACTAGGTAAGTAATTACCAACTGTCCTCACACTCTTCCTGCAGCTTGAATATTTCCCTTTAAGAACTCTACCTTTGAGAGAAAGGCTGTTTATTTAAGTAGGATGCATGTCCTTCTCTCTGCCCCATTGTGTGTGTATGTGTGTGTGTGTGTGTATACATATACATAGATATACATATATATCTATAGTGTACCTATATGTGTGTATATATGTATAGGTATATATATATATACCTATATGTGTACACACACACACACACACACACACACACACACACACACCTTTTTACCTGTTAAAACTTCAACTGTATTTCCCATGAAAAAGAATACTACTATACAGGGGCACCTGGGTGGCTCAGTGGGTTAAAGCCTCTGCCTTCGGCTCAGGTCATGATCCCTAGGATGGAGCCCCGCTGGATCTCTGCGCAGCGGGGAGCCTGCTTTCTCTTCTCTCTCTCTGCCTGCCTCTCTACTTGTGATCTCTGTTTGTCAAATAAATAAAAATCTTTAAAAAATAATACTATTCTACATAACCACAGTATAGTTATTGAAATCAGGAAATTGAACATTAATACAATACTATATTATCTTCATGTCATATTCCAGGCTCACCAACTTTTCCAATAATGTCTTTTATAGCAGTTTCCCCTTTGGTTCAGGATCCAATGCGGGATCACACTTTGCATTTAGTGCTCACGTCTCTTTAATCTCATTTAATCTAAAGCAGTTGCTCAGCTTTTCTTTGTCTTTCCTGATCTTGACATTTTCTTAAAAGAACAGGCCAGTTATCTGTACCATGCCCCTGACCTTGGATTTGTCTGTGTTTCCTCATGATTAGATTAAATTCAGATCATGCATTTTTTGGCAAAAATACCACAAAAGTGATAGTTGTCCTTCTCAAGGAATCAGATCAGGAGGCTCCTACTGTTGGTTTGTCCCACCAGTGGTGCTGCTCACTTTGATCACTTGGTACAGGTGGCACTTGCCAGTTTCTCCACTATAATGTCACCATTTTCTTTATATAATTAATAAATAATTTAGGAAGATACTTTGAAACTATCCTTTGAAACTTTGAAATCTGTTCCTCATCAAATTTTTAGCCACCACTTTTAGCATCTATTAATGATTCCTTCCTGATGATTACAAAATGGTGATTTTTGTTAACTTCATCATCCTCATTCTGTCGACATTTATTTGTTTGATTTCTACTGTAAGGAGAGCTCCCTCTTCTCCTCATTTTTCTGTTCATTATTACATGGATTGACAAATTCTTATTTTATTCATGTGTTATGACCCACTAAATATCTTTCTTATTTGGTGCTAAAACCCACAAATACTTTAAATATGGTCATTCAAGGAAGGACCAGTTCTCAAAAGTCAAGAAACTAAGACAATTTTCAATGGAAAAGAAATTACCAGAAGAGAAAAACTATTTGTTTTTTTTTAAATATTCGCTTTTCATTCTTGCCTTCCAAAATAAGCCAGATGTCATTAGAGAAAACTTAGCAGAAATGTTAAGAAAGAGAATCTTTAATCAAAATTCATCATACAATTGAATTTTCATGAGAAAGGGGAAAGCCTTGAAATTATACTCAAGCACCCATTACTGCTCATGCCTTCATAAAAACTTCCACTGATTTTGCATTTCATATATCTGGACTCAGTTCCAAGGAGGCATAAGGTGCACACACCCTTTAATGAACCAGTCACTCTCCCACAGACCAGGTGCCATGTGTATTTACTGAATTGCTACTGGAGATCACACACTTACAATCACTGTTGTTTTCTTTAATGTAATTTCATTTAATTTAGAAAGACATTTTGCTCAAGGTCATCAGTCTGAGAAAACATTTAAGACACTGTCATTGTGAAACTTCCCTCTAATATGACTAAACCCTACTTATAAGAAAGAGCGTCTCATTTGGATCAGTGCTTCAGGCCTGTCTAAAGACATACCACATTCACAAAGATTGCCGGGTATCTGCTCAGAGTTCTATAAATATCTAGTTGGCACACAAATACAATTGGCTTGATTTAATCCTTTAATCCTCAGGAATTATGAATATCACAGAGTAAATAGTATGCATTAAATACAATGTCTGATAAGTCTACAATGTGTCAAGCTGAGTTAAATTCCGAAGTAAGTAGATGGGGATGGGATGGAATGGGGAAAATTTTCCAATGTCATCTCAGGCAAGACAACTGAGTTTAATAGTTCGTTTTTCAAATTATTTTTCTTTTTATGATCACAGTATAGCTTAGGCTTCTATTCTTTATTTCTTTTTTTTTTAAAGATTTATTTATTTATTTATTTATTTGACAGAGAGAGAGATTACAAGTAGGCAGAGAGGCAGGCAGGGCTGTGGAGGTGGGGGGAAGCAGGCTCCCTGCTGAGCAGAGAGCCCAATGTGGGGCTCTATCCCAGGACCATGGCATCATGACCTGAGCCGAAGGCAGAGGCTTAACCCACTGAGCCACCCAGGTGCCCCTATTCTTTATTTCTAAATTAGACTTCATTTTATGAATTTTCAACCCTTCCAAGTTATTGTATATTCAGCCCTTGAATTTAACATGGAAGTATCACTAACTTTTCAAAAGTAGCACGAAAACATTCACCACTCTCAATTAGTTAGCATTTATTGAGCACTTGTATTTACTAGTATTTACTCTGAGAAGCATCCACATTCATTAGTTCAATTAATTCCTAAGAGCACACAGGAAGTGAATTCAGATGAGGATGTTGAGGCTGCAAGAGGGGTGGAAATGTCCAGTTTCCTACAGCTTAGTGTATCTATTGGGCAAGTAACTGTGATTGAAGCTCCGGCCAGTCTTTTTCCAGATTTCTGACCAGTGTGTTGTATGTCCCTGTGAGGAGTGTGGAAAGAATGGTTCTCCCTTTGATGTCGAAACCAGAAGACTTTGATTCCAGACTGCTGTGTGATGTTTATGACGCAGGTTATACACCTGAGCCAAACTAAAGAAAACACACTCTTAGGGATGGGAATGCAAGCAAGACAACTTGAATTGCTCAGGCTCCAAACTTCAGGTTTATCTAGGATTCAACTTTCTCCTTCTCTTTCTCTCTTCTTCACCATATCCAATTACTCACCAAATCTTACCAACTCTGCCTCCAAATTGTCCCTTAGTTACATTCTCTCCCTTCTCCTGGCTTTCTTTCAGTAACGTCGCTTACGATTCTCAACTCCCATCTGGGCTCTCCACCTCCATTGTCCTCCTACCATCCAGTCTGTATCCCTGCAAGAGGATATCATCTCAGCTTGGATTACAGCACTCATCTGGTCAGAAACCCTCAAAGACTCCCCATTGCTTATAACATAAACAGCTTGACATTCAAAGATGCCCACCATTTGGTCCTCACCTAGATCACCAGTTGACTAAGCCCCACTCCAGGCTCTCTGCCCTCACGCCATACATACCAATAAACTTGTAGTTCCCTAAGCTGTCCCTTTACATTCAAGCTTCTTGCTTTTATTCAAGCTGTTTCTCTACCTAGAATATCCTTCTCCCTTCACTTCTGCCTCTTCCCCATTCCACAACCCTTACCACTGTCACTGCTCCCAACTTCTCCTTGTCACAGACCTACCTGTTTAGAGAAACTGAAGCCAGGCTTAAAGGGGTCAACCCAGGCGAAAAATTATCTTTTATATAAGAGGTACTTCAAAACGCACTGTCCACGAAGGGACTACCTAAGTTGCATTTAGTCTCTCCTTCCTACATAAGCCTGTTGCATTCTGTTTATGAATCTGTTACTGTATTTATCAAATCCTCCCTTGCATTAAAGTTAATTGTGTCCATCTCCACCTCTCTCCCACATGACTGTGAATGTTAGAAGTGAAAGCCATCTCAGACTTGTCTGTTTCCTCACAAGCATTTTTTGGACTTGTCTCCAGTTATTGGTAGGAAAATTTATGGTATAAGATGATGATTTTTATTTCCAAATGTTATGATCTATAGACAGATATCTAAAATACATATATTTGATTTATATACACAAATATAAGTATTTTATACAAATCTCTATTTGTTTTATACACATATTTATAATATCTACTGACTCCACAAAAGAAAGATGTTCGCAAATAAATAAAGGTTAATTCAAAAATTTTATAAACCACACTTTCATTATTTGAGATGTGGCATTAACCTATCTTTAACTAGTGAGACATTTACAGAACCCACATGGTGAAATGTGAAATGGAGTCAATATCTTTTAATATACAAAAAGCCCTTACTAAGCGATAAGGAAAGTGTTACCCACACAAAAGAATAAAACAGGCAAAGGACTTTAGCTGACATTTCTCAGAAGAGTAAGTATAAATGGCTCATAAACATATTAAAATTTTTCAGTCACTGGTATTCACAAATTGCAAATTAGAACAATTATGTACCATTTTTTAACCTATCAGCCTCATAAAATTTGTCTAAGGTAATGCCCATTCCTACTGCTGGTAGGCCTGGAAATTATTATGAACTTTCTGGAAAATATCTTGGTAGAACATAACAAGAGGTTTAAAAGTTCTTATTCTTTGACCCAGAAAATATATCACAAGGAAAAAATAAGAAATATGAATAAAGATATATGTTCATGAACTCTCATCAAAGAGTTATTCATAATAATAAAAAATTGGAAAAATCAAAACAATTAAATAATAGGGAAATAAATTATGTAACATCCATACAGTGGAGTATTTTTAATCATTAAAGATCACATTTTCAGAAGTTATTTTTAAATGTGGGAAATGATCAAAGTAACAGGATAAAAAAAACTACTCATTATGATGTTGCTTCCTTGAAAATTATTTGGTGGTAATACAGGTGTTATTTTTTCATTAAACACATCTATGTTTTCCCAAGTTTTCACAGTGACAAAATAGTTTTTATTCTTTAAAATCCAAAATGAAAATTTAAAAAATGATACTTAATTGTCTTATTCCCAGTAGGAGCTGAGTCTCAAAGACCAAACAAGTCCGTTTTTTATTTCCTCAGAGAGTGAAAATGACTGACTTCAAGAAACCACCAGAATGCTGCTGTAAGCTCCCATTTCAAAGAAGTGGTGTGGTGTTTGTAATGGATAAATTTGAAGAGACAGCCAGTATTATTCTCATCTGTGATATATCATTTCTGCCTCTGATATGATCTTTAAAAAAAAAAAAAATCCACTTTCACTTCTCTTTATTTTAACTCCTTACAACTACATGGACAAAACTTGGTAATAAAAACAGCCCTAAAATCATGTGACTCATTATTTCACAGCTACTAACCATAAATAATAGTCTCATACTTTTGAGATTATAAATTATTCATATGAAAGTAATGCCAAATTATTAAAAGCCATTGGGTGAATCTGTGACCTTGTTTGACAGCTACTGGTTTGAGTGACAGCCTGAGAGACAGTGTAGTCAAAGCCTGTATGGACTAGTCCAAGACAAGCGCTGTCCTCCTACCCACCAAGCTGCTTTAACTTGAAACCAGATCAGCCACATCTCTGAGAGAAAAAAGTCTTTTCCATTCTACAGCTCTGTTTTGGATGATATGTGTACCTTGGGAAATAGGAATACCCTTAATTTTTAATAGTTAACAAATCACTTTCACATTTATTGACCCTAAACATTTGCTATTTTTCTAGAATCTTTGAGGTACCTGGATTTTCTCTATAACATAAAACATCTCTGGTCTAATTACAAGAATGAGGAGCATTTATGTATAATGTAGACCATATTCATTTTGTCCCACTTTTTGCAGGAAATAACATTTCCTGGCACAAATATCAGAGCAAAAATCAAAAACAAAAACAATCAGAAGGGACTGTCATGAGAGGCTCTGAATTCTGTAGGCACATCTTTCAGGCTTGCTTCCCTTTGGAAAACTACAGCTTTGCTCAGCTTGTAGCAAAAGATGCTAATTTGATCACACTGATTCCTTTCAATGCAAAGAGTGAATTGTTTTTAGACCACTGGTGATTAATGTGGGTATTGATTAGCTGATCAATAAGGCCACAGTGTCTAATTATTGATAATCCCTCTCCAAATGAAAGATCGAGTATAAGGAGTCCTAGTTACAGAGTTCAAAATATAAAGTGATTCAATGTGATGCCTGGTAATTGAAAGTCAAACTAATCCCATAAATTAAATCACAACAATCCATAACATTTACCTGATAAATCCTTTGGAAGCTGTATTTAACTTTCAGTAATCTCAACTTTTTCCCCCTTACGAAGCCTTCTGAAAAGCGCACAATTTGTTGAGAGAGATAAAAATCATTCTAAAGTGACTTATCTTTATGAAGTAAGGGATCCAATGACCCCAACCACTGATGGTTACACATTCAAAATAATGGCTTCATCCCTGCATCACATCGTGGAATGAAGAATAAAGAAAACTTAGCATGAATGCTCAAGAGAACAAAGGCTGTCCCTGATACTAAGGCTCATAGGCCTGAAAGGAACTTCAGCGATCCCATAATCACCTTCTCTCTCTTCTATGGGCCGTGTAAGGGACCTGAGTTTGTCATACAGCCAGCAAGAGGTCAGGACAGCATTGAGAATCTAGGTCTGTTACATCTTCTCCCTTTTTTTAGTGTGACCAGGGTAGTAGGCATTAGTTTGTACCAGGGTCAAAATTTACTCATAAAGTCAGATACTATGATATGCAATAATAATAAAGCTTCTTTTAGTCTCCAAGATAGATCTCCACTTGCTCCAGAGCCCCTACATTTCCACTGGTGATGAGGGGTAAGTTGGGGAGATCTTGCTAGTGGAAGACAACTAATTCTCTTCCCATTTGGGATTATCTCAGCCTCCTTTGGGAAAATGTTGGACTTGGAAAATTTCTTCCTCTTGCTTCTCCTCAAGATGGCATCTGAGACCATGAGGAGCATATCATAGTACCTGACTTTATGAGGACACCTCTGTTGTCATATTCTGTCCCCTCTGCACCATCAGCCTGATAGTCTGAACTGCTTTTTTCCCTCCCTCAAAGTATTTGCCTCTTTGCAAACTGGACAGGCAGAGAGGTGGAGAATCCAACTAGAAAAAGCTACTAAGAGACTGAGATGCAAAATACAGCTATTCATCATCTTTGATGATCGGGAGACAAAATTGAGGGCTTTGGCAAAGACAGGGGTCTTTCATTCTGGAGCCCTGAAGGACTAACTGTAGGACTCTGAATACATTGGAAATAAACAAGGCCTTACTAAGCGCGAAGTCCAGCCTTGAGACATCTCAATCTGAGACCTTAAATCAATGTGATTTGACCCTACTCTAACAGCCAAGAAAGCAACAAAGACTTTCAGCGTTTTCATGAGGCCAGAAAGACGAAAGCTGAAGGTCATGATTACTAAGGCAATCAGGACTTGAAGGGATGGGAGTAAAGTGACCCTTAGATAAGTGACCCCAAAATTTTACACATTCTTCTTGGAGCATTTTCCAGTATCTAAGCTATACAGGGCAAGAGGCCAAGATACCACATCGAAACAAGCAGCTGAGACGCTAAAGACCTAAGTCACACCTGACAAGGAAGAGAAGCCTTAGAAAACATTCCAGGATTTCAACTGAGACCCCTGAAGACCAAGCCCTAGGAAAGAGGTAAACTAGAAATCAGAGATGTCCTTACAAACACTGAAACCCACCTTCAAATCACCTTGATTTCTCACTACATCAAAGTACCCACAAGAAGAAAATTATATTTTCCTTGGAAAATACTATCACCTAAAGCCTCTACAATTTTTTATTTATAATATCTGACACACAATTAAAAATTACCATGTGTGCCAGGATACAAGAAAATATCCAAAGTCTAAGATTTTTTTTAAAGATAATATAAACAGACCACCAGTGATTCAGATATTAGAGTTATTATAGACTTTGAAAGTCTATGTATTAACATGCTCAAGAAAATAAGTGACCAAATAAATAGTATTACCAGAGAGCTAGAATCCTTAAGAGAGAATTAAATGCAAATTCTAATATTGAAAAATACACTGGTATTATCAATAATAACCAAATTATGGAAACAGGGGCACCTGGGTGGCTCAGTGGGTTAAGCCGCTGCCTTCGGCTCGGGTCATGATCTCAGGGTCCTGGGATCGAGCCCCGCATCGGGCTCTCTGCTCAGCAGGGAGCCTGCTTCCTCCTCTCTCTCTCTGCCTCCCTCTCTGCCTGCTTGTGATCTCTGTCTGTCAAATAAATAAATAAAATCTTAAAAAAAAAAAAAAAGATTTATTATCAAATTATGGAAACAGCCCAAACATCCATTGATGGATGAATGGATAAAGAAGTGGTACACACACACACACACACACACACACACACGCATGCACACAGGAATATTATTCAGCCATTAAAAAGAATGAAATCTTGCCATTTGCAATGATGAGGATGGAGCTAGAGAGTATTATGTTAGGTGAAGTAAGCCAGTCAGAGAAAGACAAATACCATACGATTTCACCCATATGTGGAATTTAAAAAGCAAAACAAATTCCACCCATATGTGGAATTAAAAAAGCAAAACAGAGAGAGAGACAAACTATGAAACAGACTCTTAACTACAGAAAACAAATTGAGGGCTGCTGGAGGGGTGGTGGGTAAGGAATGGGCTAAATAGGTGATAGGGATTAAGGAGAGCACTTACAATGAGCACTAGGTGTTGTATGTAAGTGATGAATCATTAAATTCTACACCTGAAACTAGTATTACACTGTATGTTAACTAACTGGAATTTAAATAAAAACTTGAAAGAAGAAAAAATAAAAGAAAAACAAAAATACACTGATATTAAGAATGCAGTAGATGAGTTTGATAGATAAGGCAAAGATTAAACATGGATTAGATATAGCAGAAGATGTAAACAGGAAAATAGTTCAGTAGAAGATGTACAAACCAAAGCATGTGAGGAAAATGGAAGAAAAAGAAAAAAGAAAGAAAAACAGAAGGAAAATAAAGAAAAGACTGTATCAAGCCTAGAGCCCTGGTGCAAAACTATGCATAATTGATTAACCATCCAGAGAGATGAAGAGAGAGAACGGGATAGAGCAATATTTGAAAAGAAATAGCTGAGAATTTCCGAAAATCAAAGAAAACCATCAGCTCACAGATTCAAGGATTTATACAATGAAATAGGTAGAAATATAGACTGCAAGAAGAAGTGAATAGAGCCAGAAAAAGCATATTTATGGAAAAGCCCTGCATCTTGTTCCACGCTGGGCACTGAGTCAGCTTGAAGATTCTCTCCTTCTGCCCCTCCCCACACTCTAGCTTACGTGCACACTCTCCCTCTCTAAAATAAATAAATGGATCTTTAAAAAAAAATAAAAATACATGATGAAAAAACAGTAACACAGAAAAGAGGAGATGAATGTATGAAGTGAAAGTTTTCTAAGGAAATTATTTAAAGTACGAACTTAAAAACACTTGAGTCAAGGATGCAGTGTGATTTCCAGGGTAAGCACTAATTGACTAAGAAAAGGATAAAAGGGAAAGATAGAAGAAAATTATTAATACAAAAGAAAATGAGAGGGAGAAAAGAAAGAAACAAAGATGAGACAAAACAAATAAGATAGCAGATTAAAATCCAAATACAGAAGTAATTATATAAATCATAAAAAGGCTAAGCAATCCATTATAAAGAGAGTTTACCAGACCATAGGGGGTGGAGGGGGGAATCAATATATGCTGTCTAAAAAAGCAACATTTAAAAGACAGAAAGTAAAAGAATAGAAAACACATACCACACAAACATTAACAAAAAGAAAATAATTTTATTGATAGCAAATGAATTAGACTTCAGGGCAAGCAGTCTAATTTGACTGCTCAAATAATGGGAATACGCATATATTAGTAAATAGGGGCATTTTCTAATAATAAAGCATCAATTCACCAGGAAAATATAACATTTCTAAATTTGTATGGACCTAAAAATGTAGCTTCAAACCACATGAACCAAAAGCTAAAAGAACTAAAGGATAAATGGACAAATCCACAAACACAGTAGGAGATTTTAACACACATGTGTTGGTAACCAACATAATACATTGATAGAACAAATAAACGAAGAATCAGGAGACATCTAGAAATTTTGAACAAGATGATTATTCAACTTGACCTAATTACATGTATGCATACATATGTGCATGTATTATTGTATCCAATACACATTATTTTCAACTATATGTACTACATTTACTGAAGTAGACTAGTCACTGAGGCAAATAAAGTCTCAACAAATGACCCGCTGTGGAAATCATTTAAAGTTGTTTCTTTGATCAGTGAAATTAAGACAAAAATCAATAACAAAATGATAACTAGAAAATCCCAACTGCCCAGAAATCATGCATTTATTTAAGAAATAACTGAATTAATAGCTGAATAGATTCAGTTGAATACATTCAAGAAATCACAATGGAAATGGAAAACTATTTTGAACTGAATTATGATAAAAAATATAAAAAATATAACACCATAAATTGCATGATATAGCTAAAAGAAACAGAAAAAATGATTCTTAGAGAACAGGAAAGGATGAGAATTATTTTAAGATTCATCTCAAGACATTGTTTTAAGCAAGGAAAGTAAAAAGAAAGAAATATAAAAGCAGACATTCATGAAAGAAAAATAGAGAAAATCAACTCCAGCAAAACAGACTTCTTTGAAAAGATTATCAAAATTAATAAATTACTAAAGAATGATCTTTAAAGAGAAAGTGCATGAATTAACAATATTAGGAATTAAAAAAAAAAAAAAGACATCACTACAGATCTTATAGGCCCTAAAAAGATAATGATAAGATTACAAACAACTTTAGGCAAACAATTTTTAAAATTTAGACCAAATAGATAATTTTCTTGAAAATACAACTTACTACATTTATACAATAAGAAAGGTCTATCTATTAAGATTAATGTATTAAATTTAAATATGTGTAATTGAAGTCTTTAAGACTACCAGGCTCAAATGGTTCTATCAGTGAATTATTTCAAGCATTTAAGAAAGAAATAACACAATCTTAGAGAAAGTCATCCACAAAGCAGAAAAGAAGAAATATTCCCCATCTCATTTTATAAGGCTCACATAACTTCATAAAGGACATTATAAGATAATAGACCTATATATTTATGAATATAGATTCAAAAAAATCTAAACATAATTTAGCAAATCAAATCCAACAATAAAAAAAGATAAAGCACTATAACCAAGTTCAGTTTGGATGCAAGATTAATTCAATATTCAGAAATCAACTCATTTATATTAGTTAATTTATACATACAATTCCCTATAATAACTAAAAAGATAGCATGATCATCTTAGTAGATATAGAAAAACTATTTGATGAAAATAAACACTCTTTGCTAATTAAAAAATAAAAACTCTAAACAAACTAGGAATAAAAAAGACTTTCTTTAATCTTACAAAGAGTATCTTTAAACAGTGAAGTATTGGAAACTTTCCCCAAAGGTTAAGAACGAAAAAGAATCCCATTATTATCACTTGTATTTAACATTTTACTGAAGATCCTATTTGGTGTAATTAGAAAAGAAAAATTAAAACACATATAAATCAGAAGGGAAAAAATAAAACTACTATTACTTACACATGATTGTGAAAGTAGAAAATCCAAATCAATCTACAGGTAAACCACTAGAATTAATATGTGAACTTAGCAAAGTTTCTGGATACAAAGTCATTATGCAAACACCAATTTTACTTTTATACTGTAGCAGTATACATTTGAGGATGAAACAAAAAACTATGTCATTTAAAATAGCAACAAAAGGTACACCTGGGTGGCTCAGTTGGTAAGCATCTCCCTTTGGCTCAAGTCATGATCTCTCAGTCCTGGAATCAAGACCTGCATCAGGTTCCCTGCTCAGCAGAGAATCTGCTTCTCTCTCTTTCTTTCTATCTCTCAAATAAATAAATAAAATCTTTAAAAATAAAAAATAAAGATGTCAATTCTCCTCTAAACTCATTTACAGATTCAATGTAATCATCATCAAATTCCCAATGGATTTTTTTGTGTAAAAATTAATAAACAGATTTTAAAACTCATATAGAACTGAAAAAAAAAGGCAAGAAAAGCCAAGATAATCTGCAAGAAGACTACCAAAGCTGGAAGACTCACTACCATGTATCAAGACTTATTATGATGCTCCATTAATGAGGAAAACAGTGTGGCATTGGTACAGTCTGCACGAATAGACAAATCAGAATAAAAGTCCAGAAACAGCTTCCAGGAAATGACAGGGGAACATCTTCATGACCTTGAAGGGGGCAAGGATTTCTTAGACAAAATACACAAGCAAAACCATAAAGAAAAACACTGATAAATATGATCACTTTAAAAATGAGAATTTGGGGGCACCTGTGTGGCTCAGTGGGTTAAAGCCTCTGCCTTCAGCTCAGGTCATGATCCCAGAGTCCTGGGATCGAGCCCCACATCGGGCTCTCTGCTCCTCCCCTCTCTCTGCCTGCCTCTCTGCCTACTTGTGATCTCTGTCTGGCAAATAAATAAACAAAATCTTTAAAAAAAATAAAATAAAAAATAAAAATAAAAATGAGAATTTTTTCATACACTATTAAGAAAGTAAAAAGGCAAGGCGTAGTGGAAGATGATTATAAGATACCTATCTGACAAAGGATTTACATCTAAAATATAGAAAGAGCTACAAATCAACAAGAAAAAAAACCTGACAGAACAATTTTAATGGTCAAAACAAACCAAAAAACTGGTTTGAATAAGACTTTTACAAAGGAGGATGTATAAATGGCTAATAAATATATGAAAAGGTGGTCAGCATCATTAGTCACTAGGGAAATACAAATGAAACCACAGTGAGATACCACTATGCACACAATAAAATAGCTAAAATGAAAAAAAAAAGTCACAAGAGTAAATATTGGCATCTGAAATTTTCTACTTACAGTGTTGAAAAATAAATTGTGGGGGGACGCCTGGGTGACTCAGTGGGTTAAAGCCTCTACCTTCAGCTCAGGTCATGATCCCAGAGTCCTGGTATCGAGCCCTGCATCAGGCTCTCTGCTCAGTGGGGAGCCTGTTTCCCCTCTCTCTCTGCCTGCCTCTCTGCCTACTTGTGATCTCTGTCAAATAAATTTTTTTAAAAATTAAAAAAAAATAAATTGTGGTATATTCATAAAGTCAAATACTATATATCAATGAAACTGAAAAACAAATACTACACACAATAACATGGATAAATCTCACAAAGCTAATTTTAAGAGAAAGAAGCCAGACATAAATCATCACAAATGGATGAATCATTCATAAAATGAATCATTTTATGAATCAAATATAAGCAGAACAAAGTTATGGTGACCAAAGTTAGATGAGTAGTTCCCTCTCGTGGGGGGAAATAAGTGGAAGGGCAGGGAAATTCAGGGGTGCTGGCAATGCTCTTTATACCGATCTGCATAGTGGCTACACAAATGCATTCCTGTAAAAATTCGCCGGCCAGAACACTTAGGATTTATTCATATTTTTTTTTGTCAATATGTGATATTCCATTCAAAAGTTTACTTTTTAAAAAAGCCTCTCTTTTGAGACAATTAACTTAATGCAGATCAGAAGTCCTATTTTGGAATTCAAAAGCTAAACATTGGATCTTTCTTTCTCTTTTCATTCTATGATAACAGTCCAAAGCTTCCCCCAAAGCACTGGATGCCTCTGGCTGGATAGCAGAAGAATCATGTAAAAAGAAGTACAAAAAGGAAAAGAACATTAATATATTTCAAAAATATTATCCCTGTTCCACTTTCCATAAAGCCCAGAATCAAACGAATAGAAACAGATGTAAATTAAAACTGTGATATAATTTTTCAAGATAATGGCAAAATATCTTTGAGAAGATATCCTTCATGGTAGAAAAGATGCTTAGATATAGACATTCCACATGGTATTTGTACATGCATTCTGGAGGAAAGCTTGGAGAAAATCTGTAAAAAGGTGCATACTATTTGACTTAGCCATGCCCCTCCCAGAAACATGGCAAATAAAAAGGAATCTGAGCAAGGACTTATCTACAAGTATTTTCTCTGTAATAATGTAAAGAAATGTGGATAAAATCCAACCATCCAAAGGATAGAGAAGTTACTGTATTCACATGTAAAACTGTAGAAATGAATGTACTGAAAGAGAATGATATTCATACTTTACTATAGGGGAAAAAAAACAAGCCACTAAACATAAGTAGACATTACTGGATTCCATTTTGTTAATATGCTTTGAAGACAAGTCCATTGGGCCAGGAGGAATTGTCTCTGGGTGGTGATGTCATTCACTCATTGATTAATTAAATGTTTATACGCCAGGCCCAACGTTAGGGAACAGGTGTTCAAAGACAGACACATTCTCTGTTGTTATGGAGATTAAAGCCGGAAAGAAGCCACAAACCCTCACCCACCCCACTCTGCTAGAGGCCCCTAAACCATCACAGACACAGAGTTGCTGAAAACATTCACAAGCAAGAAATGAAAGCTTTATAACCGGAAGTTTCCCAGCTACAATTTAAGGACATTTCCGGGGGTGGGGGGAAGGTTGCTCAACAAAGATGAGAAAGAGCTGGTCACCTCCCCTCTCCAATTGCTCCACTAGAAATGGAAATCAGAATTAGAAATTGTTAAATAGCGTCTAGAGCCAAGAGGGTCATGATGTTGTTTTTGCTTTTGTTTGAGTTTGAATTTGCTAACTCAAGCTATGCTAACGCATATGCTAACATAAGCCTCAAAATATAAAAAGGAGGCAGAGACATCATCAAAATGAGAATTTCACAGTGAAATTCATGCTTGCTCATCGTGTATTTTTTCTCGATCTAAACACCTTGGGATAATACTCTTATAACTTCAGACACACCAGAATCATAACCCAGTGGTTGAAAGCAAAGACATTGGAATCGGGCTTCCTGGATTCACATCCTAGCTCTATCACTTTTCAGCTTTGTGAATTAAGGCAAGTTAAGATCTCTTTGAAGCTCCGTTTCATCATCCATAAAATGGAGGCAATGACATTAAATGTGCTATTGTAAGGATTACGTGTGTTGAAGAATAGTTGTTGTGACAGGACCTAATAAAAAGTAAACCCTTAATAATGGTTAATTATTACTGCATTCTAAATACACAATGATTCCCTTCTTTAACAGAAATGTAAAGGATTTCTGCAAATACTTTATTCCCAACAGACCCAAATTAAGGACTCACATGGAAGAAAAAGTGTCACCTTGCAGCATAATCTACCAAATTACATCTGAAACTTGAAAACGGAGTAATTAATTACTTGGTTAACTTGTTCAACCTAGATAGCCAATATGGATTTTTAAATAGTTTTTCCCCACAAAATATATTTGTTTTTCTTTACAAATATGTCCTCTGTTCTTCAGTCCATAATTGTCACTGGAGTGGCGATTTCCTATATTCCACATTGCTCAGCATCCACCTGAGCCCATACTTTCCCAGAAACTCCCATCCGATTGTGGCTTCAGACAGCAAAATGGTGCAAAGACTGCTTAGAAGTGATGTAGACACCGAAGAGGTCATGTTTGACAATTATTTTTGCCCTGCCAGTCTCCGAGCTCATGGATTATTTACATAGTGCTTTACAATTGCTAGATCTGTTCATATAATTCTCTCTCCAGGTTTCATGGTTGGTTAGATAACTGTGTTATATCTTCTTTTATTTGACTCACAATGATTCTATAACGCACAATATACATGGGCCAGAGTGATTGCTAAATCTCCCCAGTGCCACACTGCCCCATATAAGTTCTTATAGCATCAGATTTACTCCTTTCTTCTGGATCATACCTATTGGTACACAAACATGTGGTAATCTTCCATCTTGGAAAGAAGGAAGGAAGGGAGAGAAGAGGGACGGAAGCAAGAAGGGAAAGAGGAGGAGGAAGGAAATACTCTTATGATCCCATGTTCCCTCCCCCTCCCAACATAGCTGTTCTCCATTTGTTTTCCTTTATAGGAAAACTCCTTCATATAGGTTACTCAGGGACTTTCTTCCCATTCCCTCATAACTGTCTCCAGTCAGGACTTCTCTCCTGCTACACTACCAGAACTGCTCCCTCCATATTGTTAAAAGCAGTGGTCAATTCTTATCTAATCTAACCTGTCTCAGCCCACTTGATAAGAGTTGATCACGTCTTTCTTCTTGGAATGCTTTCTTTACGAGCACATTCTCCTGGTTTTCCTCCAACCTCACTGACCACTCTTTCTCTGCCTCCTCTTTCATCTCCTTCTCCTCTCCGCAGCATCTAAGTATCAGAATGTTCCAAGGCTCCAGGCTGAGTGACCTCCTCTGATACCATTGCTCTAAGTCTCATCGTGTACACTCATGAGTCCCCGATGTGTATCTCTAGCCCTGACCACTCTCCTGAGCTCTAACCGCCTACTCAATATCTCTATTCCTCACCATGGTCTATGAAGGTCCTGCAACATATGGGCCCTAACTCTGGTCTTAAAGATATCATCTCCTCTCTTACTCTAATTCATGTGGACCTTCTTTCATTTTCTCCAATATGCCAAACCTATTTTTGCCTCAGGTTCTTTGCTCTTGCTGTTCCCTTTTCCTTATTCTTTGCTGATATCTACATGGCTGAGCTCTCCTTGACATTTAGGTCTAAAGTCAGATGGCACCTCCCTGCACCCCCAGAGATGCCTTCCCAATCACAACTATTGCCCACACCTATCCCCATCACTCTCTACCATATCACCCTGTTTTATTTTCTTACTCTCACCACTACCTAGCATATGTTTGTTTACTTGTTTCTTGCCTGATTCCCCACTAAAACATTAAATTCCTTGTGAGTAGGAAATTTAATTTGTTTTGTTTGCTGCTCTATCCTCAAGTTGAGGGCAACAACTGACGTATAAATTTATTGAGTGGATGAGCGATAAATATTTAGCTTGATGCACCATGAAGTGTCCAGGTGGGTGGATACCAAGAAATTCATTCAAAAGGTGTTTCTTTGCCCTATAGGAAAGGTGAACAGTGACAGGGAAGATATGAAGAAATTATGGAGTATGTGTTCACTTCCTACTTCCCTGAACTTTGACTTTGTCAAAAAGGGAGAACATCTCCTTAGGGGCCGTGTTAGGAAGTATGATCATTCACCTAGGGACATGGCTTATGGCATATTGACCTGTGCAGACTTCAAGGTTACACAGTCACCCCAGACCTCTACGCAAGATATTCTTCCACAGGGTCCTTCCCCCAGAATAACTCTGGGAACTTTTGAATATGCCATCATCTTTTTCTCCCCCTCTTCCTCACAATGTCTGTCTTCTCCCTTGTATTCCCCAGCATTATTGGCTCAATATTGGTGGGCTTTTCATTCACCTGGAACAGTGAATCTGAGTCTGTTTGCAGCTGAGAGATTCACAGAGGGAACCATGTGAGTCTGGAACCTGGAGAAAAGGATCATCCTATATACATGAACCTATCTTTCAGACAGTAGCAAATCACCATTCTATTGGCCCTTTCTTTTTTTTTTTTAAGATTTTATTTATTTATTTGACAGAGAGAGATCACAAGTAGGCAGAGAGGCATGCAGAGAGAGAGGAGGAAGCTGAAGGCAGAGGCTTTAACCTGCTGAGCCACCCAGGCGCCCCCTATTGGCCCTTTCTTTCCCACAAACATTAAAAAGCCTGGTTTGAAAGCCATTAAGCAATAAGAAATTTCCCAAAAAATCAGTTCTGGAAAATTCCACTTCCTACTGGTTCAGTCACCAGTTATGGGTAACTCTACATGATTGTTGGTAAATAATAGTGAGAATCGGAATGATTAGCATCCATTGAGGGTGATGAGAAACAGAAGTTGGTTGCTTATATAGTTCTTCTCTTTCTTCTTTCTCTCATCAATGATGATCAAATAATGTACCAGGAAGGAAAGCTAGATTGCTAAATGGAGGGAAATTATTTATTGCAATTCCTCCAAAAGCGTTCTATCTTCTCGTTCTTTCTCATCCCAACATGCTGAAGTCAACTATTTAATTTCCAGATGGAGAGAAGCATATAACATCTTATAAAAATATCTAACTTTCCCAGCAAACTCCCCCATTTATGATCAGGTACATTGATAATTTCATGTAAATTTGTTCATGTTCATTTGCATTTGGTAGATGTTTAAAAAAATGTACAAATGGATAAATGAAAAATAAGCCACTCATGAAACTTGAGAAGCTCTTTTGTCCAAGTGGAATGACAAAATCAGATCTTAGAGAATCATTAAAAAATATTTTTAAACATTTTTAAAATTTATTTATTAGAGAGTGAGAGAGCAAGCAGGGGCAGGGGAAGAGGAAGAGAGAGAATCCCAAGCAGACCCCATGCTGAGTGTGGACCCCAATGTGGGACTCAATCTCACAACCCCAAGATCATGACCTGAGTGGAAATCAAGAGTCAGATGCTTAACTGACTGAACCACCCAGGCATCCTGAAAATCATTATTATAAGATGAACCATTTGTAATAGATTAAACTCACTGAGCCAATTAAAAGTCAGCACTGATTGATTGGTGTCTTTAGACAGTTAATTCATTCCAACAATATTTTTTTTAATTCTAATGTTCAATACCTCATATTTTAAGCACTAGAATCAGATACTTTCAAAGAGAGAAAATAAAGAACAAGAAGATGCAGCCCCACTAAGGCCTAACAGTCATGGAAACCCAGGGCCACATCTGAGACAGCCAAGATCAACCCAAATCATTATATATGAGTTAAATTGCAAACACAAAACATTATTCCATATTTCAATTCATCCTACTACAGGACAGCAATAGCTGCTAAAATCTTTTTTCTGGCAGTTACACATTCATAATGCTTAGAGATAACTGAAGTCAGAAGTCTCAGAACAAGTAAAAGGCCTGCTTTATGCCACTGTATAAAAACTCATAGATCTGAAGATGGTGGAAGAAGTAGCAGGCTGAGACTACTTCAGGTAGCGGGAGATCAGCTAGATAGCTTATCTAAACATTGCAAACACCTACAAATCCAACGGGAGATCGAAGAGAAGAAGAACAGCAACTCTAGAAACAGAAAATCATCCACTTTCTGAAAGGTAGGACTGGCGGAGAAGTGAATCCAAAGCGACGGGAAGATAGACCGCGGGGGGAGGGGCCGGCTCCCGGCAACCGGCGGAGCAACGGAGCACAAAATCGGGACTTTTAAAAGTCTGTTCCGCTGAGGGACATCGCTCCAGAGGCTTAACCGGAGTGAACCCCCGCAGGGTCAGTGTGGCCTCAGGTCCCGCAGGGTCACAGAAGGATCAGCGGTGTCTGAGTGTCGCAGAGCTTACAGGTATTAGAACAGGGAAGCCGGCTACAGAGACAGAGCCGAGGAGTAAGCTCTAAGCTCGGGGTTACCTTGAACGGGTCTCAGGCTCGGTCAGCTCGGAGCGCGGCCAGAGGCAGGGTGACGGGAGTAAATCGGCGCTGTTCTCTGAGGGTGCACTGAGGAGTGGGGCCCCGGGCTCTCGGCTCCTCCGGGCCGGAGACCGGGAGGCCGCCATCTTCATTCCCGCCCTCCGGAACTCTACGGAAAGCGCTCAGGGAACAAAAGCTCCCGAAAGCAAACCCGAGCGGATTACTCAGCCAGGCCCCTGGTAAGGGCGGTGCAACTCCGCCCGGGGCAAAGACACTTGAGAATCACTACAACAGGCCCCTCCCCGAGAAGATCAACAAGAAGCCCAGCCAGGACCAAGTTCACCTACCAAGGAGTGCAGTTTCAATACCAAGGAGAGCAGCGGAATTCCAAAGGAGGAGAAAGCAAAGCACGGAACTCATGGCTTTCTCCCCATAATTCTTTAGCCTTGCAGTTAATTTAATTTTTTTTCTTTTTCAATTTATTTTTCTTCTTCTGCTAAATTTTAACTTTTACCCTTTTCTTTTTTAACGTTTTTTAACTAGTTTATCTAATATATATATATATTTTTTCCTTTTTATATTTTTTT
>NW_019154086.1:31489602-31532256 GCF_002288905.1 Enhydra lutris kenyoni | reverse complement strand
TTTTTTTTTTTTCTTCTTTCTGAACCTCTTTTTATCCCTTTCTCCCCCTCACGATTTGGGATCTCTTCTGATTTGGCTAAAGCATATTTTCCTGGGGTTGTTGCCACCCTTTTAGTATTTTACTTGCTCCTTCATCTACTCTTATCTGGACAAAATGACAAGGCAGAAAAATTCACCACAAAAAAAAGAACAAGAGGCAGTACCAAAGGCTAGGGACCTAATCAATACAGACATTGGTAATATGTCAGATCTAGAGTTCAGAATGACGATTCTCAAGGTTCTAGCCGGGCTTGAAAAAGGCATGGAAGATATTAGAGAAACCCTCTCGGGAGATATAAAAGCCCTTTCTGGAGAAATAAAAGAACTAAAATCTAACCAAGTTGAAATAAAAAAAGCTATTAATGAGGTGCAATCAAAAATGGAGGCTCTCACTGCTAGGATAAATGAGGCAGAAGAAAGAATTAGCGATATAGAAGACCAAATGACAGAGAATAAAGAAGCTGAGCAAAAGAGGGACAAACAGCTACTGGACCACGAGGGGAGAATTCGAGAGATAAGTGACACCATAAGACGAAACAACATTAGAATAATTGGGATTCCAGAAGAAGAGGAAACAGAGAGGGGAGCAGAAGGTATATTGGAGAGAATTATTGGAGAGAATTTCCCCAATATGGCAAAGGGAACAAGCATCAAAATCCAGGAGGTTCAGAGAACCCCCCTCAAAATCAATAAGAATAGGTCCACACCCCGTCACCTAATAGTAAAATTTACAAGTCTTAGTGACAAAGAGAAGATCCTGAAAGCAGCCCGGGAAAAGAAGTCTGTAACGTACAATGGTAAAAATATTAGACTGGAAGCAGACTTATCCACAGAGACCTGGCAGGCCAGAAAGAGCTGGCATGATATATTCAGAGTACTAAACGAGAAAAACATGCAGCCAAGAATACTATATCCAGCTAGGCTATCATTGAAAATAGAAGGAAAGATTAAAAGCTTCCAGGACAAACAAAAACTGAAAGAATTTGCAAATACCAAACCAGCTCTACAGGAAATATTGAAAGGGGTCCTCTAAGCAAAGAGAGACTCTAAAAGTAGTAGATCAGAAAGGAACAGACACAATATACAATAACAGTCACCTTACAGGCAATACAATGGCACTAAATTCATATCTCTCAATACTTACCCTGAATGTTAATGGGCTAAATGCCCCAATCAAAAGACACAGGGTATCAGAATGGATAAAAAAACAAAACCCATCTATATGTTGCCTATAAGAAACTCATCTTAAACCTGAAGACACCTCCAGATTTAAAGTGAGGGGGTGGAAAACAATTTACCATGCTAATGGACATCGGAAAAAAACAGGAGTGGCAATCCTTATATCAGATCAATTAGATTTTAAGCCAAAGAGTATAATAAGAGATGAGGAAGGACACTATATCATACTCAAAGGAACTGTCCAACAAGAAGATCTAACAATTTTAAATATCTATTCCCCTAACATGGGAGCAGCCAACTATATAAACCAATTAATAACAAAATCAAAGAAACACATCGACAATAATACAATAATCGTAGGGGACTTTAACAATCCCCTCACTGAAATGGACAGATCATCCAAGCAAAAGATCAACAAGGAAATAAAGGCTTTAAAGGACACACTGGACCAGATGGACATCACAGATATATTCGGAACATTTCATCCCAAAGCAATAGAATACACATTCTTCTCTAGTGCACATGGAACATTCTCCAGAATAGATCATATTCTCGGTCCTAAATCAGGTCTCAACCGTTATCAAAAGATTGGAATCATTCCCTGCATATTTTCAGACCACAATGCTCTGAAGCTAGAACTCAATCACAAGAGGAAATTTGGAAAGAACCCAAATACATGGAGACTAAACAGCATCCTTCTAAAGAATGAATGGGTCAACCAGGAAATTAAAGAAGAGTTGAAAAAATTCATGGAAACAAATGATAATGAAAACACAATGGTTCAAAATCTGTGGGACACAACAAAGGCAGTCCTGAGAGGAAAATATATAGCGGTACAAGCCTTTCTCAAGAAACAAGAAAGGTCTCAGGTACACAACCTAACCCTACACCTAAAAGAGCTAGAGAAAGAACAAGAAAGAAACCCTAAACCCAGCAGGAGAAGAGAAATCATAAAGATCAGAGCAGAAATCAATGAAATAGAAACCAAAAGAACAATAGAACAAATCCACGAAACTAGGAGCTGGTTCTTTGAAAGAATTAATAAGATCGATAAACCCCTGGCCAGACTTATCAAAAAGAAAAGAGAAAGGACCCAAATAAATAAAATCATGAATGAAAGAGGAGAGATCACCACGAACACCAAAGAAATACAGACAATTATAAGAACATACTATGAGCAACTCTACACCAACAAATTTGACAATCTGGAAGAAATGGATGCATTCCTAGAGACATATAAACTACCACAACTGAACCAGGAAGAAATAGAAAGCCTGAACAGACCCATAACCAGTAAGGAGATTGAAGCAGTCATCCAAAATCTCCAAACAAACAAAAGCCCAGGGCCAGATGGCTTCCCGGGGGAATTCTACCAAACATTTAAAGAAGAACTAATTCCTATTCTCCTGAAACTGTTCCAAAAAATAGAAATGGAAGGAAAACTTCCAAACTCATTTTATGAGGCCAGCATCACCTTGATCCCAAAACCAGACAAGGATCCCATCAAAAAAGAGAACTACAGACCAATATCCTTGATGAACACAGATGCAAAAATTCTCGCCAAAATACTACCAATAGGATTCAACAGTACATTAAAAGGATTATTCACCACAACCAAGTGGGATTTATTCCAGGGCTGCAAGGTTGGTTCAACATCCGCAAATCAATCAATGTGATACAACACATTAATAAAAGAAAGAACAAGCACCATATGATACTCTCCATAGATGCTGAAAAAGCATTTGACAAAGTACAGCATCCCTTCCTGATCAAAACTCTTCAAAGTGTAGGGATAGAGGGCACATACCTCAATATTATCAAAGCCATCTGTGAAAAACCCACCGCAAATATCATTCTCAATGGAGAAAAACTGAAAATTTTTCCGCTAAGGTCAGGAACACGGCAGGGATGTCCGTTATCACCGCTGCTATTCAACATAGTACTAGAAGTCCTAGGCTCAGCAATCAGACAACAAAAGGAAATTAAAGGCATCCAAATTGGCAAAGAAGAAGTCAAACTATCACTCTTTGCAGATGATATGATACTATATGTGGAAAACCCAAAAGACTCCACTCCAAAACTGCTAGAACTTGTCCAGGAATTCAGTAAAGTGTCTTGATATAAAATCAATGCCCAGAAATCAGTTGCATTTCTCTACACCAACAACAAGACAGAAGAAAGAGAAATTAAGGAGTCAATCCCATTTACAATTGCACCCAAAACTATAAGATACCTAGGAATAAATCTAACCAAAGAGACTAAGAATCTATACACAGAAAACTATAAAGTACTCATGAAAGAAATTGAGGAAGACACAAAGAAATGGAAAAATGTTCCATGCTCCTGGATTGGAAGAATAAATATTGTGAAAATGTCTATGCTACCTAAAGCAATCTACACATTTAATGCAATTCCTATCAAAGTACCATCCATTTTTTTCAAAGAAATGGAACAAATAATCCTAAAATTTATATGGAACCAGAAAAGACTTCGAATAGCCAAAGCAATTGAAAAAGAAAGCCAAAGTTGATGGCATCACAATTCCGGACTTCAAGCTCTATTACAAAGCTGTCATCATCAAGACAGCATGGTACTGGCACAAAAACAGACACATAGATCAATGGAACAGAATAGAGAGCCCAGAAATAGACCCTCAACTCTATGGTCAACTAATCTTCGACAAAGCAGGAAAGAATATCCAATGGAAAAAAGACAGCCTCTTCAACAAATGGTGTTAGGAAAATTGGACAGCCACATGCAGAAAAATGAAATTGGATCATTTCCTTACACCACACACGAAAATAGACTCAAAATGGATGAAGGATCTCAATGTGAGAAAGGAATCCATCAAAATCCTTGAGGAGAACACAGGCAGCAACCTCTTCGACCTCAGCCGCAGCAACATCTTCCTAGGAACATCGCCAAAGGCAAGGGAAGCAAGGGCAAAAATGAACTATTGGGATTTCATCAAGATCAAAACCTTTTGCACAGCAAAGGAAACAGTTAACAAAACCAAAAGACAACTGACAGAATGGGAGGATATTTGCAAATGACATATCGGATAAAGGGCTAGTGTCCAAAATCTATAAAGAACTTAGCAAACTCAACACCCAAAGAACAAATAATCCAATCAAGAAATGGGCAGAGGACATGAACAGACATTTCTGCAAAGAAGACATCCAGATGGCCAACAGATACATGAAAAAGTGCTCCACATCACTCGGCATCAGGGAAATACAAATCAAAACCACAATGAGATACCACCTCACACCAGTCAGAATGGCTAAAATTAACAAGTCAGGAAATGACAGATGCTGGCGAGGATGCGGAGAAAGGGGAACCCTCCCACTGTTGGTGGGAATGCAAGCTGGTGCAACCACTCTGGAAAACAGCATGAAGGTTCCTCAAAATGTTGAAAATAGAACTACCCTATGACCCAGCAATTGCACTGCTGGGTATTTACCCTAAAGATACAAACGTAGTGATCCGAAGGGACACGTGCACCCGAATGTTTATAGCAGCAATGTCGACAATAGCCAAACTATGGAAAGAACCTAGATGTCCATCAACAGACGAATGGATAAAGAAGAAGTGGTATATATACACAATGGAATACTATGCAGCCATCAAAAGAAATGAAATCTTGCCATTTGCGACGACGTGGATGGAACTAGAGGGTATCATGCTTAGCGAAATAAGTCAATCGGAGAAAGACAACTATCATATGATCTCCCTGATATGAGGGAGAGGAGATGCAACATGGGGGGTTAAGGGGGTAGGAGAAGAGTAAATGAAACAAGATGGGATTGGGAGGGAGACAAACCATAAGTGACTCTTAATCTCACAAAACAAACTGAGGGTTAATGGGGGGAGGGGGGTTGGGGGGGTGGGATTATGGACATTGGGGAGGGTATGTGCTATGGTGAGTGCTGTGAAGTGTGTAAACCTGGCGATTCACAGACCTGTACCCCTGGGGATAAAAATATATTATATGTTTATAAAAAATAAAATTAAAAAAAAAAATTAAAAAAAAAATTAAATTGGAAAGTGAGAGAAATCAGGCTCTATGACAAGAAATTAAAAGTTGTAAGGTATAAATTTGAAAAAAAAAAAAAACTCATAGATCTGGTCGTACCTGCAGAGAGTACAATGTAAAATATTATTAGATTGAATAGGAATTTTGATTTAGTCATAGATGGGGGATGAATCACTAAACTTTGAAGCTAATGTCATGGAGGGCAACTGAGTTCCTACTAAACAAGTCTTGGTGTCACAAAATCCTAAACTAAGTTTAGTACAGGAAACTAATTTTAATGAATTATATTTTATGAAAAATAGCTTCGTCTTTAATCGGGATCCAAAATCATTTCCTTTAAGGGGTCAGAGTAGATTTGAAGTTGCTGAATAACATCTTCTTCCTTCATTCCACAAGCATTTATTAAATTCCTCCTCTGTGTCAGGCAGCATGCTCAGCTTTGCAGAATGCTTCATACTGCATAAAAATGCACCATCTCACTTAATTCTCCTAGTCCAGCCCTTTGGGGATACAGTTATTATTATTTCTACTTTATAGTCAAATAAACAGAAGCTTAGAGAATTTAAGTGCCCAAGATCAGTAAATAAGAAATGGAGCTCGTTCTTAACCCACAGTTTTCCCACGGAATTGGATATCTTGTTTAAAACTGTGTAAGTACTACATCCTCAAATAAAATCTTCACCAGATTTTAAGTCTCAACAATACAGATTTTCCAAGTTCCTTTCAACCAACCAAAGTCTGAGAGATTCCATAACAAAACCACAACCCTTCACAACGTGGTTTTTTGAGTTGTCTCTCTCTAAGTGAGACATGTTATTTTGGGCAGTCTCATGTGATGAAAGAGATAATGGGCTCTTTGGGCAGTAATAAAAACAAAGTCACTACTTTGACAGTAAGTAAAATAGAAATTGAAACTTTAAAAAAATAGGATTTTCTGATTTCACAAATGAGCCATCAAGAAACTGGGTTTAACTTCTCAGTGTAATTTTCTCTGTCACTTAAAATAATATCATGCCAATTTATGAAGTCCTTTGGGCTCATTTTAACATGTAAATGAATAACTCAAATTCTATTTGAAAATCTAGGCTTTTGTATATAGGATCAAAAATAAGGAAATATGGGAAGGAGATGTTTTGGTCTGGGTATGCCTTCTAGCCCAAGGCACAGGTGAAGATGGAGTGAAGGAAAGTCCAGCCAGCAGGGACTTCAGGAGACCAAAGGGAAGCTAAGGCTTCAAGGTCACAGTCAATTGGGAAAACCTGGTGTTTGAGGCAGAGCATCCCTGGGGAGGTGCTTTTTAGCCGTGTAGGCTTTTGCTTTTTTGTTGTAGTGAAGTTCCCTAAGGTAGCATGTAACCAAGGAGCAGACACTAAGAGTGGAGATCTGAGGGAGAGGAGGCCACATCCAATGGGTCACTCAGAAAACCATCTTCTGGCAGATTTGACAAATGAATGAGTAGTAGAATAAGATGGCCAGAAGAGGAAAAGAACCACTGGCAAATGCTGAGCAGAAGAGTATCAAGAACTGTGAAAAGTCTGATATTTTACCTTATTTTCAAGCTAAGAAGTTAGCTCACCACAGTTTCATGGATGCTAGTAGAGGGTGCAAGACTCTTGGGTCAAAGACAAAGGACTTCATGCTCAGAGCACAGCAAACAATAGGAGCATCAGCATATTTGCATCAATTCCTCTTACTCCCAACTTCCCTAGGACATTGTTAATGGACCTCCATGGATGCTTGTACATGCAGTGGGTTACACTATGGGAAAGGGACACTGACCTTAGGAAACATGAATATTTTATAAGGAACAGTAAGCATGGTAGCCCTTTGTTCTAGAGAAAGACACTATCTCTAGCTTCCAACGCTGTTCGCTATACAAATATCTTGGGGGAAAAAATGTCTGGAACAAATGGCAATCAGTGCCTCTCTTGCAAGATATGTAGAAATTCAAGAGACTCACAGAAAATGGTCTTTCAAGAAAGAGTTGTGTCCTAGGTGGTTCTATATCCAGTTCCTCAACTGTGGTCACTTGAAAAGACAAATGGGACCCAATCAGTATATATTTTTGGAAAAGTTGGACAAAGATGAATCTTATTTTGGGCTCTCCAAAAGCAGACTTTGAGATGAAGATCCATATGCAAATGATTTCTTAAAGAAATTATCCCAGAACAATCCAATAAAAAATAGGTGAAGCAACACTGAAAAGGGGATTTTAAGTGAAGTTCTCTGATCCTGAAATTAAACTCTGGTAAAAGATAAACTCTGTAAACTCTGTAAACTCTGTAAAAGATAAACTTGAAGTGAATAAAAGGCCTCAATGTGAAGCAGGAATCTATCAAAATCCTAGAGGAGAACATAGGCAGTAACTTCTTCGACATTGGCTACAGCAACTTCTTTCAAGACATGTCTCCAAAGGCAAAGGAAACAAAAGCAAAAATGAACTTTTGGGACTTCATCAAGATCAAAAGTTTCTGCACAGCAAAAGAAACAGTAAACAAAACAAAGAGGAAACCCACGGAATGGGAGAAGATATTCACAAATGACACTACAGACAACGGGTTGATAGCCAAGATCTATAAAGAACTCCTCAAACTCAACACACACAAAACAGATAATCACGTCAAAAAATGGGCAGAAGACATGAACAGACACTTCTCCAAAGAAGACATACAAATGGCTAACAGACACATGAAAAAAATGTTCATCATCACTAGCCATCAAGGAACTTCAAGTCAAAACCATATTGAGATACTACCTTACACCAGTTAGAATGGCCAAAATCAATAAGACAGGAAACAACAAGTGTTGGAGAGGATGTGGAGAAAGGGGAACCCTCTTACACTGTTGGTGGGAATGCAAATTGGTGCAGCCACTTTGGAAAACAGTGTGGAGATTCCTTAAGAAATTAAAAATAAAGCTACCCTATAACCCTGAAATTGCACTACTGGGTATTTACCCCACAGATACAGATGTAGTGAAAAGCAGCGCCACCTGTATCCTAAAGTTCATAGCAGCAATGGCCACAGTCGCCAAACTGTAGAAAGAGCCAAGATGCCCTTCAACAGATGAATGGATAAAGAAGATATGATACATAAATACAATGGAGTATTATGCAGCCATCAGAAAGGATGAATACCTAACTTTTGTATCAACATGGACAGTTGATACAATAAGTCAGGCAGAGAGAGTCAATTATCATATGGTTTCACTTACTTGTGGAGATTAAGGAATAACACGGAGGACATGGGGAGATGGAGAGGAGAATTGAGTTGGGGAAAATCGGAGGGGGAGACAAACCATGAGAGACTGTGGACTCTGAGAAACAAACTGAGGGTTTGGGAGGGGAGGGGAGTGGGGTGTTGGTTGAGCCTGGTGGTGGGTATTAAGGAGGGCATGTATTGCATGGAGCACTGGGTGTGGTGTGTAAACAATGAATTTTGGAACACTGAAAAATAATTAAGTTAAAAAAAAAAACCTCTGCTGTATAGATTAAGCCTTGGAGTTGTCTCAATCTGAGGAAAGGGATCTAAACTCTAAAACTCCTATCACTTCTAGCCATTGACCAAAGCCACTACAAAGCAGCCTAAACTCTCCAGCATTTATAGCTCTCTGTGCTTACAGGAAAAGAAACTCCAGTACCCTACAGCTGGAAGAGCAGAGATGAGGGACACAGGAGGCAAATATATTCTGAATCCAGGGTAAAAGCACACAGAAATGGAAAAGGGATCTAAAGTGATCTAATTGCTTAGATTCACTTACATCTCACATTATGTTCATGTCACACTGTTATAATTCCTTCAAAATGATGGGTGGTCAGAATTTCTAGGGGAAAAACTTAGAAGAGGAGGGTTCGTCAGATGAGTAAAATCCCATTGCTGCAATTGATCTCAAATTCATCAATGGTATTCATGATCTCATTCCTCTATCACCCACTCTAAATCTTCTTTATCATTAGCTAGTACTGCTGTTTGTATAAGCAGCTAGCCTGGTGGAATTAGCCAGACATTCATCCCTGAGAGATCTGAGCCCAGATACAACTCTCATATTGGGCCATGGTTGCTATAATTTCCCATTTATAGTTAAAATAACCATGGGAGCACCAAGACTAAGTCCAGTGGATCCCTAGAATTTCCCCCATTATGTAGCAGCAACCCTACATCATCATGATGTTCAGGGTCAGTTACTCCTACCAGTATGGTAGCTCCTTTCTTTTCTACTATCACAAGGAGCCCAAAATGACCAGGTGATAATGACCAGATTACAATAAAGCATAGCTTTATTGTAAATGGAATTATCACTGTGTTGGAGGAAACATCCTTTGTCTGGGAACCGGTACCTCTAAACTCACAGAACCAAAAGTTGTGTAGCCATATGCATATGGACCCACTTGTTTTCCTATAAGTGAGTCCCTGATGCTGAGCTATAAACTCACAGACACTTTCAGCTTTCTGAGTAGGGGACCAACAGTGTTTGTTATGGAATCAAATAAGAAAGTGTCAGGCAAGCTATTGCTTCCAGGAGCTAATAATTTTCTATCCTTTGTTCATTCAATAAATAATACCTATTATGCGCCCTGCACAGTGCTCCATGTTAATAGCACAGAAATAAATTCTTCTCCTTCTCTTTCTCCATCTTCTTTGAAAAGAAATCAAGTAAACACTAGGCAGGTAGTAGGAAAGTTAGCCTGGGAGGAAAGATGGGCTAAAAAGGGTGTCCTATCAGATTACTAGTATGAGTAGATAGCACTTAATTTTGCTGAGAACTCTGAGATCCAGTGTTGAACATACACCTCAATGTTATCCCACTGAAGGGATAAGGGGACTGGGGTATTTGTACACCAGATCCTATTGGGCATTACTGGAGAACTGCTCCCAACGGGCATTAGTTCCCCAGCACTTCAACTGTCTTACCTGTGAATAGAGCAGGATCTAGTCCTAGAATAAATCCTCAGGAAAAGAGTCCCAGTGGCAGTTGGAAGGTGGGGCTTGAGAACAATGAAAGTTTAAAGACTAAAGGGTGGGCCACTCTTTTGAGAAGTGGCATTAAAATTCTTGAGATGGCTTTTTAATTAGATCTGAAAGATGAGTAAGAGTTCGCCAGTCAGAATATTAGCTCCAGGAGTTGGTAAGAGAAGAACAGAAATAATATCTTAGTTCTAGCTGATAGAACAAAATACATTAGACTGGGTGGCTCATAAAAAAAAGAAAGTTATTTCTCACAGTTTTGGAGGCTGGAATTCTAAGATCAAGGTGCCAGCCTGGCATTCTAAGATCATGGGTGGATTGTGCTGATGACCTCCTTCCTGGTTGGGACTGCTGCCTTCTTGTTGTATCCTCAATTGGTGGAAAGAGAGAGAGAGAGAGAGAGAGAGAGAGAAAGAGAGGGAGAGCACGCTTGTCCCTAATAAGGGCACTAATCTCATTCAGGAGGGGTCCACTGTTGTGAGCTCATCCAAACCTACTTACTTCCCATCACATTGAGATTTAGGGCTTTGATATGTGAATTTTAGGGGAGCACAAACATTTTATCTATAACAGGTGAGGAGTGTCCATCCAAATCTAAAACCTACACATATGCTCCTTTTGGAAATAAGACCAGAGAGATGAGCAACGTGGCAATTAATTCTGTAGTATATACTCTCAACTTCTAATGGGGGCTCAGGTCTTCCTGTGCTCATCCCCCATTCTGCCATGCAGAAGAGAACATCATGAGTTAAAATCAAGGGTACTTGGGGTCCTGGTACTAGAGGATAAAGAATTCAATGGAATACATAAACAAGTTACAAGGTGTTACTGTATTTAATTCTCTTAAAAATGGTAAAAAACAATACCATTTATGGGAATCTGAGAACCCACTCTTAGATTTCACTCTATATTCTATGTTTTTTTTTCTCCTTTTTATGTCTTGAGCCCAAACCTTAAGGCCAAGTAGGAATCAAAGGAACCACAACAAAGGGAACCCCAAAACTTCCCTGGAGTCCCTCAAGAAGGGAGCTAGGCTGGACCATATGGCAATTGCAAAGACTTCTTCTCCTGCTCTGGCCCAAGGTTTAAATTAAAATCAGTCTACTTTGAGCCCTTTATTAAACTTTATTCAACTCATACTAATCTTGCCACACATGTTCACATCCAGTATCTGCCAGGGTTCCAGATGAAAACAGATGGCTCATAAACGCAGTACATATTCAAGGACTTGGGAGCAAACAAGGTCACTGTGTCTCTACTATAGGAAATATTAATTCCAAGCAGCTCAGACTGTCCTCCAATAGTGATAAAAGTAACAGAGAAAAATGTCAGATCCAAAGACCACTCACGGCCTATACTACATGGCTCTCACATATAACACAATTTCAGGGGTGCAGACAAAATACCTTCTCTGACCACAAACTGTAACCTGAACTTTCACAATCCCTACGTCCACAGAGACACAACTGTGTAAGTCTTACCTAAAGTTTGTACCTCATAAAAACGGGATTGTTGAATTTAAATGAACAAATATTTATAGTTAACATTTTCAACATAAAATTGTTGATTATCTCCTATATGTCAGATATGCACTCTGTGCTAATTATCCAATTATCAACAAAAGAGACATTTTACCTTTCCTTATGGACTTTAGAGACAAATAAACAAAATTATAAATAAAGACATAGCAAATTATGATAAATGTTATGAAGAAAGATATAGAATATTATTAGTGATATTAGCCATGGGCAAATGCAGATAGTCTACTTCACACTGAGTGATCAAGTACAGCTTCCCTAGCCAAGATCTGAAGGGTCATTAGGAGCCCACCAGGCCTCAAATTGGGGAAAAATTTCTTATGCAAAACATAAGCAAGGGTGCTCAGGGAGTATAAGGAACAGAATAAAGACTAATGTGGCTGAGGTACAATGAGAAAAAGGATGCAGGATCAGCCGTGGTAGAGTCAGCATTTCTCCTGAATGCATTGTAATGTTTCCATAGAATGGTGATATGATTCCACTTGCATGGGTTTTGTTGTTGTTGTTGTTGTTGTTGTTGTTTTGTTTTTAGTATCTTTCTGGCTGTTAGGTAGAGAATGGATCTAAAAGGTGGGATTAGCCAACAGACACATGAAAAGATGATCAACATCACTCATCATCAATGAAATGCAAATCAAAACCACAGGCACCTCATACCTGCCAGAATGGCTAAAAGCAAAAAGACAAGAAACAACAAGTGTTGGTGAGGATCTGGAGAGAAAGGAACCATGTGCACTGCTGGTGGGAGTACAAACTGGTGCAGCTGCTGTGGAAAACAGTACAGAGTTTCCTCAGAAAATTAAAAACAGAAATACCATATGATCCAGTAATTCCACCACTGGCTATTTATCCAAGGAAAAGGAAGACCATAACGTGAAAAGATACATGCAACTCTATGTTTATTGCTGCATTATTTACAATAGCCAAGACATGGAAGCAACGTAAGTTTCCATTCAAGAGAAATGAATAAAGAAAATGTCACACACATACACACACACACACTCATACACACACACACTGGAATATCACATAGCCATAAAAAGAAGGAGATCATGCCATTTGAGATAACATGGATAGACCTAGAAAGTTTTATGTTAAGTGAAATAAGTCAGACTAAGAAAGACAAATACCATATAGCTCTACTAATAAATAGCATCTAAGAAAATGAATAAACAAACAGAAAGCAGGATCAGAACTATAAATACAGAGGACAAATGATGGGTGCCCGAGGGACAGGGGTAGAGGATTGGGAAAAATGGGTGAAGCAGAGAGGAAGATACAGGCCTCCAGATACGGAATGAAGAAGTCATGGGAATAAAGAGCAGAGCATAAAGAATACAGTCAATGATAATGTAACGGCGATGTAATGGGACAAATGGGAGCTTGTGAACACAGCATAATGTATAAAGTTGTCAAATCATCAAGTTGTACACCTAAAACTAATGTAATATTTTGTGCCAACTATACTCAAATAAAAAATTTTTCTAAAAGGTTAATGAGTAGACATGAAAGAAGTGGGCTTGAGCCAAAGGCAACTACTCCTTGTGACCTAGTCTAGCCCAACAAAGACAAGTCATCCTTGCTTCAGCCATTTGCCTGTATTGGCCACACATAGAAAGTGTGCGAGTAGGACCAGGGGCAGCCCCTTTGCCTGTTGCCATTCCCAAAAGTAGACTTGGAATCAAACTGGGAGTCATGAATGAAATGCCAAAGCCACCCATTTAGAAATGAATGAACGAGAGTTGACCAAACACACACTATTTTGTTATCCACAGGTTAATCTCTAAATATATTTGGGTTGTCTATGGTGGGGGTAGGGGGCACTATTAATGCAAACAGAATTAGGAAATAGTTTTGACTTCAGCAGTTGCCCCATACTTGGTACAACATAAATTATCAGTAAAGTGTTTTTCCACTGGGAGATTGTGTTTTACATATACAAAACTCATAATTTGTGTTTATTGAAAAGATTTAGACACTGGAATGTTATTTATGTTTTTAATTTGTCTGCACCAGTAAATAACAACCCACTTAGCTAGCAGTTCCTGGACAAAGCATTTGCTTCTGAAATAGTGTCCACAACTTGTTCTGGCCACCTTCACGCTTGGTACTGCTGATCCATAAAACCATAATCAATGTATTCAATAAATATTTATAGACCAGTTGGATGAATGAGTGAATCTTTACATCTTTTCTATTTACCAGAAGAATCAACCCAATACAGAACTTGCTTCAAAGACTGTTATGCCATTTAATTAGCAACACTAGTATCCCTTTGTATTCGTGACTTTTATTCCACTGTAACTACCTGCCAATTTCTCATCTTTAGTATCATTGTAGTTCAATATGCATTTTTCTATTATAGCTTTTTAAATGTATAAAGCAGATTGTTACTATACATTAGCATTTGCTGATGATAAGTAGGCTCCTTAGAAAACTGGTTTACACTCTTTTCCTTTGAAAATCTTTATTTGTGAGAAGACCAAATGTGTGCAAAATGCACTTATAGGCCCTGAGGGTATATAAGGATGAACAAGGTCAAGCCCCATTTTTAAAGGCCTTTAAACCAGAACACAGCCCTGTTGGCGACTGAAGTCTATTGATTCTGCCCATTAATATTTCTACAAACCATTCCTAAAGCCACCACTCAGTGAAGGCCTTCGCCATCGCTTACCTGGACTATTACAATGGTCTCCTGTCACTTTAAAAAGAAAGCTGTCTTTTCTTTCCTCTTCCCTTCACTTAAGGCTAAAATATATTTTGAGAAAAGACAATATCATCAATCCAGGGCCTAGAGATTTTAATAAATGGGCTTTTGACATGTTACATCATAAATGAACCTTCCAAGTTTATAAGTGGTCCTTTGACAGGATGCATCACGTCAATCTATAGCTCAGAACCTTTACTGATTTAATCCATAATTCATATAGTAATGGATCCTGAAAATTCCATTGCTTCCTTTCTTCTAGCAAGGGCTACTCTGCTAGTCCATTTGAGACTGATCAGTGGCTAAAACTGTGCAGTGTCCTCTGAAGGAGCCAGTCTGTGGAACTTCACCCTGTGTTTCTCCAGCTTGGATCATCATTGAACCACTTTACTACCTTAGCCATACCCATTTATCTTCTGTATTATCAGCTGCTTGATTTTTAAAAATCAAACAAGTTTTAACTTACTTATAAAGGCAATTGTATACTAGCAGCATAAGCAGAAAACCACTATCAATCATCATTAAAAGAAGCTCCCACATTTCCATTAAGGACAGCTCAGTCACACAGCAACAGAGGAAAGAGAATCACAATTTGGGAAAGACTCAACTAGCCAATTCTATCACCTCCACTGATCAGGAAGGGGGCTGGGGAATAAGAACATTGTAGTCAATTCCAGACTGGCTTGACTTAGCATAAATAATCTAAAATTAAATTGGGCGTGTGACCCATATATCACAAGGGTGTTCTCTGAGTCCCATGGTATCCGCGTTGGCCAGACCTCCCAGGCTAGACCGGGCTTGGAAGCATTTGTTTCATTGTCTGCTTTTTAATAGAATCAGATGGCTTTCTTGAAAAATTGAAATCCTGGGAGGATCAGGAGAAGAATAAGGAGGAAAAAAATGATTTGGGGCGAATAATATTAAAGATATGGGAAAAGAAGAAAAACACTTCTGCAAAGATACTGCAAAGAATCATAAAAGTGGAGCATGTGCGACCAGAAACTAACCTGGTAGCAATTACCTCTGCTGTCCTCAAAATTTTGGCTTATTGGACAGGCACAAACCTGGAAATATTATTTGTACAGAATAAAGAATATAAAAATCTGAAATGTTAACTGTTCTTAACTATGTAAACTAAATCAAAACAGCAACACACTTTCAAAGAGATAGGTATTCTTTTGTTTGGATGGTCTGGGTAGAGGCAGGTTAAATTTCAGAACCCAGGGGCACTGGGTGGCTCAGTCAGTTAAGCGTCTGCCTTGGGTTCAGGTCATGACCCCAGGGTCTTAGGATTAAGCCCCATGTGAGCAGGGAGTCTGTTTCTCCCTTTCCCCCTGATCTTCTTCTTTCCCTTCCCCCTGCCCATCGTGCTCTCAAGCGCACTCTCTATCTCAAGTAAATAAAATCTTCTTAAAAAATAATAAGAGTAATAATAAAATAATAAAATAATAAATAATAATAAAAATAATAAAATAATAAAATAATAAAATAATAAAATAATAAAAAATAAATAAATAATAATAAAAATAATAAAAAATAAATTTCAGATCCTATGAATTTTTTTTTAATTTTGTGCTTTGGGATCATGTTATCAGAAGGATATTGATAATGACAAAGACAGTAACAATTTCTGGCATTATATAATTCTACATAATTCCAGTTCCTTTTATTGACATATACTAGACCATTCAACAGTCTCTCCAATTTAACCCATATCTCTTGAGCTGGGCAAATTTCATTCTTCTTTCCTTGGTTTCTTTCATTCTCCTACCCAGTGTATGTTTGCTCCTTCAGCTATGTTTACCATTGGGAGTACAGCAGAAAAATGCATGCACACACTTCCTTTACCACTTCTCCTGCCAAAGACCTGCAGTATTCCAAGCCTGAAGCCAGGGTCTTCCTCCCAACACTCCTGATTCCTCAGACAAACCCACCTACAAGGGAAGGACCTAGAGGGTGCAGCACTCTGCAGCCCAGGCACCAGATGGATACCAACAATGGCTGGACCCTGACAAAAATAGGACTGGAAACCTAGCTTTCGCCCTCTTGGTATTTCTGCCAGCTAGGCTATGTGGCTCATGAAACCAGCTCTAGGCCATTTGTTTTCTTGCTTAGAATTCTGATGGAACTGAATGAAAAGTACCCCAGTCCCCACATACCACTGACAGCTCCTTGGCCATTGACCATCTTTGAATCCTGTGTAGAGGACATTTTTCAGCTCAGAATAATCTTTTAGAACAAAGTGTCCTATGAGTAATATCAAACTCATTTAAAATGACGGTGACTTATGGAGCTTGTTTAGGGATTAGCAGCTAAAATGTCTCATAACACAATTAGTTCTTTGAATTATAAGCTTTGTTTTAATTAAAAAAATGGCAAAATTTTTACTGGAAGTAATTCCAATAACCACATCAAGACAAAAAGAACCAATGAAAAAAATATTTTTCACTCTTATTTTTTCCTAAGGAAACTTACTACCCTAGGATTTCACTTATGAAATCTATTAGTTGAGAGATTCAATCCTCAATTATATCAAAATGGTTATGTATTTCAGTCAAATAACATCAGCACATGTTTGAGTGCCTACTTTTTGGAAGGCACTGAGACAGTAGAAGAAACAGAAAGATGTATAATGTATGTGTGTACCCTCAGGCTATTGATAACTTAAATAAGTTGGTCAAGTAAAATACAGAATGCCCAGATAAATGTTAATTTCCCGTAAGCAATGAATCATTTTTTAATATACATATTTAATATAAATATGCCCCATATAGTATTTAGGACATACTTATATTTTTTTAATCTTCTTTTTTTTCTTTGAAATTCAAATTTAACTGAGTGTTTTGTATTCTCATTTGCTAAATCTGAAAACCCTGTGTGTAAAAGCAGAATTATTTAACAAATAGTTACTGAGTGCCAATCGTGTGCTGATGACTGGTCTTGATGTCGAATGGAGAAAGGCCAGACAAAAGTCCCTGTTCTTGTGGACCTAAAAGTCTAACAATAAATAAGAAAACAAAGAAATAACTACAAAAACATGTTACAAAGGAATCAGAAGACAGCTGTGTAGTGTGGAGGGGCGAACATCCACAATGGATGAACTTGTCATCTGCATGATAAAGAGTCACCAGCTAGAGGAAGATTACGGGGGAACCTTCTGGTTCAGACAATGTCATGTGTGAGGGCTCTGGGGTAAGGTAGAGTTTGCTGTATCAAAATTTAGTGTGACAACAATCCTCACTTCACTGCAAGGCTGTTTTTTTCCATTACCAGACAGTAATCCCTCTAGCACCTCCCAATCAGCCAAGAATTAAGACGGCAAAGACTTCTCCCACATATTTCCAACCCTCCCTTCTCCCCACAAGCATTAAAAATTACTAAGTAAGAGGAACCAGGGGCACCAAACAGTGTGGGCCATGCTATGGGGTCAACCTTTAAATGAGTGATTAAACAATAATCCTCTCAGTAATTAAGAGACAAGAATCAAATGAGAAAAAAGGCCACCTCAGCACTGCTTATAGGCCAAATTCATGTTCTAGGCAGCAAGTGCTCTGAGGCCAGAAGCAGATGAGCTCACAGTTGGCCTCATGGCTTGGAAGGTCATCCCAGAGACTGAGAACTCAAGACTTGAAGGCAGAAAAGAGGAGCAAGGAAAACAGGCCCTGTGCCAGTCATAGGGATGGGGTGAGCCCAGGCTCAAAGCCACAAAAGAACATGTATCCATTTCGGGGGTTAAAATGTACCCAGCAAGCCCTTTGCTCAACACATGAACATGGCTTGGTGTTCTGGTCAGCAAAAGGCTGGTCCCCTGTAAGTCCCCAGAGTGAAGACAGAGAAGCAGGGCCCTGTGTCCTCCTCTCCCCCAATCTGCTCTCTCCATGTGTGAGGCTGGGAAGTAGACCTCTGCTCTGCACTTCACTACGGGATGCAAAATAACCAGCAATACAAGTCTACTTTAACAAGTACATTAAAAATCCAGATGTGGGGCACCTGGGTGGCTCAGTGGGTTAAAGCCTCTGCCTTCACCTCAGATCATGATCCCAGGGTCCTGGGATTGAGCCCCGCATTGGGCTCTCTGCTCAGCAGGGAGCCTGTTTCCCCCTCTCTCTCCGGCTGCCTCTCTGCCTACTTGTGATCTCTCTCTGTCAAATAAATAAATTAAATCTTTAAAAAAAAGACCCAGATGTATTAAAAAGATTAATGGCAAAGAATGATATGATTTGGTTTAGATACTGAGTCTTCCTTTATGACAAGATTTGCCAAGAAGTTTACTGATGCTAGAGTAGGGGGACTCAGGGCCCCAGATGACCTCTCCCCTTGTCTCCTGCTGCTGTCTGTGTACCTTGACCAGCTCGCATCACTTGCTACCATCACAAACACATCTTACATTCACTTATGTTGTTCTCTGGGCCTGGAAGGCCTTTCTTTACTTGTGTGCTTAGAAATCTCCTATTGATACTTCAAAGCACAACTCAAATATTCCCTTCTCAGTGAAATCTTCCTTGCTGCTTGAGCCGCACTTCCTAATATACCACCTCCATGAGCTGACATGCACACTCACACAGGAATGAATCCCCAGCCTCTTTCTTAGGATTTGGCATAGTATTTTACTCCTCTGTTGCAACATAGTACTTTGCAATTCCTCTATTGCCATACTGTATTACCCAGTTTGCTGGTTACATCCTTCTTTCTTCACTTAACTGTGAGCTCCTTACAAATTAAGATAATTCATCCTGATCCTGCATTAATACAAACAAGGCACATAGTATGTGCTCAATAAACACAAAAAGGAAGACACAAAAAGAAGGAAAAAAGAAGGGAAAGAAAATAGAAAAGGAAGGAAAAATAACATTCCTATTGAATTTCATATATTGTTAAAAATCACAAAGTGTTAATAAAACCTAACATTAAAGAACACATATGTCATTTAAAGGAATGTAAAATTATATGGACATTCCTTTTTTAATATGCAAGAAATGTGTTGCTGATGATTATTCACAGGTCAGGGTTTCTCCAGCTAGAAATGAAGCTAAATCAGGGACTCTGCTCTAACAAGAATATGGAAAGAGGAAAATTTCTCTCACACAGGAATTTGGGGAACACATGCCTATCTCGGCACATACAAAAAATTGGCTCATCTCTGGAGCCAAATTTATATTTATTTGTTCTGCAAATGAATTACAATAAAATTTTAACATCCACATACTTTTTATTTATTTTAAATCATATGACAAACCTTTACTGAGCATCACTATTTTTTTAACCTATTTCTGATTTTTATTTCCTGGCTAGCTCTACTATTACCAAGACAAGATCATAAAAGAAAACTAAGGGAAAATGAAGTATTTAAAAAAAAAAAAAAGAAAAAAAAACAGCAAAAAGATTTTTAATTTTTTCTACCAATTAAATGTTGGGTTATGTTCCAAAAGATCACATAGGGCACACTTTATGAAAATAACTAAAAAAATAATAATTTCACCTTTCAGGCTGAACAATCAGAAGATGTTAATGATGAGGTTAAAAAAAAAACGAAGTTACCTAGTGAAGGTGGAGTTCAGGAGGTCTTATTAGTAGCTCCGTATTACAATCTAGAAACGTCTTTATGTAGACTAATCATATTGCAAGTCCAGAGGAGATTTACAATCTGATTTGCCACAGAGAACTCCATGTAATCTTCGTTGAGGAGTGACACCATTTTATCTTTGCACGATTCCCTGTTTCTCACACAAGTAATTCTGTCCTTTCTACATTGTCAGCTCTGACAGGCTGATTTAATCTGCAGGATTCTGAATGCCTCTGACCACTGCAGTGAGTCATTAACCTTGACTCGCATAATTGAATTCAAGGTTGATTGCCTGTGACCCTCTGCGCTGAGGTCTTCTAAATGTACATATTCATTACGGGCGGCCTCACTAAACGGATTGCACAGGGAAAGCTGTAGCAGTCTGCCTGTTTGGTATGCAGGGGGCGAAGAGGGCACTAATTGCATGTTAGAGCTGAGGATTAGATTATGAAACGAGTGAGAAAATGAAGATAGATCCTCTGACACTGTCAGATTAGGGGCAGCAAGGTGCGGGAATATGACATTGAAATTTACAGTGACATTAACAGAAAGAAAATTAGAAACAAATAGACATTGGACATTTTTTTTTAAACCTTCATATTTCTACTATCACCTAATAAACAGGATAGGGGAGCTAAACCCTGTATTTTTTCTCATTTGCATAATCACAGCAGAACAATGGAATTTTTGGGAAGCTTTTTTGAAGACTAGGAAATCACATTATGGTCACTCTCACATTGCATGTTACACAATATCTAGGCCATGTTTAAATAATTGGCTTTACACACCAAATGCCATTTTGAGTTGCCAAGAAAAGACAATCACACAACTTCAGTAAGCCCAGAGCATATACAGATGTTCAAGTGTTCGAAATTATTGCAAACAATTCTATCAACCGATACTTTAGGGTTCAATTTTAGCAAAAGCCAACTTATAAAATTGTCACTATTTCTACATTTTTATTGATTTTATGTCACCTCATAGTTAAAACAAGTGCCTGCTTGTTCAAATCAAACAAGTCTTCCAGCACACAGGCAGATGCTTAAGATAATAGCAAATAGTCCTACAAATGGCTTCCATTTTCCAGAAGCAAATGTCTCCACTGTTACAAACACAACAACAAACAACTTGGTCAGAGGTGAAGCTGTGTGTACATTTCAGGGAGCTTGTTCTTTCCCACTCAGGTGTGAGATGCTACTGGAGCAACCTTTCTTCATGCTTTTGCCAGTTGTTTTATGATTTATTTCAAAGAAAAATGACAGCCTGTCTTTCTTGAAAACAAAAACATGCCAAACTTAATGGCATAGGACGTTTCAAAAAACAAAAAACAAAAGCCTCTGGTGCTTAATCACAGCTAGAAATGAGTGTTAAGTTGGATAAAAGTTAAAAATTCTATCTCTGGAGAAGCCAGTTCAGTTTTGTTTTTTGTTTTGTTTTGTTTTGTTTTGTTTTGTTTTGCTTTTGCTTTGTTTTTGAAACAAGCCCACAGAGTGGTCCCTGGGGTTCTGTAAGATAATACTCCGGAAATGTTCTACAACATTTTTAAATGGTTAACTTACTTAGCTTGCATTGATCTTTTAAAACGAAATTTATTTTTGCTACTTCAATAAACTCTAAATGGAAGGAGAAGTAACTTCCTAATAATTATGCCTTATTGGGAAGTCCCTCCCAATGTAAGAAGTGAACTCATGAACCAAGCCTTGTGATAAAAAGAAAAAGTCCATGGATGACTTCAGTGCCTGGGAACATTCATGCTTTTCAGAGGTTGCATGAATGGTCTCCAGTGCACTTTCTGAGTGCACTGAATGATTACCTACTAAGAGTTGTATTTAATACCTGTCATCCAAATTTATTAAGTCACTTTTCAAGTGAACCAATATTATTTTTTCTTTTAATCAAAGGAAATAAGGAATACTGGTGTTCATACTCTGGTACTTAACACTTGTGTCAAGACTTAGATTCCAATACCAGCTCCTTTTAACTGGATGGCATTGAGTCAATCCCTCTCCATTTTAGATTGGCATACCTCAAGGCTTTTATGAAAATAGCTGCAAAATATTACCTGATTTAAAGTATTATTAAGATTACTAACACTGGAGGAGGCAGAGTCAAGATGGCGGAGAAGTAGCAGACTGAGACGACATCAGGTAGCAGGAGATCAGCTAGATAGCTTATCTAACCACTGCAAACACCTACAAATCCAACAGGAAATCGAAGAGAAGAAGAGCAACAATTCTAGAAACAGAAAATCGATCACTTTCTGAAAGGTAGGACCTGCGGAGAAGTGAATCCAAAGCGATGGGAAGATAGACCGCGGGGAGAGGGGCCGGCTCCCGGCAAGCAGCAGAGCAAAGGAGCACAAAATCAGGACTTTTAAAAGTCTGCTCCACTGAGGGACATCGCTCCAGAGGCTATACTGAGGGGAAGCCCACGCGGGGTCAGAGCAACCCTAGGTCCCGCGGGGTCACAGAAGGACCAGGGGTGTCTGAGTGTCACAGAGCTCGCAGGTATTAGAGTGGGGAAGCCGGCTACAGAGACAAAGCCGAGGAGTGAGCTCTCAGCTCAGGGTTACCTTGAACCAGGCGCAGGCTGGGTGAGCTCGGAGCGCGGCCACAGGCCAGGGAGACGGAAGCAACCGAGCACTTATCTCCAAGTGCGATCGATTGAGCGCTTTTCTCCAAGAGCGACCAGAGGTCAGGGAGACAGGAGCGATTGGGCACTTTTCTCTGAGGGCGCACTGAGGAGCGGGACCCCAGGCTCTCGGCTCCTCCGGGCCAGAGATTGGGAGGCCACCATTATCATTCCCGTCCTCCTGAACTCTACGGAAAGCATTCAGGGAACAAAAGCTCCCAAAAGCAAACCCGAGCGGATTACTTAGCCCGGCCCCTGGTAAGGGCTGTGCAATTCCTCCTCCAGCAAAAACACTTGAGAATCACTACAACAGGCCCCTCCCCCAGAAGATCAACAAGAAACCCAGCCAAGACCAACTTCACTCACCAAGGAGAACAGTGGAACTCCAGAGTAGGAGAAAGCAAATCTTATGTGGACAAAATGACAATGCGAAAAAACTCACCACAAAAAAAAAAAGAACAAGAGGCAGTACCAAAGGCTGGGGACCTAATCAATATGGACATTGGTAATATGACAGATCTAGAGTTCAGAGTGATGATTCTCAAGGTTCTAGCCGGGCTCAAAAAAGGCATAGAAGATATTAGAGAAACCCTCTCCAGAGAGATAAAAGCCCTTTCTGGAGAAATAAAAGAACGAAAATCTAACAAAGCTGAAATTTAAAAAGCTATTAATGAGGTGCAATCAAAAATGGAAGCTCTTACTGCTAGGATAAATGAGGCAGAAGAAAGAATTAGTGACATAGAAAACCAAATGACAGAGAATAAAGAAGCTGAGCAAAAGAGAGACAAAAAATACTGGACCACGAGGATAGAATTCGAGAGATAAGTGACACCGTAAGATGACACAACATTAGAATAATTGGGATTCCAGAAGAAGAAGAAAGAGAGAGGGGAGCAGAAGGTACATTGGAGAGAATTATTGTAGAGAATTTCCCTAAAATGGCAAAGGGAAAAAACATCAAAATCCAGGAGATGCAAAGAATGCCCTCAAAATCAATAAAAATAGGTCCACACCCCATCACCTGATAGTAAAATTTACAAGTCTTAGAGACAAAGAGAAAATCCTGAAAGCAGCCCAGGAAAAGAAGTCTGTAACATACAAGGGTAAAACATTAGATTGGCAGCGGACTTATCCACAGAGACCTGGCAGGCCAGAAAGAGCTGGCATGATATATTCAGAGCACTAAATTAGAAAAACATGCAGCCAGGAATCCTATATCTAGCTAGGCTATCATTGAAAATAGAAGGAGAGATAAAAAACTTCCAGGACAAACAAAAACTGAAAGAATTTGCAAACACCAAACCAGCTCTACAGGAAATATTGAAAGGGGTCCTCTAAGCAAAGAGAGACCCTAAAAGTAGTAGATCAGAAAGGAACAGACAATATACAGTAACAGTCACCTTACAGGCAATATAATGGCACTAAATTCGTATCTCTCAATAGTTACCCTGAATGTTAATGGGCTAAATGCCCCAATCAAAAGACACAGGGTATCAGAATGGATTAAAAAACAAAACCCATCAATATGCTGCCTACAGGAAACTCATTTTAGACCCAAAGACAATTCCAGATTTAAAGTGAGGGGGTGAAAAACAACTTACCATGCTAATGGACATCAGAAGAAAGCTTATATCAGATCTTATATCAGATCAATTAGATTTTAAGCCAAAGAGTATAATAAGAGATGAGGAAGGACACAACATCATACTCAAAGGGTCTGTCCAACAAGAAGACCTAACAATTTTAAGTATCTATGCCCCTAACATGGGAGCGGCCAACTATATAAACCAATTAATAACAAAATCAAAGAAATACATCGACAATAATACAATAATAGTAGGGGACTTTAACACTCCCCTCACTGAAATGGACTAAGCAAAAGATCAACAAGGAAATAAAGGCTTTAAATGACACACTGGACCAGATGGACATCACAGATATATTCGGAACATTCCATCCCAAAATAACAGAAACACATTCTTCTCTAGTGCACATGGAACATTCTCCGGAATAGACCACATCCTGGGTCATAAATCAGGTCTCAACCAGTATCAAAAGATTGGAATCATTCCCTGCATATTTTCAGACCACAATGCTCTGAAGCTAGAACTCAATCACAAGAGGAAATTTGGAAAGAACCCAAATACATGGAGACTAAACAGCATCCTTCTAAAGAATGAATGGGTCAACCAGGAAATTAAAGAAGAGTTGAAAAAATTCATGGAAACAAATGATAATGAAAACACAATGGTTCAAAATCTGTGGGACACAACAAAGGCAGTCCTGAGAGGAAAATATATAGCGGTACAAGCCTTTCTCAAGAAACAAGAAAGGTCTCAAATACACAACCTAACCCTACGCCTAAAGGAGCTGGAGAAAGAATAACAAAGAAAGCCTAAACCCAGCAGGAGAAGAGAAATCATAAAGATCAGAGCAGAAATCAATGAAATAGAAACTAAAAAAACAATAGAACAAATCAACGAAACTAGGAGCTGGTTCTTTGAAAGAATTAATAAGGTTGACAAACCCCTGGCCAGACTTATCAAAAAGAAAAGAGAAAGGACCCAAACAAATAAAATCATGGATGAAAGAGGAGAAATCACAACCAACACCAAAGAAATACAAACAATTATAAGAACATACTATGAACAACTCTACGCCAACAAATTCGACAATCTGGAATGGATACATTTCTAGAGACATACAAACTACCACAACTGAACCAGGAAGCAATAGAAAACCTGAACAGACCCATGACCAGTAAGGAGATTCAAACAGTCATCAAAAATCTCCAAACAAAAGTCCAGGGCCAGATGGCTTCCCGGGGGAATTCTACCAAACATTTAAAGAATTAATTCCTAATCTCCTGAAACTGTTCCAAAAAATAGAAATGGAAGGAAAACTTCCAAACTCATTTTATGAGGCCAGCATCACCTTGATCCCAAAACCAGACAAGGATTCCATCAAAAAAGAGAATTACAGACCAATATCCTTGATGAACACAGATGCAAAAATTCTCACGAAAATACTGGCCAACAGGATCCAACAGTACATTAAAAGGATTATTCACCACAACCAAGTGGGATTTATTCCAGGGCTGCAAGGTTGGTTCAACATCTGCAAATCAATCAATATGATACAACACATTAATAAAGGAAAGAACAAGCACCATATGATACTCTCCATAGATGCTGAAAAAGCATTTGACAAAGTGCAGCATCCCTTCCTGATTAAAACTCTTCAAAGTGTAGGGATAGAGGACATATCCCTCAATATTATCAAAGCCATCTATGAAAAACCCACTGCAAATATCATTCTCAATGGAGAAAAACTGAAAATTTTTCCGCTAAGGTCAGGAACACAGAGGGATGTCCGTTATCACCACTGCTATCCAACATAGTACTAGAAGTCCTAGCCTCAGCAATCAGACAACAAAAAGAAATTAAAGGCATCCAAATCGGCAAAGAAGAAGTCAAACTATCACTCTTTGCAGATGATATGATACTATATGTGGAAAACCCAAAAGGCTCCACTCCAAAACTGTTAGAACTCATACAGGAATTCAGTAAAGTGTCAGGATATAAAGTCAATGCACATAAATCAGTTGCATTTCTTTACACTAACAACAAGATGGAAGAAAGAGAAATTAAGGAGTCCATCCCATTTACAATTGCACCCAAAACCATAAGATACCTAAGAATAAACCTAACCAAAGAGGCAAAGAGTCTATACTCAGAAAACTATAAAGTACTCATGAAAGAAATTGAGGAAGACACAAAGAAATGGAAAAATGACCCATGCTCATGGATTGGAAGAACAAATATTGTGAAAATATCTATGCTACCTAAAACAATCTACACATTTAATGCAATCCCTATCAAAATCCCATCCATTTTTTTCAAAGAAATAGAACAAATAATCCTAAAATTTATATGGAACCAGAAAAGACCTTGAATAGCCAAAGGTATTGAAAAAGAAAGCCAAAGTTGGTGGCATCACAATTCCTGACTTCAAGCTCTATTACAAAGCTGTCATCATCAAGACAGTATGGTACTGGCACAAAAACAGACACATAGATCAATGGAACAGAATAGAGAGCCCAGAAATAGACCCTCAACTCTATGGTCAACTAATCTTCAACAAAGCAGGAAGGAATGTCCAATGGAAAAAAGACAGCTTCTTCAACAAATGGTGCTGGGAAAATTGGACAGCCACATGCAGAAAAATGAAATTGGACTATTTCCTCACACCACACATGAAAATAGACTCAAAATGGATGAAGGACCTCAATGTGAGAAAGGAATCCATCAAAATCCTTGAGGAGAACACAGGCAGCAACCTCTTTGACCTCAACTACAGCAACTTCTTCCTAGGAACATCACCAAAGGCAAGGGAAGCAAGGGCAAAAATGAACTATTGGGATTTCATCAAGATCAAAAGCTTTTGCACAGCAAAAGTTAACAAAACCAAAAGACAACTGACGGAATGGGAGAAGATATTTGCAAGTGACATATCAGATAAAGGGCTAGTATCCAAAATCTATAAAGAACTTAGCAAACTCAACACCCAAAGAACAAATAATCCAATCAAGAAATGGGCAGAGGACATGAACAGACATTTCTGCAAAGAAGACATCCAGATGGCCAACAGACATATGAAAAAGTGCTCCACATCACTCGGCATCAGGGAAATACAAATCAAAACCACAATGAGATACCACCTCACACCAGTCAGAATGGCTAAAATTAACAAGTCAAGAAATGACAGATGCTGGCGAGGATGTGGAGAGAGGGGAACCCTCCTACACTGTTGGTGGGAATGCAAGCTGGTGCAACCACTCTGGAAAACAGTGTGGAGGTTCCTCAAAAAACTGAAAATAGAACTACCCTATGACCCAGCAATTGCACTACTGGGTATATATCCTAAAGATACAAATGTGGAGCTCTGAAAGGGCATGTGCACCCGAATGTTTATAGCAGCAATGTCCACAATAGCCAAACTATGGAAAGAACCTAGATGTCCATTAACAGATGAATGGATAAAGAAGAGGTGGTATATATACACAATGGAGGGCGCCTGGGTGGCTCAGTTGGTTAAAGCCTCTGCCCTCAGCTCAGGTCATGGTCCCAGGGTCCTGGGATCTAGGCCCGCATCAGGCTCTCTGCTCAGCAGGGAGCCTGCTTCCTCCTCTCTCTCTGACTGCCTCTCTGCCTACTTGTGATCTCTCTCTCTGTCAAATAAATAAATAAAATCTTTAAAAAATATATATATACACAATGGAATACTATGCCGCCATCAAAAGAAATGAAATCTTGCCATTTGCAATGACGTGGATGGAACTAGAGGGTATTATGCTTAGCGAAATAAGTCAATCAGAAAAAGACAACTATCATATGATATCCCTGATATGAGGAAGCAGAGATGCAATGTGGGGGGCTTGGGGGGTAAGAAAAGAATAAATGAAAGAAGATGGGATTGGGAGGGAGACAAACCATAAAAGACTCAATCTCAAAAAACAGACTGAGGGTTGCTGGGGGGAAGGGGGATGGGAGAGGGTGGTGGGGATATGGACATTGGGGAGGGTATGTGCTATGATGAGTGCTGTGAAATGTGTAAACCTGGCGATTCACAGATCTGTACCCCTGGGGATAAAAATACATTATATGTTTATTAAAAAAGAAAAAATAAATAAATTTTTAAAAAAAGATTAATAACACTGTTTATCTTCCATTGCTCCACAAACCACCCCAAAACATGGTAGCTTAACACCATGGTAATTTGTTACTGTTCTGATTCTGTGAGTTGCCTGATGAGACGGTTCTTCTGCTGGTGTAGCCTGGGATCGTTCATGAGCCTGCCATCATCTATCTGGTGCCTTCACTGAGGCTAAAGGATCAAGAAAACCCTATTAACATGTCTTGCAACCTCAGCAAAGACCTCAGTCTATTCCCATCCATTCCCCAGTCCATGGCCTCTCATCTTCTAATAGGCTAAGATGGACTTTTTCACAACACGATGGTCTCAGAGTTCCAAGATGGTAAAAACAGATGCCACAGACACTTAAGGCCTGGCTCTGGAACCCATTCAACTTCACTTCTGCCATACTCTATTAGTCTGAGCTCAAGGCCAGCTCAGATCCAAGAGAGTAGAAAAATAGATTCCACTTCTTGATGTGAAAGTGGCAAAGTTACATAGACAAAGGTTATAGACACAGGGAGACTTGATTCATTCAGGGCCATCACCATCATAACAATCTACCCAATAAAATATATATGACAAAATGCTATATTGAGTAAAAAAAAAAACCCACTAATTTGTTGATATTTAATTTGTGTTTTCTGGTACTGCCAAGGTTGAAGTTCCTTGCCATCCTTCTCTCCTTCCTATCTCTCACTCAGTGTGTAGATTGTTAACCAGTGGTCACTAAATGGTAGGGCTTGATCCTAATTCTGATTCTGACAGGTGTCTATGGACAATACAGCTTTCCCCTCTACCAGCTTTGCCATCAGCATTTGGCACTGCTATGTGCACATATGGCACAGTGATTAAACATGTCAAGCTTTGGGGGCACCTGGGTGACTCAGTCAGTCAAGAGTCTGCCTTCAGCACAGGTCATGATCTCCAGGTCCTGTAATCAAGCCCCACATCAAGCTCTCTGCTCAGCAGGGAGTCTGTTTCTCTCTATCTATCTATCTATCTCTCAAATAAATAAATAAATTTTTTTTTTCAATGTCAAGTTTGGGGCACCTGGGTGGCTCAGTGGGTTGAGCCTCTGCTTTAGACTCATGTTATGGTCTCGGGGTCCTGGAATCAAGCCCCACATCAGGCTCTCAGCTCCATGGGGAACCTGCTTCCCCCCACCCGACCTGCCTCTCTGCCTACTTGTGATCTCTCTCTGTTTCTGTGGAATAAATAAATAAAATATTTTAAAAAATTAAAAATTAAAAAAATTATAAAAGTCAAGTTTTATTAAAACCAAGAAGCGTAGATTTAAATCCCAACTCCATTAGTTACTACCTAGGTAGCCTTCAGCAAATTACTTCATCTCTCTAAACCTTAGTATCATCATCTGTAAAAGGGGACCAATGATAACAGCTAGTTCATAGTTGACATATACAGCATGTGCTTAATGTGATAGCTAGTTTTTTGTTGTTTATGTTTACTGGGTTTTCTTTTCCCCCAACTTTCTTGAGGTATAACTGACATATAACATAAGTGGAAGTATAAGGTGAACAGTGTGATCATGTGCTATTTGCATTTGTTGTGACATGATTACCATAATAAATTTAGTTAACTTATCTATCACCTCACATAGTTATCTTTTTTTACATGTGTGTGTGGTGAGAACTCTTAAGATCTACTCTCTTACCAACTTTTAAGCATACAACACCGTATTGTTAACTATTGTCACCGTACTGTACAGTAGATCCCTGGAACTCATTCATCTTATAACCTTGAAGTTGTATTCTTCAACCATATTCCCCCATTTCCCTCAGCCCCACAACCCCTGGTAAATACCAATCTCCTCTCTATTTCTATGAGTTCAGTATTTTTATTTAGTTTTTTTTTTAGGATTTTATTTATTTAACAGAACTCAGCGAGAGAGGAAACACAAGCAGGGGGAGTGAAAGAGAGAGAAGCAGGCTTCCCACTGAGCAGGGAGCCCAATGCAGGACTCAATCCCAGGACCCTGGGATCATGACCTGAGCTGAAGGCAGACACTTAACAGCTGAGCCACCCAGGAGCCCCATTAGAATTTTTAGATTCTACATTTAAGTGAGATCACACAGTATTTGTCTTTCTCTGTCATATTTCACTTAGCATAATGCCCCCAAGATTCATCCATGATGTTGTAATTGGTAGGACTTCTTTTTTATGGCTGAATAATATTCCATTTTGTACATGTACCACACTTTCTTTATTCATTCACCTCGTAGCTGTTATTAGTGGTATTTGTATCTGGACCCAACATGGAATATTGTTCTGGAGACCCAGGCTTATCACTTGTCAAGGATCTGAGATACAGTCTGAGTTACTTATTCCATAATTTAAAATATACTTAAACCAACATTTTAATACTTATCAAACAGTTAATAACAGTGATATGAAAAAGAGAGCTCCCTCACCTCTGAGCCTGCTCTAAAGGCAAAAGTAATGAAACGCAGGTGGCCCACTGAGCATCCGTCTTATATCTCATGAGACACAGGTGAGCAGCTTTTGTTTCCCTTTCTTGCAATTAGGAGATGTGTATGTGTCCTAACTGAAAAATGACACTAGCCCTACATTTGTCCAACAAATGGCTTAGATCATCCACATTCTCTCCAGTCCTGCTTCGAGTATCATATCTTCATCTTATTGTTTTGTATTTGACTTCCTGTCAAGGCAGAATAAAAAATGTGAGTTTTGAAAACTATGTTGATGAGGTATGTTATTATTATTATTTATTATTTAAGATAGCCTCATCTTTTCATTAGATGAAACAAGGAAAAGCCCTGGTTACCACTTTCCTGGTTCTTCCACAGTCTCTACCACACCGTGCTCTGAAAATGAGTCATCCTAGATCCAAGGTCAGCAAGTCTCAAGAAAACAAAGAAACCAGCCAAATATTTTAAAAAAGCAATTGTTGAGATTTTTACATTTTAAAGTTAACTGAAATGACAACAAATGCATCATGAGTTACTATACCCTTAACAGACATACAACACACTACTGAGATTCAATAAATGTTCATGGCATTTAAGACAGCAAACAAGGAAAGCCTGGTGCCCATCTGGATTAAGTAATGCTGCCTTGGGTTTACCCAGCACCTAACCTAGCTTCAAAGAGACTCGAAGTAGCTCATAAAATATATGTTCAGGGCCTAGGCCTCTACCATTAGCCTAATCACTAGCCTGGAATGTACTGGAGAAAAAGAAAATGGTTATGTCCACTTACTCTAAAGAATACTCTTGTTTTCTTCCCATGGGATACCCACACCTTTCTTGATACCATCCACACCAATCCTTGATACCTGAAGGAAGGTCAGCTTTAGCAGCTCCATTTACACCCACCCACAAGCAACCTGCCTGTCATCATGAACTACTAGTTACGTCAGGTTTGTGTGGGGGTTTTCTCTGGCTGTTATTAGCATTTGCTTTTTTGCTTATTTGTATTATTTGGAGGATGAAGAAGGGGGAACAGATGCCAGAATTTAAATGGGTAAGACACAAGAATACAGGTAGTTAAATTCAGCAAAAATAAAAAAAATAAAAATATTTTTGCCTTTGACCTTTGACCAAAATGATGCCTTTGACCAAAAATGACTTTTCCTCTCTACATCTCTTCCAAGCAAGTGTGCAGTAGCATAAATTAAGGCAAAAAGGATTTTCTCGAAGTCATGACTTTGCAAGGCAGTAGTTATCACAGCATCCAGTAAGTGATGTTACAAGCTAGAGTACAGGGTCCCAGTCCTTTAGCAATTTACATTCTTGTGGGAAAACTGGACATCAAGAAGTAAATAGCAACTGGGCTGGCATGTGATGAGAGCCAATGGATGGGACAGAGAGCAAATGCTACAGGAAGTCTATGGAAGGAGAGCCACATTAGCTGCTGGTGGGAGAACTGCCAGAAAAGGTGTGTCTTAAAACAGACTTTGAAATAAAGACAGGATAGAGGCAAGAAGAGAAAAGAGGCTTCACAAGAAATAGAATTGCATGTGTTCATATTTGCATAGCTGTGAGATTGGTTGCCCTAGAACAGAGAATTTTCAGAGGCAAATAACGGGATAGAAGATGTCATTTGTTAAAAGCAACACCATAAAGTATTTGGATCACATTATCTCACTCAATACTCACAATCCTCTGGGGCAGACAAGTGACACAGGGATTAGGTGCTGTGTGAGAGGTCACCACCAGTAAAAGGCAGAGGCAAGACAAGAATTTGGGTTTTCTGACTCCCTTTGTCATAGGGTTTTTATGAGGTATCAGTGAGGTGAATTGTGTGAAGTGCTAAGAACACTGCCTGGCGCATAGTAAACCCTGAAGGAACGTTAGCTATTGTTGCTATTTGTATCATTTTTATTATTCTAGATCTGAGGGCAAGGTCAGGAGTCTGAACTTTGTCCTCTCAGTTTACATTTCCTAAACTTCAGACACCTGCATCCTTCCTCAAATTGCCAAATCTGACCTGTTCAGACTACTAAGATACTTTCAGCAGCAAGGAGCCGAAAACAAGACAATAAAGAGACTATATTGGTTTGAGTGTCCGAAAATTCCAAAACTGGAGTTTGAGCAGGGCTCTGACTCCCTTTCTCTGTCGTTCTCCAAATTCTGCCCTCCTTGATTTGTCTACTTTATCCTCAGGACAGCTTTCCCACAGAGGGGAAAAGAAATGGCTGCCTGCCTCCCTCTGAATGTTTCACTCCACCCAGAGGACTGTCCAGAAGAAATGAGGGTGGTTTCCTTCAAGCACTGAGGGAAAATCCTTAATTTTACTCTGATTGGACCATCTTAGGTCATGTGCCTAGATCTGAGCCAATCACTGTGGCAGGGTTTGGGACTCCACTGATGAGTTTAGCCCACTTGGGGTCTTTTGCTAGCCCATACATTCCATGCAGCTACTCCAGGATGGGAGAGGAAGCAAAGTCCTCTATAGCTGGATGTACCTCTAATATCACTGACTATTTTTCTTTGAAATAATCCCCTTTTAAACAATCATTATTTCATTCTAAGCCTTAATGTCTGTAAAATCACAGGTGTAACAGCTGCTTCTTATTTAAAATAATAGTAACTATGAAAAATTTTCAAACTGTTTCTCCAACTGCAAATATTATCCCACTTATATCATTACTGAAGGCTTATGTTCTGAGTTTAACCTTCAGATTTCCATCCCAGAACTCTCTAATCTCAAGACCATATTTATATCCACAGTCAGTTTTTTCCATTCTTTTCCAGTAACATTTTCTATGCTCTGTCAGGCCGAGATGGAAAAAACGCAATACACAACACACTTCAAAACCAGCATAATTGTTGCCTAGTTGACTTTGCAAACAAAGGATTGAAAAAAATACCCGTTACATTGTGAAGCCAGCACCACTGTTGCCTGGTTGACTTTGCATGCAGAAAGGGCCATGGTTCAGAAGGCTGGAGTCTGTGGCAGAACCTTACACAGCAGCCTGCAGACACCCTGGCCTGTGAAAAGACAGGCTTGGCCAACCTTGACGTTATGGTTCCAGTCTTCTAATAAAAACATTCCATAGGAAATAGCTGTTGGTGAAGATGATGGCAGGAAAGACAGTGAGAAAAATTGGGACAGCTGGGTCTGGAAGAAATTCTGAAACCATTACATCCATGTCATAAACTCCCCTAGCAATAAGGCATAACTTTATAAGAAGGCAGGAGCCCAGAATAAGGATAAGGAACTGAGGAATTAAATTTATACCACCTATCAGGGTCATGGAATTTACTAGAAAATCCCTCCTTTCTCTTAGTAGCTGTGGGTCAGTCTCAGCAAGAGTTTCCCAGGCCAAAACAAGCAGCCACAGCCCTAACCAGAGAGTACTTTCTTTGGACAACTGAGGAATTCTTTCTCTCTAAGAATACAAGCTATAAAATCTACATCAAAGGGATGAGATACCCAAACGCAGTCCTCACATCCCAGGGAAGGGCAGGCATGCCAGCCCTACCCTAGAGAAAGCATACTTGGTGAACCACACTCTAGGCTCAGAATCAAGAAATATCAAGGAGGGCTATCAAGATGGTGGAGGAGTGGGAAAACTTAAATTTCCTCTGGTCCCAGGATTTCAGCTAGATAGTTACCAAACCATTCTGAACACCTACGAACTCAACAGGAGATCAAAGGAAAGAATAGCAGCAATTCTAGGAACAGAAAATCAACTACTTTCTGGAAGGTAGGATATATGGAAAAGTGAATAGGAGGTGATATTTGGGAAGACAGACCATGAGAAGGGAGGGAGCCTCCATCAACCAGCTCCTGGCAAGTGACAGAGCAGTGGAGCCTAAAATTGGAACTTTTAGAAGTCTGCTTTGCTGATGGAGGTCACTCCAGAGGCTAAGCAGGGTTGGAACCCTTGCTGGGACAGTGTGGTCTCAGGACCCTCAGGGATGACAGGAAGACCAGGGCTGCCTGAGTGTGGCAGAGCTCCCAGGTACTGGAATAGGGAAGCTGGCTGCAAAGAAAGAGCCCAGGGTTACCTTAACTCATGATCTGCAGCACAGTCCGGTCACTGCTTTTGGAGCAGGGGTCCAGGAGGTAGCAGATCTGAGAAGACTTACCTTCTTCTTGGGGAGGAACTGCACAGGAAAGCACTGCAGGAATTTTCTGGGTTTGGGAACTGTAAACAGTGTTGTGTGCCAGAGATAGAAATGCTCAATCAGAGGCCAGGTGAGCATGGATTGCGGCCAAAGACCAGGAGGACAGGAGGGATTGACTGCTTTTCTCTGAGGGTGCATTAAGGAGGGAAGTCCCAGCTCTTGGCTCCTCCTGGGTGGAGATTGGGAGGCCACCACTCTCATTCTCCTCCTCCAAGCTGTACGGAAAGTGTTCAGGGAACAAAAGCTACTGAGAGCAAACGTGAGCAGATTACTTGGCCTGGTCCCTAGCAAGAGGGGTGCAATTCTGTCTTGGGCAAAGACATTTGGGAATCACTGCAACAGGCCCCTCCCTCAGAAGATCAGCAAGATCGTCCAGCCAAGCAAGAACTGATCAATGAGAACTGCAAAACACCAGAGCTAGGAACATACAGCATATAGAATTCATGACTTTTCCCCCATGATTCTTTAGTCTTTCAAAGTTAATTTTTTAATTTTCTTTTTTTTTCATTTTCTATTCCTTTTTCTGATTCGAATTTCTCTCCTTTCTTTTTCAACCAACTTCTTATCAATTCCTTTTTTAAATCTTTTTTAATTTTCATTTTTGCAGTCATATTCCATCCTTTCATCATATTTACCCTTATTTTGTGTGTGTGTGTGTGTGTGTGTGTGTGTGTGTGTCTCTGTGTGTGTGTATAAATTATTCTTTCTTTAAAATTTTGGGAGGCAGTTTCTTCTAACATCAAAATACAGCCAAAATCAAGTGTGTGGCTCTGTTCTACTCACCAGCCTTTTGATATTCTTTTTTTTCTTCCTCTCCCTTCCCCCCTTTTCAGATCTCTTCTGATTTGTTTAATGTATATTTTTCTGGGGTTACCCTTTTAACATTTTGTAACCCTTTTAAGTGTTGTTACCCTTTTAACATTTTCTTCTCTCATCCATCTATTCTTCTCTGGACAAAATGACAAAACAGAGAAACTCACCTCAAAAAAAAAAAAAAAAAACGAACAAGAGACAGTACCAACTGTCAGGAACCTAATCAATATGGACATTAGTAAGATGTTGGAACTAGAGTTCAGAATGATGATTATAAAGATACTAGCTGGGCTTGAAGAAAGCATACAAGATGCTAGAGAATCCCTTTCTGGAGAAGTTAAATCTAACCAAGTCAAAGTCAAAAAGGCTATTAATGAGGTGCAATCAAAAATGGAGGCTCTACATTTGCAACGACGTGGATGGAACTAGAGGGTATCATGCTTAGCGAAATAAGTCAATCGGAGAAAGACAACTATCATATGATCTCCCTGATATGAGGGAGAGGAGATGCAACATGGTGGGTTAAGGGGGTAGGAGAAGAGTAAATGAAACAAGATGAGATTGGGAGGGAGACAAACCATAAATGACTCTTAATCTCACAAAACAAACTGAGGGTTGATGGGGGGAGGGGGGTTTGGAGAGGGGGGGTGGGGCTATGGACATTGGGGAGGGTATGTGCTATGGTGAGTGCTGTGAAGTGTGTAAACCTGGCGATTCACAGACCTGTACCCCTGGGGATAAAAATATATTATATGTTTATAAAAAATAAAATTTAATAAAAAAAATGGAGGCTCTAACTCCTAGGATAAATGAGGCAGAAGAGAGAAATAGTGATATAGGACACCAAATGATGGAGAATAAAGAAGCTGAGAAAAAAGAGAGATAAACAACTACTGGACAATGAGGGGAGAATTCAAGAGACAAGTGATACCATAAAGCAAAACAATATTAGAATAATTGGGATCCCAGAAGAAGAAAGAGAGAGAGGGGGACAGAAGGCATATTGAAGCAAATGATAGCAGAGAACTCCCCTAATTTAGGGAAGGAAACAGGCAGCAAAATCCAGGAAGCACAGAGAATTCCCCTCAAAATGAATAAAAATACAGAGACAAAGAGAAAATACTGAAAGCAGCTTGGGAAAAGAGGTCTGTAACCTACAATGGTAAAAACATTAGATTGGCAGCAGACCTATCCACACAGATCTAGCAGGCCAGAAAGGACTGGCAGATATATTCAGGACACTAAACAAGAAAAATAGCAGCCAAGAATAATATATCCAGCTAGGCGGTCATTGGAAATAGAAGGAGAGATAAAAAGCTCCCAAGACAAACAAAAATTTAAAAATCTGCAATCACCAAACCAGCCTCTAAGAAATATTGAAAGGAGTCTTCTAAGCAAAGAGAGAGCCTAAAAGTATCAGAGACCACAAAAGAACAGAGGCAGTATATGGTAACAGTCACCTTACAGCTAATAAAATGGCTCCAAATTCATATCTTTTAATAGTTACCCTGAATGTAAATGAGCTAAATGCCCCAATCAAAAGACACAGGGCATCAGGATGGATAAAAAAAACAAAACACATCAATATGCTATCTGCAAGAGACTCATTTCAGAACCAAAGACACCTCCAGATTTAAATTGATGGTGGTAGAAAAGCATTTACCATGCTAATGGACATCAAAAGAAAGCTGGGGTGGTGGTCCACCCCAGATATCAGATAAATTGGATTTTAAGCCAACGACTATAATAAGAACTGAGGAAGGACACTATATCATAATTAAAGTGTGTATCCAAAAAGAAGATCTAACAATTCTAAATATTTATGCCACTAACATGGGAGCAGCCAATTATATAAGCCAATTAATAACTAAATCAAAGAAACACATTGACTTTAAACTTTAAACCTCCCTCATTGAAAGGGACAGATTATCTAAACAAAAGATCAACAAGGAAATAAAGGCTTTAAATGGCATGCTGGAACAAATGGACATCACAGATATATTCAGAACATTCCATCCCAAAGCAACAGAATACACATTCTTCTCTAGTGCATATGGAACATTCTCCAGAATAGATCACAACCTGAATCAGGTCTCAACCACTACCAAAAAATTGAGATCATTCCCAGCATATTTTCAGACCACAATGCTCTGAAGCTAGAACTCAATCACAAGAGGAAAGTTGGAAAGAACTCAAATACATGGAGGCTAAAGAGCATCCTACTAAAGAATGAATGGGTCAACCAAGAAATTAAAGAGGAATTGAAAAATTAATGGAAACAAATGAAAATGAAAACACAACTGTTCAAAATCATTGGGAAAGGTGGTCCGAAGATGAAAACATATAGCAATATAAGCCTTTCTCAAGAAACGTGAAAGACCTCAAATATATAACCTGACCCTACCCTAAAGGAGCTGAAAGAACAGCAAAGAAAGCTTAAGCCCAGCAGGAGAAGAGAAGCAATAAAGATCAGAGCAGAAACCAATGAAATAGAAACCAAAAGAACAGTAGAACAGATCAACAAAACTAGGAACTGGTTCTTTGAAAGAATTAATAAGATTGATAAACCCTGGGCCAGACTTTTAAAAAAGAAAAGAGAAAGGACCCAAATAAATAAAATCATGAATGAAAGAAGAGAGATCACAACCAACACCAAAGAAATGCAAACAATTATAGGAACATATCATGAGCAACTATATGCCAATAAATTAAACAATCTGGAAGAAATGGGTGCATTTTTAGAGACATATAAACTACCAAAACTGAATCAGGAAGAAATAGAAAACCTGAACAGACCCATAACCAGTAAGGCGATTAAAGCAATCATCAAAAATCTCCCAAAAAAGAAGAACCCAGGGCCAGAGCGCTTCCCAGGGGAATTCTACCAAACATTGAAAGAATTAATATCTACTCTTCTGAAACTGTTCCAAAAAATAGAAATGTAAGGAAAACTTCTGAACTCATCTTATGAGACCAGCATTACCTTGATCCCAAAACCAGACAAAGACCCCATCAATAAGAAGGATTACAGACCAATATCCCTGATAACCACGAATGCAAAAAATTCTCACCAAAATACTAGCCAAAAGGATCCAACAGTAGACTAAAAGGATTATTCACTATGACAAAGTGGGATTTATTCCAGGGCTGCAAGGTTGGGTCAACATCCACAAATCAATCAATGTGACACAATACATTAATAAGAGAAAGAACAAGAACCATATGATACTCTCAATAGATGCTGAAAAAGCATTTGACAAAGTACAGCATCCTTTCTTGATCAAAACTCTTCACAATGTAGGGATGGAGAGTATATACCCCAATATCATAAAAGCCATCTATGAAAAACCCAAAGCGAATATCATTCTCAATGGGGAAAAACTGAGAGCTTTTCCGCTAAGGTCAGGTACATGACAGGGCTGGCCACTATCACCACTGCTATTCAACATAGTACTAGAAGTCCTAGCCTCAGCAATCAGACAACAAAAAATAAATAAATAAAAGGCATTGGAATCAGCAAAGAAGAAGTCAAACTCTCACTCCTTGCAGATGATATGATACATTTTGTGGAAAACCCAAACGACACCACACCAAAACTGCTAGAACTCATACACGAATTCAGTAAAGTGGCAGAACATAAAATCAATGCATCAGTTGCATTTCTATACACTAACAACAAGACAGAATAAGAAATTAAGGAGTCAATCCCATTTACAATTACACCCAAAACCGTAAGATACCAAGGAATAAATCTTACCAAAGAGGCAAGGAATCTGTACTCACAAAACTATAAAACATTTGTGAAAGAAATTGAAGAACACACAAAGAAATGGAAAAATGTTCCATGCTCATGGATTGGAAGAACTAATATTGTGAAAATGTATACGCTACCTGAAGCAATCTACACATTCAATGAGATCCTTATCAAAATACCATCAATTTTTTTCAAAGAAATGGAATTCATATAAAATTTATATGGAACCAGAAAAGACCCTGAATAGCCAGAGGAATGTTGAAAAAGAAAACCAAACCTAAGGGCATCACAGTTCTGAACTTCAAGCTCTATTACAAAGCTGTAATCATCAATACAGTAGGGTACTAGCACTAAAACAGACACATAGATCCATGGAAGAGAATACAGAGCCCAGAAATGGACCCTCAACTCTATGGTCAACTAATCTTCAACAAAGCAGGAAAGAATGTCCAATGGAAGAAAGACAGTCTCCTCAACAAACTGTGTTGGGAAAACTGGATAACCACATGCAGAAGAATGAAACTGGACTATTTCCTTACACCACACACAAAAATAGACTCCAAATGGATGAAAGACCTCAATGTGAGATAGGAATCCATCAAAATCCTTAAGGAGAACACAGGCAGCAACCTCTTTGACCTCAGCCGCAGCAAATTCTTTCTAGAAGCATCAACAAAGGCAAGGGAAGCAAGGACAAAAATGAACTATTGGGACTTCATCAAGATGAAAAGCTTTTTTGTGGAGCATAACAAGTAGCATGGAGGACAAGGGGAGATGGAGAGGAGAAGGGAGTTGAGGGAAATTGGAAGGGGAGGTGAACCATGAGAGACTATGGACTCTGAAAAACAATCTGAGGGTTTTGAAGGGGCGGGGGGAGGTTGGGGGAATCAGGTGGTGGGTATTGGAGAGGGCATGGATTGCATGGAGCACTGGGTGTGGTGCAAAAACAATGAATACTGTTATGCTGAAAATAAATTTAAAAAAATTTTTTAAAAAAAGATGAAAAGCTTTTGCACGGCAATGGAAACAGTCAACAAAACCAAAAAACAACTGACAGAATGGGAGAAGATATTCGCAAATGATATATCAGTTAAAGGGCTAGTATCCAGAATCTATAAAGAACTTACCAAACTCAACACCCAAAGAAAAATAATCCAATCAAGAAATAGGCAGAAGACATGAACAGACATTTCTGCAAAGAAGACGTCCAGATAGCCAACAGACACATGAAAAAGTGCTCCACATCACTCAGTATCAGGGAAATACAAATCAAAACCACAATGAGATACCACCTCACACCAGTCAAAATGGCTAAAATTGGCAAGGCAGGAAATGACAGATGTTGGCAAGGATGTGGAGAAAAGGGAACCCTCCTACACTGTTGGTGGGAATGTGAGCTGGTGCAGCCAATCTGGAAAACAGTATCGATGTTCCTCAAAAAGTTGAAAATAGAGCTACCCTAGGACCCAGGAATTGCTCTACTGGATATTTACCCCAAAGATACAAATGTAGTTATCCAAAGGGGCACGCACACCTGAACATTTATAGCAGCAATGTCCACAATAGCCAAACTATAGGAAGAGCCTAGATGTCCATCAACAGATGAATGGGTAAAAATGTGAGATATATATACATATATATATATGTATATATATATATTACATATATTATATATGTACAATGGAATATTATGCAGCCATCAAAACCCACAAAATTTTGCCATTTGCAGCAACATGGATGGAACTAGAGGGTATCATGCTAAGTGAAATAAGTCAATCAGAGAACAACAATTATCATATGATCTCACTGATATGTGGAATTTGAGAAACAAGGAAGAGGATCATAGGGGAAGATAGGAAAAAAGATGAAACAAGAGGGAGACAAACCATAAGAAACTCTTAATTTCAGGAAATAAACTGAGAGTTGCTGGAGTAGAGTGGGGTAGGATGGGGTGGCTGGGTAATGGACATTGGGGAGGTTATGTGCTGTGGTGAGCACTGTGAATTGTGTAAGACTGATGAATCACAGACCTGTACCCCTGAAACAAATAATACATTATATGTTAAGAAAAAAAGAAAACCTAAAAAAAAAATAAATAAAATGGGAATAATAATTAAAAAGAAAAAAATCAAGAAATAGCATCCTGGCTCTCCCACTTACGATTGGTGGTGTATCATTGCCTGTCAACTGCTCACAAGTTCTGTCCATAAAGCAGGATTTGGCCTCATCTGAGTGAATTAAGGTATCCATGAGGACTCTTAAATATACAATGAGGCAGGTTAATTTTATTGAAGACTATAACCAAAAATAGATTTTGAGGGGCACCTGGGTGGCTCAGTCAAACCTGACCTGATTTCAGCTCAGGTCATGATGTTAGGGCCATGAGATCAAGGCCTGCATCAGGCTCCACACTAGCAGGGAGTCTGCTTGAGATTCTTTCTCTCCCTTTCCATCTGTCCCTCTCCCCACTTGCACATGCTCACTCTCACACACACACTGTCTCTCTCAAATAAATAAATAAAGCTTTTTAAAAAGTAGATTTTAAAGAAACATGTGAAAAGGTACTTTCTTTGACAAAAAACTTCAAAAGCTGGTTATATATTAAACCAAATGGACATCTTCCCTGTCATGTGTACACCCACCCACACACACAGGCATCACCCAGTCCTCTCTCATAACCACTCCATCTGTTCCGCCTCAGGACTAGACCCCACCACTGTCTCTGCAGCATGACTGTATAAGCATCTTCCCCATCTCTCTACCTCAGGTTCCACTCTACCAGAACCAGCCTCCCTACTGCTTCCGATGGAATCTTAATCAAATGTAAATATGATCCCATCCTTCCTCTGCTTAAAACCTTAAGTGGGTCCAAAGCTCCAGAGAAAGTCAAAATTCCTCCCCCTAACACCAAAGCTCTCTCTGACACCACTTGCTGTTCATCACTCATCTCCCTCTACTCCCTCCCCACATCCCCCTCCAAACCTGTGTTCTCTTCCTTTTCATTGTATAAACTGCAGAAAGCAGAACTGTGTTCTTAGGACTCCATCCTCCGCACATGCTGCCCTTTACAAGCAATATTAATTCTTGCTTGTTTTTGAAACTCAATTCCAAGAAACTGT
>NW_019154086.1:31465237-31489592 GCF_002288905.1 Enhydra lutris kenyoni | reverse complement strand
CACACACACACACACACACACACACACACACACACACACACACACACACCTGGTTTGGGTTCCTCTTCTTAGTGATTCCCCACAATACTTCCTGTATGCTTGTTCAATACACCAGATAAACAGTGTTCCATAAGTGTTGACCTAGTCACCTTCTCCTTCATTAGTTATAAGCTCTTTGAAGGCAGGAATTATTTCATTTGACTTGGAAATATGGCATTTGGCCTAGACCAGGTGAAAATCTGGTAGTAACACTCACCTGTATCTTATTCTAAATTGACAGAAATAAACAAAGTCTAGAAAATAGAGTACACATTTCCTTGTAAACTCAAAGACTTATAAAGTGAAAGTTAATATCACATGAGCTCAAAAAGACACTTTATTGATTTCTTGGGACTGGCAATTAGGAAAAGGACCAGATCATAAAATATAACTCACAACCCTTTGAAACCTTCTACTTACAGATCAGTCTCCTCACCTTAAACCCAAAGTTTCTTGCTCAAAGAAAGCTAGAGCAGAGCACTTTGAGCTCTTAGGATGAAAAGAACTTTGTAACTGCAAAGCATTGTTTGGATTCTCCTGCAGACGTGTTATGCCTTTGATACCATATGATTCCACTTTTTACTGGTATCTGTCCCATCTTTCATGGATCCAGCATCATTCCTTTTCTAGCCTCCAGTCCTCTCCAGACTCAGGGATCTCCCAGGTGGGGCCTCCTTCTGAAGTCACCTGATGTGCCAATCCAAGATGGTTCCAGTACCAGCCTTGACATGCAGCCTTAAATCTTTCAGACATCTGTAAACAGCTCTGAGCTTTCCATCATCATTTTATTTTGTCTACAGAAAAGGCTAAGCACAGTAAGTGTTGTTATTGGTGTTTTTGATTTGAAGTCTCTCTATGGTAGCAAATAGTGTTCATGGTTTTATCCCTTCATGATTCTCCAAAATCTAAGCCATTAAATCTCCTTTGGAAAACACCTGCTCTTCATAACTGCTGGATTTTCTTTAGTGAGAGATACGGTCAAAATCTGAATTCTAAATAATGAAAATCATCAAGTCCGCACATTTTCAATGATATGTGGCATTTTTTTGTCTATTTCATCTGGTTCCATTCATGCAACTTATGCACATATCCATCCACTCAACAAAGGTTTATTGGGCAACCATATTCAGAAATTATTGTGTTACGGGTTGTAGATAACCAAAGGGGATGATGCTCTCCCTGACCTTAATCAGCTTATGGCTTATAGAAGAAATAGACAGGCAAACAATTACAACATAACATCCTCTATGACTACAGAGGGGGTGCCAGTTACAATAGGGGCAGAAACAGAGGCCTGAACTTTTGGGGAGGCAATAGTGGAGTGAGAAAAGAGGTCAATTCAGCATTCCAAGAGCAAGAATGATGTTTGGAGGACCAATAGATGCTGGGCACAAAGAGCAGGAAGGGCAGGAAGAGCAAAACAGAGGAGAGAAAAGAGAGAACACACACAAAGATTCAATGGTGGGAGGTTCCAAATAGTTCTGCCTTGCTTGAACAGAATAGCAGTAATGCTGCTGGACATGTGATCATGGGGCCAGTCAGAAAGCATGTGATAGCCCATGTAAGAAGTTTCTATTCTCTCAGGCAAGAAATAGGAGCCACTGCAGGATTTTGAGCTGGAAAGTGACCCAAGGGGATCTTTGTGATAGAAATAGCGCTCTGTGGGTAAATGGAGGGCGAACTGGAAGTAGGTGAGATTGTAGACATAAAGTCAAGGGGGTGGTGGTGATAATCTGTGAAAGAGAAGTCAAGGGCCAAAACAAAGGCAGAAGCAATAGGAGTGAGAAGACAGCAAGAATGGAGCAAGACCCAGCCCAGAAGGGCAACATCGTGCAGGGGAGTAAATGTGGGAATTCCAAAGAGGACCCATAAGAAAACTGCAAAGTGGAGTCACTGTATCAGCGTGTTGGTTAAGATGATCTGGACCTGACCATCTTTGAGACAGGAAATTTAGGAGGAGAAAGTGAGTCTCAGCCCTCAGCACTTCTCTACTTCACAAGAGATAATTGCTTGAATCCTTTCCCAGTTTTGCGCATATCAGGATTCAGCACCTAGATTTACCAAAACCCAGATCAACACATTTATAACACAAGTATTTATTATTTGTGCTAACACATAATACAGGATGTGTGTGTGAGTGTGTGTGTGCGTGAGAGAGAGAGAGAGAGAGAATTTCCATGCTCTGCAAACCAACTCAGTTGGATTGGAGTTCTTTTACCCCCAGCTCTCCTCTGATTATGGGATACTGCTAAGAGGTGGGTCTCCAATGAAGAGTCTCAGTTGTCTAAAGATGGCCAGCTTGTCAGACTTTTCAAAAGACACATCGTTCTTTGTCCTCATTCTCAGCACGACTTAGCTTCCTTTTAACCAACTCATATAAACATCTTAGACAGTGATAAAGATCTTATAAAGTATGCTCTTAAATCCTTGAAATACTTTAGAAAATTTGTCTTGTTCCAGTGCAATTACTTTTTTTTTCAGTGCAATAACTTTAATATTTTCATAACACAGGAAGTAGTTACTTGCCATGTGTACCCTTGTATAACACTCTTTTGTATAAAGAAATCAAAACTACTTGATCCCAGAATTTGTTTCCTTGAATTCCCTAAAAGGGAGAATTGTGCTTAAAAAGATTTCCCCCTTTTTCAGTATAATTTTTTTTTTATTCAGAAGTGATGGTAGGGCGCCTGGGTGGCTCAGTGGGTTAAGCCACTGCCTTCGGCTCAGGTCATGATCCCAGGTCCTGGGTTCAAGCCCCACATCGGGCTTTCTGCTCAGCAGGGAGCCTGCTTCCTCCTCTCTCTCTGCCTGCCTCTCTGCCTACTTGTGATTTCTCTCTGACAAATAAATAAATAAAATCTTTAAAAAAAAAAAAAAAGAAGTCATGGTAAACCACAGGCACCAAGTAAAGCAAGTGACACATTAAGTTTCAACCCCCTGAGAGTAGAAACAAGGTACAGATCTTGGAAGTAATATGTTCATGGGCAAGTCTAGAATCATGGCAGAGTTATGAGTTAGATTCATAAACTCAAGCTCAGAGTGTTGTACCAATTCAACTAGCACTCACCAAAAAAATTTTCTTAATTCCCTGGAAAAGTGCTGATTGCAAAGGAGATGCATAGATTTAGAAAGAGATGACTAATTGTAATCCGGATCAAGATTTTTTTTATTGAAATTGGGCCTAAAAGAAAAATTTAAAGCTTGCCTTTGCTTTAAGCCAACTAAAACACATGCTAACTTTAATTTGCATTTTTATACAAATAGTATTGGGTACAGAAAGAGCATAATTTTGCATTGGCAAATTTTCTCTGTATTCTTCTTTGATAAATTATTCTCTTGAAGGTATTTTTCAACTCCTACAATTTAAAATTTTTTTAGATGAGTAATTCTACCTTCCATACAAAAGACAGGCTTTCCATTTATAAGCCCGTTACCTAGAGGCACAATTAAAATAGAAACATTAAATAGAAATAAAACATAATTCTTCAGCTCTTTTCATCCACCAGCTGGCTCATTTCATAAACTCCCTCTTTGGTGAGTTCCAAATACATTAGTAGTTAGTCCATCACCTATTTGCATATCCTTCAAATTATAAAATTTAATTGTCCAAGTTCCAATTCAGGTAATCTTAAATGTTTTCATTTTATAAACAAAGCCTTTCTTGTGAATGCGAACTGGGACTTTAGATCAGATTTCTTAATCAGTGTTTTCTCAAGATAGATCTTCCCATTCCCCAACCTGTAAGAATTCTTCATGGAGCCCTCCTGTTCTGTCTCTGGCAGTGAGCCCATCTCAAAAATTCACCAATCACTAGAAATTTCTCTACAGCACCTCAGGAAAGCTTTTGCATTGTTAAGAATAAAGTTAAAAACTAAAATGTCCCTTTTTTTCTAGTGTAAGAAAGAGTAATACTGATTGCTTTCATTTATTTTTATTATTAGGCACCTCAAGGTACCTGGAATGGGGCTGTACTGCACTGATTTAAATATGTGGTGTTGTGATAGCTGGTTATGATTTTCTGATGTTTTTCTACAACTCTAACCATATGTAATTTTGAATTAAATGAAAGTCAAGTACTAAAACATTTTGCCCAAAGGGAATTCGGATTCTCAATGTGCTTTTAATAACTGTTTGTGAAACATTTAGGAAAATCTATGGCAACACATTTAGGGAAAAAAATCAAATTACTATTGCCTTAAGATGTTATTCTAGTGTCTAAACTTTATGAAACATCCTGTGTGGCCCAATTGTTTAACTAACCTAGTCAGTAATACTTCAGAACATACTGTATATATAGGACATAAATTTAATTTGTATAATATTTTTTAATAATGCTTCTTTAGGATATTTCTTTAAAACTCACTGAAAATGTTGTGGATGGTGCAAAAGATGTTTCATCAAATGCTTCTGGAAAATTGTAAATAGAGTCTAATTAGAAAGCATTAAAATTAATTAGTGGAATCAGATTAAGAACCATAAAACAACCACTTCTTTAAAAAAAAAAGTGTTAGAGGTCTCAGACTTCTGCCAAATAAATCTAAAATAAAATGTCATGGTGTACTCAGGGCCTAAGGTAAACAAATGAGATCTTCCCTGGAAAGTGGGACAACAGGAAAGGGCTTTCTGGAAGGCTAATTCTGCCAGTTGGTTGTGTAGACACCGCTTGTGAAGGTGAGATTTGAAAAATGAACTCCAGTTGAAATGTGACCTGAATTTCCATTTTCTCTCACAGACAGAAATGACTATATACCTAATTTGGGAAAAATTCAAACCATAACCTTCAATGTGCAGCTCAGAATCTGTACTAAATGTGAATACCAGAATCACCTTTCATCCAGAAAGATGGTGTCCTTGAACCTAACCAGGAGATAATGAGCTTTCTTTTTCTCACATTTATAATCCCTCACCCAAAGCTTCATTAGAATACAACCATCCCATAATACAGTTGTAGTCATTTATTTTGCTCTTTATGCATGTGTTTTATTTCCCTCGGTGGCCATGAAAACAATTACAAAAACTTGTAAATTTTGTAATCCGCATCTATGAAGAAACAAGTGAATTATGATGATCTAAAACAGAGTGGCAGCCAAAGGGCTTTAGTCTGAAAAGATCAGATTTTCTAAGTAACTGATATGTCAGAACCATCCCCAGTGAGGCTATGACCAGAATTTTTATCCATCACTCATTAAATTATGACACTGTGTGACTTTATAAGCCCTGACTGATACAGCATCCTTATTAAAGGGTTTATTAACAAATGACTGGAAATATGGGTGTTCTGTTTGTACTTCACACACTTTCAGATTATTTGGGTGTTTTTTAAAAACAAGAATATATCAACTCTGACTGGAATTCCTTTACTTCTCAGTTACATGACACTTTCAAGTATTTGTCACACCTAAGCACCGTTATTTGTTGAAGGTGGGTGACGTGTACATGTGGATTCATTATACTATTCTCTCTGACCTTATGGGTTATGGATTATTTGGCAATATCCATGATAAAAATGTTTTTTAAACTGTATCATTTTAGTGATTTCACATATGCAGTTGTAGGGAAATAGGTTTTCTGCCATCCGGATAAATCTACGATCACAACTCCTTACCTTATTTTGGAAGATGAAACTTGCATGAAATGTGTCCTTTCACATGCTCTGTGTGGAAGGAAAAATCAATAATGCAATAATGACAAAGTAATTCCAAATAAAGTGTTTGGTTTGTTGTTTGTTCTTTTTTTTAACAAACGCTGACATTTAATTTGACTTGATGTGCAGTTTAAAAAAGTACCCTGAGGCCGATTGCATTACTACCCAAGACTTGAAAAATCTCTTAAAATGGGCCACTTAGGGTGCAATTGTCCTTTCAACCACTACCATAAAATACCTAATCTCACAGGCTTTTTTTGAGCACTCACTCTATTTAATAATGTTAAGAAAAACTAACATTTCCTCTGTCCCCAGTACATAAGGGATGTGCTGCGTTCTCCATAGTCATTGTCTCTGTTAATTCTCATGAAACCATGGGTAGGAACTTTTATGTTCATTTTACAGAGGACAAAACTGAGGTTAAAGGAGGTTAGCAGTGGAAGGTCCCACAGTGAATCAGTGACGGCGTTGGGATTTGCCCCAGCCTGTCTGGTTCTAGAACCCATACCCTTAGCCCAATCAAAAGAGGAAACACAAGATAAAAACAAACCCAAATTGTGTGTGGTAAAGTAAGACCAGACAACTTTAACAAAATATGATGAAAATAATTAGCAGATGTGGAGTGTTCTAAAAACATGTTATTTTAAAGTACTTCTAGGTAGATTATCCCTTTGGTTCTAACAGAACCACAAGGCAAACATGAGTCCCCATGTTACAGCCAGGTGGGCCCAACTAAGAGCAGACTAACCTATGAATATTAATCAAGGACAGGGCCAGAATTATCACCCTGCTCTTCTGGGTCCAAATTCAGATCTAATTCCACAACTGTCCAGCAACCTCAAAAGCAGGGCTTTCAGGGGATGCCTTTTTATTTCCTAGTATGATTATTTTGTCTGCTTCTTCCCATATCTTTAAAATTTCAAGTACTGAACTTTGAAATACCTATTTGGGGGACAGGAAAGAAGGCCCTTGGCCATTTTGCATTTCCCAAGTCATTTGAGGTTCTGGTTTAAATGGTCTGGGGCAAGACTGGGACAAGGATAGTGCTTTGAAGCTCAGTAAGCTATTTGAAATGCCATCTAGATGGAGAAGCCTGGCTTCTAGTGGATTGCTGAAACATAAATTACCAAGCTAAATGAAGTTAGGCTCAGGTGCTACACAGAGAAACTCAGTTTCACAGGTTTGCCCCTCAGGCCAAGAGGGCAAAGCAATCAGGGTAGAAAAACAAAAGAATAGAACACTATCAAAAGTTACTCTGGGGGCACCTGGGTGGCTCAGTGGGTTAAGCCACTGCCTTCGGCTCAGGTCATGATCCCAAGGTCCTGGGATCGAGTTCCGCATCGGGCTCTCTGCTCGACAGGGAGCCTGCTTCCCTCTCTCTCTCTCTCTGCCTGCCTCTGTCTACTGTGATCTCTCTCTGTCAAATAAATAAATAAAATCTTTAAAAAAAAAAAAAAAAAAGTTACTCTGCCCCCTCAACCGAGGGAATAACAGAAATCTTCCAATTCTGCCACACGTGGGAGGTGTGGAGGAGATCCAGCCTTCCTAGGTGCTTGGAGGGAAATACTTACAGGTGTGACTACAATGTCATTGAAGTTCATTATTAAACCAATTCCAAATGGATATACCTCATGACCCTAAAAACTTCTTGTTCTAATCCACTACATGTGAAACTAGAGCATTTGGAAGAAAAACATGAACATCTATGAAAAGAACAGAATGGATTGCCAAAGGGTATTAATCTTTGAATCCACCCCAACATCATTTCTTGACTATTTGTCTACTAAGAATTGGTCAGCAATGAGATTTGCTATAAGTGAGTACAGATGGTCCTGAATTATAATGGTTTGACTTATGATTTTTTGACTTTACAATGGTGCAAAAGTGATACACATTCAGTAGAAACCATTCTTGGGCTATTGAATTTTGATCTTTTCCATGCTAGCGAGATGCGGTAGAATATGCATGATACTCTTGTGGTACTGACCAGTGTTAGGGACCTGTGTTCCAAGTCCACCATGTGATCATGGGGGCAAACAGCCCATACACTGACAACCTTTCTGTGCCTGTATAGCCATTCTTTTTCTCATTTTCAGTGCAGTATTCAATATATTAGATATTCAATACTATAAAATAGGCTTTGTGTTAGAGGATTTTGTGCCACTGTAGGCTAATGAAAATGTTCTGAACATATTTAAGGTAGACTAGGCTAGGCTAAAGCTGTTTGGTAGGTTAGGTGTATTAAATGCATTTTTGACTTATTATATTTTCCTAGTATTACACTACTATTGGGATGGAACCTCACAGTCAGTCTTGAAAGAAAGATCTGTATATCTGCAGTACTAGCACAAACAAATAAACACACAAATTGGGAAGAAAAGAATGAGAAGGTAGAACAAAGGAAGTAGACATTGGACATGGAGAAAGAGAACTTAACACCCACCAGTATGGCTCTAATCAAAAACATGGGGTTACCAAGTGTTGGTGAGGATGCAGAGAAATTGAAACCCTCATAAATTATTAATGGGAATGTAAAATGGTACAGCCACTTTAGAAAACAGTTTTGCAGTTTCTTAAAAAGTTAAAACAGCACTTATAGTGTGACTGCACACTTCTCAGGTATATACCCAAGAGAAATGAAAATGTATCAGCAGAAAACCTTAAAAGCAAATATTTGTAGAATGATTCATAAGAGCTAAAAAGTGGAAGCAGTTCAAATGCTCAGCATCTGATAAATGGTAAACAAAATGCATACTATGGACTGAATATTTGTATTCCCCCAGATTCCTGTGTTGAATGTAATCCTCAATGTGGTAGTGTCTGGAGCTGCGGGCCTTTGGGAGGTGATTAGGTCATGAGGGTGGAGCCCTCATGAATGGTATTAGTGCCTTTATAAAAAGAAAAAAAAAGATCCCACAAAACAGAGGTGAATGGGGTACATGCACCCCAATGTTTGTAGCAGCATTATCAACAACAGCCAAAATATGGAAAGAGACCAAATGTTCATTGATTGATGAATGCATAAAGAAGATGTGGTATATATACATACAATGGAATATTATTCAACTGTCAAGAAGAATGAAATCTTGCCATTTGCAATGACATGGAGCTAGAGAGTATTATGCTAAGCAAAATAAGTCAGCAGAGAAAGACAAATACCATATGATTTCACTCATGTGGAATTTAAGAAACAAAACAGATGTACATAGGAGAAAGGGGGGATAAAAGAGACCCCACGGAGATCCCTCACCACTTCTGACAGGTTAGGACACACCAAAAAACAAAACAAAACAAAATAAAACAAAACAGCCATCTAAGAACCAGGAAGCAGGCTCTCACTAGACACTGAATTTGTCAACATCTTGTTCTTGGGCTTCCCGGCCTCCAAAACTCTAAGAAATACATTTCTATTGCTTGTAACCCATGCCACCTGTGGTATTTTGTAATAGCGGCCCTAACAGACTAAGACCATATTCTACATCCGTATAATGGAATACTACAAAGCAATATGAAGGAATGGACAATGGAAGCACATGCATACGTGTGTCTCAGCAGCATTATATTAAATGGAAGACTACCTATTTTTCATTCCATTCACATGAAATTTCTAGAAAAGGCAAAACTATAGAAGCAGAAAGCAGATCAGTGGTTGCCAAAGGCTAGGACTAGGAATAGAAATTGATTACAGACAAACACAAACACTTTTTTGAATGATAGAAGGATTTTAAACTTGGATGGTGATGATGGTTGTACAATTACATAAACTGACTAAAAATCATTGAATTATACATTCATAATAGGTGCGTTATGTAGTATATAAAGTATGCCTCAATAAAGCTACTAAGAGTAAGTATACATATATTTTTGTGTATATATATATGTGTGTATATATATAATGTATATAAAGTATATACATTACATATATACATATAAAGGTTAGAGAAGTGAAGAATAAGAATTATGGAGAGGGCAAGAACATTCAGGGAACAGGAAAAAAGAAAGACATGCACAAATTCACTAAGAAGCTGCACCACCAGAGACTGTGAAAGCAGACACAGTGCTTCCTTGCATTCTGTGTTCTATTTTTTGTGTTTATATTTTTGACTCAAATTGTACACCCAAGAGTTTATGGAATCTTAGAAATATTTGGTATAAATGACGTAATTTCAAATGCTCTAACATTGAAGAAAAATAGGTGAAGTAGAACATCACATATGTATTTGTCACCACTTCTTTTTATGTTGCATTTTCCTGAGCATTTGGCTTCCCAATTCAAGTCAAACATATTAGATTGCCTTTGCACCAAATGAATTATGCCAAGGTTTTACACCATTTTCAGGAGCTTGCAGTATCTATGAAGTCAAGTTGCTGTAATTTAACATTGCTGAGTACCATTTCTCATGATTTGAAGAAAATATCTCCCTTTCCTGCCACTTTGCATGTCAATTTCTCCTGATGTCTACATCTCCTGTCCTTTCCCTTTTCAGTGGGAAATTTTTAGAAAGCAGAAATGAGAATGTAAATCATAAAGAATTATACTATGTGTTAACAAACAAAACTTTTCCTCCTTCACTTCACGAACATAAAGACAATAGCAACCCGATCAAAGCAAGGTGGGGAAAAGGGGAGACAGAGCTCCTTCTCCTCATTGGTTTACTCTTCCTTTGCTTTGGTTTCCACTTTAGCTCACATGACATGTCCCTGCCTGTCAGGCCAGCCTATGAATTACCTCTCCATGGTGTCCTATACTTTACATTTCTTGTAATATACATGCAGTATTGTTATCAAGTGATGAATGGCAAAGGAAACATGATGTTTTAAATTTTTCACTCAAGACCTCACATGACTCCTTCTCCACCTAAAAAAAAAAAATACATCTAAGCTACATTGAAGAATATTTTGGCAACTGATATTTGGGACCAGTTATATTGGAAAATTTGTCAGTTGCTGACAGTGTAACATAGCAGTGTAACACTACGTTCTATGTGCCTCTGCCCTAAAGACTGTCACAGAGAAATAAATTGGAAATGTAAATTTTTTAAAAGGAGAATAGAGGTATAAACAGTTATTTCAAAAGTCTTTTCAATGACAAGGCTAAGAGATCTCTGGAATGCTTGGCTACATTCTAATGCCCACCCCATCTTGCATTCTGCAGGAATTCAGGCAGTGGACAGAGGATCCAGTTAATGTATTCCAGGCTCTCTACAGAAAAGTATGAGGCCAGAGCTAAACTTCTAATATAATCTAAAAATATTTAAACACCCTGGGGGAGGACAGGGCATTATACCCTGCAACAGGTACCTGGTTATCATACCTTACTTATGAACACTTGGGAAATACTGGAATTTAGTGTCTTGGATCACTAACTTACCCATGAACTCTCAAGCAGTGAAAGTATAAACATCCATGGCAGTGACATAAAAAAAAAGAAAGAAGTGTCACTCTTTAGTAATTAACACATTTTTCAATCTACCCTCAATATCTGATACCAGGATTATACTGTTCAGTCTAGGTGAGATTTTTTTTTTTTTTAAGAGAAATCCAATCAAGAAATACAAATGGGTAAAACAAACTAGCTAACTAACTAAAGGATTTGGCAAAAGAAACACGTGAAACTGAGCAGCTTACCAGACAAATGAAAGCCTCTCCCTCATCAGAGAAAATGGCTTGTGTTTCACTTGCCCAGGCTCAACATACAGACATTTAAGGAAATCTGTCCCCAAATGGCAATTTCTTTCCTCATGACAAAAGATCCTAAATATTTTTTGTTTGCAAGTAAAAAAATACTCTCCTAACAAAAAACAGTTGTAAACGTTTTGTAATTCTTTTTAGAAAAAATAACCGAAGACACATAGTCTAATTCACCGCAGCTGAAATTTCATTTACTAACTAACCACACTAATGAGCTGCTGCCTGGGGACTTCTAATTAGATTCGCCGTATTTCTGTCACTGACATTAATTTCCTTACTTCGACTTCTAGAAAAAGTTTGATGTTTTCTGAATTTTTTAAGCAGGAAAAATTCAAGGATTTCAGTGGTTTTTAATTAATCCTAAATTTTGTTTAACTGAACCAGTTGTATGGCATAACATATTTCTGAATTAGAAAACACAACATTGACATTCCTATACATGTCAATACTCGTTTTATCAAGACAGCTGGTAAACTTGTATTTGACACTGTTGTTCATTATACTATTTGTGTTCTCTATATACACTCTGGGGTTAGGTCAGAAGATTAAGTCCATATAGCCATCAAGCCATATTCTCCAAATCAAAATTACATTCAAAAGACTTTCAAAAGATTGGCTTCCAACTGGTTTTCTATTTTCTAATTCCACAATTTAAATGAAAATGTTGTTCTACTATTTTATTATAATTGCATTACACCGAACTTCCTGCATTATTCTCAGCATGAAATTGAAAGGCGTACTTTTGAAATAAATCTTATGTGCATCTTCTATTACATCACTGAATAAATAAAAACAATGCAAGCATCATCGTTTATAAACACCAGATTTGCAAAGAATCTACAGATCTAAATGGCCACAGCTGCCCTATCCCAACCCCAGGCCATGTGCTGTCCTGATATGGAAGCCATTATGAAAAAGCTCAGAACTTTTAGAAAGAATGCGTAATGCTATACAACAGGCATACAGAGATGACCCAGCATAGACCAGTCTCAAAATTATCTTCCACTGGGGCGCCTGAGTGGCTCAGAGGGTTGGGCCTCTGCCTTCAGCTCAGATCATGGTCTCCGGGTCCTGGGATCGGGCCCCGCATCGGGCTCTCTGTTTAGCGGGAAGCCCGCTTCCCCCTTTCTCTCTGCCTGCTGCTCTGCCTACATGTGATCTCTCTGTGTCAAATAAATGAATAAAATCTTTAAAAAAAAAAAATTATCTTCCACCATACAGTACCAGAAGTTTTCTGTATCTCTTTATCACAGTGTCTAATATTCTTCAAATAACAAATCTCTTTGAATTAACAAGCTTCTTTAAAATGCAAATGACTCCCAGAGAGGTAATTATATTCTTTAATTAATTAAGGCAGATTGCATTGCTCTTAATACCTAACTAACGTTATCTGGGATGAAGGATTACCGGGCAGTAACAGCCGCTGAACAGTAGCAGTGGCGCAATGAGCAGCTGTCATGATAGTTGTAGTGCAGCAAAGAGCAAGCATTAACCCTGTGCCAGGCCCTGTGCCAAGACCCCTATGTGGACTACCTCACTTAACACTCTCAAAAATCCTGGGAAAGAATTTAAGGGCGGCAAAGTAGTGGTTCTCAAAATATGGTTTCCTGATCAGCAGCAGCAGCAGAAGCATCTGGGAATTTGTTACAAGTGCAAGCTCTCAGGCTCCACCACAGACCTACGGAATCAGAAACTCAGAGTGAACTCAGCAGTCTGTGTTGTAGCAAACCCACCAGGGAGTTCTGATGCTTGCTAAAGTTTGCGAACCACTGGGCTACAGGTTTGTAGAGAAAGGTCACATGCAAGCACACATACGCATGCGCGCACATATGTGCACATGCGCAGACACACATGTTTAGACTAAATTAGAGTTAACCTACTTATGAATGAATACTGAGTTTAAGCAGAAGTGGTTGATCCCAAAGAGCAGAGGCAGATTGCAGCACTTTCCAGAGTTTCTTCCCAAGACCTCAGGATTCCCAACAGCGATTGATGATGTCTGTGGAGGCTAGATCCAAAAAGTGAACTTTGCGTGGCACCATAGTCCACTCTTTCAAAGGAGCGCAAACCATCTCTCTACTAAGAGCACTGGTGGCCGACTGAAGGCCTTTCCTAGTTCTTGGAATAAACTTAAAGACCACATTCTCTCTGTAAAAGAGTTAGGTTCTAAAAATTCCAGGGCAAATATTTTCTACTTCCTGTTTTTCAAAGTAAAAATCATTCATTGCACCTACCACAGTTTTCCATTGTTCCTGGGTTTTAGATGCTCATATTTTGGTATGAGCATTATTAAGATCTGGAGCTGTATTAATAAAACACCATCCAGTTTTGCCTGCTGAAATAATGAGAAGTTCATTAGTAGTCATTAAACTTGCTCAATAAAAATTAAAGAACTGTTGTAAGTTTTTTTAAAAAGTCTCAAACCCAGGAGGAAAGCTAAGTCGACCCTTGCTGGTTTGTTTGTCTGTTTTCTCTGCCCCGGGCCAGGAGGAATCCCCATAAGCTCATTTCTCTCACAGTAGTACAAGTAGTGTCCCTATTTCACAGTGCATAAACTTAGAGAGGTTAACTAAGCACAAGCAGGAAATTGCACAATCTAGTCTAAAGAAACTGGTCAACTCCCAAATCCAAGCTGTAAACCACTTCTGATTAAGAAGAAAGAATAAGTGGATAATTTGGGGGCATGAAGCATTTCATAGGGAGAGCAGTTGCCAAGGCAGCCATTTTAAGGGCAGAATAAAGGTACCCATCAAGAGCTGGGGTGGACCAAAACAAACTATCCAGTTCAAAACTCACCATGTCCAGTCCCATGCTCTGAAAGGGGGCAGGAGAGGCTCTCTCTTTCACCATATGACTTTTTGCTCTCAAGACCTAGAATTCATCCTTGTCCTATTGTTACAAGATTTCAAGTAAAGGTGAATCCCAGAGCTTTGGAAGAGTGGGTGGAGACCAGAATCAGCATTAAAATAAATCTAGGAAAAATACATTCTGAGCTACCACCAAACAAACAAAAAACTAAGTTTTGGAAATAGCCCATTCTTAAAGTAAGGTCTACTTAATTAATCATTCATTTATTTTTCTTTTACATTTATGTTTCATTTACACTGGCATTTCTCATGATCCTGTACTGGTTATTTTCAGGTTGACCTATCACACGGACTCTCCACACTGCTCTGTGCTCCAGATAACTGACCCCCATGCTTTAAATGGGCTTCCTGGCCCTCTGGCTTTTCTGATTCAGTTCAGCAAATGGGAGGTGATGGCAGGAGATCAGAGATGGGAAGAGCCTGAATATATACTCCCTCTATTCCTCCTGTGCCATATTGGCAGTAGCCATGTTCCTTTACTTTGAGCCACAATTCCTGGGAGGCAATCCCTTGCCGACCTCTATATCTCCTATAGAGGCCTGATAACAGCTCCCCCTCCTCTTATTCCTTCTGGCGTAAGCTAACAGCTTTCCCTGTTCTCAGTCCCGGGTACTTCACTATGCATTAGTGATTCTCTACATCTTGAGCAGACTTTTGTAGGTAGTCCCATCATTAAACTGTCCCCAGAATGGGCCACCTGTTTACTGCTCAAATCCTGAGTGATGTAATCACAATCATAGATTTGGAAGCACAATGCTTTCTACCAGATCCCTATTAGCTTTTTTTTTTTAATGAAGCTTTTTTCAATGCATCAGTTAGCATCATGCTGCCAATTTCAAAAGTCATATCACTCTATGAAGACTATGTGATAATTCATGTAAAACACTTTGTATAGCAAGTGCTCAATAAATGGCAATGGCATTAGTATCATCATCATTGTTATTCGTAAATTAATGTTTCTTATTAGAATAAAAGACAATGGACATAATTCAGAGGAAGGCAGATTTTGAATTAGTGATGAACTTTTTAATAATTACAGGTCCAGCAATGAAATGGCCGGCCTTATAAACAGAACTTATGAAGTACTTCCATGTCTGAGGTCTCATATCATTTTTACAACAACCCTGTGACGTAGGTACATTACCAGCCTCTTGCTCATATGTGGAAACTAAGACTTAGAGGATGATTTCCCCAACACCAGAGCTACCAATGTTGGAGCCAGGATTGAAATCTTGCTATTGGGCCAGGTTCTACCCACAGTACCCATTCGGAAGTCACAAGGGGCAGCTGATGGAGCAGTGTGGGGGAAAGAAATGGGTTGCCCAGTCTACGATGCTTGGATGGCAACCCCCCACTCCTGCTCTAATTTGCCTACCTGAGTTGCAATTAGATGTGTTCTCGTTTGCCATATTATAAAATCTTGCTCTGTAAGAAAAGGGAAACAAAATGGAAGTAGGTTAATGCTTTAATAGATTATCAAGTGTGAGATGACTCAGGCTAGGAGGGAGGAAAGGCACTGAAGGGGAAGTATGTGATAGAGTCCCGATGAAATATATATTTCTTAAATATTTGACCACTGCTGAGAGCCACCTGGGAGAGAATGAGTAATCTGTGGCAAACAACACAGCAGAGTGCAGAGTGGGGGAGTACATAAAACAGCAATAAGCCATGGGCTTTTTTCATCTTAAATATTTCTAAACAACAGTGGACAAGAGCTTCATGGGTAATGACGCAAAATTGATTGAGTGGGTTGTCCTTCAAGTTAGCTGATCCTCTGTACCTACATTTCCGATTGTTATTGAGGGTCTCAGAAATTATGGTGCAGATCATGAAATTTATGTTTGACATATAATTATCAAGAGGGGCAAGAGCCTTAGTAAACACTGAGTATTGGGGGTGGGGAACTTGGTGTTCAGCCTAACATTTGATTTTGTTAATATAAATAATATATTAACAAGTGAACAACTTGGATTCAATCCAAACCACTCTACTGTAAGTGCTTTGCTAAAACTTACCAATGGTATTTACTTCTATAAATAACAGCCATAGTTGGAATAGTTTTCTAGATACATCAGTTTATATCTTATGACAAATATCCTTTTAAAGATCTTTATCACTGCAAGCATTTTAGAAGAACCTTTGAACTAGATGGCTGGGGAGTGGTGTCTGACCACCCCTGCTGTGAGACAAAGAAGAAGTTCAGGGACAGACCTAAGCAGGGTCTTGAAGGATGTGTAGGACTAAGGTGGGAAGAATGGAGAAGGATAAAGTCTCCCAGATTTGATGTGGCAAAACGCTGGTGATGGAGTCTGAGGCAGTCTAGATTCTGGAAGAGGCTATAGGAACTCAGCCCACCTCAACTGTCATCCACCCAATCAAGCATGAGAAGGCTGGGTAGAGACCTAAATGGGGGCAAGGGTGGGTAATAGAAAAAGCACAGTCGCCAGAGTAAGACACAATGGGCTTCAATTTCTAACACCTCCACCCAGAAGTTGACTGGCCTTGAGCAAGATTCCTAAAGGTTGTGTGTCTGTTTCCTCATCTGCAGAGTGGCAGTAATAATATCTTCTTCATGAAACCCTCAAGGACTAAATGAAAGAATGTATATGATAAGCCCAGGACAATGCTGAGCAAAAATTATGTCCTCAATATATTGTGGGGCATAGTTATTATTATTTTCTAAATGTCTTGAGGGCAACAAATTTTTTAAAATGCAGGATTCTTGGGAGATCTGTTTCTCACATGCATTGCCCACTTGATGTTTTCTACAATGTTGAATTTTATGTTAAGTTAAAAGGACGTGGTCTGTTTAAGTCAGGCATTCCTGGATTCAAATCTTAGCTCACTATTTTCTATGTTTGCCCTTGGGAAAGTCAGATGACCTCTCTGTTTGTTTCCACTTCTGTAAAATAGAAATAATTAGTCCATTGCAGGAGTAGGGTAATATTTGGGGAAAGCATATTGAAAGTGAATAATATATACTAGATGCTTAATAATAAGTAACAGCTATTGCTATTCTTCTTTCTGCAAAGCTTCTGGCTACATTAATCATTCTGTTCTTCTTACCTCAAGTTTAAGATACACCTTGAGTCATTTTCTCAGCATTAAAAGAAACTTTCCTGAGAAAGACAATGCTCCTTTCCACCCACCAGGAACAAATACTAATATTCATACAGTGTTTTAACTTTCACAAAATATACTCAGATATGTTATTATATTTAATCCTAACAACAACCTCGTGAGGCAGAATTAGCCCCATTTTACAGACATGGTTGTCCATTTGGAACAAGACTAACTGGATTGCCAATAGGCACTCAATGAGGAAGGAGCAGGAAGCTGGCACTCAAACCAGTTCTTTCAACAAAGCTCATTACCCTTCAGCTCTCCCAGGCATCTGTCTCCACCAATCAGAGGAAAATGTTCTTTGGCATGTGAGTGATCATTAAAGATGAATTCACCGTAGGAAGAAGAAAAGGCTAGAGTTTCCCACAGTATGAGTCAATTAATCAATGAGATCTCTAGATTTCCATTATAGTTTCTACATCAAATAAGAATGTTCACATGCAGACATGAGGTTTCTCAAAATGTACCCTTGTGTGGGTTTGTTAGCATCTACTCTTAAATGACCCATCTTGCTGGAAGTGTTAGTTACGTTTGTGAGCATGTATCCGCAAAGTTGTGTGCTGCTGTCATTTCAACTGGAAACTCTTCAGAGGCAAAGACCATATCCATTTGATGCCCCACATCTACATAATGTTCGATGTTACCCAAACTACAGTACATTAAACAGCAATTCAGAAGAAAGTTGTATTTTTTCATCTACCAAATTGGGGGGTGACTTGCACTTAGAACATAACAACAATAATCATACCTACAATATATTAAAGACATACCTCATATCAAGCCTGGGACTAGGTTCTTCACACCCATTCCCTCATTTAATCCTCAAAAGCTTCATAAAGCAGATACTATTATTGCCACTTTGTAGATTGAGGAAACAGACCTACAGAGGTTAAGGGACTTGCTCAAGGGCATTTAACTCCTAGACAGAGGTGTCAAGATTTGAAGCCAGGTGTTTCTTTCTTTCTTTTTTTCTTTTCTTCTTTTTTTTTTTTTTAGATTTTATTTATGTATTTATTTATTTATTTGTCAGAGAGAGCAAGAGAGCGTACAAGCAGATAGAGTAGCAGGCAGAGGTGGAGAAAGAAGCAGGCTCCCTGCCAAGCAAGGAGCCCGATGTGGGACTCCATCCCAGGACCCTGGCTGGGATCATGACCTGAGCTGAAGGCAGCAACTTAAATGACTAAGCCACCCAGGCATCCCAAAGCCAAGTGTTTCTTACTCTGAATGCTGTGCTTTTTCTGCTATCCCACTTTATGGAGCCTGTACCCAGCCTTTTGTTTGGATAGATACATGTAACTTAGAGGTTAACTAAGATAACCTGCAGCCTCTTCCAGAATCCATACTGCTCCAATCTCCATCACCAGCATTTCTCTTTCTGCAATCATCAGCATTCCTATTCTGGAAGGTCTTCTCCCTCTCCATTCCACCTACCCAAATTCTACCTGTATGCCCTCAAGCTCAAGGCTCACTACCCTGGGAGTCTGCTTACCCACTCTTAGCCAAAAAAAAATCTTATCCTTTACACACTAAGTCATTCTTAACTGGGCCCACACATATGAGCACCTAGTCACATACTATCACATAGTCTTTTTCACCTATTTCATGATGAGGTAGCATGATATGATGGAGTTCTAGCCCAATTGACCATAGACTGGCACTGTGACCTTCATCAGTAAGCCACCTAACCTCTCTGAGCCTCAGTATTCTCCAAAGTTCTCTCTACTTTTAAGAATACTGTTTCTATGTGTTTAAAAATACTTTAAAAATACTGTTTCTGTGGTCGTAAGTCTTGACTCCTTAAGAAAAATGCAATTTTCTCAGAGGCTTATATTTTTATTTTTCCTATAATATCACACAGAGAAAGCATTGAATAAATACTTGTCAGTAGTTTGACTGATGGACTAAAATATAGATTTCAAATAGCAAACAAATAAGATAAATAATAACATCTAATAGCATGAAGAAGGGGGTATGTGAGAGACCTGATATCTTTTTTTCTAGATTTTACATATATATATGTAACTATATATAACTATATATATAGTTATATATAGTTAATAAACACTATGGTTCTAGATGGGAAGTCAGCAAAATGGGATAAAATTATTTTTTTAATTTCTTTTCAGCATAACAGTATTCATTGTTTTTGCACCACACCCAGTGCTCCATGCAATACGTGCCCTCCTTAATACCCACCACCTGGCTCCTCCAACCTCCCACCCCCAGCCCTTTCAAAACTCTCAGGTTGTTTTTCAGAGTCCGTAGTCTCTCATGGTTTACCTCCCCTTCCAGTTTCCCTCAACTCCCTTCTCCTCTCCATCTCCCCATGTCCTCCATGTTATTTGTTATGCTCCACAAATAAGTGAAACCATATAATAATTAACTCTCTCTGCTTGACTTATTTCACTCAGCATAATCTCTTCCAGTCCCGTCCATGTTGCTACAAAAGTTGGGTATTCATCCTTTCTGATGGATGCATAATACTCCATAGTGTATATGGACCACATCTTCCTTATCCATTCGTCCATTGAAGGGCATCTGGGTTCTTTCCACAGTTTAGTGACTGTGGCCATCGCTGCTATAAACACTGGGGTACAGATGGCCCTTCTTTTCACTACATCTGTATCTTTGGGGTAAATACCCAGTAGTGCAATGGCAGGGTCATAGGGAAGCTCTATTTTTAATTTCTTAAGTAATCTCCACACTGTTCTCCAAAGTGGCTGCACCAACTTGCATTCCCACCAACAGTGTAAGAGGGTTCCCCTTTCTCCACATCCTCTCCAACACACGTTGTTTCCTGTCTTGCTAATTTTGGCCATTCTAACTGGTGTAAGGTGGTATCTCAATGTGGTTTTAATTTGAATCTCCCTGATGGCTAGTGATGATGAACATTTTTTCATGTGTCTGATAGCCATTTGTATGTCTTCATTGGAGAAGTGTCGGTTCATATCTTCTGCCCATTTTTTGATATGATTATCTGTTTGTGTGTGTTGAGTTTGAGAAGTTCTTTATAGATCCTGGATATCAACCTTTGGTCTGTACTGTCATTTGCAAATATCTTCTCCCATTCCATGGGTTGCCTCTTTGTTTTGTTGACTGTTTCTTTGATGTGCAGAAGCTTTTGATCTTGATGAAGTCCCAAAAGTTCATTTGAAGCAGAAGGAAAACTTCCAGACTCTTTATGAAGCCAGCATTACCCTGATCCCCAAACCAGGCAAAGACCCCACCAAAAAGGAGAATTTCAGACCAATATCACTGATGAATATGGATGCTAAGATTCTCAACAAGATCCTAGCAAACAGGATCCAACAGCACATTAAAAAGATTATCCACCATGACCAGGTGGGATTCATCCCTGGGTTACAAGGATGGTTCAACATTCGCAAATTAATCAATGTGATAGAACAAATCAATAAGAGAAGAGAGAAGAACCACATGGTCCTCTCAATTGATGCAGAAAAAGCATTTGACAAAATCCAGCATCCATTCCTGAGTAAGATGCTTCAAAGTATAGGGATAGAGGGAACATTCCTGAACTTCATAAAATCTATCTATGAAAGACCTACAGCAAATATCATCCTCAATGGGAAAAAGCTCACAGCATTCCCATTGAGATCAGGAACACAACAAGGATGCCCACTCTCACCACTCTTGTTCAACATAGTATTAGAAGTCCTAGCAACAGCAGTCAGACAACAAAGAGAAATAAAAGGTATCCAAATTGGCAATGAAGAAGTCAAACTCTCTCTCTTCGCTGATGATATGATTCTTTATATGGAAAACCCAAAAGACTCCACCCCGAAACTACTAGAACTCATACAGCAATTCAGTAACATGGCAGGATGCAAAGTCAATGTACAGAGATCAGTGGCTTTCTTATACACTAACAATGAAAATACAGAAAGGGAAATTAGAGAATCATTTCCATTTACTATAGCACCAAGAACCATAAGATACCTGGGAATAAACCTAACCAAAGAGGTAAAGGATCTGTACTCAAGGAACTACAGAACACTCATGAAAGAAATTGAAGAAGACCCAAAAAGATGGAAGACCATTCCATGCTCTTGGATCAGAAGAATAAACATTGTTAAAATGTCTATACTGCCTAGAGCAATCTATACTTTTAATGGCATTCCGATCAAAATTCCACCAGTATTTTTCAAAGAGCTGGAGCAAATAATCCTAAAATTTGTATGGAATCAGAATAGACCCCAAATTGCTAAGGAAATGTTGAAAAACAAAAATAAAACTGGCAGCATCACGTTACCTGATTTCAAGCTTTACTACAAAGCTGTGATCACCAAGACAGCATGGTACTGGCATAAAAACAGACACATAGACCAGTGGAACAGAGTAGAAAGCCCAGATATGGACCCTCAACTCTATGGTCAAATAATCTTCGACAAAGCAGGAAAAAATATACAGTGGAAAAAGACAGTCTCTTCAATAAATGGTTCTGGGAAAATTGGACAGCTGTATGTAGAAGAATGAAACTTGACCATTCTCTTATGCCGTACACAGAGATAAACTCGAAATGGATAAAAGACCTCAACGTGAGACAGGAAACCATCAGAATCTTAGAGGAGAACATAGGCAGTAACCTCTTTGATATCAGCCACAGCAACTTCTTTCAAGATATGCCTCCAAAGGCAAAGGAAACGAAAGCGAAAATTATTTTATTTTAAATAAAAAATAAATTGAAGGTGCCTCACTCATTATAAATAAAGCCCCCCAAATCAACCATTTTTTAAAAGATTTTTTATTTATTTATTGTCAGAGAGAGAGCACAAGCAGGCAGAGTCGCAGGCACAGGCAGAGAGAGAAAGTAAGGCCCCTGCTGGACAAGGAGCCTGATTCGGGACTCGATTCCAGGACCCTGGGATCATGACCTGAGCCGAAGGCAGTGGCTTAACCGACTGAGCCACCCAGGTGTTCCCCAAATCAACCATTTTTGATGAATAAGGCAAAAATGAACCACTGACATAGACTTTATAGCAAAAAAGATAAACATATATTTGGCTTATACAGATGAGAACCAATCTCTGTTATTTGTAGAGGAAGAAAACCAAATTGTTCAAAACATACCAGAGATTTGCCACTTTTTAACATTCAACCAAAACTGAAGCAATGCATTAACATAGAATTTCCTTCTGTAGCTGGCCTCCATGTCATTATTTTCATAGTAGAAATTGGTTGAAATTGTTTAAGAAAAAAAAAAAGAAAGAAAGTTGACACCTTAAACTTACATGATGTTATATGTCACTTATCTCATTAAAAAAAATTTGTGAGTGGACACCTGGGTGGCTCAGTCAGTTGATCATCTAATTCTTGGTTTCAGCTCAGGTCATGGTCTTGGGGTCATGAGGTGGAGCCTCGTGTTGGGCTCCAGGCTCAGTGTGGAGTCTGCCTGTGCCAACCACTCATTCTCTCTCTCTCAAATAAATAAATGGAATCTTTTTAAAAATATTTTTAAGTGAAAGATTCAGTATCCAAGTCTTGTCTTGAATAAAACCCCAATTTCTGGTGCTGCTTCTCAAAAAGGAAGCTAAAACTTGATTCACCTACTCTGAGCTACTTCTGAAACTATTCATGAGTAATGACCTTCCATTTTGTTCCTTTAAGAAATATTTTCTATAGTACTCATTGCAGAGATTACCATCTTAATTTATAACATTAGTAGATTAAAGATTAATTTCAATAATACTTAAATTTTTTAAAAGTTTCTAAAGAACTTACACAATACAACACCAGAAAGACAAATAATCTGAGTAAAAACTAGGCAGAGGACCTAAATAGACATTTTTTAAAGAAGACATCTAGATGGCCAACAGACCCATGAAAAGATGCTCAAATCACTCATTATTAGGGAAAGGCAAGTCTAAACCACACTGAGATATTACCTCACACCTGTTAGAATGGCTAAAGTCAAGAAGACAAAAAACAAGTGTTGGTGAGGATGTGGAGAAAAAGGAAACTTGTGCACTGCTAGTGGGAATATAAACTGGTGCAGCTGCTGTGGAAAACCTTACAAGTATGGAGTTCCCTCAAAAAAAACTAAAACTAGAAATACCATATGATCCAATAATTCCACTATTGGGTATTTATCCAGAGAAAACAAAAACACTAACTAAAAAAGATGTATGCACCCTTATGTTTATTGCAGCATTATTTACAATAGCCAAGACATCAAAAGAACCTAAATGTCCATCAATAGATGAATGGATAAATAAAATGTGATACACACAAACATACATACACATACATATTCACACACACACTAGAATATTACATAGCCGTAAAAATGGATGAGATCATGCCATTTGAGACAACATGGATAGACCTAGAGAGTATTATGCTAAGTTAGACTGACAAAAATAAATAACATATGACTCCCCTCATAAATGGAATCTAAAAAAAAATTGAATAAAACAAAAAAGCAGAATCAGAACTATAAATACAGAGAACAAATTGATGGATGCCAGAGAGGAAAGGGTGGGAGGTTGGGCAAAATAGATGAAGCAGAGAGGGAGATACAGGTCTCTAGTTATGGAATGAGGAAGTCATGGGAATAAAGAGCAGAGCATAAGGAATATAGTCCATGATACTGTAATGGCGATGTAATGGGACAGATGGGAGTTACACTTGCAGTGAACATAGCATAATGTATAAACTTGTCAAATCACTATGTTGTACACCTGAAACTAAGATAACATTGTGTGTCACCTATACTCAGAAAGAAAAAAAGAAGAAAAAAATCAAATCTATCTAAATAGATCTTTAAGCACTTCCCTTTATAAGGAATTTTTTTTTTAATTTTATTTTTTATAAACATATAATATATTTTTATCCCCAGGGGTACAGGTCTGTGAATCGCCAGGTTTACACACTTCACAGCACTCATCATAGCACATACCCTCCCCAATGTCCATAATCCCACCCCCCAACCCCCCTCCCCCCATTAACCCTCAGTTTGTTTTGTGAGATTAAG
>NW_019154086.1:31405954-31464837 GCF_002288905.1 Enhydra lutris kenyoni | reverse complement strand
ATTGAAATATAATTCACATACCATAAAATTCATTGTTTTAAATTTTACAGTTCAGTGGTTTCAGTATATTCACAAAGTTGTACAACTCTGTGGTGGGTTGAATGGTGACCCCCACCTGGAGGCTTTGAATGTGAACTTAAGATTGTAGTTAAGTTCATTGCATTTGTAGTTAAGGATCTCAAGATGAAATCGTTTTAGCTTATCTGAATAGGCTAAACCCAATGGCAAGTATTTTTTAAGAAGACACAAAGGAAGAGAAATATAGAGAAGGTGATGTAAGGATAGAGACAGAGATCGGAGTGATAGATCCATAAACCAAGGAATATCGAGGCTTGGCAGCAGCCAACAAAAGCTAGGAGAGAAGCTTTCTCTCAGAGCCTCCAGCAGAATGAGCCAAATCTGTTGACATTTTGATTTCAGACTTCTGGCCTCCAGCCTGTGAGAGAGTAAGTTCATGTTGTTTCAAAACACCAAAGTGGTGGTTATCTGCTCCATTAGCCCTAGAAAACTAATACAAATGCTCACCACAATCTAATTCCAGAATATCTTTATCACCCAAAAAAACACATTAACAGCCATCCCCATCCTCCACCCCCAGAAACCACTAATCTACTTTCTTTCTCTGTGAATCAGCCTATTCTGGATCTTTAACAAAAACGGAATCATACAATGCATGGTCTTTTGTTTGTCTTCTTCCACTTAAAATAATGTTTTCAAGGTTCATCCATGTTGTATTATGTATTATGCATTCTTTTTTTGACTGAATATTATTCTACTGTAGATATGCCATATTCTGTTTATCTATTCATCAACTGATGGACGTTTACGTTGTTTGCACCTTTTGGCTACTATGAATACTATGAACAATGCTGCTGATCATTCTTGTAGAAGTTTTTGTATGGACATGTTTTCAGTTCTCTGTGGTGTGTACGTAGGTATATCAAATTATCTTGGGCATATATATTTATTTCATCTTGGTTATTTTAATGTTGCCATATAATTATTCACAGCATTCTCTTATAATCCTTTTACTCTCATAAGGTTGGTAATGATGTCCTCTAAGTCTTATTTTAGTCATTTGAATCTTTTCTCTTTCTTTTCCTGATCAGTCTAGCTTAATTTTGTCAATGTTGTTGATCTTTTCAAAGAATCAACTTCAGGTTTTGTTGATTTTCTCTATTTTCTATTTTTATCTCATTATTTCCACTCTAATCTGTATTATTTCCTTTCCTATGCCATGCTTGCTTTGGGTTTAGTTTGCTTTTATTTACCTAGTTTCTTAGGGTAAAAAATTGGGTTACTGGTTTGAGATCTTTCTTCTCTGTCAATATGGGCATTTACAGCTACAAATTTCTTTCCAAGCACCACTTTAGCTACACTCCACACGTTCTGTTATGTTGTATTTTGTTTTTGTTCATAGCAAAATGTTTTTTAACTTTCCTTATGATTTCTCGTTTTGTCCATTAATTATTTAGGGATGTGTTGTGTGACTGCTATGTATCTGTGAATTTCCCGAAGTTCCTTGTGTTAATGCTTCTGAATTTCATTCCATTGAAATCAAAGATACCTTATATAATTTTAGTCCTTTGAAATTTGTTGGTGTTTGCTTTATGGCATAACCTATGGTCTATCCTAAAGAACATTCCATAGGCACTTGAGAAGAACATGCATTCTAGTTTGCACTAGGGAGTTCTATATTGTGAGGTGTACATGATTTATACTGATGTTCAAGTCTCACATTTCCTTGTTGATCTGCTTTCTAGTTTACTACCCATGAGTATTGTTGAATTGTCCATTTCTTCCTTCAATTCTATCACATCTTCTTTATTTCAGGACTCTGTTGTTAAGTGCATATATGTCTATAATTGTCATTTGTTTTCTTGATGGATTGACCCTTTAACATTATAAAGTGTTTTTCTTCATATATAACATTTTTGTTCATATATAACGATTTTGTCTTAAAGTCTATTTTGTCAGCTATTAGTATAGCTACTCTAGCTCTCTTTGGACTACTGTTGGTATCATATTTTGTCCTCTCTTTTTACTTTTAATTTATTCCTGTCCTTCAATCTGAAGAATGTCTCTTGAAGACAGTATATAGTTGGATCATGTCTTTTACCCATTTTGCCAACCTCTGCCTTTTAATCCTTTACATTTAATATAATTACCAATAAGATAGGTTTCTGTTTGCCATTTTGCTATACGTTTTCTATAAGTTTTATGTCTTTTTTGCTCCTCTATCCATCCACACCTGCCTTTTTTTGTGTTAAATATTTTGTTTGGTTTTCAAGGCTCCTGCAGAGCTGGGGAGAGAGAAATGAAAATAGGGCAAGCTAAAAGACCAAAAACTGAATGTTCTTATCAAGATTCAGCTGTTTTTCTTGAATACTCCTTGAATTGTTGCAAGCCTTTGGTTAATTCCAAGAGTTTTGAAAAAATCAATTTTGACAGTTTTTGCCAGTGTTCTCACTCCTTTTTTGGAGGAGTAGATTTTCAGATGTCTATATCTGTCATTCTTGCTGATGTCACTTGTATCTTTTACAATTAACCTCATCTAGAGACAAATAGGCTATAATTGCTATTATTATTAGTCCTACTCATTTACAGATGAAGAGAGTAGGTGTGTACGTTTTTCTACTGTTGCCATAAAAAATTACCAGGAATTTGGAAGCTTAAAACAACAAAAATTTATTACCTTACAGCTCTCTAGGTCGGAAGTCTGACATGGGTCTCATCAGGCTAGTATCAAGGTGATGGCAGGGCTACCTTGTTTTCTGGAGTCTCTGAGAAAGAATTCATTTTCTTGCTTAGTCAGATTGTTGGAAGAATTCAGTTCTTAAAGTTATAAGACTGAGTTCTCTATTTCCTCACTGGCTATCAGCTGAGGGCTATTCCCAGCTTCTACAGGCCACCCACCTTCCTCAATTTCTGGCCAGCTTCCTCTGCCTTTAAAGCCAACAGTGGTGGTGTGAGTCCCTCTTACGCTTTAAATCTTTTCTGTTTTCTTCTTGCATAGTCAGATATTGCTCACCTACCATCTGCCTTCCTCTTCCACTTTTAAAAACCCTATAATCCAGGATAATTTCCCTGTTTAAGGTTTGTAAACTTAATTCCATCTGCAAATTTCCTTTTCTATGTAATTTAACATATCACCTGTTTCAGGCATTAGAACCTGGATATTTGGGTGGGAGCAAAGGGACATACATTATCCTACTTACCACAAGAGCTCATAGAAATTTCTGTCACAAAGCTAGCAACTGGCAAAACTGGAGCTAAAATATAGTCCTTCTGGCTGTTTGTTACATGCTCTTTTTAACCACATCGCCAATGTACAGTAATGTAACAGTCTAACTAGACAAGCTGCCTGTATGATTCCTGAGGGGATCATAGTGAGTTGGAATCATAAAACATTATAACTTGAAGGCACCTGTGGGTCAGGCCCTACCATTTTACAGGTGAGGAAAATAAGGCCTGGGGAAATTAAGCTTCCATCCTCAATTTCAAGACAACCCAAAATCACAATTCAGCTTCTTCTGAATTTTGTCTCATGTATTTTGTCATTAAAAAATTCTTTCAGTCAGTTAAGCCTCCAACTCCTGATTTTGGCTCATGTCATGATCCAGGGTCATGAGATCAAGCCCAGTGTCAGACTATGCACTCAGTGAGGAGCCTGCTTAAATTCCTCTCTCTCCTTCTTCCTCTGCCCCTTTGCTCTTGCAAACTTTCTCTCTCTCTCTCTCTAAAAAAAACAAAGACTTAAAAAACAGAATTCCTTCAGTTAAATGTATATCCTCACAAAATACCTCAAATTAACCTTATAAAACTCTATTAACATCCATGCAAAACTTGATCTATAAAACTTATATTATTTCTGTACTGTCAACCACTTCCAGCCATCCATGCCTTTGTACCTTCTTCCCATGTAAATTTTATGACTTAAATGTTTTCTTACAACCATTCTAAGCCTTCGTATAAACACAGATTTTCATATAGCATCTACCCCACAAAAGGATTAAAGAGGAAAGACTGTATGTATTTCATTTCTTTTCTGTGTGCTTATTGATTTCTGTTAAATCCCACCCAGAGCAAGTTTTCCCTTTATGGTTCCTCTCAGTGACAACTCAAGTTACTTAAAACAAGTCCTTGAGAGGCTGCCCACACCACTGTTCCACACTCCACTATGAGTTAATCCCATAGATCCTGTAGGCTCTGAGATGGAGATTCATGGGAGGGCCACTTAACTGAGGATACTGCACTTAGACCTGTTTTAAGAGAGCATGTCAGACCTACAGTGCACTCCATTCTCAGTCACCTGCACTCACAGAACAGAGGCACATGGGAACTAAATACTTTTTTCCTGGACTTCAAACTTGCATGATTTTTCACACCATTTTAACCTGAATGCACTTCTCTCTGGGCTAATAATAAAATCAATATTTACAGAGCAGACAACTCTGGTGACAGTCTTGTCTCCCATCCCTAAGCTGCTCAGACCCAGCCCTACCCATAACACAACAGTATGTCCCTCTAACATCAGCTGGGACTCATTTATGATTAGTTATTCTCCTCATCACCTGTGGATCCCTAACCTCTACTCCACAAAAATTGGTCAGACATTTTACATCATCCTCACCTCCCCGTAGACATTCATAAAATCAGGATCAATAAATTGGAGACCCGGGGACACCTGGGTGGCTCAGTTGGTTGGACAACTGCCTTCGGCTCAGGTCATGATCCCGGAGTCCCGGGATTGAGTCCTGCATCAGGCTCCCAGCTCCACGCAGAGTCTGCTTCTCTCTCTGACCTTCTCCTCCCTCATGCTCTCTCTCACTGTCTCTCTCAAATAAATAAATAAAATCTTAAAAAAAAAAAAATACAAATTGGAGACCCGATGCCTTTCTTGCAGGTGACTTCAAATTTCTCTTATCTTTGTTTGGTCTTGTTTTATTTTTTTTTAAGATTTTTTTATTTCTTTATTTAACAGAGAGAGAGAGATCACAAGTAGGCAGGGAGGCAGGGAGGCAGGCAGAGAGAGAGGGGGAAGCAGGCTCCCTGCTGAGCAGAGAGCCCGATGTGGGGCTCAATCCCAGGACCCTGAGATCATGACCTGAGCCGAAGGCAGAGGCTTAACCCACTGAGCCACCCAAGCGCCCCTTGGTCTTGTTTTATTTTGTTTTTTCTCTTTTCTCTCAAAAGAACAGACATGTCTCTTCCTGTTCAAACCTTACCCTTCCACCTATAAATTCACCTTACTCTCTTCCATTTCCTCTTTCCATGAATTGTGCTTGTTCTGTTTACTCTACCTTGCCTCTGGCCCCTTCTCTTTTGCCTTCAAACCTGCTCAATTCTCAATCAGTCAGTTGTACCCTCTCCTATTCCTTCTTTGTGTGTGCTAACAAATTTCTTAAGAAATAGACTGAATTCCCTTCTTTGTCCTTGCACTCACCCCCAACTCCCTATAATGTGGTTTCTATCTTGACATGTCACATTTAGGCATTAAAAATGACTTCCTAATCACCAAGTCCAATGTCATTTATCCATTTTTTCTCCTTCTCCTGCACCCCACCTTCGTGTCTAATCCGTTGCCAACTCCTATGCCTTCTGTCTCCTGAAAGTCTCTAATGTTTAGTCCCTCCTCCTCACTACTACCACACCTATCCTGCAACCACTCAAGTATACACTGTCCTCTCCAACCTGGCCTTTATTTTCTTATTTCTAGCTATTGAAATGTTATCCATTATATAAAACCTTTCAAGAATTCCCACAAACTGAAGGTCAGGGCTACTTTCCTCATCCTTGATTTCTGGTTATACACCTATTATTACTATCATTACTCAAAGTCAGTAGACCTATGATGAGAGTGCTATTATAAAGGAAGCTCTCCTCAGAAATACTACTTTAGCAAGGAAAAGCACCCTAGGAAGAGAAATTTGCTATGGGATAGCCACATAGTAGATAACTCACCCATAGATTATTAAGAATCATGTGGATTGTGGATTCCAACATCCTGCCTAGTTTATGGTCCTCTTACCCAAAACATTCTTTCATCCCAAAATGTAGCTGAGTTTGAAGAATAACTGTGAGTTTCAAACACTCCAAAAGATTTCCAAATAACACAAAAGTTTCTAGCTAACATTATATCTTAAAAGTTGAAGACAGGGGCACCTGGCTGACTCAGTAGGTAGAGCATGCAACTTTTGATCTTGGGTCATGATTTCAAGCCCCATGTTGGTCACGAAGCCTACTTTTTAAAAAAATCACTTAAAAGTTGAAGACAAATTCTAACTAGCCCCGGATAGAGCCATGGGCAGCTGGAATAAATATAATTAAGCATTGATTACAACATGGAAAAAGACTCAAGAGTCAGATTGTTTCTGTATACTATTTCTGTTTTGGCCAATGCTTTACTCCATGACTATTCTGTAAAGTAAGTGGAACCAAAGTGGCAAAAACATTGGAATTGGCATTATGGCAATTCTTCTGTATAAACAAGTTTATAAGATCTAGCTTTGCAAGCTTTGGATAGTCTGATAAAACAAAAAAAAAAAAGAAAGAAAGAAAGAAAGAAAAAGAAAAAAAAAAAACCAAGGTGGTCCTTAACTAAAAACATGTTTTTGTTATTGAGGACTTTTTATGTTTTGGCAATGAATTATTCAGTGCCCAAAATAGCATAATGAAAAAAAGGTGAACATTTTTTAAAGTACCTACATTCAGCATATCCTATAACCATGACCCCTTAGCTATCATGTAACTCTGTAAAGCACAAAGTTATTAGAAGACATCATCATAATATTCACCTTATATCTATCCTGAAAATGATTTAAAAACTGTTTAAGAATCTGTAGACATTTAAACATATAAAAATCATTCCCCAAAAGCCACAATTAAGAGTTACTCATTTTGTAACATTAAAACTCTTAAGCTAAAGAAAAAAATCAGAGGAAACATGGAAAACTTAAATTAGCTAATCAAAGGGAGGCAAGCCATAGGAGACTCTTTTTTTTTTTTAAGATTTTATTTATTTATTTGACAGACAGAGATCACAAGTAGGCAGAGAGGCAGGCAGAGAGAGAGGAAGGGGGAAGCAGGCTCCCTGCTGAGCAGAGGCTGGTCTCAATCCCAGGACCCTGTGATCATGACCTGAGCAGAAGGCAGAGGCTTTAACCCCCTGAGCCATCCAGGTGCCCCAAGAGACACTTAAATATAGGCAACAAACTGAGGGTTGCTGGGAGGTGGGGGGAAATGGGGTAATTGGGCAGTGGGCATTAAGGAGAGTACTTGATGTAATGAACACTGGGTATTGTATGCAACTGAGGAATCATTAAGTTCTACCCCTAAAACTAACACCACACTATATGTGAACTAACTTGAATTTAAATAAAACCTTGAAAGAAGAATAAAGAAAGAAATGAGAGTATGCTGCTCCTCCCCATCTTTCTTTTATTAGATCATATTTGGCCATCAGCCTATAGAATTAATCGTATGTGAGTTCCGAATTTCTACAGAACAAAAATAGAAAGGAAAGCTTTTTCTGGAAAGGGAAAGATTTTAACATGGCATAAGTATTGATAAATTCTGAAAATGGAATCTACACAGAGAAATGTGGCTATTTCAAGTTGGCAAAACTGTATGTGTCAAGGCTCAGTGTTAGGTCCCAAGTCATTAATCTCATCTACTGTGAAGGTCACTCATGAGCTACAATACTCCAGCACCTCCTCAAGCACATATACACAGCATCGTAGAGTCAGCTGGTATATGAAAGGAATATAGGCTTTAGGGTCAGACAATCCAGATTCAAATCTTGGCTCTATAACTTACTGGCTATGTGACCTTGAGTGGAGCTCAGGCTTTCACTTGCAAAGAGAAGTTAATATCAACTTCAGAAGTTGTTTGTTAGAATTAAATGAGATAATGTATGAGGCACCTGACACAATTTCCTTATCTTTTTGGATAAGTGATGAAACTGCAGCCTGACAAATGACAGCTCCCAGCATGAGAGGGTTAATAAGGAGATATTATTCTAAGCTGCTGGTTCAGGGATAGGCATCCTGTCCCAGACAGCCCATCAGCCCCACTAATGGGATTTAAAACAGTTGCTGCCTCTTCCTCAGTCATGTAATGATTTCTGGACGGCCAGAGAAGCCCATTATCTGCAGTCCCTACTTCTGCTCTGTCTGGCGATAATGACTTTTTAGCACAACAACAGGACAGCGGTCTTCCACTTCCTGCTGCTCCACTGTGCAAAGGACCCTTGTTGAAGTCAAAGACAAACTGTCATCCCACCACAGAAGCCGGTAGTCTGTGAAATGCTGTCCACCAAATGCCACAAGAGCTCCTGGAGAGTTGTCCTCTAAGGCAAGGGTACCCTCTCAGGGGTTTCCTGGGACAATGTGAATATGATAGATGATAGCGTTCCAGTGAGAATGTGAGACCCCAGCGTCCCCATAGGACCTCTGAGGTTGATGCCGAGTACCAGAAACCTCCCCAGCCAGGTTGCTCTTACTTGATCTCTCATCCCGCTCAGTTCATACAAGATGCCTGCAGAGCCCAAGGAAAAAACAAAAACAAAAACAAAAATGAATGTGCAAAAAACTACCGCAAAACTCTGACCTAAAAATCAATATCCATGATCCCATTAACATTTTTTCTCTATTCTTTGTATTTTTTATCTTACTGTTTTTATCTTGGTATAAAAAGTCACCTCAAATACAGCTTAATAGTAGGCAAGATACGAGTCCTGAATAAATAAAACAAATAACATAATGAATTAAGGGCTTCTACTAGGCTTGAAGAGATCCCCCCAAAAGTTCTTGGCATTAATCATGAAAGGAAACTCTCACCCAAATGAAGGAAGATATAACATGTTCATTCTATGATTTGATTTGTCAAATTCATGCAAATGTAGGACTCCAAGTAAAAGGAAAATGATGTACTTGGTTTTGGTTATAAAATGGATGCAAGTGAATTTTTTTAAAAACTGATTCGAAAGCAGAAGAAAAAATTTCTATTTTTTTAGTTAACTAAAAAAAGTTTTAACTGACTATTTAATCCAAGGTAGATATCAAATTTATTAAATATTATCTCTCACTTCAATAAAGAAACCTGTGAAGTTTAAAAACATTCATTGAGTGAAACTGAAAGGTCTGTCAAATGCTGATTGCATTTAAGCATACATTGTTACAGTCATTTTGGAAAGCATTCTGGCATTATATTTTAAGTGCCTGAAAATGTTCATTCCTGTTAATACATTTCTGGGAATCTGTCCTAAAGAAATAATCCCAAATTCAGGAAGAAATTCTGCAGAAAGATATAACAGAAAAAAAAAAAATGGAAGCAAACTATAAAAATGTCTATCATAGGGAAATAGTTACCTAAATTACAACATGCCTCTATGATGAAATAGCATTATCATTAAAATATTCTTAGTGGTACAAGAAATGATAACTGAAAATAATTTTAAAAAGAATTCAAATTGTGCATACAAGATCAACTATATAAAAAGGACAGAGGTATAAAAAATGCTACTAATAGTTAATTTTAATTTTGTGATACATATTCTTCCAAAATTTTCAAGTTGTCCACATTAGTATGTATTATGTTTATACTCTGGAAAAATAATATATCTTATCTGTGAAAAATAAATAAATGGGGTTAATTTGCAAAAGAAAAAAAAACACTTTTCACTGAGTGACATAACCTGTGCAGAGTTGGTTACCAGGCATCCTGGATCCAGAAGAGGAGTGGCTGAGCAGAGCAGAGGGAAGTAAGCCAGGAGCATGAAGGGTCTGGTTGGAAAGACCACCCAGCTGGAGGGCTGGCCTCAAAGTGGATTGTCAGTTCCAGATCACTGGGTCCCACAGGGCAGGGTGAACTGAAGTGCAAGCCAGAGGGTTTGATTTGGTCAATAGAGCTGCAGCATTGTTCAGAGCCCAGCTATGACCAGAAAATAAATCAAACAATTAAAACTGACCAGAAATGACACAAATGATAGAATTAATAGACAGAAATATTATAAGTTATTGTAAATACATTCTGTGTGTTCCAGAACCTAAAAGAAAGATTAAACATGTAAATTGAAATGTGGAAGATATAAAAAGGCTCAAGTCAAACTAGAAATCAAAACTGTAATGTCTAAAAAGAATAATAGTGGGATGGGGTTAAGAGTACATTAGATATTTTAGGGGGGGAAAAGATTGGTGAACTTGAAGACATAGCAATAGAAACTATCCAACATGAAACTCAGAGAGAAAATAAAGAGACTACGGAACACACCTGTGTTGGCTGTGAAACAATGTTAACTACATGTTAATATACATGTAATTGTCATCCCCCAAAACAAGGAAAGAGAATAGGAGACAGAAAAAAAAGTTATCTAAAGAAATAATAACCAAATTCTTTCAAATTCGATAAAATGTATAAACACTAAGATCCAAGTAGTTAAAAAGCAGCTCAACAAACACTAGCACTAGAAAATTGAAGCAAACTATACTAAGGCATATCCTATTTATATTGTTTAAAACCACGAATAAAGAGAAAAAAAAATTTAAGAATCCAGAAAAAAAGAAAAGATATGTATGTGGGAACAAAGATAAGGGAGATAGCAGATTTCTTGTTGGATGTAAACCAAAAGATAATGGAGCAATATCTTCTTTGTATGTTTAAATCAACCTAGAATCCTATACACAGCAAACATATCTTTAAAAATAGAAAGCAAATAAAGACTTTTTCAGAGACACAGAAGCTGAAAAAGTTTATCACCAGCAGCCCTTCAGGCAGAAGGATAATGATACCGGATAGAAGTATGGATCCACACAAAGGAAAGAAGAGCACCAGTTTTATAGGGCTTCGCATAAAAGATATTTTTTCTATTTCTAGATCTATTTAAAAGATAACTATTTAAAGCAAAAATGATAGCAATGTATTGTTAGGTTATTAAATATATAGAAATAAAATGTAAGATATAAATAGCACAAAGTCCAGGGTGGGAGAAATATAAGTATGCTGTTGCAAGGTTCTTATACTCTAAATAAAGTTTGGCATCCAATATGGGAAGTGTGGCATCTCTAACTTATCATTATAAACCCTAAAGCAATCACTAAAATAATTCAAACAGTTATTAAGTTAATAAGCCCACAAGAAAGTTAAAATGGATTCACTAAAAATAATCAACCCAAATGGAGGCAAATAAAGACAATAGAGGGGAATAAAGAACTGATGAGAAAATAGAAAACAAAAACAAGATGGTAAATTTAAACCCAACTATAGCAATAATCACATTAAACATAAATTGTCTAAATACCCCAATTAAAAACTGCAATTGTTAGACTGGATTAAAAAACACAAGTGTCAAATATAAAGACACAAGTATGAAAGGATGGGGGAGAATATGCTAGTACGAATTTTTAAAAGTTGGACTGGCTATATTAATAACAGACATAGTAAATATTCTTTCTTTTTAGAGCAAAGAGGATTGCCAGTTGTAAAAATGGTCATTTGACCAAATTTGTCTCAGACAGCTCTGGCAACATCTTGGTCCGGTTTAAACACCCTGTGCAGATAGGGCAGGACATCTTCTACACAGCTAGTGTCCTTCTGGGCGGCAGTGAACTCAGCTACTTTGGGCAGAAAGGCATGACAAAGTACAGTGTGGGAAGGTGACCTTCCAGTTCCAATGCTCCTCAGACAGTAACAATGGGACTAGGGTCCAGGTTAGGCAGATCCCCGAGCTCGTCTTCTATACCTGAGGTGCTTGGGGTGGCATGGATGCACTATGATGGACACCAGGAGAAGACCTTTCTCAGCAGCTGGTCACCCCAGGAAGGAAAGTGTAGAAAACAGCTATCCTTTTATCCCCCAGTCAACTGTCCTTCTGACATCATTAAAGCCTTCATTTAATTGAGGGGGGACGGGTCATGATAAAAGAGTCAGTTCATCGACAGGATATGAAAAGCCTAATGTTTATATACCCAATGACAAGCCTCAAAATGTATGAAGCAAAAAATGATAAAACTGCAAGAACTAAACAAATCAACAATTGTAGGCAAAGCTCTCAACATTCTCTGTCAATAACTGACAGAAAAGTAGGAAACCAGTAAGGACATGGAAGATTTGAAGCAGACTATCAACTAACTTGAAAATTGAAAATTATAGACTACTGCACCCAACACCAACAGGATTATTTTCAAGTGCACACAAAACATTTACCAAGAGAGACCATAATCTGTGCCTTAAATCAAGTCTTGAATAATTTGAAAGGATCCAAATCATACAAAGTATGGTCTCTGAACAAAATAGAATTAAATTAGAAATAGAATTAAATTAAAATTAAGACAAAAACATCCCAAATATTTTGGAAACTAAATAGCACTTTCAAATAAACAATGAATCAAAGAAGAAATAAAAAAAATAAGTTGGAAAGTATTTTGAACTAAATGAAATCACAACATATCAAAATCTGTGAAATGCAGCTAACACAATATCTGGAGGGCAGTTTCAAGCACTAAATACCTATATTAGAAAAAAATAGAAGTTTCAAGTCAATGATCTTAACTTCTACCATAAGAAACTAGAAAAAGAAAAGCATATTAAACCTAAAGTGATCAGAAGAAGGCAAATCAAGATCAGAAAACAAATCAATGAAATAGAAAAGAGAAGAGCAATAGAGAAAAATCAATGAAACAAAAAGCTGGTCCATTTCAGGAAATCAAAATCAATAAACCTCTAACCATACTGATTAGGAAAAGAAAAAAGAGACACACAAATTACCAATACAACAAATGAGTGAAGTGACATCATTGCAAATTCCACAGTTATTAAAAAGATAGTAAGGAAACATTATAAATCACTTTATACTAATTACTATATATGTAAATGATTTTATATTATATATTATATAATTATAATATATATAAATTATTTTATATTAATACATTTGACAAGTTAGATGAAAAAATCAAATTACTTAAAAGATACAAACTGCCAAAGCTCACTCAAGAAGAAATAATCTATTTCCTTAATAGACAGTCCTATATCTAGAAATTGAATTTGTAGTAAAAAATCTTCCCACATAAAAACACTTTTGGCCTAAATGGCTTCAGTGATTAATTTTACCAAACATTTATGGGAGAAATAATACCAATTTTATATAAGCTTCTCAGGAAATTTAGAAATCAGATACATAAACCAGTGGAACAGAGTAAAGAGCCCAGATATGGACCCGAAACTCTATGGTCAAATAATCTTTGACAAAGCAGGAAAAAATATACAGTGGAAAAAAGACAGTCTCTTCAATAAATGTTCTGGGAAAAATGGACAGCTATGTATAGAAGAATGAAACTCAACCATTCTCTTAGACCATACACAAAGATAAACTCAAAATGGATAAAAGACCTCAATGTGAGGCAGGAATCTATCAAAATCCTAGAGGAGAACATAGGCAGTAACCTCTTTGACATTGGCCACAGCAACTTCTTTCAAGACATGTCCCCAGAGGCAAAGGAAACAAAAGCAAAAATGAAATTCTGGGATTTCATCAAGATCAAAGTTTTTGCACAGCAAAGGAAACAGTCAACAAAACAAAGAGGCAACCCCTGAAATGGGAGAAGATATTTGCAAATGGCACTACAGACAAAGGGCTGATATCCAAGATCTATAAATAACTCCTCAAACTCAACACACACAAAACAGATAATCATGTAAAAAAATGGGCAGAAGACATGAACAGACACTTCTCCAATGAAGACATACAAATGGCTAACAGACACATGAAAAAATGTTCATCATCATTAGCTATCAGGGAGATTCAAATCAAAACCACCTTCTTAGAATGGCCAAAATCAACAAGACAGTAAACAACAAGAGTTGGAGAGGATGTGGAGAAAGGGGAACCCTCTTACACTGTTGGTGAGAATGCAAATTGGTGCAGCCACTTTGGAAAACAGTGTGGAGATTCCTTAAGAAATTAAAAATAGAGCTACCCTATGACCCTGCAATTGCGCTACTGGTATTTACCCCAAAGATACAGACATAGTGAAAAGAAGGGCTGTCTGCACCCCAATATTCATAGCAGCAATAACCACAGTCGCCAAACTGTGGAAAGAGCCAAGATGCCCTTCAACAGATGAATGGATAAAGAAGATATGGTCCAGGGGCACCTGAGTGGCTCGGTGGGTTGGGCCTCGGGTCGTGATCTCAGAGTCCTGGGATTGAGCCCCTCATTGGGCTCTCTGCTTCTCAGGGAGCCTGCTCCCCCCCCTTCTCTCTCTGCCTGCTGCTCTGCCTATTTGTGATCTCTTTTTTTCTGTCAAATGAATAAATAAAAATCTTAAAAAAAAAAAAGAAGATATGGTCCATATATACAATGGAATCTTATCCCTCCATCAGAAAGGATGAATACTCAACTTTTGTATCAACATGGATGGGACTGGAGGAGATTATGCTGAGTGAAGTAAGACAAGCAGAGAGAGTCAATTATCATATGGTTTCACTTACTTGTAGAGCATAAGGAATAACATGAAGGACATTAGGAGAAGGAAAGGAAAAGTGAATTGGGGGAAATTGGAAGGGGAAATGAAGCATGAGAGACTGCAGACTCTGAGAAACAAACTGAGGGTTTTGGAGGGGAGGGGGGTAGTTAGGTCCACCAGGTGGTGGGTATTAAGGAGGGAACATATTGCATGGAGCACTGGGTGTGGTGCATAAACAATGAATCTTGGAACACTGAAAAAATAAAATTAAATTTAAAAAATCAACTGTATTTCTAGCAAAACAAAAAATTGAAAACTAAATTTTTTTTAAAAAATTAACATTTACAATAACATACAAAAAATGAAACACTTGTGAATAAATCTGAAAAAAAGATGTATGAGACCTGTACACTGAAAATCACAAAACATAGCTTAAAGAAATTAAGGGAGGCTTAAATATATGGGCAGATATTACATGTTTATGTATGAGCATGACTCCGTATCTTCAAGTTGTCATTTTTTCCCAAACTGATCTATAGATTCAATGAAATCCCACTCAAAATCCCAGTAGGCTTTTGTGTAGGAATTGCCAAGCTTATTCTAAAATTTATATAGTAGTAGAAAGAGCCTAGACTAGGCAAAAACAAAACAAAACTTTGAAAAGGAAGCACAAGGTTGAAGAATTTACACAACCTGACTTCCAGAGTCCAGAATTAGACCTACATATATAACCAATTCATTTTTTAAATATTTTTATCTGAGTATATTTGACATTCAATGTTATGTTACTTTGGGATATACAAAATGACTCAGCATCTCTCTACATTGTGCTATGCTCATAACAAGTGTAACTATTATTTGTCACCATAAAATGCTATTACAATATCACTGACTACATTCCTTATGCTGTGTTTTTTATTCCCATGATTTCATTCCATAATTGAATATCTTTATCTCCCACTTCCCTTCACCTATTTTCCCCAGCCCCCTACTTTGTGAAACTATCAGTTTGTTCTCTGTATTTATACATGTGATTCTGCTTTTTGGAGGGAGGTTGGAGAGAGATGGGCTGAACAGTTGGTGGGTATTAAGGAGGGCACTTGTCATGTTGAGCACTACTGTTATATGTGAGTGATGAACCACCAAATGCTACTCCTTAAACCAATATTACACTATATGTTAATTAACTAGGATTTAAATAAAAATTTGGAAAAAAAAATTGACATATCAATAACTGGCAAGGGGAGGAAAAAGATGGCAGAGGAGTAGGAGACCTACATTTTCATCTGGTTCCAGAAATTCAGCAGATAGTTATTAAACCATTCTGAACACCTACAAACTCAACAGGAGATCAAAATAAATAAATAAATAAATAAATAAATAAATAAATAAATAACAGCAGCAATTCTAGGAACAAAAAATTGACCACTTTCTGGAAGGCAGGAAGTATGGAGAAGTGAATCTGAGGGGAAACCAGCTCCTAGCAAGCAATAGAGCAGCGGACCACGAAATCAGAACATTTAGAATTCTGCTCCACTGAGGGATGTAGCTTCAGAGGCTAAGCAGGGGGTGGAGTGCTTGCTGGGACAGTGTGGTCTCAGGACCCACAGGACACAGAAAGACCAGGGGTGCCTGCATGTGGCAGAGCTCCTAGGTATCAGAGCCGGGAAGCTGGTTACAGAAATAGAACCATGGAGGGGGATTTCAGCTTGGGGTTACCTTAAACCTTGATCTGAGGCACAGTTAGACCACTGCTATTCAAGCAGGGACCCCACAACTGGAAGATCCAAGGAGACTCACCTTTCTCCCACTGGAGGAGTGGTGAGGAATGTGCTGCAGGAATCCACTGGGTTTGGAGACATCAAATGTGGCCATGCACCACAGACAGAAGCGTTAAGTCACAAGCCTGATGAGGACAGAGTGCAGCTGGAGACCAAGGAGATAGGAATGATTGACTGCTTCTCTCTGAGGGCGACTGAGGAGTGGAGCCCTGTGCTCTCAGCAACTCCGGGCCAGAGATTGGGAGGCCTCCATTTTCATTCCCATCCTCCAAAGCTGTAGGAAAGTGTTCAGGGAACAAAAGCTCCCGAGAGCGAACCTGAGTGGATTACTTAGGCCAGTCCCTGGCAAGGGCAGTACAATCCCACCGCAGGCAAAGACGTTTGAGAATCACTGCAACAGTCTCCTCCCCCAGAAGATCAGCAAGAACATCCAGCCAAGACCAAGTTCAGGAGTCAATGGGACCTGTAAAACTCCAGAGCTAGGGGAACACAGCCCACAGAATTCAAGACTTTTTTTTCCCCAGGATTCTTTCAGTCTTTCAAAGTTAAATTTTTTTAATTTTATTTTTTTCTTATTATATTTTTAAAAATTTTCCCTTTCCTATTTTAACCTTTTTAACTATTTTATCTTATCAACACCTTTTTAAAAATCTTTTTAAAATTTCATTGCTATAGTCATATTCTATCCCGTTGTTGTATTTAACCTTATTTTTTGTATACATATAAGCTTTTCTTTCTTTAAAATTTTGGGATACAGTTCCTTCTAATGGATCAAAATATACCCTAAATCTAGCATATGGCTTTTTTTAGTCTCCATCCTGCTCACATTCTCTCCTTCCTTTTTTCTTTTTTCAACCAACTTCCTATCTTATCAATTCCTTTTTTAAAAATTTTTTTAATTTTCATCTTTACATTCATATTCCATCCCTGCATCGTGTTTACCCATATATATAAGTTTTTCTTTCTTTGAAATTTTGGGAGGCATTTTCTTCTAACAGACCAAAATATACTCAAAATCAAGTGTGTGGCTCTGTTCTATTCACCAGTCTAATCATAATTTTTTTTCTTTTTCTTTCCCTTTCTTCTCCCCTCAGTTTTGGGTCTCTTCTGATTTGGTTAGTGTACATTTTTCTGAAGTCATTGCTACACTTTCAGTATTTTGTTTTCTCATTCATCTATTCTCCTCTGGATAAAATGACAAGGCAGAAAAACTCACCTCAAAAAAAAAAAAAAAAAAAAAAGAACAAGAGGCAGTACCAACAGCTAGGGACCCAATCAATATGAACATTAGTAGGATGTCAGAACTAGAGTTCAGAATGATGATTATAAAAATGCTAGCTGGGCTTGAAAAAAGCATAGAAAATAATGGAGAATGCCTTTCTGGAGAAATAAAATCCCTTTCTGGAGAAATAAAAGAACTAAAATCTAACCAAGTTGATATTTAAAAAGCTATTAATGAGGTGTAATAAAAAATGGAGGCTCTTACTGCTAGGATATATGAGGCAGAAGAGAGAATTAGTGATATAGAAGACCAAATAATGGAGAATAAAGAAGCTGAGAAAAAGAGAGAGAAACAACTATTGGACGATGAGGGGAGAATTTGAGAGATAAGCGATACCATAAGATGAAACACTATTAGAATAACTGGGATCCCAGAAGAAGAAGAAAGAAAGAGAGGGGCAGAAGGTATATTGGAGTGAATTATAGTAGAGAATTTCCCTAATCTGAGGAAGGAAACAAGCATCAAAATCCAGGAGGCACACAGAACCTCTCCTCAAAATGAATAAAAATAGGTCAATACCCTATCATCTAATAGTAAAACTTACAAGCCTCAGTGACAAAGAGAAAATCCTGAAAGCCCCTTGGGACAAGAAGTCTGTAAAATACACTGGTAAAAATATTAGATTGGCAGTAGACCCATCCACAGAGACCTGGCAGGCCAGAAAAGACTGGCATAATATATTCAGAGCACTAAATGAGAAAAATTTGCAGCCAAGAATACTATATCCAGTAAGGCCATCACTGAAAATAGGAGGAGAGATAAAAAGCTTCCAAGACAAACAAAAACTAAAATAATTTGTGAACACCAAACCAGCCCTACAGGAAATATTGAAAGGGGTCCTCTAAGCAAAGAGAGAGCCTAAAAGTAACAGACCAGAAAGGAACAGAGACAATATACAGTAGCAGTCACCTTACAGGTAGGACAATGGCACTAAATTTGTATCTTTCTATAGTTATCCTGAAAGTAAATGGGCTAAATACACCAATCAAAAGACACAGGGTATCAGAATGGATTAAAAAACAAGACCTATCAATATGCTATCTGCAAGAAACTCATATTAGACCCAAAGACACCTCCAGATATAAAGTGAGGGGTTGGAAAACAATTTACCATGGTAATGGACATCAAAAGAAAGCTGGGGTGGCAATCCTTACATTAAATAAATTAAATTTTAACCCAAAGACTATAATAAGAGGTGAAGAAGGATACTATATCATACTTAAAGGGTCTATCCAATAAGAAGATCTAACAATTTTAAATATCTATGCCAGGCGCCTGGGTTGCAGAGTGGGCTAAAGCCTCTGCCTTCGGCTCAGGTCATGATCCCAGGGTCCTGGGATCAAGCCCCACATCGGGCTCTCTGCTCAGTGGGGAGCCTGCTTCCTCCTCTCTCTCTACTTGTGATCTCTATCTGTCAAATAAATAAATAAATAAAATCTTTTAAAACAATAAATAAATAGGGGCACCTGGGTGGCTCAGTGGGTTAAGCGTCTGCCTTCAGCTCAGGTCATGATCTCAGGGTCCTGGGATCGAGTCCCGCATCGGGCTCTCTGCTCAGTGGAGAACCTGCTTCTTCCTCTATCTCTCTCTCTGCCTGCCTCTCTGCCTACTTGTGATCTCTCTCTGTGAAATAAATAAATAAAATCTTTAAAAATAAATAAATAAATAAATATCTATGCCCCTAACATAGGAGCAGCCAATTATATAAACCATTTAGTAACAAAATCAAAGAAACACATTGACAATAATATAATAATAGCAAGGGACATTAACACCCCCCCCCTTGCTGAAAGGGACAGATTATCTAAGCAAAACATCAATAAAGAAATAAAGGCCTTAAATGACACACTGGACCAGATGGAAATCACAGATATATTCAGAACATTCCATCCCAAAGCAACAGAATGCACATTCTTCTCTAGTGTACATAGAATATTCTCTAGAATAGATCACATTCTGGTCACAAATCAGGTCTCAACCACTACCAAAAGACTGGGATCCTTCCCTGCATATTTTCAGAGCACAATGCTTTGAAACTAGAACTCAATCACAAGAGGAAAGTTGGAAAGAACCCAAATACATCGAGGCTAAAGAGCATTCTACTGAAGAGTGAATGGGTCAACCAGTAAATTAAAAAAGAGTTTTAAAAAATTCATGGAAACGAATGAAAAGGAAAACATAACTTTTCAAAATCTTTGGGATACAAGATGGCCAACAGACACATGAAAAAGTGCTCCACATCACTGGGCATCAGGGAAATACAAATCAAGACCACAATGAGATATCACCTCGCACCAGTCAGAATAGCTAAAATTAACAAGTCAGGAAATGACAGATGTTGGTGAGGATGCAGAGAAAGGGGAACCCTCCTACACTGTTGGTGGGAATGCAAGCTGGTGCAACCACTCTGGAAAACAGCATGGAGGTTCCTCAAAAAGTGAAAACAGAGCTACCTTATGACCCAGCAATTGCACTGGGTATTTACCCTAAAGATGCAAACGTAGTGATCCAAAGGAGCAGGTGCACCTGAATGTTTTAGCAGCAATGTCCACAATAGCCAAACTATGGAAAGAACCTAGATGTCCATCAACAGATGAATGGAAAAAGAAGATGTGGTATATATACATACAATGGAATTACTATGCAGCCATCAAAAGAAATGAAATCTTGCCATTTGCGACAACGTGGATGGAACTAGAGGGTATTATGCTTAGTGAAATAAGTCAATAGGAGAAAGACAACTGTCATATGATCTCCCTGATATGAGGAAGTGGAGATGCAATGTGGAGGGCTTGGGGGTAGGAAAAATAAATGAAACAAGATGGGATCAGGAGGGAGACAAACCATAAAAGACTCTTAATCTCACAAAACAAACTGAGGGTTGCTGGGGGAGGGGGCTAGGAAGAGGGTGGTGGGGTTATAGACATTGGGGAGGGTATGTGCTATGGTGAGTGCTATGAAGTGTGTAAACCTGGCAATTCACAGACCTGTACCCTGGGGCTAATAATACATTTATGTATATAAAAAATAAAAAATTTTTAAAAAATCTTTGGGATACAGCAAAGGGATACTTTCCTGAGAGGAAAGTATATAGCAATACAAGCCTTTCTCAAGAAACAAGAAAGGTCTCAAATACACAACCTAACCCTACACCTAAAGGAGCTGAGAAGAACAGCAAAGAAAGCCTAAACTCAGCAGGAGAAGAGAAATAATAAAGATCAGAGCAGAAACCAATGAAATAGAAACCAAAAGAACAGTAGAACAGATCAACACAACTAGGAGCTGGTTCTTTGAAAGAATTAATAAGATTGATAAACCCCTGGCCAGACTTATCAAAAAAAGAGAGAGAGAGAGAGAGAGAGAGAGAGAAAGGACCCAAATAAATAAAATCATGAATGAAAGAGATCACAACACCACCAAAGAAATAAAATTATAAGAACATATGAGCAACTATACGCCAGCAAATTTGACAATCTGGAATAAATAGATGCATTTCCAGATACATATAAACTTCCAAAACTGAACCAGGAAGAAATAGAAAACATTAAATGACCCATAACCATAATTAAAGAGCTTAAAGCGATAATTAAAAATCTCCCAACAAATAAGAGCCCAGGACCAGACCACTTCCCCAGGGAATTCTACCAAACATTTAAAGAATTACTACCTATTCTCCTGAAACTGTTCCAAAAAGTAGAAATGGAAGGAAAACTTCCGAACTCATTTTATGAGACCAGCATGACCTTGATCCCAAAACCAGTCAAAGACCCCATCTAAAAGGAGACTTACACACCACTATCCTTGATGAACATGGATGCAAAAAATTCTCACCAAAATACTAGCCAATAGGATCCAACAGTACATTAAAAGGATTATTCACACACACACACAAAAAGATTATTCACCATGCCAAGTGGGATTTATTCCTGGACTGCAAGGTTGGTTCAACATCCACAAATCAATCATTAATACAATACATTCATAAAAGAAAGAACAAGAACCATATGATACTCTCAATAGATGCTGAAAAAGCATTTGACAAAGTACAACATCCTTTCTTGATCAAAACTCTTCACAGTGCAGGGATAGATGGTATACCTCAATACTATAAAAGCCATCTATGAAAAACCCAGAGTGAATATCATTCTCAGTGAGGAAAAACTGAGAGCTTTTCCGCTAAGGTCAGGAACACGGAGGGATGTCTGTTATCACCACTGCTATTCAACATAGTACTAGAAGTCCTAGCCTCAGCAGTCAGACAACAAAAAGAAATTAAAGGCATCCAAATCAGCAAAGAAGAAGTCAAACTATCACTCTTTGCAGATGATATGATACTATATGTGGAAAACCCAAAAGACACAACTCCAAAACTGCTAGAACTCATACAGGAATTCAGTAAGGTGTCAGGATATAAAATCAATGCACGGAAATCATTTGCATTTATATACACCAACAGCAAGACAGAAGAAAGAGAAATTAAGGACTCAATCCCATTTACAATTGCACCCAAAACCATAAGTTACTTAGTAATAAATCTAACCAAAGAGGCAAAGAATCTGTATTCAGAAAACTATAAAGTACTCATGAAAGAAACTGAAGAAGACACAAAGAAATGGAAAAATGTTCCATGTCATGGTTTGGAAGAACAAATGTGAAAATGTCTATGCTACCTAAAGCAATATACACATTTAATGCAATCCCTATCCCTATCAATATAACCTCAACTTTTTATAAAAGAAATGGAACAAATAATTCTAAAATTGCATTTAATGTAATACCTACCAATATAACCTCAATTTTTTATAAAAGAAATGGAACAAATAATTCTACACAAAGAATAGCCAGAGGAATGTTGAAAAAGAAAACCGAATTTGGCAGCATGATAATTCCAGACTTCAAGCTGTATTACAAAGCTGTAATCATCAAGACAGTATGGTACTGGTGCAAAAACAGACACATAGATCCATGGAACAGAATAGAGAGCCCAGAAATGGACCCTGAACTCCATGGTCAACTAATCTTTGACAAAGCAGGAAAGAATGCCCTATGGAAAAAAGACAGTCTCCTCAACAAATGGTATTGGGACAATTGGACAGCCACATGCGGAAGATTGAAACTGGACCATTTCCTTACACCACACACAAACATAGACTCCACATGGATGAAAGACCTCAATGTGAGACAGGAATCCATCAAAATCCTTGAAAAGAAAACGGGCAGCAACCTCTTTGACCTCAGCCACAGCAACTTCTTCCTGGACACATCGCCAAAAGCAAGGGAAGCAAAGGCAAAAATGAACTACTGGGACTTCATCAAGATTAAAAAGTTTTTGCACAACAAAGAAATGGGCAACAAAACCAAAAGACAATGGACAGATTGGGAGAAGATAATTGCAAATGACATATCAGATAAAGGGTTAGTATCCAAAATCTATAAAGAACTTATCAAACTCACACCCAAAGAACAAATAATCCAATTAAGAAAAGGGCAGAAGATATGAACAGATATTTCTGCAAAGAAGACATCCAGATGGCCAAGAGACACATGAAAAAGTGCTCAACATCACTCAGCATCAGGGAAATACAGATCAAATACCTACATACAATACATGCAATGGAATACTATGCAGCCATCAAAAAAACAAAATCTTGCTGTTTGCAACGATGTGGATGGAACTAAAGGGTATGATGCCAAGCAAAATAAGTCAATCAGATAAAGATAATTATCATATGATCTCCCTGATATAAAGAATTTGAGGGAGGGTTATGGGGGGATGGGAGGGAAAAATGAAACAAGAAGGGACCAGGGAGAAAGACAAACCATAATAGAGTCTTAATTTTAGGAAACAAACTGAGGGTTGCTGGAGAGGAGAGGGATGGGAGGGATGGGGGGCTGGGTGATGGACATTGGGGAGGGTATGTGCTATGGTGAGTGCTGTGAATTGTGTAAGACTGATGATTCACAGACCTATACCCCTGAAACAAATAATACATTATATGTTAATTTTTTAAAAAAGAGTTGGCAAAGATTTGGAGCAACTGAAATTCTCATACATTGATTATGGGAATGTAAAATGGTACAATTATTTTGGAAAGGAATTAGGCAGTTTCTTAAAAAGTTGAACATAAATCTAGCATGTGACCCAGCCATTTATATATATTAGGTAAATGCTAAAGAAATATGAAAACATGTCCAAAGATTCATGTGTTATGTTCATAGCAACTTTATTTGCGTTAACCAATAATTGGAAACTACCCAAATACCTATTAGCAGATGAATAGATAAACAAATGTGGTATGTCCGTACAGTGGGATAGTACTAGCAATAAAAAGAATGAACTACGAATATGCAATGCAACATTGATGAATCTCAAAGTAATAATACTGAATGAGAAAAGCCAAACCATACCATAAAAAGAATACATACTATCTGATTCAATTTATATATAATATTAGAAAATAAAAATAAATCTATGGTTACAGAAACAGAAAGATGTTGCCTAAGGAAGGAGTGGGACACAGGTAGGAAGGGGGAATCAAAAAGAAGCATGAGGAAAGCTTAGTTGGTGGTAGATACATGCATTGTCTTGATTGGAGTGACCACGGGGGCTGGGGGGGTACACATATGTCAAAGATTATCAAACAGGGGCAGTTTGTTGTACATCAATTATACTTCAACTAAGGTTCTTACTTAAAGCCAAAACATGGAATATAACCAAAGAAGACAAATCAGGTGAGGTGCTATAGGTGTGGGTGGAGGGAGTTTTGAGAAAAAACCCAAAATGTCATAAAGGGAATGAGGACATCAGAGAAAACACCTAGGAAGCAGGATTTCTACAAGCAGATTTTACCTACTTAACCATTTTGCTGAGCAGCAGAGTATACCATCAATGGATGAATCCAAACATCAAGTTCAATTAAAGGTTGTACTTAACGACAGTGATATTTGCTTAGGCCTCATTGAATTCTTTTAGCCTTTAAAGCCATGGTGATTTGCATGACTGTTGAATCTCATAGAAAACCTAGAACAATGATAATAACCAAAGGGAAGGAGATCTGCGACTCTACCAAGATGAAAACATCTGATTACATATTTGCTTGCTCGGTTCAAAAAAAGCAAGTGGTATCTAGCTTTTCCACTAGCTTTTCAAAAGTGTAGAATTGTTGACACTCATGTAAATATGGAAGAAAGAAAGGAAGAGACAAGAGCACACAATGAAAATGATGGGAAAGTTGACTTTATTTTATAACAGGAAGACAAGAAATCACATGCCGTCTAAAAGATAACCACAAGAACACAACGTAAAATTTAAACGTTCGACGATGTCTGAAATCTATAAAGCTGCAATCATATCTACTATTGGCAAAGCCACAAGTACTTTGTGTGACACAGGGACAGAGGCAAAACAATCCTTCAAAATTGGAATACAAGGCCTGACTGCTGATGTCATAGTGAACCATGATTAAACTATCAATCAAACAGATTTTTTAAATATGTTGCATGTCATAGCTAAAGATTTCAAATCCAGGACAAAATCTGGTGTTAGTTACAACAGAGATGAATTGGGTGGTCTCTTAGTACACAGATGATCACAAAATCAGCATAATGTGGAAATCAATTCAAGGACTCTCTTCTTCATCTCAGCTCATGAAGATTCCAAGTTAATAAAAGCAATGTTATAGATTTATGAGCCATGGCCCTGCAAAGTGTTTTATGCTATTTTCCAAGTTATTTACCATGTTTCAAAGTAAAATCATTTAATATGAACTCCATTCTCTAACTATACCTAAATATCTTTACTTTTTAAACAATTGAATTTGTGGTTATATTTTCCAGATGCACAGCACTTCCAAAAAACAAAACAAAACAAAACAAAACAAAAAACACTGGATAAATTTCATCCTTAAACCATCTGGAGAGCTGGAGGAAATGGGGTTGGTCTCAGTGCCAATTCTCTCTAGAGCCTATTTTATGCTCACTCATATCCAATTGAATATATGAGAACATTTAATTGAAATATTACAAGCTCCCATGTGATCACTCCCTCCTCAAGTTTGTTTCCAGGGAAAACTCTTTCTCTGCAGTTGAATGTTGTAGGCTGCTCATCAGAAAATGAAAGCACAGTGTGATTCTCTTTATGTTACTATCGCCAGAAACCAAATCCAAATTTCTTGCCTGAACATCATAATTTGCCTGGCCTTGGTGCCTAAAAGGAAGGGAACTTTCTCCTTCTGAAATATGACCTCTGTTTCTTAGCAGGTATTCTGTTTCCATGTGCAAGCCACTGTAAGACCTTTTAGAAATAGACAAAATGTGTAACTAAAATATTGAGAGCAAATATTAAATATCATTTTATGTTTACACCCTACAGAAGCTTTCATCCATCTGACACGTATTTCCACTTACTATTATGTGTCAGGTGCAGTGTTAAATGCTCATATATGGAAATGAAAAAAATTTGGTTCCCACCTCAAGGGACTCATAGGCTAGTGGGGGAAATAGACAAGAAAAGTGAAATTTCTATGGATGGTTGCGGAGTTTCACAAGAAGGAAAGAGTTTTAGGGATTCAAATACCTCATTTCATCTAAAGCCATGCCCCATTAGAAAGACAATATTAAGTATTACAAGGGACAATATCATTCTGTTCTGTCCTCCAATTACTTCTCTAACCTTAATACTCCTTTTTAGTCAATATCTACTTCCTTCTCAACTGAAGACAATGACCCCAATTTCAAATGTTCTGGTGCAATTATCAGACCTCATACCAGATCATATGCCCTATGTTTCAGAAATGCAATTCCCAGATGCATTTCATGCCCTGGCTCGGGCTCTACCACCCAACCTGAAAAGCATTCCAGCCTTCCCACCACCTCCTTATCCATCCAATTCTTTAAGTAACCTTCAAGGCCCAGAGTACCATTTTTTTTTTCCCTCATGCTACAATGGCCTATTGTCTCTGTACTCTGAACTCCTGATGCACTTATGAGAATTTAGTACTGCTTTTACCCTCCAGTTGTTTCTTATATATTAGGTTTAACCTCTCTTTCAGAAACTACGAGTGGTAATAATGCTCAGAACACAGTAAATGCTCAAAAAAATATATAGTTTAATTCTAATTTTTGTGGAAATTGAGGTCAAGTGAGATTGTAATTTTTCCACGGTAACAGAGCTAAACAATAAATACACATTCATAGCTACCATTGATCAAGTACCAATATGCCAAGTCCTATGTTACTCGAAATTAAAGTAAAAATAGATTCTAGGTTCTTTAGCTTCTCAAGCATTTATGTCATATGTTTTACTCAAATCTACCATAGTATTACAATAGTACATTTTATTTATTGAGTATATATTTTATGCCAAGAGTTGCATATCAGCTATTTCACTTAATCTCCATAAAACCATCTGTAGTAAATATTATGACCATTCCTCGAAAAGGTTAAAGAATTTGTTCACATGTTCATTGCATGAAATTGAAGCAAGATTCTAAACTAGGTCTGTCTGGCTTTAAATCTTTTGTTCTTCACCACTCTGCCCCACTTCTGAATTACCAAAAAAAAAGTCCAATCTTACATTAATTCACTAATTAATAAAAGTGTATCAGATTTGTTCATGCAATCCATATTATAGTGAGCTCATTCCATGGTCCACATTACATAGTACAAACCAGAGAGTGGAATTTTCCATAACATTTTAGTCCTGGAGATGTTAAAACTACAGTTTTCTAGGTTATTAGGTAAAAATTATGCAGTCAGTCACCTGAGTGGTCTAGGTTGTCTGGACAATGAACAACTAAGAAATGTACTTTGTTTGTTTGTTTTTATTTAGAGAGAAAGAGAGAGTGGGGGGCAGGGGCAAGGGGAGAGGAAGAGAGTATGGAGCCCAACGTGGGGCTCAATCCCATGATCCTGAGATCATGACCTCAGCCAAATTCAAGAATCAGACGCTTAGTTGACTGAGCCACCCAGGTGCCCCAGAACTGTACTTTGTGCAGTTCCCAATTCCACACCTGGTGGTCCAGACTTTAAAATTGCTTTATTACAGTGATGTGTGTGGGGGTGGCGGAGGGGTGTTTGGTGCTTTTTTTTCTTTTTTTTAAATAAACTGATATCAGATCCTCTAGATTTCAACCTGAAGTGCTCATTCCTTTGTCTTTCTTCTCTGGTCAAATCATTGCATCTATTTAATTGTGCACGTTTTGAGGTGGGTTCCCCCTTCCCTGCCCCACAGTCCATTGCTAGTTTCACAAGTGGTGTAATAATTACCATTGGTCAGGTAAATTTATTACAGAATGCATTTCTCCTACACACGCATACATTTTATTAATGCAATTGGTAATTATTTACTTATTTACTATCAATAGTGCCTCAAAGTCGGTGGGACCTTAATTACTTCCTAATTATCCAGTCCTCTATTGCTTTATAAAGATGGACTTGTAAACATCAGTTCAATAGCTCAGACATTTTACAACTAACATCGATTTCTTCTCCCTCCTCATTTATTGATAGGCCATTGTCTCTCTCCTGTATTTCTTCTTTCCTGATAAAGTTGTAAATGACTCTGCTTATTCTTTTTAATTCCCTCAGTTAGCATTACTTCACTCAGGCACTTTATTGTATGTGCCTTTCCTGGCTATACTCATTCAACTGAGATTCTCTTGTTTGAATCCTTCCCTGTGGTCCATTTCTAGTAAATGTTCCTTTCACCTTTAAACTTCTCTGTTTCATGTCCTATAAATTACATGCCGCTTCCACAGAATTTTACTACAAAACCATCATCCTTACCTCATGCCAGCACACACTCTATTGCTTCTAAAGTTGTCCCTTTGTTTCTTTTTTGTAGCTTTAATATCCCTAAAAGTTGCCTATACTCAATCACATATTTCCCCAGAAAGAAACAGATTCATCAATGAATAGCATATGTATTTACCTTCCAGTAGCCTGGGGAAAACAAAAACAATCAGAATAATTCTATAAATAGGCACTTCAGTTTAATCTTTTCAAAATTTCCACAAATACAGCCATTCCACCCAAGGTAAGATTCTTGTCGGTGATTTGCTCTGTCCACAGTGCAAGGCCCTTATTTATCTCCATTCTCATTCCAAGCTCCAACATGTGCTGCAAACTGTGAGTAATCTCTGCTGAGTGACACAGAAAGGGAGATAATATTTCCACCTAAATAACAGTGAACATTTCTTTACTAACATCTACACCTTTGGTGGTGATTTTTTGGTCTGCTGCTTTCCTTTCTGAAAGTGACCTTTATCCTGCTTCTAAGGATTCTAAAATGTGAAAGTCAAAAACAAAAGACTAAAATTTCAACTTAACCCATGGCGTGAAACATGACAAAGTATTGTGTTTGTCTCCTATGGCTGTTATAACAAATTACCATAAACTTGGGGTTTAAAGCAACACAAGTTTATTATCATAGAATCCTGGAGGTCAGACATCTGAAGTGGGTCTCACTGGGCCAAAATCAAGGTGGTGGCAGGGCTGCATTCTTTCTGGAGGCTCTAGATGGAGGAAAGTCCATTTCCTTACATTTTCCAGCTTCTAGGGGCTGCCCGCAGTTTTGGCTTCTGGCCTCCTTCTGTCTCTGAGCAAGCAGCAGACGGATGTACATTTGTCACACTGCATCACTCTGATACTGGCTCCTCTTCCCATCTTTCACCTACAAGAACCATTGGGCCCTCCTGGAAAACCCAGGACACTTTCCTCATCTCAAAATCTGCTGATTAGCATCCTTCATTCCTCCTTGCCATGTAACATAATATATTCACAGGTTTTGGGCATTCAAAGACATCTTGGGGATGGAGAGGGGGCATTATTCTCCCTATCACAGCATTGAGTAAATTTGAGTATGTTATTTAAAAAAAAAAAAAAAAAAAAAACTTGCATTTTCAAAGAAATGTTATCCCCTTCTAAATAGACACTTGGGGAGACCTCATGCTTATTCTAATCCTGCTACAAATGTTAGAGGGATTGAGGTAGGCTGTGCTGTCTTCAAGCTCAATAGAACATTCTTAAAATAGTCACAATTTTAGCAAACTTTTATGCATTTATGAATTTGTGAACACTGCTAAGAGTCATTTGAAAACAAGTGTAGTGACTCTGATACGTAATCAAGGAAGTAACACCTGGAAGTCAAAAACAGGTGAAAGCCATGAAATAGTGAGACTGATGTTTCCAATAGACTCATTTTTCTTATGAATAATAACAATAGTGTTGTAATAATGATAAAAATAACTAATTGAGCATTCATTAGATGTCCAATAATGTTCTGGGAGCTTCATACAAATTATCTTAACAGCCCTGTGAGGTAGGTACTATTATTAACCACATTTTAAGGTGAGCTTATTGTCTTTGAGGTTACTGGGCTAGGAAGTAGAAGAGCTAGGATTCAAACTCAATAAATTTGCTCTTAACCCTGTCACCAGCCACATACCTACATAATTCTATTTTCTTTACAATTAACTCCCCACCCACATCCCCCATTTATTTCCGGAGAAAAACAGCATGCTAGAAGGCAGAAAAATTATTTAAATATAATACTAAAAATAATTAAAAGCTAAAAAGTCAGATGACATATTTATTTGGTTTGTGCTTTGTGACATCTAATCTAAAAGAGCACTGTAACCACAAAATTAGACAGAAATGAGACAAAGACCAAGAAATGACTCCAATCAGAGTCCTAAAAGCATTCATCTAAAAAAAAATCTAGTGCCTCAGATTTTCTTCCCAGCATTTCTGGGAGTATACATTAAGTACTTAAAAATTTAAAATGTTACTCTGCCTTAGAAAGATCATCTCTAGCTGTCATCTTTATTGACAAGTAGGGGGAGGAGAACTTTCAGTCCTGGAGGTAAGTCAGAAAGACATAGGCACCCACAACATGACATCTCAGTATCTGTGAAAAGACTGAAAGAAGCCAAATCAGCCTGGCAGGCAAATTAACTCCTCTGGGGCTCCTGTCTAGGTAGCAGCATTGAGAAGCCATCAAGGCAGCATAGGCCTAGAGGGTAGGGGCTTTGGGAGGCACATAATACTAATAGAAACATATATAGTCATCTCTTATCCCTACTAGGCTAAATATGTAAAGTCAACTTTATCTTCATTAAAATTCAGCCAGTCACCCTATCCATTAAGGTCACAATAAGGAAATTCCAAACCCATATCAAGTGACTTGTGGGAAGACTATGTCTTCCCTGGGATTTCTGCAAATTCCCAGAATTCTATTGTCATAAACATCTCTGACACTCAGTTTCCACCTCTGTTCAGCACTATAGTTTAAGGCTCATTTTGCCTTCCATGGCCAGTTATTTTTCATACTATATCAACCTAGGCATAGATATCCATCCCTTTCCATCACTTACACACACACACACACACAATAAAACACTCATGGCAGCATGGCACCTGTGTCTGAATGTCTGGGAATACTGAAAATGAATATATCACACAAAAACTTACAATTGATATTAAAAATCTCCATTCATAACTGTTCTTGGCTATTCTCTATGTCTCCTTTACCTTTCTCACATCTTCCCTCCTACACCAGCCCAGTCAGGAACAAAAACATGTATGTATTGTGTGTCTGTGTATACATGTGTGTGTGTGCAAGTGTGTGTGTGCATGTGTGTATACACACTCCTCCCACCTTCCTGTGCAGAATAATTTACCTCCCTCCAGTTCCTCAATACCTAGATTCCCTTGGAGTAACCAAAGTCCAGAATTCTGATATTACCATTGTAGAAGCCCAGGTTAAGTTCTTGGACAACGACCAACTTGTCCTCCATTTCCAAGATGGATGTTATGGGACAGGATGGGAAGTTCTATTTACATAATAGGTAAGCAGATAAAATAATAAACAAAGATGTTTTGCATTACACTATTTTACATTACACTTTTTTATTACACTATTGCACTTTTACATTACACTATTTTGGTTCCTGCACTGTGTGTTACCAAGTGGTGCCATATCCTAACTTTCTCTTGGAATTGCTCTCTTGCTTTCCAATTCCAAAGTTGGTTCTTTCCAGAACCAACACTGCAGTACCTGGACTATCAACACTCCCCACAGACTCCACTGTCTCTCCATCCAACCTAGACCCTGCTGCTGGAATCACCTCCACAAATGCTTGTCTTGTGATCTCATTGTTTGGTTTAAGAACACAAAACTTCCCTTTTTCCAAAGAGAATTTTTTTTTAATGTGAGCTAACCTTCATCTGACCATTTATCTAATCAACCCCATCCTTTTTCACTTCTCTCTACAAATCCACTTTATGGCCAAGCAAATCCCAGTCAGGATTTACTTTGCTTCAAAAGCAGGTTTGTTGTTACTTGCATGTCAGTTTCAGTTCTAAACTATCCCTTCCCTTTCCTCATCCACACATGTTCATTGACACTTCAAAATGAGGTCAATTTCCTATTCTATAGCATGTGTCTCTTGATGCCGCCCAACGGCTCAGCCCTCAGTCCCTTTATCAGTGAAGGACTCTGTCATCCTGAGTATTTATTTATATAAAATAGCTATCTTAAGCTAAGCATGTACTGTGTACTACACACTTTACATGAGGATTAGCTCATTTAATCCTCCTCACCAAAAAATGTTAAACATGTATATTATTATCCCAGTTAACAGATCAGAAAAGTGATGCACAGCTAGAACATGGCAGAATAAGGTTTTGAACTACACTGAGTCCATCACCTGTGCCTTAAGCACAATACTATAAAATTCTAAGTCAATTATGTTATTCAACAACATAAAGTCATTTATGGTTGTATAATCTGTTAATTCATCTGTACCATGAACTACCGAAAGTAATGGAATGGTTCCTTCTACTCTATTTATTTCTATTCCTTGTCTCTCTCTGTCTCTGTTGTTCTTTCTCTTGTGGATATTTGACCCTAAAAATAGGGCCATAGAAGGCAATCAAAGTGCAATGATGTAATGGTATTTATTATTCCCATAGATAAAATTTGGTTATTGCTCTAGCCAATCTAACAGCACTAGCTGTCCTCTAGTTCAACTGATTTGAAGAATTACCACTTAAGAGTAATAGATTTATATCTAAAATTGCTACAAGTTGTACTCTAGAAGTCCTTATCAGGCAGAATTGTTAGAAATTCTGCAAAATCAAATTCTCTCCAGATAGCATGGGAATATCATCTACTCTTTTTCCTTATTTTCAATGAATAAAAAATAAGAAATGTAGCACTTCTATAGAACCAAATTTCTTCAGGAAAAAAACTGAAGAAAAATACTTCTAAGGTAAAATATGTGAGACTCAGTATTTGTTTACGAAAGTCCAAGGAGGAATTAATCTGTCTTTCCTCCCCAGACAAAAATAAGAACACATAACAACCTTCTTGATAACATACCCGAGTAAATATTGCCAGAATTTATTCTATAAAGAGTCAAATACTCCATTTCTTAAAGCCATTAGTGTTAGTAAGCCTTTACATGTTGAATAGCCTTAAGGAATAAAATTAATCAAAGAACACAAAATCATGTTTCTCCCTCAAAATTGTAATAGGGGAAAATTTGTAAAAGGGACAGAATAATCAAGTTATTTTATAATCATCCCTCAAAAAAAAACCCACTGTCACTAAAGCAAATCTTAAAACCTTCTGTTAAAAATGGATATTTCATAGATGTGGACTTTTATTTTACCCATCCTTATATTTATATAAGGATACCCACATCCAATTTCCAACTACCAACTAATAGAGTTAGGTTGGAGGATTTACACTGGTTAATTTCTAACCCCTGCCTTACAACTATTCTACTCAAAAACACAAAATAATTTTTTTAAAGATTTTATTTATTTATTTGACAGACAGAGATCACAAGTAGGCAGAGAAGCAGGCAGAGAAAGAGGAGGAAGCAGGCTCCCCGCTGAGCAGAGAGCCCAATGCAGGGCTCAATCCCAGAACCCTGGGATCATGACCTGAGCTGAAGGCAGAGGCTTTAACCTGCTGAGCCACCCAGGTGCCCCAAAAACACAAAATAATTTTAATGTTGCTTTTTGTTAAAGGGTATAAAGATATAAGTCCCCTGGCAGGAAAAACAGTTATGTAGTACATTCTAGGGCGTCCTGCAAAAATTTTTCAAAATACATATTACTTTGACTTATTTATTCTTCAGCTCTCTTCCGTAAGCAGAAAACTGGGAATAGGTATTTGGAGATGCATTTCTTTTTTAAAAAAAACTTGGTATAATAAAATGAACCAAAGTACTTTTCATAGAAATTGTGTTTATTTCATATTAATTTGTAGAATCTGGTTTATTCACTTAAAATTGTAAAATCAGACCCTCTTGACTCATTTAATGACTAAAGTTAAAGACTTCACAACAGTTTCTTGTGCCTGGAGGTTTTTGCATGCTTCATTATGAAAACAGAGTTTAAAGATAAATACCAACCTTCAATAATGTTGATAAAAATCACTTCAGTGGACAGAATAATCAATGGGACTTTGTGATTGCATTAAACCCATATTAGAGAAGAGAGTACTATTAATTCTCAAAATACTCAACCATAAAAAATATTTAATACTATGTAAATGTAATAAAGACTATCCAATTCATTTCATAGTGATTTGAGCAAGGGACAATCAGCAAGCAAGAGGGAATGAGAGAGCATATTGATCCAAATAGGCACTTGGTCTTTTAGAGGAGGAGAAGGAAGGCAGTTAATGCATCTTGAGCACATCCAGTTTGTCAGATATCTTCCAAGTAACTTGATATGAATGACTGTGTCTAAGCCTTATCCTTATCCCCATTACTCAGATGAGAAAATGAAACCGTAGCCATCTCATGTTTGCATTTTCTTTTTTTTTCCTCCGGTTGTTTTAAGCAAATATTTTGAGAGGAAGGAAAAGGAAGAAAGGGACAGCCAAGTGGATAAAATAACCAGTACTTCCTTTCTAGGGTAAAAAAAGAAAAAATGTGTTCACTGTGCATGTTATATGCTTGGTTTGATACTTGTTTTCTAGCCAAAGACTCACACTGAGATCAGTGGAATTCTAAGAGTATGGGAAATTCTAAACAATACCAGGGAGGACAGAAATCTGTCCAACTGAGACTCTGTGCAAAGTCGGGAAAAGTGTCCCCACCTTGAGGAAAAAATCACAAAAAGAGAATGTTTATGAAAAGACAAATTAGAAAAATCCTGCACTCCAGGTAGATCAGGCAGAAAATTCTATATTTTCCTAGACTAAAGTCACCCAGGGCTTCAACCTCAGCCTGGCCAGTGCAGGTATAGCCTCCACTGGCCGAGTCCCCTTGTGCGGGGCTCAAGCTACACCATCACAGGCTGATTTCTGGGGCCAGGTGTGTCGGTCGATTTTGTTAAAAGGCTTCATGCTCTAACAACTTTGGGAGCCTCACTTATTGTCCTCCACTTACAGCCTGGAACCGAAGATCCAGCCACACCTTTTAGGTCTCAGCACATACTACTCCCTTGCCGGGAATACCTTCTATACCCTTCCTTGTCTATCCAGGTGACCACTACTCAACCTAATTTAAATGTCATTTCTTCTGGGAAAAAGAAGAGAACACAGACCAGGCAGAAGACTGATGCTGCCTGAAGGAAACATTTAGTAGCCAAGAATAGCCAAATCTTGGTATGAGACTCAGAATGAAAAAAAAAAGGAAATGTCTTGGGTTTAATCCCTTCTTTCCTCAATGTACTATGATGTACATAGTGAGTAATACAGGGCTCATGTGCTTCCAATGTTTACTCATTCTATGTATGTTTCTGTAATCCCTATTTCCAAATGGGAAAGATTGGGCTTTGGAGTCAGACAAACCTAAGGGTTGGCCCTTGATAAATTTCTTGAAGCTTCAGTTTCCTAAGATATAAAATAGGCATAATAATATGTACTCTAGCAAAGTGCCATACTAGATGCTTTCTAAATGTTAGTCCCTCCCATTCCCTTAGACAAAATGAAAAATGTATGCTTATTTTCCCCAACCCAGCTAACTGGCAAACTAGGGCTAAAACCATGTCTTGTTTACATAGATTCTCTTTGTGTAATCTCACCACATCCCCACACTATCACAATATCTTACACATAAATATTTGTTCAATAAATATTTGATAAATGCATATAAGGTTGAATATAGTCTCTGCCCTTAAAAACTTTAATAATTTATAGGAGAGATACCAAAATTTTCCATAATAACTACAGTATGTAACAAAGCTAACACTGGGATATTAAGTTTAATGAAAGTTGTTCCTTTCCTCATCTCTGATACTCATTTATTCATAACAAATATTTAGACAGTGTATGCCTCTAAGAAAAGAGTGTCTGTGGTAAGCAAGTCACTGTACATTGTGGTAGCCACAGGGGGAGGAGAGCAAAACTGAAGGGCACTCTCTGCCTTAAAGTCTAAATAAGGGCAAGAGACACATGCCTAAGTAATTAGAAGGCAATATGGACTGTGATGATTACCAAAGCAACATTCCAGAGGAATTTCGTAAAGAAGAGAGCAGTGTAAGTTGACAAACTTATGACTTTCCTTGTACTCACATATAACTTTATGTCAAGGCAAGAGAAAACAGTAAAAACATGGGCAAACATAAAGCTAAGGAAGGATGGGCCAAAGATAGTGGCTTTATTATTTTGATGGTCGGTACATAGTGTATTACAAAACAAAAAAGAGTGGAAGCTAAACACCAAAATGCTAACAGGTGTGAATTTGCTGGGTTTAGATTATAATCATTTTCTGGGCATGTGTATCTTTTTTCTTTTTCTTCTTTTCTACATATATTTATTCACCATAAAGCAGTTGTTGGGTCTATAACTTAGAAGATAAAAACCATTAGCCTTTCTTATGTCTTTTCTGATAACATTCTACCAAATAATCATATAAATGAATGAGGCACCTTACATGTGCTTACCCTGTGCTTTTAAACATAAGAATTTCTGTGATTCATTGTTATCCATTTCCTTGTTTCTCTTGGAATCACTTAAAATAGGATATTTTTCAAATTTGGTTGATATGTTCAGTATATACAATTTACAAAAGAGAGAGAGACAGAGAGAGACCTATTGTCTTTCCAAACTAGGTTATTAAATTATTCAGCCAAAAAGATTAAAATGAAGATGATCATCTCTATTGCTTTTAAGTGTGACAATATATGTTACTTAAGGATGTGAAGGAATTGGAATTTCAATGCCATCATAAAATGGATTATAAAATTGAAAATTAGCATAGTGTATGGCCTAGGAATTCTATGTATTACACCCAAGGAGATGCATACAAGAAGTTTATTGCTGCATTATTTATAATAGCAAAAACTATAAATAATCTAAACATCATAAATTGAGATTGGATAAACAAAATATGATATTTGATGATTGTATAGCATAGTAAAATGTCATATTCGATTAAGTCCATCTATGATGGAAATACTATACAATTGTCAGGGTTTTTTTAAGATTTTATTTATTTATTTGACAGAGACCCAGCAAGAGAGGGAACACAAGCAGGGGAGTAAGAGAAGGATAAGCAGGTTTCCTGCCAAGCAGGGAGCCCGATGTGGGGCTCGATCCCAGGACCCTGGGATAATGACCTGAGACAAAGGCAGAAACTTAACCGACTAAGCCACCCAGGCATCCTTATAATAAAATTATTTTAATGATGAAGCAAATATGCCAATTTTTAGGTCATGGGTATATAAGCAAATTTATGATATTATTCTTGGTATTTTCTGACAGTTTTGTTGGTTTATTGTCTTTTTTAGTTCTTAGGGGTTTTTTCCCTTAAGATTTTTTGAAAATAAAAAGGGAGTGAATAATAATTCTTTCTTAAGGTACACTTTCCTTTTGTCTTCCCACTTGTCCCTCCAAATTCTGTTTGGTGTTCACCTTGTACAAGCATTTCCGGGATAGATGATGCATCCCTCATCAAGGCTCTCATAATATCCAGGGCACTTGCCACATTCTATTGAATGTATTTGTTTCTTTTTCTCCAACTGCCGATAATGTCCGATTCGCCTCTGTGTCTAGAGAGCCTTGTTCACTATCAGGTACATAACAATGCTTGTCCAGTTGGTTGAGTTAATCCATGCCTCGGTTCAGTGCACACCCAATCAATGTGCATGAAATGCCCCAGCTTGTTTAATTTTTCCCTTTAAGCCCCATATCCCACTCCCATTCCCCTCCTTCATAAGCAACCACTTTCATGCATCTAAAGAGCATCATCTTCTCTGAATGTTCTTGTAAAATATATTTCTGTTCTGTAGGCAGAATGTTTAATGCCCGTAACTGATATTGTTACCAATAGTGCTTTCTTTCATTCCAAACTTGCTTTTTTCACTGAGCACTATGTTTTTTAAGCCACATCCACTTAGCCATGTGCACACTTAAACTGTTGTTTTTAAAGGATGTCTAATACTTTATGTTGTGCACTCACTACATTTAGCTTCTCCACTTTGCAGAACACTAGGCTACTTCCAACTCCCACCACGGAAATAAAAATGCAGTATTCCCTTACTGCTCTGTGAGAACTTCTTTGCATTAGATATGAGGAATTGGCTTATTGGACCACAGAGGATGCATATAGTTAATCTGACTAAATGCTTTCAAACCTTTCATGGTTTCTCTATTTTCGCTTCCCTGATTTCAAATGAATTTGAGTATCACCCGTACGTAATACTTGTAAGCATTTTGGGTTTCCTTTTCTAAAAAATGTTCACTCATACATTTTGCCCATTTTTCTATTGAACTCCGTCTTTGAGCTGTCTCTTCTGTCCCATTCATTTATCTGTCTACTCTTAAATCAATACCATATTTTATTATTATGACTTTGTAGGGTTTTTTGTTTTTTTCACTGAATTACTTTTTATTTATGTAAAGTATAATTCAGACTTTGGTGTGTACAATTTTTCTTGTTTTGACAAATGCATAGAGTCATGTATCCACCACTATAGTCATGATACAGAACAGCCCCATCAACTCAAATATTTGTCTTGTCCCTTTGTAGTCACCCTTGGCTCTACTTCTAGTCCCTGTTACCCACTGATTTGTTTTCATTTTACTGTTCACCTTTTCCAGATGTCATATAGATGGAATCAAACAGTATTAATAAATTGAGTATGGTTTCTTCCACTTAGCAAAATGTATTTGAGATCCAGCCATGTTTTTTTCATGAATCTATAGCGTTCTTTATTCTTGCTCAGTAGTATTCCCAGTCTTCCAGAGAATGTATATACCAGAGTTTGTTTATCCATTCACCAGCTGAAGGACATCTGAGCTATTTCCAGTTTTGTATGATTTTAAGTAAAATGCCATAAACATTAACTAATTATTAACTAATTTAATAATATAATTAACTAATTTATAGGTTTTGAGTGAATGTAAGTTTTCATTTCTTTGAATAAATATCTAGGAGTGTGGTAGTTTTATTAAGTATGTTTGATTTATAAGACACTGCTGAACTTCTGTTTTCCAAAACAGCTCCACCAGCTTGCATTCCCAATGGCAGCATGTGAATGTTGCTCTGTATCCTCTCCAGCCCTTGGTATTGTCAGGGGCTTTGGGGGAGGGAAGGATGAAGGTGGGGGAATGTATGACATTTAATGGGTGGGCATGGTATAGAACTGTCATTAATTATTATTATGTCCAGTTAGCCAACATATAGTACATCATTAGTTTTTGATGTAGCGTTCAGTGATTCATTAGTTATGTATAACACCCAGTGCTCATCACCACACACGCCCTCCTTAATGCCCATCACCTGGTTACCCCATCCTCCCACCACCCTCCATTCTGTAATCCTCAGTTTGGTTCCTGGAGTACGGAGTAGTATGTTTTAACATCTGGCTGGAAAATACCCTTTTTTAAGGTTAACTCCTATAGTCATAGATATTTATGCTTCCATATACATTTCTCTTATTTACTAAAATGTTGCCATAAATAGGGGTTAAACTTTACCAAAACCCTTGACTTCTTAAAGAAAATTGTGAGGGGCACCTGGCTAGCTCAGTTGAAAGACCATTCGACTCTTGATCTCATATCTGTGAGTTGGAGCCCCACAATGGGTTTAGAGATTACTAAGAAAGTAAAAATAAAAATAAAATTTGACATGCCAATTCTCCCTAAATCGTTATAGAAGGCAATGCAATCTCAATCAAAATACCAGGAAGGCTTTTTTTTTTTACAAGTTGACAAGCTGACTCTAAACTTTATGTGAAAATACAAAGGACCTAAAAAAAAGCGATCTGTAGAAGCTGGAGGGCTTATACTATCATGTATCACGACTTATTGTAAAGCTACAATTAAGAAAACGAAAGACTGGTGCAAAGATGAACATACTGGCCAAAACAGAACAGGGTCCAGAAACAATCCACACATACACAGTTACCTGATCTACAAAAAGAGACACAATTGAATTTCTGTGGGAAGAGAATAGTCTTATCAGTAAATGGTGCTGGGTCAGTTGGATATCCACTTGGAAAAAGTAAGCCCTAATCTCCATCTCAAACATGCATGAAAATTAAGATGGATCATAGAGCCTAAATGTGAAAGATAAAACAACAGAACTTCTAAAAGATAACATAAGAGAATATCTTCATTACTCTGGAGTAGGAGACAATTTCTCCAACAATACCCACAAGAACTAATCATAAAAGAAAAGATTGATAAATTGGACTTCATTATAATTAAGAACTTCTGTTCATCAAAAGATACTATTAAGAGAGTAAAAGGGAAAATCATAGACAGAAATATATTCCCAACCCATATATCCAACAAAGGATAGGTACCCCCCAATAAAAATACTCCTACAAATCAATAAAAAAAAGACAAACAACTCAACTTTTTAAATGTGCAAAGATTTGAACAAGCGCTTCATAAAAGAGAATATCCAAAGAGCTAATAAGCATATTAGAGAAGCTCAACTTTATTAACCATCGTTAATCATTAGGGAAATGTAGATTAAAGTTGAAATGAGACACAATTACTCCACCATAATTATTAAGACTAAAAGGATTGAAAATTCCAAGATACTCTGAGAGGAGGATGTGGGGCAACTGTATACACTCTCATACAATAGTAGGAGTGTAAATTGGCTGAACTACTTTAGGAAATTATATACACTATGACTCAGAATTCCATTTATGGGTTCATATCCTCAAAGAAATGAATATTTATAAAACATATTTACAAGAATATTTATGAAGGGGTTCCTGGGTGGCTCAGTCATTTAAACCTCTGCCTTCAGCTCAGGTCATGATTCTGGAGCCAGGATCAAGCCACACATCAGACTCCCCTCTCTGCTTCTCCCTCTGACCCTCCCCCCATGCTCTCTTTCTCTTACTCTCTCTCAAATAAAGAAATAAAATCTTTAAAAAAAAATTCATGGATACTTTGCCTATAAGTGCCCAAAATTTAAAATAACCCAAATACACATCAAAGTAGAATGAATAAATAGAGGTATCACTGTACAATAGAATAATACACAGCAATGAAAAATCTACCACATATAGAACAACATGAATTAATCTCATAGACATAATGTGAAGCAAAACAGGTCAGAAACACACAAAAAATCATACGGTTCCATTTATATTAACCTGGAGATGGTATGAGGGAACTGCTGGGCTCTAGAACTGTTTCATACCGTGATCTAAGGTTACACTGGTGTGAATGGATATAAAAAGTCGTCGAACTGTGTTCCTAAGATTATGTACTTCTCTATAAGTTATGCTTCAATAAGAAAGTAAAAAAGCAAAGTCATTATTTAGGATCTTTGCATTTATATTCGTAAGTGGAAGGGCTATAATTTTCTTCTTTCTTGCATTATCTTGCCTGGTTTGGGCATCAAAACGATACAAGTCTCAGAAAACAAACTTGGTGGCTTTCACCCTTTAAATGGTTTTTGTACAATGGGAGAACCTCTCAGAGTCATTGCAAGGAGCAATTAAATAATATATGAGTACATCTTGAGTAACACAAAGTTCTGAAACATATAAGGAATCATTCTCTTATCATTACCATTGCATTTCAGTTCTTCTCTTATATATGTCAATAAGCCATTTGAACTGTTCACTCCACCCTGGAAATAGTTTCTATGCAGTTTCAACAAGGACACCCCTTAAGATTTTGAATTAGTTTCACTTGGAAAAAGAGCAAGAGAAGGGTTTATGGATGTGAATATCAAGTACAGTTAATAGAAGTTAACAGAGAGATATGAATCAAGTCCTGAATGTGGTTTGGATAAAAATATATGAGAATTCATTTGTCCTTGACTCTTAGCCTAAAAAGGAATTTTAAATAAGTTATGATCCATGTCAACTTTCTTTAATTGTGGCACATTTGCTGTTCTCCAAATTGCTTTTAATATGAAAAATGAAATCATTTCAAGACACTGAAAGGATGATATAGATGCCTTGCTTTAATAATTCTTGTGTACTTTTCTAAGTCCTAAAAAAACAAAATGTGATGTTTGAATATGATTATAATGAGTGAACAAATCACCACATTTTTCTATATTTTAGCTACTCTCAGACTTGATACTTGAGTGGCAAACTTCCAGGGAAAGTGTTAGAAGAATTGGCAAGGAGAGCTAGGGTAGTGTCAGGGGTTTTCACATTACACTTAATCCACAAGAAAGCCCCAGGGAGGAAAATATTATCCCCACTTAACTTTTAAAGAAACTGAGATCAGAGGTTAAGTGACACATGGGCAATCATAAGACCAGGAGACTCTCACACCAATACTTGAATTAAGATCTCTCTTTCTTCAAGGCCCACCCTCTTTCCACTATACCAACCAGGGCGGGCAGAACTTTCCACCCCATTCGAAAATGAATTGGTAAACACTGAAAACTAACTGAGAGCAATCACAGACACACATTAGCTGCAACAGGCACATTTGAATGACATCTGAACATCTTGTGGTTTTGAAAAGTTATCCCTTTTCCCAGGGCGAGCAAAGTCCAAGTCCATTACATGTCATACATCTTCCAGAAGACATAAACATTTTCCCAATTCTTTATTTCTCTGACTCATCAGACATAATGAAACAGAATAACCTACTAGTTAGCATTGGTTTCTCTCTTTTCGGTAGACTCTATTAAAGCTTAATTAAGTGACAATCATAAGACTATTAAAAATTAAAGAATGATAAAAGTTAAATGTTTTCAATACATTCAGAAAAACCACAGATGAATGTAAATCATAGAAATAGGCAGGGAAAGGGACTGTTGTTTAACAGAAACATCCAGGGGCACCTGGGTGGCTCAATGGGTTGGGTCTCTGCCTTTGGCTAGATCATGATCTCAGGGTCCTGGGATCGAGCCCCATGTCGGTCTCTCTGCTTAGCAGGGAGCCTGCTTCCCCCACCCTCTCTCTCTGCCTGCCTCTCTGCCTACTTGTGATCTCTGACAAATAAATAAATAAAATAAAATAAAATAAAAAAACAGAAACATCCATCCAATAATAAATCGCCAAGCACACCATTTTCAGAGAATTCCTAATGAGGTAGTTGCAGCAGGTCACTTCCGGTGTATTCACTCCAACACTGCATGGGGCTAGTTGGCCCAGAGCAGTAGGAATTCCTGGCTGGAGACCTACATAAGTGCAGTCAGGGTCTGGCCTTAGGCAAATCACAGACAGGGAGTTGAGGAGGGTGATATGGGAACTCAGCCCCAGGAACTTCTAGCCTGATCAGCACACAAATCATTTAGCAATCATTATCATAATTACTGCTAAATTATTGTTGTGCTGAGGAACAGGGAGAAGGCCTATTTTTGCACTCTGATTTCATTGAATCTTCTAAGATGACTATTTATATTTCCAGAAGAAATAAGTTGCTTTCCCACGATTGTCTCAGAGAAGTCAACCCTTCCCTTGTGACTTTTAATTCTAGTTTCTCTAATCTTAATTTTTCAGTGGCCTTGGGCAAGGCATTGGAATGTACAATGCCTTAACTCCTCTAGTCACTAGATACCAATAATGGCACCTGCTCTCCTTGGGCAGTGAGACTGACTACTCAAAGACCTCTAAGCACTTTGAAAAAGAAATAGCTGTGGGAAAAAAAAAAAATTATCATCTTTAAGGGAAGGTGCAATGTAAACAGCATCGTCAAGTCTTTTAACTACCTCTTTCAATTTATTCTGAACTTCTCTCAGCTCTTCAAGGTTACTCAACTCCTTCCTACCTCAGTGCCTGCCCACGCATAGATCCCTGTGCATGAAAAATGATTCCCTCATCTTGTCCCTGATCCACCACTCCTGATTAACTCCTCCTTATCCTGATGTCTCAACTTAAGTATCCCTTCCTCAAAAAACCTTCATAAAAGCAGGTCAATGTCTCTCTTGGTCACCACTTTATGGCCAGTGACTAGCACAACACCTGACACATGGAAAAGACTCAATCAACATTTATTTAATTGAATGAATGGATGTGGGATCTTCAGCAATTTAACTAACCACCCAGGGCCTAGTCTTCTCATTTGCAAAATAAACAGCTAAAATAAATCCTCTCCAATGTTCCTTCAGTACTAATATTCTAGGATTTTGATTTGAGGATCAGCATCTTCTCATTGATTTAAACCCTTTTTTCATTTTATTCTTTAAAAAGTGAATGATGGAATTCACTTAACTACCAAGATCACTGTGATGGTTAATATTATATGTCAACTTGGTTAGACAATGAGGGGCCCAGATATTTGGTCAAACATCATTCTGGGTGTTTCTGTTGAGCATGTTTGGATGAAATTAACATTTAAACTGGTGGACTTTGAGTAAAGCAAATTGCCCTCCATAATGTAGATGGGCGTCACTCAGCAGAAGGCCTGAATAGAACAAAAAGTCTAGCCAACCCCAAGCAAGAGAGAATTCTCCAGGAGACTGTCTTTGGACTTCGTATGCAAAATCAGCTCTTCCTGGGTCTACAGTGGACCACCTTCAGATTCAGACTGGAATATTCGATCTCCTCCGTTTCTAGCCTGCCAGCATACCCTGCAGATTCTGAACTTGACAGCCTCCATAATTGTGTGAACAAATTCCTTTTAATAAATATATATTTATCCATCCATCTATCTATCCATCTATCCATACACAGTAGCACTTCTTATCCCTAGAGAGCTATATAATTCTACTCTAAATCCAAGAGACTAGATTCAGACTCCAGATTTGAAGACCTGAAGAAAACTGGTGCTGGGTTCCTGTCAGAGTCAGCAGGAACTTTACTAGGAGTCAGATGTCAGCCTATCCAATTCTCTTCTATCCGTGAGTCTCCCAGGCTGACGCTGACCCAATGTAGAAGTTATGTGACCAGCTCCAGCCTAGGCCAATGGGTACAATTCAGCTTTCTACCTTCATGCCTCACTACATTCTGAGATGATATTGGTTCTAACAGAAGTGCTGAGACTGACCTCCAGTCTGGGCCTTCTTATTCTTGACAGTCTCCTTCCCAGCACCAAAAACAGCACCCTGAGTCTAAGCCCAGAAAAGTAGTCCCTGCTACTTGTTGACAAAGTTCTCTAATGACAAAACCATCCAAGATCCTGGAGTGTGATGTCTTATTACTGTGATTCCCTGGTTGTTATATTCTTTCGTTGTGCAGGTCTCCATAGATATCAACTGAGTTGCTAGACTTGCTTCCATTACCTTCTAAACCAAGATTTGCCTGGCTCTAGTTATAGAGATGGAAGAGTATAGATTATGGAGTTAATTCCGACCCAAGTTCAAGTCCCCATTCCCTTTTCTTACTATGGGAGCTTTGGCAAGTTTCCTAATCTCTCCAAGCTTATTTCTTCACCTATGAAATAGGTATAACACTACATCAAAAGGATACTTGAAAAGATTACATAAAATGAACATGTGAATACACACAGAACAACAGCTGATAATTAGCACTCAAAACATAGCTTCCCTTCCTTTCCCCCATTTTCTATCTCCATACAATGGGGTACTATGAAACAATTTTTTAAAAGACTGAATAAGGAATCAAGATGGCAGAGAAGAAGACTGAGATGACATCAGGAAACAGGAGTTCAGCTAGACAGTTATCAAACTATTCCAAACACCTACAAACCCAACAGGAGATAGAAGAGAAGAAGAGCAGTAATTCTAGAAACAGAAAATCAACCACTTTCTGAAAGATAGGATATGTGGAGAAGTGAATCTGAAGCGACAGGAAGATAGACCATGGGGGTGGGAGGCCAACTCCCAGCAAGTGATGAAATTTTAAAAGTCTGCTCCACTGAGGGACATTGCTCCAGAGGCTAAGTGGGGGTGGAGCCCTCATGGGGACAGTATGGGTTCAGGTCCCACAGGGTCACAGAAGGATCAGGGGTGTCTAAGTGTAACAGAGTTTGCAGGTATCAGAGCAAGGAAGCCAGCTACAGAAACAGAGCCAAGGAGTGAGCTCCCAGCTCGGGGTTACCTTAAACTGTGATATGCAGCACAGTCAGACCACTGCTCTTTGAGCAGGGACCCCACAAGAGGCAGATCCAGGGAGACTCACCTTCCTCCACTGGAGACAGGAATCTGCTGGGTTTGGAGACTCCAAACGGGGCTGTGTGCCAGAGACAGAAACACTCGGTCACAGGCCAGGTAAGCCCAAGTGCAGCCGGAGACCAGGGAGACAGGAAGGATTGAGCACTTTTCTCTGAGGGTGCACTGAGGAGTGGGGCCCTGAGCTCCCAGCTCCTCTGGGCTGGACATTGGGAGGCAGCCATTTTCATTCCCGTCCTCCAGAATTCTACAGAAAGCCTTCAGGGAACAAAAGCTCCCAAGAGCAAACATGAGCAGATTACTTAGCCCCACCCCTGGCAAGGGCGGCGCAATTCCACCTCGGCAAAGACACTTGAGAATCACTACAAAAGGTCCCTCCCCCAGAAAATCAGTAAGAACGTCCAGCCATGACCAAGCTCAATTATCAAGAAGAGCTGAATTCCAGAGGAGGGGAAAGCAAAGCATGGAATTCATGGTTTTCTCCCCATAATTCTTTAGTCTTGCAAAGTTAATTAAGTTTTCTCAACTTTTTTCTAATTTTTTTAGCTTTTCCTCTTTCCTCTTTAAACGTTTTGTAACTAGTTTATCTTAACAATACCTTTCTTTAAAAAAAATATTTTTAAATCTTCATTGTTATAGTGATATTTTATCCTTCATTGCATCTAACTTTATTTTTTGTATACATATAGGGTTTTTTCTTCAAAAAATTTTTTGGGATACAATTTCTTTCAGTAGATCAAAATATACCCTAAATCTAGCATGGGGCTTTGTTCTAGTCTCCAGCCTGAGCAAATTTTCTCTGCTCTCTTTTTCTTTCTTTTTCCAACCAACTCATCTTATCAATTCCTTTTTTTTAAATTTTCATCTTCACAGTCATATTCCATCCCTTCATCATGTTTACCCTAATTTTTGTATACATATGTTTTCTTTCTTAAAAATTTTGTGATGTAGTTTCTTCTAAGAGATCAAAATACACCCAAAATCAAGTGGGTGGCTCTGTTCTATTCACGAGTCTAATATATATCTGTTTTTAATTTTTTTAATTTTTTTGAAACTTCCTTTAACCCCCTTTCTTCTCTCCCCCAATTTGGGGTGTCTTCTGATTTGGTTACTGTACATTTTTTTGGTCTTTGCACCCTTTTAGTATTTTATTCTCTCATTCATATATTCTTAACTGGATAAAATGACAAGGCAGAAAAACTCACCACAAAAAAAATAAAAACTAAAAAAAATTAAAAAACAAAAAACAAGAGGCAGTACTGAAGGCTAGGGACCTAATCAATATGGACATTGGTAATATGTCAGATCCAGACTTCAGAATGACAATTCTTAAGGTGCTAACTGGGCTTGAAAAAGCCATGGAAGATATTAGAAAAACTCTATATGGAGAAACAAAAGCCCTTTCTGGAGAAATTAAAAGAACTAAAATCTAATCAAGTTGAAATAAAAAAAGCTATTACTGAGGTCAATCAAAAATGGAGGATCTTGGGGCACCTGGGTGGCTCAGTGGGTTGAGCCTCTGCCTTCGGTTCAAGTCATGGTCTCGGGGTCCTGGAATTGAGACCCACATCAGGCTCCCTGCTGAGCAGGGAGCCTGCTTCCCCTTCTCTCTCTGCCTGCCTCTCTGCCTACTTGTGATCTCTCTCTCTCTCTCTCTGTTTGTGTCAAATAAATAAATAAAAATCTTTTTTAAAAAATAGAAGCTCTTACTGCTAAGACAAATGAGGCAGAAGTAGAATTAGTGATATAGAAGACCAAATGACAGAGAATAAAGAAGCTGAGCAAAAAAGAGACAAACAACTACTGGTACACAAAGGGAGAATTCGAGAGATAAGTGATACCATAAGATGAAACAATATTAGAATAATTGGGATTCCAGAAGAAGAAGAAAGTGAGAGAGGGGCAGAAGGTATATTGGAGTGAATTATAGTAGAGAATTTGCCTAATATGGCAAAGGGAACAAACCAGAAGGCACAGAGAACTCCCCTCAAAATCAATAAAAATAGATCCACACCCCATCATCTAATAGTAAAACTTACAAGTCTTAGTGACAGAGAAAACCCTGAAAGCAGCCCAGGACAAGAAGTCAGTAACATATAATAGTAAAAATATTACATTGGCAGCAGGCTTATCCACAGAAACCTGGCAGGCCAAAAAGAACTGGCATGTTATATTCAGACCACCAAATGAAAAAAACATGCAGCCAAGAATACTATATCTAGCTAGGCTATCATTGAAAATAGAAAGAGATAGAAAGCTTTCAGGGCAAAAAAACACTAAGAGTTTGCAAACACCAAACCAGCCCTATAGGAAATATTGAAAAGGATCCTCTAAGCAAAGACAGAGCCTAAAAGTAGTAGACCAGAAAGGAACAGAGACAATATACAGTAACAGTCACCTTACGGGCAGTACAATGGCACTAATTTCATATCTTTCAATAGTTACCATGAATGTAAATGGGCTACATGCCCCAATCAAAAGACACAGAGTACCAGAATGGATTTAAAAAAAAAAATCAATATGCTGTCTGCAAGAAACTCATTTTAGACCCAAAGACACCTCCAGATTTAAAGTGAAGGGGTGGAAAACAATTTACCATGCTAATGGACATCAAAAGAAAGCTGGGGTGGCAATCCTTATATTAGATCAATTAGATTTTAAGCCAAAAACTATAATAAGAGATGAGGAAGGACACTATATCATACTCAAAGGTTCTGTCCAACAAGAAGATCTAATAATTTTAAATATCTATGCCCCTAACATGGGAGCAGCCAACTCTATAAACCAATTAATAACAAAATCAAAGAAACACATTGACAATAATACAATAATAGTAGAGGACGTTAACACCTCCCTCACTGAAATGGACAGATCATCCAAGCAAAAGATCAACAAGGAAATAAAGGACTTAAATGACACACTGGGCCAGATGGACATCACAGATATATTCAGAACATTCCATCCTAAAGCAACAGAATAAAAATTCTTCTCTAGTGCACATGGAACATTCTCCAGAATAGATCACATTCTGGGTCACAAATCAGGTCTCAATTGGTACCAAAAGATTGGGATCATTCCCTGCATATTTTCAGACCACAATGATCTGAAGCTAGAACTCAATCACAAGAGGAAAGTTGGAAAGAACTCAAATACATGGAGGCTAAAGAAGATCCAACTAAAGAATGAATGGGTCAATCAGGAAATTAAAGAATTTTAAAAATTCATGGAAACAAATGAAAATGAAAACACAACTGTTCAAAATCTGTGGGACACAGCAAAGGCGGACCTGAAAGGAAAGTATATTGCAATACAAGCCTTTCTCAAGAAACAAGAAAGGTCTCAAATACACAACCTAACCCTACCCCAAAAGGAGCTGAGAAAGAACAGCAGAGAAAGCCTAAACCCAGCAGAAGAGTAATAATAAAGATCACAGCAGAAATCATTGAAATAGAAACCAAAAAAACAGTAGAACAAATCAACGAAAATAGGAGCTGGTTCTTTGAAAGAATTAATAAGATTGATAAGCCCTTGGCCAGACTTACCAAAAAGAAAAGAGAAAGGACCCAAATTAATAATCATGAATGAAAGAGAAGAGATCACAACCAACACCAAAGAAATACAAGCAATTATAAGAACATAATATGAGCAACTACACGCCAGCAAATTTGACAATCTGGAAGAAATGGATGCATTCCTAAAAATGTATAAATTACCAAAATTGAACCTGGATGAAATAGAAAACCTGAACAGACCCATAACCAGTAAGGAGATTCAAACAGTCACCAAAAATCTCCCAACAAACAAGAGCCCAGGACTAGACAGCTTCGCAGGGGATTCTACCAAACATTTAAAGAAAAATTAATACCTATTCTCCTGAAACTGTTCCAAAAAATAGAAATGGAAGGAAAACTTCCAAACTCATTTTTGAGGCCAGCATTACCTTGATCCCAAAACCAGACAAAGGCCCCATTAAAAAAGAGAATTATAGACCAATATTCTTGATGAACACGGATGCAAAAATTCTCACCAAAATACCAGCCAATAGGATCCAACAGTACATTAAAAGGATTATTTACCGTGACCAAGTGGGATTTATTCCAGGGATGCAAGGTTGGTTCAACATCCACAAATCAATCAATGTGATATAATACATTAATAAAAGAAAGAACAAGAACCTTATGATACTCTCAATAGATGCTGAAAAAGCATTTGACAAAGTACAGCAGTTTCTTGATCAAAACTCTTCAAAGTGTAGGGATAGAGGGTACATACCTCAATATCATCAAAGCTATTTATGAAAAGACCACAGCAAATATCATTCTCAATGAAGAAAAATTGAAAGCTTTTCTACTAAGGTCAGGAACATGACAGGGATGTCCATTATCACCATTGCTATTCAACATAGTACTAGAAGTCCTAGCCTCAGCAATCAGACAACAAAAAGAAGTTAAAGGCATCTGAATCAGCAAAGAAGAAGTCAAACTCTAACCCTTTGTAGATGATATGATACTGTATGTGGAAAACCCAAAAGACTCCACTCCAGAACTGTTACAACTCATACAGGAATTCAGTAAAGTGGCAGGATATAAAATCAATGCACAGAAATCAGTTGCACTTCCATACACCAACAGCAAGACAGAAAAAAGAGAAATTAAGAACTCAATCCCATTTACAATTACACCCAAAACCATAAGATACCTAAGAATAAACCTACCCAAAGAGGCAAAGAATCTGTACTCAGAAAACTATAAAGTACTCATGAAAGAAATTGAGGGAGACACAAAGAAATGGAAAAACATTCCAAGCTCATGGATTGGAAGAACAAATATTGTGAAAATGTCTATGCTACCTAAAGCAATCTACATGTTTAATGCAATCCCTATCAAAACACCATCCATTTTTTTTTTCAAAGAAATTGAACAAATAATCCTAAAATTTATATGGAACCAGAAAAGACCCCAGATAGCCAGAGGAATGTTGAAAAAGAAAGCCAAAATTGGTGGCATCACAACTGCAGACTTCAAGCTCTATTACAAAGCTGTCATCAAGACAGTATGGTACTGGTGCAAAACCAGACACATAGATCAATTCAACAGAATAGAGATCCCAGAAATGGACCCTGAACTCTATGGTCAACTAATATTTGACAAAGCAGGAAAGAATGCCCAATGGAAAAAGGTCTCCTCAACAAATGGTATTGGGAAAGTTGGACAACCACATGGAGAAGAATGAAACTGGACCATTTCCTTACACCACACACAAAAACAGACTCAAAATGGATGGAAGACCTCAGTGTGAGAAAGGAATCCATCAAAATCCTTGAGGAGAACACAGGCAGCAACCTCTTTGACCTCAGCTGCAACAACTTCTTTCTAGAAGCATCACCAAAGACAAGGGAAGCAAGGGCAAAAATGAACTATTGGGATGTCATCAAGATCAAAAGCTTTTGCACAGCAACAAAACCAAAAGACAACTGACAGAATGGAAGAAGATATTCACAAATGACATATCAGATAAAGGGCTAGTATTGAAAATCTATAAAGAGCTTATCAAACTCAACACCCAAAGAACAAATAATTCAATCAAGAAATGCACAGAGGACATGAACAGACATTTCTGCAAAGAAGACATCCAGATGGCCAACAGACACATGAAAAAGTGCTCCACATCACTCGGCATCAGGGAAATACAAATCAAAACCACAATGAGATACCACCTCACACCAGTCAGAATGGCTAAAATTAACAAGTCAGGAAATGACAGATGCTGACAAGAATGCAGAGAAAGGGGAATCCTCCTACACTGTTGGTGGGAATGCAAGCTGCTGCAGCCACTCTGGAAAACAGCACAGAGGTTCCTCAAAAAGTGAAAATACAGCTACCCTAAAACCCAGCAATTGCTCTAGTGGGTATTTACCCTGATAATATAAATGTAGTGATCCAAAGGGGCACGTGCACCCGAATGTGTATAGCAGCAAAGTCCACAATAGCCAAACTATGGAAAGAACCTAGATGTCCATCAACAGATGAATGGAAAAAGAAGATGTGGTATATATATACAATGGAATACTATGCATCCATCAAAAGAAATGAAATCTTGCCATTAGCAACAACGTGGATGGAACTAGAGGGTATTATGCTGAGTGAAATAAGTCAGTCAGAGAAAGACAATTATCAGATGATCTCCCTGATATGAGGAATTTGAGAGGAAAAGTGGGGGGTTTGGGAGGTAGGGAAGGAAAAAATGATCAAGATGGGATTGGAAGGGTGACAAAGTATAAGAGACTCTTAATCTCACAAAACAACCCATAGGTTGCTGGGGGGAGGGCAGTAGGGAGAGGGTGGTTGGGTTATAGACATTGAGGAGGGTATGTACTATGGTGAGTACTGTGAAGTGTGTAATCCTGATGATTCACAGACCTGTACCCTGGGGCTAATAATACATTATATGTTAATTTTTTTTTAAAAAGCAGCTAATTGAGGAGTGCCTGGACGTTTCAATCAGCTGAGTGTTTGGCTCTTGGTTTTAGCTCAGATCATGATCTCAGAGTTGTGAGATCAAACCCCATGTGGGACTCTGCACTCAGCATGGAATCTGCTTTAGATTCCCTTTCCCTTCTGTTCACTCTGTCTCTAATAAATAAAATCTTAAAAAAAAAAAAGACTGAATAAGATCTATATAAATTGTCATGGATAGGACCTCAAAGATACATGGTCAAGTGAAAAAGTACAGAGCAGTGTACAATAGTAGAATAAACCAAACACTAGTATAATTATATAATGGTTATTTCTATGGGAACCAAAGGAACAGGGTAAAGATGGGCATGAAAGCAGAGGTATGTCTATGAAAGAAACTTGCCTAATAACTTTTACTTTGGAATATGCAATTGTTTTATAATGAAAAAATAATCAAAAAGGGAAAAACAAAATCTCTAAAACTGGAAGCAAACTGAAAAATAATGAACCTAATATTTTATTGTGATAAAATACACAACATAAAAATTACCATTTTTATCATTTTTAAGTGTACATTTCAGTGGCATTAATATATTTGTATTGTTTTGCAACCATCACCATTAACCCTCTGTAAAACTTTTCATCATCCAAACTGAAACTCTGTACTCAAACAATAACTCTCCATTCCACCTCCCACAGCCATTGATAACCATTGTTCTGCTTTCTGTTTCTGTGAATTTGACTGTTCTAGGTACCTCAGGTAAATGGAATCATACAATATTTGTCCTTTTATAGCTAACTTATGTCACATAACACAATGTCCTCAAGGTTCATCCATGTTGTAACCTATGTCAGAATTTCCTTCCTTTTTAAAATTAAATAATATTCCATTGTATGTGTATGCCATTTTATTTTTTCTCTATACACTGGTCTATGGAATCTTGGGTTGTTTCTACCATTTGGCAATTGGGAATAATACTTTTTGAACATGAGTGTAGAAATATCTGCTTACGTCTCTGCTTTTAATTTTTTTTTTTTTTTAGGTATATAACTAGAAGTGGAATTGCTGGAATTGAAGTTAACTTTCAGTCAAGTTGGTATCATAAGCATACAGAGAATAATTATTTCAAGTAATCTGAAAACAAAAATCATTATGTTTTTATTGTATCTCCCTAAAAGGATATATCCTAAAACAAAAGAACAGCAAAAATGTTTTAAAATAAGAAATTATATTAAATATATTAAATATAAATCAAATAACATAATTAAAAATAAGTAATTATATCTATGTCATTAGGAATCTCAAAATTTTCATTACAAAGTAAAATAAATAGCAACATAAAATCAAAATGGCAATTTTATACCTTCCCAGGGATCAGAGACTCAAAAATGCAATCAAGGACCCCTTTTTACTGGATTTTAGGCTTCATGGAAGTTAACTGGTACAATTAGAATGTATATTACAGCAAAATCTTTCATATTAGGTCATAAGTGCTGTAATCCTCATGAATTGTTTCTGTTTCCCCAGAGAGCATTTGTTTGTAGAAAACACACCTTCACAGACCACACATAGTCAGTCTTCTAGATCAGCACCAAAGAAATTCTGATGCATTTTCTATACTTCATAAGGATCTCTTCCCCGCCATTTGCATTCATCTTGACAACAGTCTTCTTGTCGAACATACTTTCCAATGCTTACATTTCCTAAATTTACAATTTCTTTTTCATTGCTTATACTGTATATTGGCTTCTCTCTGCAGCATGACCTTTTTTAAAGATTGATTTATTTATTTTAGAGAGAGAAAATGACGGGGGAGCAGAGGGAGAGGGAGAAAGAGAATCCTCAAGCAGACTCCCTGCTGAGAACAGAGCCCCACAGGGGGCTCAACCCCAGGACCCTGAGATCATGACCTGATCTGAAATCAAGAGTCGATGGCACAACCAACCGAGCCACCCAGGTACCCCTGTGGTATAATTTAATTATATTCAAATATTAATGCATTTTTTTCTACTTTAGATACTTTCATGCAAATTTTAATGAATATGCACCACTGTTTAGTCTGAAGACCCAATAAAAATTTGAGTGGGTCCATATCAGTTTTGCCTACTCAGTAGATTTACAACTCGTATATGCTCTTAATGATAGCCCTGCTAGTAAGTTAACTAGTTCACAACATGAACTGTAGAGAAATTTCTACTCCATTCTGACACATCCCTAAAGGTTCTGAAATAATCTGCTAGAAGTTGTCCCAATAAGCAAGGCTAACATTTTTTCAGACTAAAGGAAAGTCGCATTTTCTATATGTGAAAAATATCTGAAATGTAGTCAACTCAAACTCCAGATAACCAGCTGGGTGTTGTTTTATAAACACAATATCAAGTAAATTTAGTCTGTATGGATTCTCACAACAATCAGCAAGACTCTCTCCTTCTCCTTCTCTGTTTCCTTCTTCAGTCTGCAGATACCAGCAAATTAATGGCCAGATACCAACACAGAAGTCACAGTAGCTCATAAAAAAAACAGGACAAATATAACAATACCTCTACGATGGAACCTCTAGCAAAGTTAAGACCAGAACAAAAATGAAGTGGCTTGTGACATTTGTTGTGTCACACAGTTTGAAGGACAGGATCTATTTTTACATTATATTTAAATCTACTGCAGAATTCAAAATCCAAAGGAAAAACTAAATAACTTTTATATAAAGGCAGCCTAAAGAGCCCGGATAGCTCAGTCGGTAGAGCATCAGACTTTTATATAAAGGCAGCCTAACTGTTCATACATTGGAGAATGATGGAATAAAGCACAATACATCCATCCACACGTAGGAGCACTAAGAAGAAGGAGGAAAATCTCTACAAACTGAAGTGGTGAAATTTCTACGATATATTGTTAACAAGTACCTGTAATTTGACACCTTTTATAAAAATTAAGAGGAAATAAGGAAATATACATGTATCTCTTCATTTGCTCAAAAAGAAATACTGGGAGGAGAAGCCAGTGATTGTTGCAATGGGGGAAACACATGAGAGGAATGGGTGGAGTGGAAGTGTTACTACTTTGAGAATGCCTTTTTGTACCGTTCTGTCCTTTGGAACTACAGTAATGTTTCATATTCTCAAAAAAAAAAAAAAAAAAAAAGGAAGAAAATGAAAAACATTAACAAATTGGAGAAGGGGAAACTTCAAATGTTTATCCATTGTTTTGTTTTTTGGGTTTTTGTTTTGTTTTGTTTTTTCCCAAGAACAATATTCAGTGCCTATAATCAGGGTGCAGCTTGCTTGGTGGCTTTAGAGATGTTTTCCTTAGGCTTTGTAGTCTATTTCTTTATCTCTACCACCATAGAAACATAGAGTAGCAATAATGTGACTTCCAAAATCTTATTGGAATAAAATTTTGAAGAAGCTTTCCTTTTCTTCTAGTCAGTGAAGTAATACTTCCATGAAACCCAGAATCTAATTTTTTAGATACGCACATAATTGTGTACTTGCATAAGTGACATTTGAAATCAGACTTGGGTGGGCCTAAGTTTGCAGATTCAAAGTAAATACCAAGTTTTTGCCTTTTTATAAAGACACTGCACTCCTTTTCTTCTGCTTTACTTAGTGTGGAGTCCCTCATGACAAGCTTCCTGATGGTCCCTCAGCTTATGCGAAAGAAATGAAAAGTTGCCAGAAGGTACCTCTGATACCACAGGTAACATTTAGGATAAACTTTAAATAAGATGGCATTGGCCTCTCTCCTAATAGAACATTATTTTTTCTTTCTTTTGTCATTCTCTTTCCTGTCCATAAAATAATCTTTTTTTCAATTTCACATTTTACAAGAGGCTGCATTTAGCTTCAATTTGAAACACTCAACTTTTAGTTCCAGAAATTATTTGATAAATCACATTTTCTCCACAAATAGGTAAATGAATATGCCTGAACTACAAAGTTATGTAACACATGCTAGAATTGAACCCTAACATTAAGGGTCACTTGGAGACAATTTGAGATTTTTTTGGTTTTTTTACTGATTTATTTGAGAGAGAGAGAGAGAGAGCAGGGGGAGGTCCAGAGGGAAAGGGAGAGAGAAAATCTCATGCAGACCCTGAGCTGAGCACAGACCCTGACTTTAAGACAATTTGATCTTTAGTAGATGATTCCCTTTTTCCAGCCAAATATTATCACTGAAACCGCTATCGCTATCACAAAACAAAGCCACATCATCCATAAATTCAACTATTTGTGGTATAGTGAGACGATAAGCATCTTTCATGGTACTAAAAATGGGATTCCACATTTGAGAGAGGGTTTAGACAAAATAATCCTCTAAAATCCATCTCAGCTCTGAAATATACCATTTATGATCTATATCTTAAATCAGGAACAAAAACAACTTTGGATTCTTTCTCAAAATCGAGAACTAAGGTAAGAATTTACACAAACCCATAAGCATTTTCTGTAGCATGTGAGCCCTCTATATACACAGTCAGTCATATCACTTTCAAAGGATAAAGTAATGATCATCACTCAATGGAGAGCAAGGTAGTCAAGTGGACATGGGAGTCTGACCTGAGAGAGAACCATTCATACATTCCATAGTTCAGGGCCTTTCCTCTGAGACCATGTCTTTCTCAGTGCCACTTCCATTAGTAGAAGGGAAATAGCCAACTCTGCTTCAAAGAGAAGAGCACAGATTTTCCTGCCGCACTTACTGCAACGGGTAACACAGTCTCGCCTTCTCGGCTGGAATTTTGGCTTTGTACTGGACATAATTTCATGCATTCCTTTTCAGAGTCTCATTTTCTGTACATATTTGTGCTTGGAAAAATGTTACGTATACATCTTCGTTGCTACAAATTAGTAGTCTTTTCTTCTCTTTCTGCCTTTAATGACCCTCAAATTCAGTTTGTTAATGTGGATGAGACCTTACTAAGCCAGAGTATTGATTTAAAATTGAAAACCAGGAAACAAAAGTTACTAGCTTGAAAACTAAATATTTTTATCTAAAATACAGTAATCTTATCAAAAAGGTATAGTCACTAATAAGATACAAACATACACACACTGAGTTCACATTTAACACATGACATGCAGCTTAGCATTTATAAATTTACTACAAAACTAACTTCCTTAAATGAATCATATTTCCTTGTTGATTTACTAGAAGATTTAGAACAAGTCAGTGACTGTCAAGAAATCATAACTGGAGAATTAGTAAATCTTTTTTATCCTACTCATTAATGGAATATAACGCTTTTGGAAATTATTAACAGTAAAAGATTCTAATTGTATAAATATAAGTAATGTGTTATGTTAAAATGACTCCCTTAATAACCACTGAAAGTGAAATAATTGTATCACAAACTTAAATAGCATGACTGTCTTCCTCATCCATTTGCTTTTATTACAGAGTTGTAGAAGTTTCTAAACTTTTTAATACTTCAAGGAAAACTTCCATTAATTCTAACTTTATATCCCACAAAAAAAAAAAAATTTCACCATTTTTAAGCTTTGTACCTGTGCCAATCAATGGGTATCCAAATGTAATAACCTGGCTTTGTAATTCAGGGTAGTGTCACTACTGGTGGAGGCTGTTAATACTTCAACATGGTGGGTTGTTTTTGTTTGTTTGTTTGTTTGTTTGTTTTCATGTCTCACAAATTGACAGTTGTTAGACCTTAGAAGAAGCAGGAACTCCAGCAACAGCAAACAACACACTATGTGGTATGTGGAATGTGGGATAGGAAACCATCATTTCACAGAAACTCAGTGAACAGAATCCCAAAGTTTAGCAACCTGGGCTTTTTCATGGCTATACTACCAGAACTAGAACCCTGGATTTAGACGCTCACAGGTGGAAGAGAGAGTTATTAAAGTCTCACTAAGCCAGGAATGTTCTGGAGCTCTTTTTCACTAGCCATTAATTTCTCTTTTTGTGCATTTACTAATTAAATGCTATTGCTCCTTTACATAACCTTCTCCATATTTAAGGAAAAAGTAAGAAACACTGACGGTCAAGTGGAAAAATAAAAGTGAGAAGGCAAAATGAGGGGAAAAAAGAACTATAAACATTAATCTCACTGAAAGTTAAATTCACCTCATTCATTCATTCAACAAATATTTACTGGCCTCCTCAATGTATTAGGCACATCCTAATCTGACTTAGTCATGATGAGTTGTGAATTCTAAATATTCATTTCCCAAGGTATTCCCTGGGTCATATCTCTAAGTAACAAATAAAAAATGCATGGATTTTCTTTAAGCCCAAGAGTGTATGAAATTATTGGTACAGCTCTGCTAAGTTCTCTTGACCATCCGGGCTATGAAAGTGACGTTTTCCACACCAAATCAGTGAGTACTATAGCAAACACTAACGGAACAGGGGTCAACTTGAACTTCATTGAAAAGAACACTGATTTATTTCTAAGTGGTTTATTTTA
>NW_019154086.1:31393454-31400954 GCF_002288905.1 Enhydra lutris kenyoni | reverse complement strand
TCATTCCAAGAGTATTGCATTTTATAATAATGTCATTTAATGTGTCGTCTTCCATTTTTACTGTCCCATATGTATGCTTACACGATGGTGCCATAGGGATAAACTTTTAAAGAACCAGAATCATTTTTAGTTTTCATTTTCCTTAAGTAGGGGGCCCATCAATGAAAGCATCCATTAGTACCTTTATTATCACAATATAAGAGAGGGAGGGAAATGCCTGATTTAGAGAAAAACTTAATGGAACTGTAAGTAAATATTCAACTTTGTTCTGAGTCTTGGTCACTGAAGAAGATGAAAATGTTTAAAAGGGTGTTTTAAATAAATCAAATTTCATCATCTAATATGTTACAACAATACAAAAGCCTGGAGAACTAGCAGTTTAAAAATGCATGGAAACAGCATTCTAAAAATTGAATCTTACTTTCTCCTCTTGCTCCTCATTTTCAACTGATTTACAAGGCGAGTGAAGCTTTAATAACTGCTTCGTAAAGGCTAATTATTCATGCTGCCTAACTTTAGGGAAATAATATGAAGGGCTATTTTTTCATAAATTGCTTTCACTTACTCAGTGAGGAAAACAAATGGGCAGGAACAACAGTATATGAAGTACTTAACTTTATTATTTTATATTAACATTTAACTTTATTTAATCAACTTTGCTATTTTTATCTTGGCATTACAGTAAATGTGAAACATTTGGCATTCACTAGGGCACAAGTTAAGCAAGTTCAGGTCAGAGCATCGTAACCATATAAATGTCAATACACTGTTATTGGCTATAACTCTCACAGGCGCAGGAGTGGTGCTGAACCGCTAGTACGTTCTCAAAAGCCTTTAGGACAGCTGGTGTTATAAGAAACTTACTTTTCAAATAGATTCTGGTGATTGGGTCTTTACCTTTAGAGCATGTCTTTAAAAGTTCCCCTTTCCATTCTGATGGCCTTCGTTGAAGTACATAAACTCTATGAAGCTAAATTATGTCCTAGAAACCTTACTTTGCTGTAAATGTTAATCTGATTATTGCCATTTTTCAAAAATAGAAATCATGGCGACGAAATATAATAAAATTTAAAATGTTCTTTAATGTTTTTGCTTCTGTATCTTTTCCTGTAGAGTTTTGCAATTCAGTTATCCTTAAGGTATTGCAAATGTTTTAACAGTTTTCTTGATTTTTAAAATAAATCTTGTTTTCTTATAACCTTTGTTTTTTTTATTCTTGCCTTGCCTAAAAAACACCTTGTTATTTTTTTCCCATTTTTCTTCAGGACTTTAATCCCTATGCTTTCTTTTTTATTGTATTATATTGCCTATTGTATCCTAAAATGATTTCCTGGGACCTGATTTTTTTTTTTTTTACTTTTCCTTTTTTCCTTTGCCTATTTCTTTAACTGTATTTCTACTCATTCTTTATATTTTATATAAAGTTTATATTTTTTATCCATTTCATGTTATCTTTTCATCTTTTAAGAAAAAAAATCATGAGTTCCCCGACTGATAAGCATAATGTAACATAATTGGCACCTGGAGTCACTTTAAGGAAGCAGTCAATTTACCAAGGAGAAAAAAAAAAAAAAAAAAGGTGATATTCAAAAACAATGTCAGTAAGTCAGAAAAAGACCACTCCACTAAGTGTCATCATCTAGAATAATTACAAGTGATTATTTCAATCATACAAGGGATGGCGAAGAATGAGGTAAAAACAAAGGAAAAAAAATAAACATTTAAGACTAAGTGTATGTTATTTTTAATGATTTGGGGTAAGCAATCACATCCAAACCGGCATACTTTCTCTAGTATTTCCACTTCTTTTTCTAAAACCGGGTTCATCCCATCTTATTTCAAAAGCCAAATGTGACATAAAAATCAATTTCAACTGTTTCTGTTTTACCCATTTTAATGTGGAATTATGGTACATAGTATTTCACACAACCCCCCTGGTTATTATGTGAAAAGATTAATATTATAACATTCTCAACCTTTACTATAAACAGATTAACAGACTATATTCACCTGGAAATTAGAAAACCTTTCTAGGTGACCACAAAACATCTCTCCACAGACTATGATTAGGACATTGGAAAATTAATGGGTTTTTTTCCTTTACATGCAAAAATGTATTTGTTAAGTAATAAAGAAGGGTCTAATAATTAAAGAGACAGTTTGAATCCAAACCTACCTCTGTGGTGGGGAAAGAGACTGCGATTTTCAAATGAAATTGAACAGATTGATGTTTACATATCAAATTTCATGACAAAATTCACATAAGATGAATCAAGGTGATGTGAGAATTCAGAAACTTGTCATAATAAGAAAGTGTAAAAGATAGACATATAAAGTAAAAATATTCAACACCAAATCAGAATGAATTCCAGGGATTATGCCCTGCATGCCCACCAAAAGAATCATTTATATCCTATTCTACACTTTTTAAAAATCCACAACACATAATATAACCATTTTTAACAGTTGTCTTATTAACCCAATTAAAATAAAGAAATGTTAGTTTCCTTTTTTCACCTAATTTTCCTGTTTTTCTGTTTTAACTCAATAAATCATAATGTAAATACCAGTTTTTCTTTTTCAGCACTTTTGAGGCCAAAATCTAGAAAGTTTTCCTTATGAAAAGAAAAGATTAAGGAATGACCATGATACTGAAACCTACAAGAGAAAGATCTAGAGATCAGCACAATTAAGGGTTACCAGTCAAAAAATATTCTTAGAGAAGTTAACTGGATACATTTAGTACAAATTTACCTCCAGAAAATTAATGTTTTTTTTTTAAATGCAACAGTGCATTACAAGGAGCATGTCCATTAAACCAGACCACTGAAAAGCACATAATCCTCATGACCATGCAGTCTTAAACTTTCCCACATCGTCTGTTCCTTGATCAAAGAAACTTCAAATGCGAAACCTACTTGGAAATTGTTAAATTTCGGAAGAATATGATATAAGTTGCGGATTTATGGTAAATTAGTGTGGCTCAGCTAAAGAAAAGGATTAAACTACTTCACCATTACAGGCTTTTACTTAGTGTTTGTATAGCACTTTCACAGCCACAATAGCCCAGTGAGGTAGGTGCTATTATTCCCATTTGCAAATGTAGCTATATGAATTTACCATAGATTCCACATTTATTAAGTAGCAGACTCGAAACTTCAACTCATGTTTCTTTTTTTTTTTTTTTTAAGATTTTATCTATTTATTTGTCAGAGAGAGAGAGCACAAGTAGGCAGAGTGGCAGGGAGAGGGAAAGAGAGAAGCAGGCTACCTGCTGAGCAGGGAGTCCAATGTGGAACTCCATCCCAGGACCCTGGGACCATGGACTGAGTGGAAGGCAGATGCCCAACCGACTGAGCCACCAAGACACCCTTCAACTCGTGTTTCTGATATGAATTTAAGTGGACTATTCTACTTAACATGATACAAAACTAAAGTAAAAACTGGAGGTAAGTGGTTTGTTCCTGAAAATAAATTCTTTGTTTATTCTAGTGCTACTTTTAAAAAGGAACTCCCATTGGGTCTGTAGGAGGACATTACAAAGGGTATTAGATTTCTTAGATTTCTTAGTCGGTTTTTCATATTCAACCTAAATCATTCCGTCATATTTCCTTGCTATTAGAATACCCTTTTTCTGGCCACCATGGTGTTGTGACTTTAAAATAGTATTCTGTTTAGAATCTTGTGCAGACATACCTAATTTCTTCTCATTTCCTTCTGGTTAGTTTATTTATAATTAGCTCTTTTCATCAAATTCCCAGACCTTTTATATATAGCAGGCTTTGTTTTTCTATAAATCTCTCAATCCTCCAAACTAGTTTGAACTTCCAAATAATCCAGGATAAACAGTTATTGACACAGCTACCCAACAATTATAGAGGCAGATGTGCAAAATCATTATCTTCAGTCAATTACAAATACGGTTTCCAAATACTCCAAACAGTTCCTTAACCTGGTTGAGTGGGGAACATCTACAGCATTTTGGTCTTCACAATGAGTTTTCATTTCAATATTACATTTTAGGCTACTTCTTATCAGTCATCTATGGGAAAAAGTTCAATTTTATTTTGTTGGGTGAATTTTCCCCATTAATCAGATTCTTATTAAATTATATGCCAAGGTCTCTCAGAATTATATGTAAAATAATTACAAATTACTTCATTGTAATTCATTTTAAATGTCCTTTTTGCATTTCCCTAGTATTTTAAAGAATTTCTAAGTGGTATTGACAAATTTTCCCATTGATAAATTTTCAGGGCTATTTAAGTTTGGATGACCTTAAAAGGAAAATATTTTCTAAACCATCTCTGGACCTTTCTTTATTCTCTGCTATAACTCACTGGGCAAGAAATCTTATTTCTTCCATAACATTTTTCATTTTAGATCCAGAATTCACTTTGCCAGAAGGCAAAGTAGACAACTATCTATTTTTAGAGATACTAGGATAGTATCCTTGACTTTAAGGAAAATAAAAACCATTGATGTTCAGAATTAAACAGGGGGAAAAAACCTCTAATTTTTCAATTAGAGATAAAGTAAATAATAAATGTAACTATAAATGTAACTATCACAAGGAGAAGTTATACATGGAATTATATTCCCACCAGAATATTCCATGGGAGAGTGGAGAAGAAACGATAAAAAGTGCCAGGAAACTAAAGTGGACAGGAAACGCAAAAACAGGAAGGCAAATAGAGGAGACCAGAAGATGCAGAACTAAAATAGGACTGGCTGTCTCTAGTTAAAGTGACCACTATTTATTACTGCCCTCTCTGGAAACTTCCTCAGCTATTCCCAGATGGGAGCAAACTCTAATCCACATGTTGCAACAACCTGGCTTTGTATGTCTACAGTGACATTTTTAGTCAAGTTGTTACTAGTAATTTGTAAGAACCAAATCATAATGATATCAAAATGTGCTCCATTCTGATTCCTTTTGTTTTCTAATGAAATGTTTTTGTCTCCATCCTGGGTTTTTTGTTGTTGTTGTTGTTGTTTTCTTGATCGCCTAATGCCAGGCAGGCTAACCAGTGATTTCCTTAGTAATTATGATTAGCATATTATGAAGAATAAATATCATGCTCTTGCAATAAATAAGCCATCAGGAAGATAAAAATGAGAGCAGAGAGGTTGTTGTCAGTCTGTCAAACCCCCAACTGATTATATATTCTGCTGAAACCAGCATTGCAGATTAAAGAGCAAGTATGGTCATAAGCTTCTTTCTTGGTGGATTGTGCCTGAGTGTCATAGGAATCCTGGAGCGAAATTGGCCCTCTCTACCAGGTTCCTAAGTATAATAAAAAAGTTGGCAGTGCTATTCATTTCTGATTACTTTCCTCTTGAGAATGTCATCATTGTTTGTGGATTCTTGCAGTTATACAAAACCCTCAAATTTGAAATATGAAGGTTAAATCCTTATAGTCTCAACAGTGCTATAATTATAGCTGAGATCATATTCTATCTCCTAGCACTCAAAACCTTCACAAAGGTTTGTATTGCTTTAGCTTCAATTGTATCTGATCTAGAAGGCTGATTACATGATTTGATTATAGGAAACATCCATGGGGTTAAAATTACTCAAGGTGATGGAGGGAAGGGGGTGGGGAGTTAGGTGAGCCTGGTGGTGGGTATTAAGGAGGGCATGTATTTCATAGAGCACTGGGTGTGGGGCATGAACAATGAATCTTGGAACACTGAAAGAAATAGATAAATAAAATTACTCAAGGTGAATCCACTAATAAAAAAAAAAATCAGTTGAGAGTGAGTCAAGTATTTGTCCTTAAGAATAACTCACAGCATTTTTAAATTATTATTATTATTATTATTACTATTTTCAATTAGCCAGCATATAGTACATCATTAGTTTTATACAGCATTATTTTTAACCTGATTTTTATAAGGACAGTGAAGAAATTGTCTGAAAAGTAAACTCATGCTACAAGATGAATCACATTCAACTTTCTTAACATTCCATTTCTTAACAGTCAATTTCTAAACAATTAATGATATGATTGCATATAATTAAGTTCTATCTATGCAATAAGTGTGAAATTACTTAACCACAGTGTGGTTCTCGTATTAACCCCACTCTACTAGTGGAGTGGTCCACTAGCATGGATCTGTGAACATCCATTAGTGGTGGAGCCTGATCCAGGAGGGGCTATAGAAATGGCTCTGCCCTGGTCCTACCACATTTTCTTCTTGTATTGTCTCATCTGAACAAGTTTACACTGGGTTTTCACTTCTTGAAGCAAGGCCAAGGCAGCAATTTTAGAGAATTTTTACTCTTCCAAAGTTTAGACTGTATTCATTCATTCAGCAAACATTTGCTGAGAAGCCACTGTGTGCCTGGCAGTAATAAAGCCTGGCATGGGTCCCTGCTCTCGAGGACCATGCTGCCTACCTAGGAGAACAGACATTAACTAAGTACATGCAAGCATCATGACTGTTACACAGAAGTCCAGAGTGTGGTCTATGCAGTCATAGAAAGAATTTCTAAGAAAAATACATGAAAGATAGGACCTGAATGATGTAAAATGAGGGCTGAATAAAAAGAGCCTCCCTGTCAGAGAAATTGCTTTTGTCCTGAGACAGGGATTGAAAGAAAATCAGCATGGCTGACATATAGAAAGATGGGAGCAAATGGTACATAATGAGATTAGAAAAACAGGCAGAGATCTGAAGGCAATGTGATGAATCATGAGTTTGACTTGTAGGCATGGGTAAGGGGAAGCCAGTTAGGGTTTCAAGATGTCATTGTGAAAAAAGTCAGTCTGAGTGCAGAGTGAAGATTATGGTGAGGAGAGAGCAGAGGTGGGGCACAATAGATGGAGAGGGCAGTTATGAGGCTCTAGCAACAGTGTTGGACAATGTTGATAATGTTTTAGAATAGAGTGGTTCGGGGCACCTGGGTGGCTTCAGTGGGTTAAAGCCTCTGCCTTCGGCTCAGGTCATGGTCCCAGGGTCCTGGGATTGAGCTCCACATTGGGCTCTCTGCTCAGCAGGGAGCCTGCTTCCTCCTCTCTCTCTCTCTGCCTGCCTCTCTGCCTACCTGTGATCTCTATCTGTCAAATAAATAAATAAAATCTTAGAATAGAGTGGTTCTTGGGTTTTGAAAAGAATGGATGTCTGTGCAAGATATATTTAGGCAAATTGATAGGATTTTAGTGTCTGAATGGATGTAAGAGGTAAAAATGAACAGACAAGCCAACAAATTCCAGAACAGGCACTTGTGCAGGGATGGGGAAACCAATGATTAGGGGTAAAGAAACTTCTGTCAGAATTACAGAAGAGAGAGAGAGAGGCAAGATGGCATAGGAGTAGCAGGCTGGAACGACATAAGGTCCCAGGAGCTCAGCTAGATAGTTATCAAACCATTCCAAACACCCACAAACTCAACAAGAGATAGAAGAGAAGAGCAGAAATTCTAGGAAGAGAAAATTGACCACTTTCTGAAAGGTAAGACAAGCGGAGAAGTGAATCCGAAGCAACAGAAAGATA
>NW_019154086.1:31324895-31393354 GCF_002288905.1 Enhydra lutris kenyoni | reverse complement strand
GGGGGGGGGGAGCCAGCTCCCAGCAAGTGGCAGAGCAGCAGAGCACAAAATCAGAACTTTGGAAAGTCTGTTCCACTGAGGGACATCGCTCCAGAGGCTAAGCAGGGGTGGAACCCTCATGGGGACAGTGTGGTCCCAGGTCTCATGGGGTCAAAGAAAGATCAGGGGTGTCTGAGTGTGGCAGAGCTGCCAGTTATCAGAGCAGGGAAGCCAACTACAGAGACAGAGCCTAAGACTGAGCTTACAGATCGGGGTTATCTTAAACCATGATCCAAAGCACAGTCAGACCACCGCTCTTTGAGCAGGGACCCCACAAGTAGCAGATCCGGGGAGACTCACCTTCCTGCTTAGGGAGGAGCAGCAGAGCAGGAATCTGCTGGGGTTGGAGACTCCAAATGGGGCTGTGTGCCAGAGATAGAAACGCTCAGTCACAGGCCAGGTGAGCTCGGAGTACAGCTGGAAACCAAGGAGACAGGAGTGATTGACTGCTTTTCTCTGAGGGTGCACTAAGGAGAGGGGGCCCCGAGCTCTTAGCTCCTTCTGGTCAGAGACCGGGAGGCCGCCTTTTTCATTCCCATCCTCCAAAGCTGTACAGAAGGCGTTCAGGGAACAAAAGCTCTGAGAGCGAACCCCAGCAGATTACTTAGCCCAGTCCCTGGCAAGAGTGGTACAATTCCGCCTCGGGCAAAGACATTTGAGAATCACTGCAATAGGCCCCTCCCCCAGAAGATCAGCAGCAACCTGCAGCCAAGACCAAGCTCACTGATAAAGGAGAACAGTGGAACTCCAGAGCTAAGGAAAAGCAATGCATAGAATTCGTGGCTTTTGCCCCACGATCCTTTAGCCTTGCAAAGTTAATTTTTTTAACTTTTTTTACTTCTATTTTTTTAACTTTTCCACTTTCCTCTTTTAGCATTTTTTAACTAGTTTATCTTAACAATACCTTTCTCAAAAAAAAAAAAAAAACTTTTAAACCTTCATTGTTATAGTCATAATTTATCCCTTCATTGAATTTAAATTTATTTTTTGTAATCATATAGGTTTTTTCTTTTCCTAAAGGATTTTGGGATGCAATTTCTTCTAATAGATCAAAATATACCCTAATCTAGCACATAGCCTTGTTCTAGTCTCCAGTCTAAGCACATTCCCTCCTCACTTTTTTTTCTTTTTCCAACCAACTTATCTTATCAATTCATTTTTAGGAATTTTTTTTTTAATTTCCATCTTTACACTCTTATTCCATCCCTTTATTGTGTTTACCTTAATTTTTGTATATATATGTTTTTCTTATATATAGTTTTTTATTTTTTATTTTTTTTATTTTTATTTATTCTTTCCCCCTATCTTCTCCCACCGATTTTGTATCTCTTCTGATTTGGTTAGCATACAATTTTCTGGTATCCTTGCCACCCTTTTAGTATTTTGTTCCCTCTTTCATATATTCTTATCTGGATAAAATGACAAGGCAGAAAAACTCGCCAAAAGAAGAAGAAGAAGAAGAAGAAGAAGAAGGGGCAGCACCAATGGCTAGGGACCTAATCAATATGGACATTGGTAATATGTCACAACTACAGTTCAGAATGATGATTCTCAAGGTGCTACCCAGGCTTGAAAAAGGCATGGAAGATATTAGAGAAACTCTGTCTGGAGAAATAAAAGTCCTTTCTGGAGAAATAAAAGACCTAAAATCTAAGCAAGTTGAAATCAAAAAAGCTATTAATGAGTTGAAATAAAAAATGGAGGCGCTTACTGCTAGGGCAAATGAAGCAGAAGAGAGAATTGGTGATATAGAAGACCAAATGACAGAGAATAATGAAGCTGAGCAAAAGAGAGACAACAACTACTGGACCATGATGTGGAGAATTCAAGAGATAAGTGATACCATAAGACGAAACAATATTAGAATAATTGGGATTCCAGAAGAAGAAGAAAGAGAGAGAGGGGTATGAGGCATATTGGAGTGAATTATAGTAGAGAATTTCCCTAATATGGCAAAAAGAACAAGCATCAAATCCAGGAGGTACAGAGAACCCCCCTCAAAATCAACAAAAATAGGTCCACACCCCGTCATCTAATAGTAAAACTTACAAGTCTTAGTGACAGAGAAAATCCTGAAAGCAGCCCAGGACAAGAAGTCAGTAACATACAATAGTAAAAATATTACATTGGCAGCAGACTTATCCAGAGACCTGGCAGGCCAGAAATGAGAAAAACATGCAGCCAAGAATACTATATCACTAGGCTATCATTGAAAATAGAAAGAGAGATAAAAAACTTCCAGGACAAACAAAAATTTAAAAAATTTGCAAACACCAAGCCAGCCCTGCAGGAAATATTGAAAGGGGTCCTCTAAGCAAAGTGCCTAAGAGTGTAGACCAGAAAGGAAAAGAGACAATATACAGTAATAGTCACCTTACAAGCGATACAATGGCACTAAATTCACGTCTTTTAAGAGTTACTCTGAATGTAAATAGGGTAAATGGCCCAATCAAAAGACACAGGGTATCAGAATGAATAAAAAACAAAACCCATCAATATGCTGTCTGCAAGAAACTCATTTTAGACCCAAAGACACCTCCAGATTTAAAGTGAGGGGGTGGAAAACAATTTACCATGCTAATGGACATCAAAAGAAAGCTGGGGTGGCAATCCTTATATTAGATCAATTAGATTTTAAGCCAAAAACTATAATAAGAGATGAGGAAGGACACTATATCATACTCAAAGGTTCTGTCCAACAAGAAGATCTAATAATTTTAAATATCTATGCCCCTAACATGGGAGCAGCCAACTCTATAAACCAATTAATAACAAAATCAAAGAAACACATCGACAATAATACAATAATAGTAGGGAACGTTAACACCCCCCTCACTGAAATGGACAGATCATCCAAGGAAGTAAATCCCTTAAATGACACACTGGACCAAATGTGCATCACAGATATATTCAGAACATTCCATCCCAAAGCAGCAGAATACACGTTCTTCTCTAGTGCACATGGAACATTCTCAGAATGTTCTGAGAATTCTGGGTCACATATCAGGTCTCCACCAGTACCAAAAGATTGGTATCATTCCTTGCATATTTTCAGATCACAATGTTCTGAAACTAGAACTCATTCACAAGGAGAAAGTTGAAAAGAACTGAAATACATGGAGGCTAAAGAACATCCTACCAAATAATGAAAGGGTAACCAGAAAATTAAAGAAGAATTTTAAAAATTCATGGAAACAAATGAAAATGAAAACACAGCTTTTCAAAATCTGTGGGACACAGCAAAGGCAGTCCTGAGAGGAAAATATATAGCAATACAATCCTTTCTCAAGAAACAAGAAAGGTCTCAAATATACAACCTAACCCTGTATCTAAAGAAGCTGAGAAAGAACAGCAAATAAAGACTAAACCCATCACAAGAAGAGAAATAATAAAGATCATAGCAGAAATCATTGAAATAGAACCCCCCCCCCCTCCAAAAAAAAACAGTAGAACAAATCAACAAAGCTAGGAGATGTTTCTTTGAAAGAATTAATAAGATTGATAAGCCCTTGGCCAGACTTACCAAAAAGAAAAGAAAAAGGACCCTAATAAATAAAATCATGAATGAAAGAGGAGTGATCACAACCAACACCAAAGAAATACAAGCAATTATAAGACCATAATATGAGCAACTACACGCCAGCAAATTTGACAATCTGGAAGAAATGGATGCATTCCTAAAAATGTATAAACTACCAAAACTGAACCAGGAAGAAATAGAAAACCCGAACAGTAAACTCTTCCAAAAAATAGAAATGGAAGGAAAACTTCCAAACTCTTTTTTTGAGGCCAGCATTACCTTGATCCCAAAACCAGACAAAGGCCCCATCAAAAAAGAGAATTAGAGACCAATATTCTTGATGAATACAGATTCAAAAATTCTCACCAAAATACTAGCCAATAGAATCCAACAGTACATTAAAAGGATTATTCACAATGACCAAGTGGGATTTATTCCAGGGATGCAAGGTTGGTTCAACATCCACAAATCAATGTGATACAATACATTAATAAAAGAAAGAACAAGAACCATATGATACTCCCAATAGATGCTGAAAAAGCATTTGACAAAGTACAGCATCCTTTCTTGATCAAAACTCTTCAAAGTGTAGGGATAGAGGGTACATACCTCAATATCATCAAAGCCATCTACAAAAACCCCACAGTGAATATCATTCTCAATGAAGAAAAACTGACAGCTTTTCCGCTAAGGTCAGGAACATGACAGGGATGTCCATTATCACCATTGCTATTCAACATAGTACTAGAAGTCCTAGCCTCAGCAATCAGACAACAAAAAGAAGTTAAAAGCATCTGAATAGGCAAAGAAGAAGTCAAACTCTCACTCTTTGCAGATGATATGATACTTTATGTGGAAAACCCAAAAGACTCCACTCTAAAATGGTTATAACTCATACAGGAATTCAGTAAAGTGTCAGGATATAAAATCAATGCACATAAATCAGTTGCATTTCTATACACCAACAGCAAGACAGAAGAAAGAGAAATTAAGGACTCAATCCCATTTACAATTGCACCCAAAACCATACTTAAGATACCTAACAATAAAACTAACCAAAGAGACAAAGAATCTGTACTCAGAAAACTATAAAGTACTCATGAAAGAAACTGAGGAAGACACAAAGAAATGGAAAAACATTCCATGCTCATGGATTGGAAGAACAAATATTGTGAAAATGTCTATGCTACCTAAAGCAATCTGCATGTTTAATGTAATCCCTATCAAAACACCATCCATTTTTTTTTTCAAAGAAATGGAACCAGAAAAGACCCCAGATAGCCAGAGGAATGTTGAAAAAGAAAACCAAAAAAGTTTGTGGTATCACAATTCCAGACTTCAAGATCTATTACAGAGCTGTAATCATCAAGACGGTATGGTACTGGCACAAGAACAGACACATAGATCCATAGAACAGAATAGAGAGCCCAGAAATGGACCCTCAACTCTATGGTCAACTAATCTTCGACAAAGCAGGAAAGAATGTCCAGTCGAAAAAAGACAATCTCTTCAACAAATAGTGTTGGGAAAATTGGACAGCCACATGCAGAAGAATGAAACTGGACCACTTCCTTACACCACACACAAAAATAGACTCCAAATGAATGAAAGACCTCAATGTGAGACAGGAATCCATCAAAATCCTTGAGGAGAACACAGGCAGCAACCTCTTTGACCTCAGCTGCAACAACTTCTTTCTAGAAGCATCACCAAAGACAAGGGAAGCAAGGGCAAAAATGAACTATTGGGATGTCATCAAGATCAAAAGCTTTTGCACAGCAATGGAAACAGTCAACAAAACCAAAAGACAATTGACAGAATGGGAGAAGATATTTGCAAACGACATATCAGATAAAGGGCTAGTACTGAAAATCTATAAAGAGCTTATCAAACTCAACACCCAAAGAACAAATAATCCAATCAAGAAATGCACAGAGGACATGAACAGACATTTCTGCAAAGAGGACATCCAGATGGCCAACAGACACATGAAAATGTGCTCCACACTCGGCCTCAGGGAAATACAAATCAAAACCACAGTGAGATACCACCTCACACCAGTCAAAATGGCTAAAATTAACAAGTCAGGAAACAACAGATGCTGGGGAGGATGCGGAGAAAGGGGAACCCTCCTACACTATTGGTGGGAATCCACGCTGCTGCAGCAACTCTGGAAAACAGCATGGAGATTCCTCCAAAAGTTGAAAATAGAGCTACCCTACAACCCAGCAATTGCACTATGGGTATTTAACCTAAAGATACAAATGTAGTGGTCCAAAAGGGCATGTGCACCTGAATGTTTATAGCAGCAATGCACACTAGCCAAAGTATGGAAAGAAACTACATATCCATCAACAGATGAATGGATAAAGAAGAGGTGGTATATATACACAATGGAATACTATGCAGCCATCAAAGGAAACGAAACTTGCCATTAGCAACAACATGGATAGAACTAGAGGGTATTATGCTGAGTGAAATAAGTCAATCAGGGAAAGACAATTATCATATGATCTCCCTGGTATGAGGAATTTGAGAGGCAGAGTGGGGGGTTTGGGTAGGGAAGGAGAAAATTATACAAGATGGGATCAGGAGGGAGACAAACCATAAGAGACTCTTAATCTTACAAAAAAGACTGAGGGTTGCTGGAGGAAGGGGGATGGAAAGGGTGGTTGGGTTATGGACATTGTGGAGGGTATGTGATATGATAAGTGCTGTGAAGTGTGTAAGCCTAACGATTCACAGACATGTACCACTGGGGTAAATAATACATTATATGTTAATAAAAATAATTAATTAAAAAAAGTATTACAGAAGGGAGATAATCCAGAGTTGGTGCCAAGGTAAACACATGCACGCACACGTACAGGCATACACACACACTTTACGTTGAACAGGTTTACCTTTGCCCTTCCCACTGCTGCCATCTCTTGTTCCTCACCTGTTGATATCACATTCCAGTGAGGAGATATTTGACATAGTCCAAAGAGGTATATGTCAAATGGTAAGTGCTAAGAAGAAAAAGAAAAGGCAGATGGTGGGATATGACTGGAGAATACTGGCTTGAGCCACTGGAGGAGTTGCAGGTAACTGAAATGGAAAAGACTATGGGAGGACCAAGTTTGGGGGAAAACTCAGGAGTTTTCCTTCAGTTATCAAGAAGAGATTGACTATATAAATTATGTTTCATCTATAATATAGGATTCTATGCATTTATTAACAAGAATGAGATAGGGGCACCTGGGTGGTGCTGTCAGTGAGGCATCCAACTCTTGGTTTGGGCTCAGGTCCTGGTCTCAGGGTCATGAGATTGAGCCCCACGTTGGGCTCCACGCTCATCGCAGAGTCTGCTTCAGATTATCTCTGCCTCTTCCCATTGCACGCACACTCTCTCTTTCTCTCCTAAATAAATAAATAAATCTTTAAAAACAAAAAAAAAGATTGGGGTGTCTGGGTGGCTCAGTCATTAAGCGTCTGCCTTCGACTCACATCATGATCCCATGATCCCAGGGTCTTGGGATTGAGTCCCACATAGGGCTCCCTGCTCGGCAGGAAGCCTGCTTCTCCCTCTCCCTCTGCTTCTCCTCTGCTTGTGTTCTCTCTCTCACTGTGTCTCTCTCTGTCAAATAAATAAATAAAATCTTTAAAAAAAAATAAAGTCAATGAAAACTTAAAAACAAAACAAAACAAAACCAAAAGATTGAGATAGATCTAAATGTACAATGTCAAATGTCTCCAACATTTTTTGAGAAAAGATAGCTTGGGAATAATTTGTGTGCTATAATCTTGGTTTTATTTAAAATGTATATTTAAAAATGTATGTGAATATACATATTTCCTTCAAAAGTGAGTATGTATGGAAATACATAGAATAATATCCAGAAAATTATTTCCCAAATTGTTAACAGTGTTACTTTGAAGAATTGGAAGGGATGAGAAAAAGAATAAGGTATTTCACATCTTATGCTCTGAACTTGCATGTCTTACTATTTTACAATGAAAATGCATTCATATAATTCTTTTTAATTTCATAAAACAAAAAAATTTTAATTCACTGGAAGATGGAATAACAAAGAACCTGCTATCATAAGGTAGTGACCTGCTACAGACTCTGGAGAGCACGGTGTCTCTTATTGAGCCAGAAGAAAGACTGGCCATCAAATTGTGAATTTTAGTAAGAAAAGAAACTGTTCCAAGGAACTTCAAGAAACCTAAAACAGATATGAGTGTCAAGACACTCAGCTTTCAGAAATGGAAAGGATATCCCTGAGGCAAAACCACAGGAAACACAGGCAGGGTCAGAAAAGATGCAAAACTTTTCAGATCACATCAGGGATGCTATTTAGGGCAAAACAGGCAACCAACCTTGGACGTCTGGGCCCAGAGGTCAGCTTTCCTAAGAAGCTCATGCCTTTCGATGGTTTCTTTCCACACCTATTATAAGTTATTTGTAATTCTGAATCTGTACATCAGATTTCTGTATAACAACTGGTCACAAAGCTGGCATTGCCTGTATCTTATCTCGGGAGAAGAGGAGAGGAAAAATAAGATCTATTAAGTGACGGATATACTAGCCACTGGGCTAAAATTGTGCATTCAGTTAAGCAACTAACAGACTCTAGAAGTGCATGTTTACAAAACTGTTGCATGAAAACATATTTTAAGTGCAGCATGAGGAGCTCTAGGGCAACAACTACAGTTCAACCTTCTTTGTTTCCATTGTCCCTAACAAAGGACTAGGCACATGATATCTAGCAGGTGTTCCATAAATGTTAATAGGTTGACTGAACAGGCAACGAGAGATTGTTCGTGGTAACCCTGCAATTTATTCTTATAAATCCTATAAACCAAGAATAAATAAAAAGATTCCTCTCTGAGCACGTTGTGCCATGCATTGTCCTGGATATTTTCCATATATCACTTCACTCAATCCTCCAACAACCCAATTCAGGTAGATCTTACTATTTAAAAGATGAGAAACTGAGCCCAGGGGTAGTGACTCACCTGTGGTCATTTTAGTACTTAACAAAACTTAGATTTAAAACAAATCTGGGGTGTGGGTGGCTCAGTCGGTTAGGTATCTGGCTTTGGCTCAGTTCATGATCCCAGGGATCAAGCCCTGCATTGAGCTCCCTGCTCAGCGGGAACCTGCTTCTCCCTCACTCTCTGCCTGCCACTCCCCCTGCTTATGTTCTCTCTCTCACTATCTCTCTCTCTGTGTCAAATAAATAAATAAAATCTTTAAGAAAAAAATAAACCAAATCTATCTGGCTCCAAACTCCATATTCTTTTCCCTTTGCAAAACAGAGTCCTTGGTAATGCTCTAAGGTTGAGGGAAAAACTCTCATATATTCAGTTTGCATAACTGAATTTTGTATATGTCATTTAATTAAGGAGTATATGGATAGATCTATATTTTCCAGATTCTTAGGGGACATGACATTTAATTTACATCAAGGAAGAGTAGAATGAGTTTACTCTTCACAGTTTTGTTTTGCTTTTTATGTGACAGTCTGTAAACCAAGTGTTTATAAATATCCCCCAGCTAGATTTTACCTAAAGTAACTCAAATTACAGGAAGATCCAATGCTCAGGAGTTTGCCTGATAACGCGAAGAAGTGTGAGTCTGTCTCGGCGCCGTTCTTCTGTGCTTCAGAGCTATGCAAGCCTTCTTCTGCTTTTCAAGTTGCTTACCCGAGGCCCATCACATCTTCTCTCGCAGCAGCTCCTTATCTCTCACTCCTCTCAGATAAAAGTTACCTGAACAGCCTGCCATCACATCTACAACCCTACTTATTTGTGCAGTCATACTTCTTCTCCTCCTCTGACCTCTTAACGTTGAGCACACATCGCACTCCCTGTTCTCTAGGACTCACCCTTGCCCTCCCCAGCCTCCCCAGGAGTCTTAATAAAAATGGCAAACTGTGAATCCCCTCTCCTGTATCTCTAACCTCTCTTTTCTGGCACTTTCCTATCAGTATTTTTTTAAGTTAAAATTTAAAACCTTCTAAAATTAAAATTAAAAACCCATTTACCCTCAAGTTTTTGCTCTCTTTCCTTCACAGCCAAATTTCTTAAATGAATTAAACTCGACTTTATATCCTCACCTCTCACCGCCCTTCAGACCACTCCTAGCTGGAGTTTTGTCCCCACATCTCTCCAGGGTGGCCCTTTAACATTTTATACAAGGCCTTCTTGTAACCAAATCCAACAGACATATGTCTGAACTTGGCCTTGTAGCATCATGACGCAGGTCACTACTGTCTCCTTAAGACAAACTCTTCCTTACCTCCCAAGAAATCACTGAGTTTCCTTCCACATTTTTGGCCTCCCTTTTCAGTTTTATTTTCAGGGATCCTCCTGCCCTACTCCACTATGAAATGTGAGTGTTCCTCAGCTCTACCCCAGACTCCCTTCTCTCAGCACCATGTACCCTTTTTTTATTAAAGTACAGTTGACACAAAACGTTATGTTAGTTTCAGGGGTACAGCTCAGTAATTCTACAAGTCTGTACGTTATGCTGTGTTCACCATAAGGTTAACTTCCATCTTCCGCCACACAACACAATTACGATACCACTAACTGTATTCCCTATGCTGTACCTTTCATCCCCATGACTTATTCATTCCGTAACTGCAAGCCTGTACTCCCAATCCCCCTTTACCCACTTTGCCCTTTCCCCATGCCCTATCACCTCTAGCAACCATCAGTTTGTTCTCTGTATTTATGGGTCTGTTTCTGCTTTGTTTATTGTGTTTTCTAGATTAAGACTTAGAGGCAATTTCAAGCACTCCATGACCTTCAGCTACATCTGTACATCACCAACCGTCAAACTCTATCTCAAGCCCAGACTTCTCTTCTGAGTTCCACACAGACCCTTAAACTTATGTGCTTACTGTCATATCTGCCACCTACTATTTTGATCTTGACAGGTCCAAAACTGCATGAACATCTCCCTGCTTATCTTCTCATGATGTATTCTTTATCTTAGCAAACAGCAGCACTATCCAAACAGCTTTTCAAGTTCCCTATCAGGAGTCTTCCTTGACTTTTCCATCTTCCTCACGCCTACACTCGATCTATCAGTAAATCTTATCTATACTGATGCCTAAACATCTCTAGAATCCATTCATCCTCTCCCTCTCCAATGTCAACACTTCCTTTCTCACCCAGACCGCTGCAGTAGCTGTTCATCTGTTCGTGTTCTGCTCCTGTCTATTCAACACGCAGTAGTTGGAGTGATTTTTCAAAACATATCTAAGGATGTTTCCCCACACTTCCCTACCCCAACAGAGTAAAATCTTCAGAGACTTTCCACTGTCCTCTGGATAATGACCCAACTCTTGATCATGGCTTCATGATCTGACTGATCCTGCCTACTGTTCTGCCTCATCTGCGCTCTTGATCACACCCTGCCTCACCTCAGTTCTCAAGGCTCCAGCCGTTCTGCCCCTCTTTCTGGAATTTGCAATGCCTTTCCCACCTCTTCACAGCCACCAGCGGCCTTCATATTTATGATTTGTCTACCTGGAATATTCCCCACCCACTATCTCAATCCCATCCTCACTCCTGAATATCTTTTATGTTTCAATTACAATGTCACTTTCTCCAAAAACCCTTTTCTAGCTCCCTAAACCTGGTTAAATCTACCTTTTATATAATTACTGTTTTCCCACAGAACCTACAATTCTGTACACTGATTAAACTTATAATTACTTGTCCCATGTATATGGATGAGTAGAATTGCTGGGTCAATTATGGTTATACTTATTGTCAGATCACCAAACAGCCATCAACTGATTTTATTTTTGTTCCTTTTACATTGTTGATATTAATCACATTTATATACACATTGTTTTGCAACATATTTTTCACAGTTGTGTAATCGTAGTTTTTTATGCTAATGAACCAAATCTTCCCCATGAACTCTTTTACAACCTGACTTCCCATTTGCTAATTTATTTCTTTATTCATCTCATTGTTGCCTGAATTTTATTCTTAAATTTTTTTTCCCAAGAATTCAAAGGTACTGTATTTACTGATATGCTTGCATGTGTGAAAATACCATTCACTAGTATAATCAATCAAATAATATTTGTCCAAATATTGTATTGTATGTATGTATATTGTACTGTATGCAGTATATTTGTCCAAATATGTATTGTATATGCTGGTAGCATAGTATTGTATTGACATAAGGTATACAAATTGACTAGGACAGAATAGAGACTCCAGAATTTAATTTCAGCATATGTAAAATTTTAAGTATAATAAAAGTAATATTTCTATTCATGATTATAGTGTTGGCATATGGGCCAACCATCTGAAGAAATAAAATTGGGCTTTTATTTTATACCAATACAAAAATTAATTCACATGAGTTAAAGTCTTAAGTGTAAAATTTTAAATAATACATACCATGTAATAACATGTAGGAGACTGTAGGTATAGCCAGTAGTAGGAAACCTTTTTAACTAAGACAGGAAACTTAGAAGCTATAAAATAAAACATAGACCTTATAAGTATATTTTTAAAAATTGCAGACATACATAGTAAAAGATATTATAAACAATAGATAGTAGAGTTACAAAGCTATTTGCAATACAGACAAGAGAGAAAGAGTTAATATTTATAGATTATGGAAGAAGATACAACTGAAGAGAAAAATGGATTAAAAAAAAAAACATGTAAAAAATTCACATTGAAACAAATCCAGATGGTCAGCAAGAATGAAAAAAAGCTCCAGGGGCACCTGGGTGGCTCCATCAGTTAAGTGTTCAACTCTTTTTTTTTTTTTTTTTAAGTGTCTTGATCTCAGCTCAGGTCTTGAGCTCAGGGTTCTGAGTTCAAGCCCTACATTGGGCTACATACTGGGCATGGAGCCTACTTTTAAAAAATGCTCTGAATCACTACTAGAATCACTAGAAATGTGAATTAAAGGACATACTATACAAAAACACTAATTTAAACTGATACATGCACCCCAATGTTTTTAGCAGCATTATCTATAATAGCTAAACTATGGAAATAGCCCAACTAAAATTGATGAAGATAAAGAAGATATGGTATATAAATGCAATGGAATATTATCCAGCCATAAAAAAGAATGAAATCTTCCCATTTTTAAAGACTTGTATAGAGCTAGAGAGTATTATACTAAGCGAAGTAAATCAGTTAGAGAAAGACAAATATCATATTATTTCACTCATATGTGGAATTTAAGAAACAAAACAAAAGATGGAACACCTGGGTGGCACAGTCAGTTAGGTGTTGGACTCTTGATTTCCGCTCAGGTCATGATCTCAGGGTCATGAGATCAAGCCCGACATGGGGCCCTGAACTCAGTATGGATCTGATTGAGACTCTTTCTCCCTGTCCTTCTGCCCCTCCCCTCCCTGAATAAATAAATCAGAAAGGAACAAAGAAAGGAAGAAAGAAGGAAGGAAGGAAGGAAGGAAAGAAGGAAGGAAGGAAGGAAGGAAGGAAGGAAGGAAGGAAGGAAGGAAGGAAGGAAGAAGAAAAGAGGGAGAAAGAGAGGGAGAAAGAAAATAAATGAGTATGTGGGGAAAAGAGAGAGAAAGGCAAACCAGAAAACGGATTCTTAACTATAGAGAACAAACTGATAGGTGGGTTGGGGATGGGTGAAATAGGTGTTGGGGATTAAAGAGAACATTTGTGATGAGTACTGGGTGTTGTATGGACCTACTGAATCACTAAATTATACACCTGAAATTAATATTACACTCTATGTTAACTGGAATTTAAATAAAAACTTTTTTAAAAAAGGCAATGCAATACTAATCTATATCCTAAACTGAAAAAAAATTAAGATTTTATTTATTTCTTCATCAGAGAAAGAGAGAGTACAAGCAGGGGCAGCAGCAGAGGTGGAGGGAGAAGCAGGATCCCCACTGAGCAGAGGGAGAAGCAGGATCCCCACTAGCCTGATGTGGGACTCAATCCCATGACCCTGGAATCATGACCCGAGCTGAAGGCAGTTGCTTAACCAACTGAGCCAACCAGGTATCCCCCAAAAAAACCTGTTTTAAAGATTTTATGTATTTATTTAGAGAGAGAGCAAGAATGAGGGGCTGGGGGCAGAGGCAGAGGGAGAAAGAAAGTCTCAAGCAGACTCCAAGCTCAGCACAGAGCCTGATGCAGGGCTCCATCTCACAACCCTGAGATCATAATCTGAGCACATATCTAGAGTCAGACACTTAACCAACTGAGCCATGTAGGCTCCCCCCAAAACTGAAAATTTTAAGGAAAGTTATAAGATTTTTAAGTCTTTTTTTAAAGATATAAGCTTTTTAAGCATATTATAAAGCTGTTATAATTTTTAAAGCATAGAGCTAGTATAAGAATAAACAGAAAGATAAATGGAATAGAATAGAAAAATCCAGAAATATGCCCAAATAGTTGTAAGAATGTGTTATGTTACAAAGACAAGATTTAAAATCAATGGCAATATATGAGTTCTCTGGTAATTATATTTATTTAACTGACCAACCACTGAGGGAGAAATTAAGTTAACTATTTCACACAGTACATCAAAATAAATTTCAGATAAACTAATGACTTCAATGTTAGAAATGGAGCCATAAATGAATTAGAAAGCTAGACATATACCTATATGTGTATACACACATACATATACTCTTGAGGTAGGAAGCTTTTATTAATTATTGCACTAACAATGAAAGTCATAAAGAAAAAGAATGCTAAATTTAACTATAAAAAAGCAAAAATAAAAAAAATTAGTGTATGACAAAGTCAATACAGTAAGTGAGGTCAGAAAAAAATTAAGTTGGGTTTATCTCAACATTTTGCATGAAAACGAGCTCCAAATATATTAATCACGTCACATATTAAATAAATGAAAAAATATTAGGATAAAATATTAACACATGGTTGCATAATCTTTGGGTAGGAAAAGATTCTCTAAGCATGATTTTAAGAACACCAAAAATCATAAAGTAAAATATTGATATAAATAACCATCTAAAGTTTTGTAACTTTTATATACACAGAAAAAGAATGTGTACAAAATTGTAAGGTACAATGAAAATTACTAAAGAAAAATGTCAAATATATGACAAAAAAGAGTAACATATTTAATACATAATGATGAATATCTGAATTTAAAGACTAGCAAATGATACAAATAATATCCAAGAATAATAAATAAATAATAATAAAGAATAATAAATAGCCAATAAAAGCCCTGGAAATGTTTATTCTCATTAGAAGACAAAGATATATAAAATAAAACAGAAATAAGATGTCTTTTCAAGTAAATACATTTACTGAATTATAATATTCAATGTTGGTAGATTTATGGGGAATAGGTTCCCTTATACATAGCTGGTAGGAGTATAAACAAGTACAACCTTTGATCCAACAGCGCTACTTCTAAGATATGGCATTAGAAATTAATCAAAGATGTATGTAAATATTTAGTAATAAGAACATTTATTACAGTACTTATGATAATAAAAAATGGTAATAAATAACAAAAATTTTAAATAATATGTAATAGAATATGATGAGTTAGCAAAACTTTATCATGTAGACCTATGTTTGACATAGAATTATGTCCACATGATATTATGGAGTAAAAAAGTATACTTTCAAACATCAATACATACATAATATCTTATGAGTATCTATACATTGATAAGTATCTGGAAAAATGTTATTAATATTAATAACTACTCATTTTTTGGCATATCTCATAAATGCCTTAACATTTAGACCAGTGATTATCTCTAGATGGAGAGGTTTCAAGTGATTTTTTTTTTTACTTTCTTCTTTTTACTTTTCTGTACTTTGGAATTTTTTATAATGCTCTTGTTTCATTTTTAGAAAACTATTAAAGCTATCTTTATTGTACACACTACCTGATGAACTACATGGTCTCAATATGATAAAAATGTATGGATACAGATACAGAGAAAAGAGACAAGAATTATATCTATTTAAATGTTAACTGTGGTTTCTCTAGTTAATAGGTTGTGAGGATTTCTACTGTGAACATGCACTGTGTTATATTAAAAAAGTTTCTTACTATTATTATAAGAAAGAAATCAGTTCTTGTACACACTGTTTTTAAATTTTCTTTACAATTTAAGCCTATGAGAACGGCATTCAATTCTTTCAGAGATTTAAAACAATCTAATCAATATTCTGATTCATTACCATATTAGTAGAACATGGAAATACCACAGGCATACAAAACAGCTAATTGGGTAGTAATTTACACACTTGAACTCAAGAGACTTGATTAAAATGGAAATAAAATACTTTGAATTTATACATTTACTCCACTCTAGTACTGCATATCACAGAGAAAATCTTGAAGTCAACATGCAAAAGTAACAAACATTATTTCTTAAATCTATAAAAGTGCATGGTACCACACTCCATCCTTTATAAACAGGATAACTGCAGATTCACTTACATATGTTCCCATAATTTTCCAAACATAATTGTGGAGTTATCTTTTTTGTGTATTGCCGTCTACCCATCTGCCTCTTTTATCCTTATACCTGTGGAGAGGACCTAAGAAGGGACTTCATTTTTTCTGTTTCTCCCTTTTGATGGTACTAAAGAAAATTGAGAGTTTGTATTTACAACAACCACTAGACATAATAAAAGAAATTAAAACTCTGCAGAGAAAAAAAGAGAGATTTTTATTTCTTTTTATTTCAGCCAGTTCAATTCAAATACATATCTTACCTAGGACAGAAAGAATAATTATTTTCAAAGTTACTAGTTTAAAACCAAATGAGTAGGAGTTTTTCACTTCATAAAACGAATTAAGGGCACCTGGGTGGTTCAGTCTGTTAAGCACCTGACTCTTGATTTCAGCTTAGGTCATGATCTCAGCCGGTGTCTGGCTCTGTGCAGCGCATGGAGCCTGCTTGAGATTCTCTCTCTACCCCCTTCCTACCCACACTCCCCAACCCTGGCTCACATTCGCTCGCTCTCTCTCTCGCTCTCTCTCTCTCAATAAACAAAAAACAAAAAACAAAAAAACCTATATGGGTGTGTGTGTGCATGTGTGTGTGTATATATATGGAGAGAGACAGAAAGAGAAAGAGAGAGGAAGAGAGAGACATGCCTGGGCTGGGTGGCTCAGTTGGTTAAGCAACTGCCTTTGGCTCAGGTCATGATCCTGGCGTCCTGGGATGGAGCCCCACATCGAGCTCCTTACTCAGCAGGGAGCCTGCTTCTCCCTCTGCCTGCCACTCTCCCTGTTTGTGCTCACTCACTCTCTCTCTCTTTCTGACAAATAAATAAATAAAACATTTAACTATATATGTATTTATATTTATATATATATAACAAATTAATGATACTAAGATCAGTATGGCAATAACATATGTGAGTCTATTTTTTGAAAGGTACAAGGAAGTTTAAAGTGTACTGTTATTTGTATTTTGAATATCCTACTTGAAAATATATTTCTTAGATTTAATCAACACCTTGAGTCTTCTAGTACAGGTATCACCTAACTCTTTGCAGCAACATACATCTTACAGAACATCTCATAAGAGTAAAGTTTCAATCACTTACAAGCTGCATTCTTCGTTGATGTGACTGGACCTGACGTCTTGACAAAACCTACACTTTGAAAAGCATGAAGGCAAAAGTTCTAAATTATTCTGGTCAAAACACAAAAATGCCATCCTCATTTCACACCACAATCCTACCCTCCCTCCCCAGCATGGATAAATTGCTGAAAACAGCAAGAACAGAAGAGGGAAACAAATTACTCACGATGTATGAGAGTTTCAATATAAATAGTAATAGACTAATGTCAAAAAGAGGATGCATTTAGTCTGAATCCTAGAAAAACACTTTGATTGAGAATAATCCAGAATGAATCAATTTGCCTGGCAAAGTAATTAGAACGGAGTCATTGCTCATCCACAGTCTATAAAGAATCATCTGGTGTTTAAAAAATGCATAAGCTTAAATACTATTTTATCTTAAGATTGCCCATGTTTTATATTATAAAGACACAACCATTTTTCTGACACAAATTTGAACTTATTTTCTATTTAAAAATCAGAAAGCTCTTACCCCATATTCAATGCTCTCATTTGACCACATCTATTCACAATGTTTGTATAATCTGTCTTCTGAAGTGTTTTAGCTCAATTGATGTGGTGATCTTGTGCTCTCCCAGCCAGGCCTAAGCCACAAAAATATAAAAAATAAAAAATAAAAAGATAAAGTGCATTAGCTCATAATTAATAAGGAAACAATTCTAAAATTTCAGAAACACAAGTCATATGTTACAAGGGAATGGATTGATTTGATAGTATTTCCATGTCTTTATCAATGAGTCATACATTTAATAGAAACAGAAAAATTTTAAACAGGACATATATATATCTAAATCAGAACAGAACAACAGAAATGTATTGATATAAATCAAGAAACTTGGAACTACACAGAAAATTGACTTTTTAAAAAACTTTCATGTACATGATCGGCATCTTCAGTAACAGAGTCACCATATTTTTATAAAAAGCAAAATACAAACTTTTGATTTTACTTATACACAAAGAATAATGCACTCTTCTTTGTTTGATATATATCGATGTATCACTTTAAACCTTTATGCAGGGGCACCTGGGTGGCTCAGTGGGTTAAAGCCTCTGCCTTTGGCTCAGATCATGATCCTAGGGCCCTGGGATCGAGCCCCGCATCAGGCTCTCTGCTCAGTGGGGAGCCTGCTTCCCTCTCTCTCTCTGCCTACTTGTGATCTCTGTCAAATAAATAAATAAAATACTTTAAAAAATTTATACAAAGGAAGCAAATCATAAACATATTTACTCTTTGAGTCTCTCTGCTTGACCTCTGACATAATACCATTTCTTGACTTGGAATCCTTGACACCAAAGGCATATACATTCATTTATAAACTATGTCCTACTAACTTTAAATCATTTACCCTTGGAAAAATCTTTCTAAATTCAGATTTACCTTTTAGGTGAAATTTGAATTTAAATTTAGAAAAGCATGAGCTATACAAATATGAATTCCTTCCACTCCATTTAAAATGTTGATAATTTCTTTTATTTATAGACATAAAAGACAATGGCCAGTAGTGTATTGTTATAATTTTATGAACAGAACATTTGTAATACCTATAACTATAACACTTGAAACAGAAAAATTCTAACCTTGATTTAAGAAAAAGTAGTTTTGAACCTATTTCCAAAACTGATATTCTAAATTGTGGGTGTAACAGCTGGAATGTAAAATTGCTGTTTAGTCATTAAAAACAACACAAGACATTATAGCTTTAATTCAGCCAATGAATCCCCCACTTTAGAATTTCAAATTATAAAGAAGCGTTATTCCCACTACCAGTCTTCACTGAGCAACAGAAGAGTGCTAAATATTCAAAAATAAATGTTTTCCATCCTCTGGAAAAAATATGAATATTAGTGATGCCTGACAAGACTGGCCTTTGCTCTGTTTAACATTTAATCAAGTAGTTAATATTAAAACTGGAGACAGAAAAGATGTGTTGAAAGCAGTTACTTGTATATTGAGATTTGGAGAAAACTACATGTGGTTTCCATTGTCCCATAGCCAACATTTTGGAATTTCTTACAGAATGATATATTTACATTTCTCAAAACTGAAAAAGTCTGCCTTCTTATTGAAGTTTACCATATGTCAAAACACTTCAAAAGCTAAATATTTTATATAAAGAGGGAGAAACTGACTAATCTATAATGCATATAAGATTAACCAAAGGAAATTTGAGAATGTCAAAAGCAGTGTTCTAGCTGTCAGTTAATTAATACTTGAGTAATCCTTGATAAATCATAACCAATGTTTTCACTTATATCTATCAAATATGTTCACTATATTCTCATACAGTTTATTAATTCAGTAACTTATGTATAAAAGTTAATAAGATATCTGTAACATTACATTTAACCAACACAAGGGTACTCAATACAAGATCTTCATATTTATTCAATTAACTGAACTCTATCAGTAAACAAAATGACCTCAGGGCCTAACTCATAAAAAATGCATTATTTACATGGAATCTTCTTGAATTTGATTCAAAAACTAATTATAAAGCAAACTTTTCTCAGTTTATGTACATAGCAATTACCCCCAAACCCTTGAAAGCAAATGTTATTAAACTCTGCTCACCTACATCAATGAAATGATGGAAGCATCAAAAACTTCAATCTGTATCCAAAGTCTGCATGAGTTGACTTACTGTACATACACAGACATTTTCCTGTTCTGTAATCATAAAGCATAATATCCATTTAACATATGGTAAAGATGGGGAACTGTAAAATGCACGGTGGGGGGGGAACAGCTAATGACAAAGAGCAGGTAAGTGAATACTTCAAACCTCAAAACATATACCAATCATCAAGTCTGAATAATATCTCTCCCAGGATATGAACAAAAATGACTAACACAGATTTTATTGCTTGCATCTTTTAAATCATAACAACTGAAAAGATTATATATAGATCTAATCCAAGTGAACCTAGAGTCACAACGTGTTACTACTGGAAGAATAATTGTATCAGATGGCTAACTAATAAGTATTTTATCAAGACTTGGCAAATGAAGTTGAGAAAGGAAATTCTAAAAGGTGACAGAATCATGAACGATAATAATGGAGACTTATAAAACACATTCCGTGCTTGATAAAGCAGTTGACTTCTTGAGAGAACTGTAAAATTATCAGGAAAAGGAGAGCAGATGGTACACATTTGGACTTTGTAAAGCATTTGATGCACTGCTTCATAAAAAGTGACTTGAAAAATTAGTCCATATTGGCTTGGATCTGATCAGTGTCACACAGATTGAAAACTGCTTGAAAATCAGTAAACAAAAGATCGTAACAAATGGCCATATATCCATTTGGAGTAGGGATCAGCCACTGGAATTGGTGTTAAATCTGGTCTTAGTTAATGCTCTTATGAATAGTTTTTTTTTAATAAACCATTTTAATAGAGTTTTCAAGGGCTGCTGCATTGAAATACAATGCTTACTAAAGAAAGAATTGAAAATAATAAAGTTACAAAGAAAATATTTAAGTACTCAGGAGATAATGTGAACTTTAGCATGTAAAAATTCACTGCAGAAAATAAGATTTGACAAGAAAATGATACTGATTTTTGTAAAACATAGATACCAGAACTTACAGATCCAAGTAAGTCTTGTCCTTCAAAGTCATCACTCTGAGAAACCAAATACTTAGTCCGGCAATACTGTCACTATTCTAAATGTTTTTGGGAATTCATCTTTGGAAACTGCCGTAAGTAAATCAGTGCCAGTAAACTTTAGTGCCCTTTGTGAGCCATATAAGAAAAGGTGTCATCACAAAACAGCCATGCTTAATTTTTTCCTACACTTCATTTGTAATAAAAATTTATATTCCCCAGCTTCTTCATCAGACTTAATGCCAAACAGCCTTTGGCTAGTTCTAAAAATTAAAACCACCCTCAGAGAACTAAGATTTTTCTCCAGTTAAATTACCTGAAAGAATACACTATAGATACGTTTTTTCCACAAGCTTATTCATTCTATCAACACTTCTTGAAAATCTGCTCTATGTGTGTCCCTACTATATTTGACTCTGGAGAGGATACAAAAAGTAAGTAACTATTCATGCCCTCAAGGTGCTCACATTCTGATTGGAGGAGGCAATCACAGAAATAATTACACTGCAGTGTAACAAAGCTCTGGTAGTTATATGCTCAAAATTCTATGATAGTGCAAAGGGGATCTGGAGAGGGGCATTCTGGCAGAAGCCTAATTCTGACACCAGTATAATGTTCAGGAACCAATGGAAGCTCCAATCAGAGCAGAGAGTAAGTGGTGGAGTAGCTTCAGAAGAAGAGACTGAAAAAATCATAGAAGGTCAGATTAAATGTCATACTGAAGAGTCTGAACTTCATTCTCTAGGCAGTGTGGAGCTCCCCCAAAATAAGTTGGGGAGTGACATGATCTGATCTTGATTTTATGAAAATAATTAATGGACTTGAGGAAGGAGAAACTGGAATCTCAGAGAAGAGTTAGAGGTTTTTTGCATTCAGCTCTAAGGGCATTGACTTCCACCACCTCACCCAATCTGCCCTATCAAGGTCACCAATGACCTGTACAATGGTCAGTACTCAGTCTTCACTTCCTCTCCCTCAATGCCCTTTTTGCACTGGGCTCCCAAGACCCTGGACTCTCTTCTTCTTACCTTGTTGGGAGTTCATGCTCAGTCTCCATTTGCTGATTTCTACTCTTCTCCCCAGCCTCTTCATAGTGGAGTACTTCAGGGCTCAATTCCTGATTATCTTCCCTTTACTCAGTTTTTTTTGTGATTACATCCAGGCTCATGACTTTAAGTACATTCTATATAAACCTAGAAATAACCCAAATGTCCATCATTGTAAGAGCAAATGCAGACATTGGTATATGAACTCAGTGGAATATTACACAGCAGTCAAATGAATTATAGTGATGTGCAGCAATATGAGCGAATCCTAACAGATAAGAATAAAAAGCAAATTTGGAAGGTAAAGGCGTGCAATTTGTAGCCACACATATCCAGATGTGACAACTCAGAAGAGATAAATAGAAACAAAATGTTTAGATTTGGATATATTAGAAGGGCATCAGTAAATGACTTACATAAACCACAAAAGGAAACAAAATCAGAAGGAGGAAAAGAGGAAAAAGAGGGGGGAAAAGTAGTGAATATATTCAAGAAGGTAAGCATTTGTCCTAGTTATGTATTATATGATGTTAGTACAAAGATATAATTTAGGAAAGAAAATTGGAGTACTGCCAGATATTATTTGTCTTTTTAAGAAGAAAATTTAAGTCTCAATCTGTGCCTTTCCTGAATGCACACCCCAGGAGTATGTGTCTCCATACTGGGTGCTGCCCGCTGCCCCATGCAAAGCATACCTGTCCTCCCAGCTTTACAGATATTACCAAGATGCTCTACCTCCCCTGACCATTTGTATCTTCCTATCTCTCATGAACTATCAGTGACAGGCCTACATTTAGTGCTTAAATGTTTATTGAATACTTTGAACTTTAACTGTACCTGGACTTCTCTTTAAGATTTAAAGAATGTTTAGGAATTATATGTATATAGCATCCCAAATCACTCCAAGATTATTCTTCACTAAAGCAGGTGTTGAAGCATATGATATATGGATATCACAGGGTTTGGTGGAGTAAAGGGCTCCTAAATTTAGGCAAATCTCTTTTTCTTTAGTCTTTCTAGCACTTACCACTTGCCCCACATCCCATCCCCATCCCATGCCAAGCATACCCTTCCCTCCCTTTCAACTACTACTGCCTTCAACGATGTTAGACTCCAAGGGGAAATCAGAAAAGAACAGTCTGACAAGTTAAAGTAGAAAGGGGGGAAATAGTTCAAGGCATATAGTAGGTTTTTAATAAGTATCTGATGAATGAATGAATCAATGAGTTATGTGCAGCTAGAATTCTAGAATGAGTAACTTGAAAGAGTGGAAGAGGCTTGAAGGATGAGCTGGAAGAAGTGGGAAGCTGCTCAAGACAAAAACATGAATGCTTTTCATAGAGTGAGTGGAAAAAGAAAATTTCTCCTCCAAGTAGCGAAGAGCTAGTAAGGAGACAGTCATGGGAATTGACACTATTTAGAAGAATTTTCTCCCCGTTCTATAGCCTACATTTCAGTCAAAGAGTATAACCAAGCTTCTTTATTTATTCAGCCCACTGACCTGCTGTGTAGCTCATTCTGTACCCAATTAGATGGGATGAAAAATACGAGGGTGGTGGGGAGAGCAGGGGGTAGAGTAAGTGGAACCAGGCTAAACCCAACTCATTGCTCCACTAACCTCAGAAGTTATCATGTTATCCAGCAATTTCTAACCCCACTTGATTCCATGGACAGCTCTCTGGTGAGGGTAGTTCATGGCATGAAAGGCAGAATCAGCTCTATGCCCAGATCCACTGCTTTGTCACTGATAACTGCAAACACCCCAGAAATGAATCTTCCCCTGCCTGTCAGGACCCATCTATTCTAATTCTCCACCTTGATCTTGGAAAACTACAAAAAGGACCAATTACCCTCTGAGTTAGTCAGAGCCTCATTTGTACTCAATGAGAAATCACCCACACAGGCACACAACTCCTCCAACAGCACAACGGGTACTGACTATTAACCTAGATCAATAGTCTCAACAGAAAAGGTCAAAGGTCCAATGGGCTCTGGGAACCCCAGACCACATTACTCTCCACCTTGACCAACTTGACAGACAAGCTCAAATTGCTCAGGCTGTTCCCTTTCAGTGCATTAGCAAACTTCAGCAAGCTTCAGAGCTGAAAACTAATAGTCCTTTTCTCTACATTGGATACTTAAAAAAAAAAAAAAAAAAGTAAATAATAACAAGCAGATGACAAAGGAGAATAAAGCAAGACAGAGATTTTCACTGCTGACTAACTTTTCATACAGGGATACACATAATTTTGCAGATTGCCTCTATAGGTTCCATTTTATAATAATAAGAGAGATACATGGGGGACTCTGCTGAATGGCATACGAAGATCTGTATGCCTGAGTGAGAGCATATTTTAGGGTTTGGCAAAGCATCCCAGCCCTGAGTTTTGCAGGACTATTGCTACTGAACAGGCTCAGAAGACCCCCTGGCATTAAAAATTGACCAGAGGCTTTTATACATACAAATAGCTCAGAAACCTCCTATATTTATTTCCTATAGCTGCAATAATACATTTCCACAAACTCAGTGCCTTAAAACAACACAAATTGATTATCTTACAGTTCTATAGGTTAGAAACCCAACACAGATTTCAATAGGTTAAAATCAAGATGTTGGCAGGGCTGCATTTGCTCTGCAGCAAATTCCTGTCTTTCCCAGTTTTCTAGAGGCCACCAGCATTCCTGGACTCCTCCGTCTTCAAAACCAGCAGTGTTGCATCGCTCACCATTCTCCTTAGTCCTATCTCTCTCTGAGTCTCTGTTTTGGCCTCTCACTTCCACTTCCAAAAACTCTTTTAAGCATAATGGGCCCACTTGAATAGTCCAGGATAATCTCCATATTTTAAAGTCAGCTGATTAGCAACCTTAATTCCACCGTAACCTTAATTTCCCTCTGCCATATTTTATATATATATATATGTATATATATATATATATGTATATATATGTATATATATACATAAGTGTGTGTGTTTGTGTGTGTGTGTGTGTGTGTGTGTGTGTGTATAACAGGGATTAGGATGCAGATTTTTGGGGGGGGGGGCTTTATTCTATCACACTTCCAAATCTATCTACTCCCACAACAATTGGAGGACAGGACCAGACTCTCTTTCCAAGGCTTCCTTTGATGGCGAGTTCCACCTAATTTCACCTGTCTAAAAAGTTTTGGAAGGAGGTCTAGACCTAAAACTCCCTCAGAGAGGGTCCTGAGCCCTTTTATCTTTATTTTGTTAAGATTTTATTTATCTATTTGACAGAGAGAGATCACAAGTAGGCAGAGAGTCAGGCAGAGAGAGAGGGGGAAGCAGGCTCCCTGCTGAGCAGAGAGCCTGATGCAGGGCTTGATCTCAGGAGCCTGAGATCATGACCTGAGCTGAAGGCAGAAGCTTTAACCCACTGAGCCACCTAGGCGCCCCTCCTGAACCCTTTTATATGAACATTGGGCAAGACCAAGTTTTAAAAGAAACTATGTAAGCCTCAAAAGAAATACAACTGCTGACAAGGGAGAATTTCAATATATAAATATATTGCCCACAAGACAAGTAATTACATTTTAAACCACTAATGCCAATAAATGTAATACAAAACACAGAGTAGTATGAGTATTGAAAATTTGGATAGCTTGATAGACTTTTGAAATCATTTTTAAAGGTAGTTTATTTTCTTCTTCCTTAGCACGGAAGCATAAAAAATGTACTCAATAAATAAGCAAACAGAAAGACAATCAATCTAATATCAAAGTGACTAGAGAGTTAATGCCAGGTCTCGATTTGTATGCTGACATTCCAGAATATAGAGGACTGAAGGTCAGAGAATCTGGGTAATCTTTGTATTAGGAATGCCCTTGAGTTAACACGGAAGAAGAACCTTCTCTATTCTATACAAAAGGGTAGATCTAAAGTTATAGTCCTTCCAAAAATCTATCTGAAAGGAGTTCTGCAAGATTTGAAGAAAGTTTTATCCCAAACTTCAGGCCACACAACATATACTCAGATGCTCAATATTCATCCATAGCAAGGAACTGAAATAAATATGCATACCGCCTCCAATAGTTTCCAAAATTGTTTTTAAGCACAGACAGGTAAGTTCAAAATCCTCTCTGTGACAATAATTTGAAAGAAAAGTACTAGAAGTATAGAAGAGAAATACATTAGTGGAAAACCTACCTACGCCAGACACTTTACCCATCTTATTTTGTTTGATCCTTACAACAACCTGAGAGATGTGTGGTACAGAACATGAAGAGGGCACAGGCTCTAGGGAACTAAGAAATTACCTGAAACTTCAGACCTAATTAATTGGTGATAAAGTTGAGATTTGAACTCAAGAAATTCTGCCTCTAAAGATTAGTCATATACCAACGACATCACACTGACTTCCAAATGAAGATGTGTAAAAAAGTGCTCTGAGCTCCTACAAGATACTATATAAAATATATATGAGGCAAGAGTAAATGACGTATCTAAATTTAGGTCTCCGGAAGAAGTCCCTCTTCATTTAATCTGTAACTAGGACTCAAGTGCTCATTTTTGTTGGTAAGCTGCCTTTGCATCTTTTGGCATTTTGCTGCTAATGCTCTGCAAACATGGACAGTCTAAGAAAACACAGATGGGCTTACAGAACACAAACCATGGCAACATATGGTATGCATTTAATTCTAACAAAGTGTGTTTCTTAACCTCTGGGTGTCGCCCCATCATTCCTTTATAAGGCTACTCATTTCCAAGAAAGATTCCATTTCCAAAAACAGGACAACAGGGGCGCCTGGGTGGCTCAGTGGGTTAAAGCCTCTGCCTTCAGCTCAGGTCATGATCCTGGGGTACTGGGATCGAGCCCCGCATCGGGCTCTCTGCTCCGCGGGGAGCCTGCTTCCTCCTCTCTCTCTCTGCCTGCCTCTCTGCCTACTTGTGATCTCTGTCTGTCAAATAAATAAATAAAATCTTAAAAAAAAAAAAAAAACAGGACAACAGGCCCCACATGTGCCGTACGGCCATTCAGATGCACATAATGTGACTGAATGCCTTTAAGCAAGAGCACTTAGCACATGTTTCCTAGCACCATCATATGTAGTTATGAATTGTCTTCCCCTGGATGGTAAGCCCCTTGAGGGCAAGTGTCATGCTTGATAGTTCACCTTATTAGCTGTACATGGCAGAGTAACAATGCTATCTGTCATGTATATATATAGCACCCCACAGCCTATAATTTGCTCTTATGGGTAAGACCCCTAACTACATTGTGACATTTGCCACAGCTTCCAGATGAGGCTGTCAGAGGCTAAGCAATTAGCTAGAATCACAAACTAATAATGTTTTCCTCTGGCCACAATAAAAAAGTAGTCATTCCTTGCACTGCAGTTCTTTATTTTCTTCCTCTAAGGTTTTATTACAATAATTAAGGCCTATTGATATTTTTATTAGATAAATATCATATATTGCTTAAATATATGTGTACAAGCACTGTTCATAGGGCTTCCCATATACTAACTCATCTAATCCTCCTAACACCCATCCCATGAAATAGATGCTGCTTTATCCCCATTTTACAGATGAGGAAACTGAGGCACAGAGAGAATAATTCATCCAAACTCACAAAACTCATAAGTGGCAGCTCTGAGGTTTGAATCCAGAAAGTCTGGCTCCAGAGTCTGCACCTTTAACTTATTCTACACTATTCTGCCTGAATAAGAATCTGCAAAGATCCATGCTCAGGACATGTGAGTGGTTGTTCAACAAGGGGGGAAATGTGTGTTTACTCCTCCCTATGTGATTTATTTGATTATATTCTAAAAGCTTTCTTCATGCCAATAGAACTCCATGTAAGTACTATACTAAATTTTCCTGTACTGAAGGCATATGCAATAGTTACCTTGACTGACACATAAAATACCCAAAACAAAATACCCCAAGACTTGAGGATTTTTTGTTCTATGAATTAGAGACATGAAAGGATTGCCTCAGCATCAGAAGTGTTATAAGCTCACATCTGTAAGTCTTTCTTGAAGATTTTCTTATTTCTTATACAAGAATGTTCCCTGTCTGAAATATTACAGTGTTCACTCTATATCTGAGTTTGAGAATTATCTAATCCTTTTTAATTTTTAATTTTCCTCTACTTTTTCTCCACACATAGGACAAGCATTTGCTTTCAATATGATGTTTAACACTTTTTATGTTTTTATTTCAGTCAGCTTGAAAACATGCTAGTAAACATGCAAACATATTGTAAAGGTTTAAAATTTGGGGTGTGTATACATATATCAACAGGAGTTATGAATTATGTATATTCTGAGCCTATATAAATTAGATTTTGAAGAACAAGCATCAGAGTACTCAGGAAGGTCATAATAAGAGATTCCATCTGAAATGTAGAAACTACCTTGAATAAATTATCCATAAGTTAACACTCTCATTACAATGACATATTTATTATTTCTGGGTTTGTGATGTTCCTTTAATGCACTCTGACTAACTGTTCTAATGGCACTTTAAGAAACCATTTCAGACTTTTTTCCCCATTGAAATTTAGCACACTTTATTTACATTTGAACTAAAATAATTTAAAATAATGTAACATTAAAATCAATCACCCACTTCCCAATGTGGAATACCATTTTCTTCTGCCCAGAAACATTTAATTAAAGCAGGATATAACTTCAGTAATTATTTTCACACAGAACGACTCTAAAATTAATAGTCACTTGTAAGACTGTTTAAAATTTGGGAGACTGACAATGAAAACAATCTTAAATGCTTTGTTTATGTGACGAAAAAGAGTGATCCTTTAATTCCCTCACACACATTAAACTGATTTCACAGAGTTTCTGTACTGGTGTTTAACATAGTCAAGTGCTTGAGGTTACACAGAATAAACAATCTTGAGATCTTATTGCAAATGTTTGCAATTTATGATGTAAACTGATTTGTGAAAAAATAACAGGATCCATGTCACTGAAGCCAAAAGGGCATTTTTCAGAAATCAAAATAGTTCCGAAATTTGAGCACTGGGTTATACTAAAGTATTACCATCTGAGGATCTACAAAGTTTTAAGTGTGGGGAAAAACTCAAAATAGATATTTATCAATTCAGATTCAAGCAAAGGCCTCCGATCTTACCGGGCCCTCCAGTATCTTAAGGTCCTTAATACTAATGATGTCTTGAATAATCTCCTTTAACTCGGTTTTCCCCCAGGGAAAAACATCAGGGATTTTGTAGCTCGGGAAGGTTTTGCACACCTTGAAGGGTCTTGGGGGGGGGAGGGGTTGGAGGGAGTGGCGAAATCTCTATTAATTATTTATTACAATTATTGAGTTCCTACCAAAACGACGTGCATGTTGGCCCTTATTTAAATTTAAAGCGAAGACTTCTTCGGACCCTTTCTCAGTGTGGCTTTGGAAACCCTGGGTTTGGAACGTCCCTCACACACACTCGGGAGCCTGCAGGCGAGTTTGGGTGGCGGCGCTGGGGGAAAACCCAGGGAGAGCGTGAGTGGGAGGCTGGGCCGGAGGGACGCGGCCCCGACCCACCGAGAAAGGCGGCCTCGGCCCTCGCTGAGTCTCGGGAGAGCGGACACCCCCGACGCGTGGGTCCCACAGGCCGCGCCCAGCTCAAGTACCGCCGACTGGGCCAAGAAACTTTGGCCTTTCTCGCCCGGCCTGGCCGCCTCCGCGGGCTCCCTGGCGTCCACCGCTCCCCGCACCCCGGCCCCCGCTGTTGCCGCGCCCAGCCCACCTCGCTCCTGCCGCCGGGAAAGTTCCGGGACGACCTAGGCCATGCTGTCGCGCCCCCGTCCTGGTCCCCTGGGGCCCAGATGTACTTGCTTCCTTTGACCTCAGGCTTCCCCCAAGCTAAGCTGCGAGCACAGGCTGGGCTTCGCGTCGACCGTGCCGCAGGCTGGACCCAGGACGGAATATCTAACTCCCCAGGACTCAAGTTCTCCCGTGACCTCCGACCTCCGTTGGGGTGCCCGTAGAATCAGCGTGGGGGCCTCCACTAGGCTTGAGGCTGGGAGCCTGCGTGTTCGGACCCTCCGGCCGGGCGCCGACGGGAGCGCTCCAGAGGCCGCCCGGCCAAGGCGGCGGGCTTCGCGCGGCGGATTCAAGGCGCACCCCACCCCTAGGCTGATGTTTACTACGAAAACTGAGGACTGCTAAGAGACCTGTCAACTTGTCAACTAGGAGACTTGCAAGGCCTGGGCGCTGAATACGGCCCAAGTCCTGTTCAGTGGTCTTTGAAAGCTAAAAAGATAAATATAAAGATATCACCCACTTCTACTCAGAGGAACAGCTTTGAGTGTGCGAGCTCAACCCAGGAGAAGGCCGGGTGGGGAAGACCGGAGCGCTAATGGAAAACGTCAGGCTTTGTCGAAGGGGTGGGAGGTGTCCACTATGCGGCCTCCGACCCAAAGGGGGCCCCAAGGGACACTGGGGAAACCCTTGATCTTCGCGGGGGATGCTCCCATCCCCAGAACGCTCGCGGGTAGGGAAGGTCCGGGGCCGCGTCTTCGCAGTCTCGAACCACACTTAAAACAGGCAACGCTTTCGGGTTTTACTAGAGGTTTCTTCCAGGAGTAGGGGGCAGGGGAGGCGGGAGGGAGGGAGAGGATCCTCGGTATTCTAAGGACGGCTAGGACCCGGCTTTTCCTAAGTAGGGCCTTTGCTTCTACCTTTTCCTAGATTTAACCAACGAAAAATCTACATGGGCCAAAGCGCTGAATTGGAGAGGAGAGGTGGAAGATTCGCCCCTCCCAGAGCCCCGGTTCCCTTCCGCGGCTTTTACCCACTCCCAAACCTTCAACCCTTGCTTGGGGAGGGTGGTCGACCTGTGGTCGAGTGTCCATTATGCCTCGATTAACCCAGGTAGATTTCGCACCCTGTGATCCCTCTTCCCTTTCTCCTCAAGCTGCTCCCCGAAAAACTTCAAAGGTGAAAGTGCAGCCCAATGAAGAATGAGAGTTTGCCTTGGGGAGTCCATTTTATATTATTTTACATATTACCTGTTCCTTTATTGGTTTGGTGTAAAATCAATCCGGTTCCTATGCTGGGCAGATAAAAAGTGGGTGGAGGTTGCGCTCAGCGATACTGAGAGCCACAGATCCACCATTCTCAAGGCCCCTTAAGAGCCGCACGTAGAAGCAGAAGCAAGCGCTTTTCTAAGTTGATGTATTCGAGAGATAGGTACACATTAATCAAAAAGGAAGAAGGAAAGACTATCCCGGATAGTTTAATAGTAACAGGAACAAAGATGACGCGAACCCCATCAAATGAAACAATACTATTTTCATTCAATTGATCGCAAAGTGTCTTCAATTAATAACTTGGCACTTATTTAAAAGGTTTAACAGAGGTGAAATCGAAACATTTTGTACCAACAACACATCATGAAATAACAGCATCTTCTTCTGTTTAAAATAACTTAATACACTAGAAAAAATATGGCAAATATAAATAACTTTGTTTTCATGGAGAACAAATAGTTACAAAGCTCAACCGCATACCAAAGTTCAGTTAAAAGAGCTTTTCCTCTTTCTTGTAAATTAGGAGGAAGAAGAAGAAAAAAAAAAAAAACTAAGGAGGCTTTCTAGTGATTGGGATACAGATTGCTTAGTCCAGGGTATCCCAGTTTAAATAGTTACATGAATTGAAACAAAAAAAATTTACTTGAATATACACCTTTGTGAGATAAAATGCAAATGTTGTAAGTCAACCATCAGTTCACACATTATAGCCAAAATAAACTTTGTTCGTGTGTATCAACATATTTTACACAAACCTACTGCCTGTATCTAGTTGGGTATTATTCAAGGTGAGTGTAACAGGATAGAGAGGGGGAAATAAAACAAGGTTCCCACGTAGGACATCAGGAAATCAGTAGGAGGGAATAGAAGAAAGGAGGGAGGAGATGGGACTAACATTGATTGAGCGCCTACTATGCGCCAGGAGCCCTCTGAGGCGCTGTACCTTTATTATTTCATTTGGTCTTCTTTTCTTTTTCCTTTCCCCACATTTTCTGCCAGCCTCCGTCTTCTTGGGACAGAGTGTAAATAGTTTCCCTTCCAACCTTTTTCTTTTGTCCAACAGGATCAAAGGGCAAAAATTATAGATTTGATATATATCAATTTCCAGATGCTTTTGGTATTGTTTTTCACACTGAAGATAAAAATGGAGTAAGTGCATGTGAGTAAAGCAGGGAGCAGGGAGACACCATCAATGGAATACAAGTAACATGCAAAACCGGAATTTACTGTCAGCAGTCTGGACAGTGCTGCCATAATAATTTCTCAGAGAAATCACAGTCTGTGATTTTAATATTTTTTGTATTAATATCATTTTTTTCTTCTCCTCGTTTTTGTACTGTCTTCCCTCTTCTTACTCTTCCATACGTGGTGGTTTTTAACTCAAAGCATCTGATTCAACGTAAAAGGAGGCCCGCCTCTCTTATCAAATTTCTTGTATTAAAGTGAACTTCGCAGAAAAAGGTCAGTTTCAAAACCTGTGAACTTCCCAGCTGCGCACTTTTTAAAATCTTAATTATTTAAATAAGTATACTTCTTCCTTCTGTTTTGCGTTTTTTAGCCCATTAAAAAAAACATACACTTTTAAGCTGGTACCCCCCACCCCATTCTCTCGAGATTCGTCTGGGTTATTCTCCCATATTTTTAAATGTATAAAATATTTTAATTTTTTAAAATTTGTTTTTGTTCCTTGGTTCTTTCTCCGATTTCAACTTCTGGTTAGCAATAAGTTTAGTTCCCTTCCTCCTTTTTCTTTCTGGTTTATCTTTCTACTTTTTTTTTTTTTTTTTTTTTGCTCATTTTTTATTAACTGGATTTTTATTTCTACGCAAGAGTCCATCGTTGCAGCTTTGCCGTGAGCCACACTCCGGTGTCCCAGCGCTCCCTTGTTCAGTCTCTCTCCAGACTTCCCGAAAACTTGCCCGTACGAAGCCAAATTCTACGCCCTTGGGTAAGTTTATGGTCAGGAGCCACAGAGCTGGTGCGCCTAGGGGGATTCGAGGTCCGGCGCGGAGTCTCGCCCTCCGAGTCTTGGATGTGGAAGGTGGCAAAGGGCGATCAGCGGGGCGGAAAAAGGGTCGGTTCCGGAGGTCCGGAGGGGTTAAACGGAAAGCAGAGGGGCACGGAGGGTTTGCAGGGTGCGCGCCGCGTTGAGGGCGCGACTTCGGCGCTGGCGTTGGCGTCACAGACCCAGGGCGGCAGCGTGCTTTTTGGCTTTCAGTCTGAGATCCGCGATGCTGGAGTTCTTGCTGGTGGTCTTGGCTGCGGCGGCCGCAGCCACCACAGAGGCGGCGGAGGCTGAGTCCGCCGCCAGGGTGGCCAGCGGCAGTCCGAAGGGCGGCGCCGGGAACATCATATAGGGCGCGTGCGCGGCCAGGTGCGGGTGCAGGTGGTGGTGCGCGTGCGCCACGGCGCTGTCCAGCTGCAGCTGCGCCTGAACCTGAAAGGACAAGGGCGTCACGTTGCAATGACTATCCTAGGGTGACAACAGAATAGAAACAGAGCATTAACGGCGTCCAGCTTGGTGAGGGGGAAGGCTGGGGCTGGGGACAGGAAAGGGGAGTTTGGCTGACCTTCTCAGTTTGTTACTGAGTCTGGGGCGCTGCGGGGATACTCCGGTGCGCCAGAGTCTCTGCAGCTCGTTCAGCACGTCTTACCTCCCTGGGCCCTGGGGGACTCCTGTCTGCAGGAATGTGGCCGCCCCCTCGGGAGCTGGGCCCATCAGAGGGCAACACTGCTACTGTGTTAAAACATCGCCCTCCTCAAAATTACAAAGGTAATTTGGAAAGGCTCTCTTGATGCCATCATACACCTCTTATCCATTAAAGCACTGAAGTAATAACAAGCAAACTATAAAACTTTTCCCCGTCACCCGGGGAAATTATTGCATCTTCATCACAATTGGCACAATTGTTAGTACTTCTAACCTTTACTGCTATAACAATTACCCTTGTTATAAAACAGATCTTCTTAAAAATGCAGATTCTACTTCAGAAGGTCTGCATTGGGACCTGAGATTCTGCATTTCTAACAATCTCCCAGGTGGTACTGGTGCTGCAGGCCTGCAGATCACTTTCTGAGTAGTAAGGGTCTCCTTTTAAGACCCCACTCTCTCTCCAATCATTCTCTCTTGCTTCAAAAGCCTAGCATCAGGATGTAAGCTAGAGTCCTGCAGTGTCAAGAGAGCTAAGATCTCCCTAACAGTAACCGTCAATACATGGGTACACCCAGATGTCTCCCCAGTCCAGGGTGTTGCCAACTGAGAGCTAATTCTTGACTTCACAGCCCTACCAAGCAGGGGTCCCGGCTGAGGAAGGGGAAGGTCAGGCGCTGGTTGGGTAAGGATTGAGCCCTTAGGCTGGGAAAGCAGGGGCGTTTAGAGCACTGGGATTTCCCAGGATTAAATCATTGCTGCAGGCTGTCCTTTTAAAATGTAGTCTTAAAGGTTTCTTTATGCCTAAGAAAGGGATTGCAGAGGCAGGGCATCCCTAGGAAGACCAAGGCTTCTCTCTACTAGAGATGAAGCTTTGTTTGCAGAGACAGCTTTTAAAAATCAAGTGTGAGTTGGAAGTACTTTTATTTATTTACTTTTCTTTTGTCAGAGACATTTATTGTGACTAAGGGGTAGGAATTACCTAGAAAAATATTTAGAAAGTTGCCTTAGAAAACACCTTAGGACTAACTTCTGTATTGGATCTGACAAAATCTTAATCAAAAGGCTTTTCCTTCCTCTCCCCAAGTGCAATCTTTAGTGCATTTTTAAAGGACCAGTTGCTGGCCTCAGGCCTCTGCAGGTTTCCCATGAGAACAGAAAGGACTAGGCATGTAGGCCCCCGACATTTTATAGGTTTTTAAAGGGGAGTAGATTTACTATATCATCTCAAAATTATTGTTCAACTACATGGACACCAACACTGGGACTCAGAGAGGGTATATTCAACAGTTCAAGCAAACATCCAGGTCTTTTTACAATTGAAAATTGGTTGAAACTGGGCTATACTTGCCTGCTGAAATGGCATCCTTAAAGCACCTACGTTGACATAGGGTGCAACTCTACAAGCTTCAAACTGGCTGGCAGCCCCTATGAGAACACCTGTAAAAAAAAGGTGGGGGGATAAAACACAATAATGTGAGGTTAATATTTCCAGCATTGTTTCCCAGAGTTCCAAACAATACCAAAATAGAATAAACTCCTTTGGAATTGGACTGTTATCTTCCTAAACAGCTGCCATAATGAAAATAAATGCACTCCCGAACTTTAGTACTCTCATTAACTGCTTAAAGGCAGATTTTATATAGAGAACAGGATTATCTTTCCGAGTTTCTTTCTGACTTTGTATAACAATATTACCCAGTTCTCTTTTTACTTAGAATATCAGATGTTCTTTGAGAAGCATACCTTTATGGAGTTGATTTTCTTGTTTTCTACATTTTGCTCTTCGATTTTGAAACCAAACCTACAAATTGGAAAAATAAAATAAAATCTAGATTTTATGAACTCAAACATTTTCCTTTAATTACCAGAGTACACTGAAAAAAAAAAGTCGTATTTTAGGCAAGGATTGAGAGATATAGCGAGCGATATTTGAATTATAAAAAACACTCTCAATATCCAAAGTCAAATAATGTAAATGAATGACAAAAAAGAATTTCATAGACTTTTGCAAGATAAATTGTTTCTTGATAAATTACTATTAGTCTTGGTTTCATCTTTCTACATTATAGAGTCCCCAAGGCCTAAAGCTCTCCCTGATACCTGATACTAAAGTGATAATGGGTTTAGATGTTTGCCCAGTAAGACCTGAGAAGAATGTGCTCATTAATAGCCTGTAATATTAATTAGCTTCATCTTCAAGAAAAACCAAACACCAAAGCAAATAGTGACTCTGTTTTGGGGGGAGTGGATAAGAGTGGGGGAAGAGGTAATTAGTGCCATAAAAGCCTCACTACAAAGAAGTTTAGAATTTCTCTGTTCCTCTGTGCAGTAGAGTGTAACACAGTAGCAGAATAATTGTGCCATTATCATGATAATCTAATTCGCTTCTACAGAAAAAATCCACTGCTTACGGTTAGGATAGTAGAAAATAACCCTAAAATTTAAATAAAAGTATGAAAAAATGAAGACCAGCAATAAAGTTCACTTCTTATGAGGGGAAAAAAAAAAAAGACAATATTCTGTGAAAAGGGGAAGGTATGAATCAAGTCACTCTGGATACTGTCTTCTCCCACATATTACCTTCGTAAATACATTTGCCAACTTTCAGAGGCAGTATGACAGATTTTTAAAAATTCATACAAAGCTTGTTTTTACACTCCAATCATACAGCATTATGTTCCAATAATACAGCATATTGACTGATTCACAAATTAAGGTTTGAAAAAAACTATAAAAGAAAAATACCGCTTCAGAGCTTTTTCTTGTTTTTGAAAGCAAGTGTCACAGTCAATATAAATCTTCAAAAATTCCCCTGCCATTTAGTGTAATAGAAGGGTAGATTTCGTGCCAGGGTGGTATCCTTTGTGTAACTCACATGGCCTGAGGCTTCTTGCCTCTTTTTTCCCCTAGAAGAGTTGGAACTGAGATACTAATGCTCATAACTGTAATAATTATCATCATGTCTTTAAGGGGTTGCTGAGCCTCTAGAGATTTGAGTACACACAGCAAAGCAGCAGAGGCTTAAAAAGGAAGAGCAGAGCCTTCTATTGACGGCTGTGATGACTAAGGCAGCCTATTATTACTTTTTCCCTTCAACGTGACTGCTCTGTTTTTGTCCTGATCCTATTACAAGATGCGGGAAGCCCCATAAGAATTGCATAGTTTGCTGCAGATGGTGGTCTCTTCACCCAGAGACCCCAGGAGTATCTGTTACAGTGATACTTTATAACAGCTGCAGATGTTCAGGCCTAAAACTGCTCCATGTGTTCAAACAAATAATGACCATCATTTTCTCCTATTTTATTATTTGAGCGGAAATATAGTCTGAACACTTAAATGTTTTCTCCATAAAAGTAGAAGGATATGTATGCATGTGTGTATATAATTTTCTACCTTAAATGCCCCCAAAGCCTATTGCCATTACTTCCACCCCCACAACCAGTGAAAAAACAAAAAACCTGCTCCAATTCTAACTTCATCACATATGGCACTTGTTGGGTGTTGGACTCTGGGAATGACCATATTAAGATATGTAAGTTGTTTTAAAATCAAGTTCTGTAGGTTCAGGTTTGCTGTCTTGGTTAAATGAGGGAACAAAGAGTGACCAAAATGCATTTCTATCTCCACTGTTTTACACACAGTTTGAGATCGACTGCTAACGGCAAACTGTAAATTTCCACACTTAACAGTTGCTAATTTTCTTTATAGTCTGTACATCTATAAACCTAATTGGCATATCCGCTTGGCAACCCTAGACCCCGGAGCAGGCCCTCAAGGAAAACCAACTCAGGAGAACAAAATATTCGTTGTAACTTTTAAGGCATCCAGAGATAAAATGTTTTCTGTGGGATTTTTTTTTAAGGCTTATAAAAGTAGGCCCATTAGGATTAAACCACATTAAAGGCATCGTAAGGCGAGGGGGGGTGGTGGTGGTTGTGGTTTATAGAAACTCTGGGAGCAAGCCCAGCACAGCTTTCTTCTGCTGGGAACATATGTTGGGATGGGGTGGGGGGTAGGCTACAAGACTAAGATTTACTTTGGAAAATAAGACCTCTAGTAAAGATATCCCATCCCTTCTCACCTCACTCCAGACTCTTGAACCCGCGCCCTCTGTGTTGTGTCTCCCAAGCGGCCTCTCTAACCCCACGCGTGCCCCTCCTCCACTCCCCGCGCCCTGCCTTGACCTCCTCACAGCTGGATACCTGCACTCGGGCTTCGGACAGTCCCAGCCTTTGGCTCAGTTCCTCGCGCATGAAAGCGTCTGGGTAGTGGGTCTCATCGAAAAGCCTCTCCAGTTCGTTGAGTTGTTCCAGAGTGAAATTGGTCCGACTTCGCCTTTGCTTGATTTTGGTCTGGCCTTCGTCCTCCATCCCTTTTGCATCCTCCTTGCGATCCTTCAGCTCTGGGGACACTGGAGGGGGCACCACAAATAAGCCACGCATATGTCCACGTGCGCACAACACACACACACACACACACACACACACACGCACGGACAAAAACAACACAGCAAATCCTGTTACTAGATTTGTCTACAAAATGATGGAGGATCCTGCCCCCTCCCGGAGTTCCTGTCTAGTTCCTCACCCTGTCCTGAGGAAGAGGATTCTGGAGACGCGAGAAGATCAACTCTGGGCGACCGCCTGCCCCCAGCTATCCACCCACTCACCCCTTCGCCCCTGTAGCCTCAACTCACCTCCTCACTGTTCGCTCCACCGTCCCCAGCCCTCCCCCGCGAGCACCAAATCCATTCCACCCAACCTCTCTCGCACTCACCCTCTCCCTTGCAGGCACGGAATCAAGAGCGCCGCGCCCGGCCAGACATAGAATCGGGTCGGGGCAGAAGGGCGCGGCGAGGCCATGCTGGCTTCTCACCGGCTACTCCCAGGATGCTGGGCTATTCTCAGGCCGCCGCTGGCTCTCTGCTTCTCTCAAACTTGCTGCTCTAATTTGGGAACAATTGGGCCCAAGGGTCGCAGCGGCGGAACAAGACCCGGGTGCTGAGCGGCACTGGGAGCCGCATCTCCGGGCTTTCGGTGCTGACCCAAGGCTCAAGCCTAACCCTGCGGAGGACCACTGGCGGCCAAGCAGTCCCTACCCCCCATGCCGGACACTGGGTGCCTGAGCAGAGGCACCCACGCCATGCTGGCTGCCTGAAGGGCTTGCGGCTCACGCCAGGCCAAAAGGCGAGAGCGGAGATAACTAGCTTCGCGAGGCGCGCGAAACAGACCGCTGCCTCAGTTCTCTCCTTCTCCCTCCCTATTGGAAAGGCAGACTCGACCCTAAATGCTTAAACCCACAGAGATCAACAGGTTCAAGCAGAACATTCGTGATCCTTGGTTTCTATTGGTTGCGCAAAGCCTTTTCATTCATCTAGCAGCTCGGTTGTTTAATAAAATATGCATTTTTTTTTCTGCTCTGGGTTTGTACACATCCGTTGCTACTTTACTGTCCTTTCTTCTCCCTTAAAAAACAGGAGCTCTGCGAATGTGAGCATACAGAGTCACCCGAGGGATATATATTTAGGCCAAGGGGCAGTGATCAGGGGAGCCCATAACAACATAAGCTGCCCTCTGGAACCTTCATCCTCTGCGCCTGAGTCAGAGCCTTGGGTTTTTAAGGTGTCAAATCTGAGTTTGGATAGTCGAGGCTGTTTGCAGTTCTTCCTAGCCCAGGATCCCGATCAGCATGGGTGTTAAAAATCATTTCCGGAAGAGCCAGCCTGCAGAGAAATTAATACTTGTCCTGAGCTTGGAAATCAACAATCCCAGGACTGTCTGCCCGGGTTCAGACCCTAACCGCGCGATGCGGCGGGCTGGTGTACCCTGGGCCTGGAGCAGCAGACTCACGCCTGGGAGGCTGCACTGGCCGCCTGACAGCTGTGCCACCATTTTCCAAATTTAGGAGGACCTGCTGCCTGGTCTGGGAGAAGAAGAGCCTCTAGATCCCAGCCCAGTCTAGCAGTCTAGCTACCATGATCTTAAGTGTTGCCTGCATTTCTTGTACTCAGAGTTCGTTTTATGGACATTCGTCCTTCCACGGGAGAAGAAGCGGATAGCATTATAGCTAACATTCGGAGCCAAGTTAATAAAATATTTCCACTGATATTGTAATGAAATTTAATATGAAAACACACCCTTCAGATTCTACTTAAGGGTTGAGAAGGCTTTGTCTATTTCGTGTCATCCACAGTGGATGCCTTTCAAACTTTTGGAGCTTCAAAGAGAAAGATGTCCACATTTCCACTTGATTAATAGACTTAATATAATCTCTATTTTCCCCCCAAATTTCATTTATTGGCCTAAACAGGAACAGACCGTGTTATAAACAACTTAATTGCTTGCTTAAATATGTGATTCTACGCATGTCACATATTTTCCTAATTGGAAAAATATGGCAGCACACCAGTTACTGCAGGAACCAAGTGCCAAATTAATTTTATTGTTGAACTCTTTTGAATTGGTACAGGACGCTCCACCATCTAGATAAAGCCATTTCCTAACACTTTGCTGGCACCAAAGGATTCCTCACACACACCCCCCCCCCCGACAAAACCAGAGTACTAAAGGATTCGAAACAGCAATGGAATTGTGTAAATATCGAAAAACCAACCCAAAAGGGAGCCTAACGTGTCTCCCGAGAGAACAGTCTAGACTGCCTTGGCCCCTGTTCGATCTTAATAGCTCAAAGAGAATGAGAAGTTTTGACCTCCAAGATCCGAGAAGCCAGGATCTTCGTGGAGTTCGAGTGGATCTTAGCCGCGGCCGGAAACCCTGGGGCGACCCGAGAGTGAAATCTCTCTCTCCTCTCTCTCCTTCCTGTCTTTTTCTTTCTTTCTCAGGCCTAGGGCTCCCGCAAACTCGGCGCTAGATGATAACCATAATCCCGCCGCCTGGCCCAGCTGCTGTCAGCACCCCCGCGGCAGCCCGGCCCAGCGAACTTCCCCATCCGCCCGCTGGCCGTCTGGGCTGCCCGCCCATCCTCCGGCTGGTGAAATGCGCTACAGTGGAACCGGCATAGCCAGAGCATCTGAGAAGGGCGCGCGCAAACCCCACGCCCCCCGTCTTCACAAACACTTGGACCCCACCCACGACCGTGCACACCACCGGACTCCCACCCCTCCATCATCACTCTAGCTTCCAAAGCTGGGGTCCAAGGGCCCTCTCCGCGTCCCGCCCCTCTCCCCGCTGGGCCTCGGGGTCGGGTCGTCTTTTGCCTGAGAGGAGTCAGGAACGCGGGAAGGGGAATCGCGGCTGGGGTTTTAGGCCGTTACCCTCCGTGAGCCGCGGGCTGCCAGGCTCCCTGCTTCTCTCAGCGGCGCCCATGTCCAGCTCCCGGACGGGAGAGCGCCCTCCTCCAGCTCCTCCGCCTGCTCCTCCTCCTCCTGCACCTCCTCCGCCTCCTCCGCCTCCGCCTCCGCCTCCGCCGCCGCCTCCGCCGCCGCCTCCGCTGGCCGCCCGGACTGCCGGGCTGCTGCGGTCGTCGCGGCCCGGCTCGGCGCAGCCCGTCGGCTCCTTGGTCCCGCGCAGCGGCCCGCTCTCCAGCACCTCTCGGTACGTGATCGCCTCCTTCTTCTCCTTCACTTTCTGGTCAAAAGACTTAGAGACGAACGCCGTAAGTTCTTCCATCGCCGCCGAAGCCGGTCAGCCCCGCGCTCAACCTCTCCCAGCCGAGCCCCGCTCTTTTTTTCCTTCTTCTTTTTTTACTGCTCCAGCCCCCCCAATAATAACACATCAATGGGGCAGGGGGTGGGGGAGGAGCTGGAGGAGGAGGAAGAAGAAGAAGAAGAAAAAGAAGAGAAGAAAGAAGAAAGAGGAGGAGAAGTAGGAGAAAAAGAAGTAAGAAGAGGAGGAGGAAGAGGAGGAGGAGGAAGAGAAGGAGGAGGAAGAAGAGAAGGAGGAGGAGGAGGAGGAGGAGGAGGGAAGGGAAGGGGCGGGGGCCGCCGGAGGGAAATGGGAACTGATGCTTCCCTGCCGGAGCGCGCTTGTTCAACGTTAAGATCTTTGACAATTCTTCCTGCGGAGAGTTCAGATCTGATAGCAATGCTGCGCTTGAAGTCTCACTATTTATACTTCGCAAAGGCGGCCTCTTGTTCTGAGTAAATTACCTCCCCTTCGCAACTCGGAGGGAGCCCCTTCCTGGGGAAGCACCCGCACCACTACCTGGGTGGGGGGTTGTTGGGAGGGAGGAAGAGAGGGAGAGAGAGAAAGAGGGAGAGAGAGAGAGAGAGAGAGAGAGAGAGAGAGATTGAGATTGATTGAGGCTGGAGTCCAGGCAGGCTGGAGCAGGAGTGGGAGGGCAGAGAAGGGGACGGGAGGGGGCGGGAAAAGGAGGCCGGTCCCAGGCCGTCCGGGTTTTCAGATAGCCTCGGCCGCCTGTGCTCTTGGCCATTAATCCAGGATTGACGAGAATCCCTAATTAATTTAATTAGGCGTGGATTTTGCGTTGGTGTCACGATTCAGTTAAACACTGGGGAGCTGGACCTACTCCGCCGGGGCGTGGCCAAGAGGAAACTGACAAGTGCGCGGCTTCGGGAGTCAGTCGGGTATCCGGACTGAGCATTCGAGCCCACAACCTCGCACCGCGTCAGGCTGCCGCGCAACTGCTCCTCCCCGCCTTGCTGCCAGGCTTCCTTGACCTGCATTAGGCGCCCCGCACCCCAGTTCCGTATCCTGACCCTGTGTCCCGATCCTACATCCTCCACCCTTCAACCCACACAGCTCGGCAACCTGAGTTCACAAACCTGCTCAGAGTCAGGGTCCTTCACAGCTTTCCAGACCCGCGCGGCTCCTTAAAGGGGCTTCCCGGCTCACAGCCAGAGCTGAGCTTGGGTCTTCACTGAGCTCCCCGCCCAGGGGAGTTTGTGATTCACCCCACTACTCGTGCCCTAGAGCCCAGGCTGACACCTCTACAGACAAACCCAACTCGTACGGCCCAGTCTATTTAACACATTTCCGGAGCAACTGTTCCCTGACAGATTTCATTTTAGCGCCTGGTCAAGGACAGTTTGACTTCGTTTCCTCTTTGAGGTCTCAGGATCCTGACCCCTTTTCCCTTACAACTCCCTGAACCCGGACCCCTCCCACAATTAACTACAGGAGGTCTTCTTTAGCATCCTCAGAAACATTCTAGTTGGTTTCCTAATCTTGAAAAGCGAATTATTATCCCTCTTTGAGTTTGAAAAAAAATTCATGTTAAGTTTATGCCCCATCTAATTTTTTTAAAAATCGTGGACTATTCAAAAAGAGAGTCACCGGGAGAAAGGTCTCTCCCCCCCCCCCCCCCCCCCCCCCGTCAAAGCCACAATTTAAAATTCTATTCCTGGACTATTTTCATCGAAATAGTTTGTTATATGGAAGGAACATCTATATTACTGAGTCATTTGTCCTGTGTAGGGCAAAGATTGCAGTGAGCAGTGTGACCATGTATATATCTCACACAAGAATATTTACATAGGAAAGATAATTACTCGAGCCTACAAACAAATATATCTCTCCAAGTGTGGTTTGGGGGACATTTTCAAGTAGTATGAATATTAATGCAGGTTTTCTTCTCATGTTAAATGTAACTAGTTCGTTTTCTTGGATCTGATACTCTCAGGAAAAATAAAAGCAGTTACAGAACTGTGATAGGTATACTTCTGCCCTTCGATTGAGGCATGAACAGATAATTTGAAAACTATCATCAAAACAATCTGAATCATTTGTAAAAAGAGAACAATTATATCATCAGTGGTTCTAGAATATATAAAAATAGAGGCTATATGTACCTTTGTCATTCTATATATACTACTCTTCAGATTAAAATGTTCACATTTAAGTGAATTTAAGGAAAATGAAAATCATACTTTTTAGGAATGTTACTTTGTCTTTTTTTTCTTTTGAATTCTGAAGTTGTTTCTTAAAACATTTGGTGCTATATTTAGGGGTAATAATTAAAATCTTTGTTTCCAGTAGCAATAGCTTTTAGGTATTATTTTATCACACTACAAAAGAGACTCACATACTCACATTTTTCAAAGATGTGAATTTAGAAACATGATTTTGCACTTAGTCTTGATTTACTACTTGTAACCACTTCAATTATGATATTATCAGAGAATAACCATAAAACTTTAATCCTTTATGAAAATCCATCTTTCAGGTTATTTAGCAGAATGACCAGGAATGGGGTCAGCTAAATAGGTGTGGTGCTCAAAGAGCTCTAAAACTGAGGTGTTAAATGTGTATTCACAAACAGCTCCAACATAATCACTATTAGAAGACTGGCAAGGGATCAGGAGACTCAATAGCTACTTTTAAAATTCTGTCTACTGAGCTTGAGGGAAAGATGACCACTTTAAAGGTGATCAGGGAAGTCTCAGACACAATCATCGCAGAACTCACACCAAATAGATTTTTCCCATAGATTTTCCTGGCATATGGGTTTTTGTATACATTTAGGAATAGTAGTGTTAATATCAGATGCGGATGTGAGAAATCTGCAGTGCCTCCCCACAAATTTCCGCTGGCCCAAGGGAAGTTTAGTTAAAAACCAACATCAACAAAGTTTTAAAATCATATGCTAATAAATGCTCATGAAGTTCTAATGATGTTTCATTAGATAAATTTTTCTTGAGACAGGGTTTTTCAAAATGTGGTTTTGGTACAAAGAAAAAAAAAAACCAACAACACTGAATAAAGTTTAGTTGACAGCCTGCAGACAGATACACAGGTTCCAATGAAATTCAGGACGCCAAGCTCCCCCCACCCCCAGCTCTTGAATTATTTAAAATAAACATGTAGTGTAGTAGTTAAGTTTTAAAACGGTCCCTCAAAACTGGTTATTTAAGGTAAAGTCATTTATGAGCAATATATTTGTGGAGGTGATTTTCACCCTCTCAAACCGTCAGCGGAAAACTCTAGCCTGGATATCTATCAGTTGTTGTGACGAGTTGGTTCTTGCAGTCGACCCAAACCAAGGCCAAGGGTTTATTCACCTCCTTTAGGTTTCTTACAGATAAATAATGTAGTATGAGTTACAGAAAATGCTGAATCGCTGTAATTTCTATTGGTTTAAACAACAACAAAAAATCTATACATTTAATTTCTCTTTCAGAAGAAACCGCGGCTCCCTGCCTCAGGCAGCCTTCTCCCATCCCTCCACCAACCCGTTAATTTTAATGTGGGAAACTAATTTGCACCCAACCTGTGAATACCTTCACCTTCAGGGTAGAAGAAACACCGATTTTAATGTATTTTTGCAAATAAATCATTAGAGTTTAATCACACACGACTCTATACAGACACACTCTCATGATTTATTATCGTTGGGCTAGTTTCCTCCTCCCCCAGAGTGAGATAACTAATTTTGCTACGTGTGGTGTCTTAAACATAACTTCCTACGATGCAGATTTGTTTACTGATTATCTAAGATGATAGCGACGGTTACTAAGGCAATAACACTTTTCAGTCTTCACCTTTATTGCTTTTCGGGAACAAAAAAAATCAAATAAGCAAGAACGCAAAACCAACACCAAACAAAAAATTGGCGGCGTGACAATCTACTCCCTCGGCACTCCTCTAACTCCTGGCAGTCTCTATCGATGCACTCGGAAGCTCGGCTGAGGCTGCCTGGCGCTGGAACCAGGAAGGCGGTGAGCTTAAACTGAACCAAGTTCGGAGGACCGCAGCGGCGCCCAGATTTGAAGGACGGTTTTTTGGTCTGTGGCGCTTGCAAGTCAACCGGAGGCGTGAAGCCGAAGGCCGGGACCCAGGTGATGGGCGCATCTGGAACCTGGGAGGCGGCGGCTGCGGGCTCAAGGTTCCGAGGCCCTGCTCCGGCGAGAAGCGGCGCGGGGCCTGGCGCAGTCCGCGGGGAAGGCGACGTGGAGTGGGGGTGGCGGAGGTGGTGGGTGGCGGCCGCGAGGCGTGCGGAGCGGCTCAGTACGCATGCGCCCGGTACCTGGCGCTTTCTGACCCTTGAAGTCCAAGCTGGGGACTTTGGGTGGTGGGTGCCTGTAGGGTACTGTGCGGTCGCAGGCCTCAAGCTAGGCCTTCAGTCTGGTGGTAGTGAGGAGGAGTTAACCAGCTCTAAATTCTCTTCATACCTAGACCACACCTCCATCTGCACCCCCAGTCCCTGGTCCTCCATTACTGCTTTTGGGTTTCTGTGCTCATCTTGCAGTGTGTTGGTACTTCGTCACTAGCTATAGTAGGATGGAGCAAGAGGGAGGCTGCAACCTGGTGCACTCTACCCCACTCACTCTGCTGTCGGTACTTGAGATCCACCTCTTTCCCTCCCTATCCCCCTTCCGCGCTCACACTCTTGCTGAGAGATAGGTGGTGCTGGGTGAGGTAGACTTAACTTCCTTCACAAATAAATATACTCGCTTTAAACCTTCAATTTCCTTGACCTCAGAATTTTTGGCCTTGTGGTCATATGACCACCTTTATGGGCTTCCTTAGGAGCACATGGCTACCCTTAAACTGTTCACTTTGGTGAGAGGTTATAATGCACTACTTAGACATGTTGCGGACGCATGATTTTAGATCAGCCTTAACATAACGTCTATTTTAGAGGTTATATATATTTAAATGTACACTGGAAGCCTAAATTTTTTGTTGTTAATTGCGTTTTCAGAATTAGCACCAAACTATTAGAGTTTCAACTAAGTAGGTACTAGGTATTTACATAAATCAAACATTTTTTTCTGTTACAAAAAAGTATTCCAACGTTCATCTAGACATAAAAGCTCTAAGTGAGGGGAATATGCAGAATTCTCAGGTTTAAGGATTTGAACAGATACGGCAGGTGCAGCCTTGTGGGGAACTGTGTATCCATCCTGTCTAGCTTTAGAGTCTATAAATACTCACTTTCTTTACAAGCAAAGGAGATTTCCTGCTAAGTGGTAACACTTTACTACTGTTAGGGTCTTCAATAAGAGAGCTAAAAATTTTTGAAATAGAAAAAAAAAAATTAAAGGCAGCTGCTATGTATTAATTGGCCTTACCAGTTCCACCAGTCTTAGCAAAAAGTTGTGTTAAGAGTTGGAAAATTTCTGTAATGATTTTGTTACAGTAGATGTATAGATAAATTTTCTACTTTCATTTTCAAACCATTGGGGAGAAATTCTTAGGACTGATAATGCTTTTTAAAAAAAGAGATGCTAGTTTACAAATTTTTAGTTATGATAGGAGGTGTGTTTTTGACAATTCTGTGTCTTTTTTGAATTTTGCTGTGTTATCTTAAATTAGAATTTACCACAGTTCTTTTATTGCGTTTGCATGGCTTTGTACTTGTTTGTGGATTTCTTCCTATGCTAAAATGCTATTAGCCCCATTTTTACTTTACCTTTTTGAGATAGATTTCCCATTGACATGACTGTCTTTTTTTTTTTTTAAGCCATGTGTCCAAGATTAAAAAGAATATAGTTTGATATACTAATGGATGAGTAGTAGAGAAATAATTATAAACTGTCATGTTTTCTAGGAATCTTTTTTCCCTCTACCTGTTTTCTGAAAAAAGGCTAACTGCTTCGTGTACCTTTATTAATAACTAGACAAAGGAACTACTTGTGTATACCTTTGAGCTTTCTTTTGAATGATCACATCTTGGCTTCATGTCTTCAGTAAGTCACTTAAACTTTTCAGTGAGATGTTTTTGTAAATAGATGTCCTGCTGTAGTCATTACCTCTCCTGGTTTCAGTTTGGTAGTGGGAGTATTTGGGGGAGGTTTGCAACTAGGAGACTGTAACCAGGAAGTACTAGAAGACAGAAGGGGGACAGAAAACCAAGAGCAGTAGGAGTTCATTCCTATAGTTGAGTTTTCTGTTTACAGGTAGATTGAAAAATTGTTAGCTTGTGGGGCTCCTAAAAATCTCTGCTCAGTTCATTATTGCCCTTATCAGAAAGAGTTATTAATGTGTCTTTTCATGTACTATACCATACAGTGGAGTTAAGTATAAGGAGTTCTTTCTTACTAGGAGTGTGTAATATAAATTGACGACCTTGACTTGAATGAGCAAGTATTTTCAGTTATGTGCCAATGATATTATGGAAAACCAGAAGTGAGTATATATCTAGGTGGTGAGTAGGAATTCAGTACCCGTCTTTGATGGAGAAGACAATTTTTGGATCTCTCTCTCATTTGCTCTTGTTCAGTTTTCTGAATAAATATTTGAAGTTAACTATAATAAGTGTAGGGGCTTCTGCAGTCTCTTGAGGATTGATTACACTGCAGAGTAATTTTTCTGAAGTGTAAATATGTTACTTAAAAATGTATTTATAGTTTGGTGACATGATTTTTAAACTTTTTATTTAGTGTGTCTGTAAGGAAAGGCTTTATATCTACCATTAACTTTTCTGGGTTAAATGTAATTATTCTTCTATTATGGGTTAATTATGTTGTTTGAAATGAAAACAAAGGAAAATGTATACCTACCTCCTATTCTCTATTTTTTTCCAGTCAACAATAAGATATGTAATTAAATCTGTGCCCTTTTTTTTTCCTACTTCTTTATGCTTTTTGTGGGCACTTAATAAGCTGGACAAGAAAGGAGAATGGAAATAACTGTAGATACCTTAGAGCAATGGTTCTCAAACTTTCTAGTATTAGGATTCCTTTACACTTTTAGAAATTATTGTGGACTCCAAGAACTTTTATCTATATGGGCTATATCTGTAAATACTGCCTTACTAGCAATTACATGAGCAAATTTTGAATATTTATTAATCCACTTAAAAATAATAATAAGCCCTTTACATGGTAACATAAGTAAGACATTTATATGAAAAATAACTATATTTTCCAGAACACAGTGAGAAAAGTGACATTGTTTTCCACTTTTGCAACCCTCTAATATCTGGCTTAATAGAAGATAATTGGATTCTTATATCTGCTCCTGCATTCCATTGTGATGAGTTGTTTTTTTTTTTTTTTAAAGATTTTATTTATTTATTTGACAGACAGAGAACACAAGTAGGCAGAGAGGCAGGCAGAGAGAGAGGGGGAAGCAGGCTCCCTGCTGAGCAGAGAGCCAGACGTGGGGCTGGATCCCAGGACCCTGAGATCATGACCTGAGCGGAAGGCAGATCTGAGCCACCCAGGCGCCCCTGATGAGTTGTTTTGATTGAAATATATAAAGAAAATCTGGGTTCACAAAGATATGGTATTGGAAAAAAGTATTTTAATAGCCTTTGCTGATAATTACTTCTTTGATACTACACTAAAACTTGACAAGTAGTAGTTTCTTAAAGGTTAGTTGCAGTCTGGTTTTTGAAAACATGTCAGTGACTTTGTAGTCTATCACATTAAAATCTATGGGTTTGTCTTATACTGTGAGTGGATTTTTTTTTACCTAGGCATGATTCTGTGAGATCCTGAATTGGCCTATGGGAGAATAGTGGTTCACTGAGTTACGCATACCTTCTGAATTTTGAGTCTTTATTATGTAATTTAAAAAAATTCACATTTTTTAATATCACCACTGATCTCAACACAGAAATCGTCAAGTACTGAGTGGGAAGCTGTCACTCTCATGATGGTGGATACAAGTTATCCTAAATTCTAATTTTTGCTTAAGAGCTCAGATTTTACCATGGGTAACAAATAACATCAGCTTTCCTTGAAATGAAAAAGTCTCTTCATTGGTTTTTTGGGCAAATGTCTGCCTAATACCCAAATCTGAATAGTCATAGTTAGTTCTTTAGAAATAGTGTCATGATAAAAGCTTGTTCAATTTGAAATTTGTTTGTATTAACACTTTTTCCTCAAAATAACCATTATTCTTTAATATGCAGCAGTGGGTAAGTGTAGTTCCCATTTCATCATACAGAATATTAAAAAGATGTGTGTTCAAGGTTTAAATTTATGAAGTTAATGATTTTTACTGTTCTATCTAGGACATTCTTAAGTGAAACTGTCTTAAAAAATTTCTTTTAAACTGTATGTTGCAGTGAAGAATATAATGACCACTACAGTGGTCATACAGTACAGTTTGGTGCCATTTCCTTGATTCCTGTTAAGGCACCAGCAGTTTTGCCTATTATTAGTTTTATTTACATCATCAGTACAAAAGTCAACCCAATGAAAAAGATAAATCATGTTTCAGTGTTATAGTGAAAATAGTTTTGACCTCTTGGACCTCTGAAAGGTTTTTAAGGACCCTCAGGGACCTACAGACCCCATTTTGAGAATTGCTGTTCCATTTCAAGCATAAGCTAGAGGGCAAGGATTTTTGTTTCTTGTTCTCTGATGTATCTCTTATACCTAAGCCCAATACCATCCTGAGACTTTATACCTATCTCTAGTGTTAGATTTTCTGGACCTGGATCATCTTTTTGGTTTACTCTCTACTTTTGGTGGAGTACATCCTCTGGTAGTTTCCTAAGAAAGGGTGAATGCAAGGTATAATTTTGAGACTGCATATTTGAAAGTGTCTTTATTCTGATCTCTTATTAGATCATTGATTGGGCTGAATATAGAGAGGTTGAAAGTCATTTTCACTTAGATATGTGAAGGCAAGTCTTTTTTGTTTTTTTGTGTTGCTTTACACCATTTTTTTCTCTTAAGAAGTTTCTAGGATCTGTATATGGCTGTTGTCTGTATTTTTCTGAGCTATGTGTGGTATATGTCTTTTTTTTTTTTTTTTTTAAAGATTTACTTATTTTAGAGAGAGAGCTTGCACATGAGCTAGGGGAAGGGCAGAAGGAGAAAGAATCCTCAAGCAAACTCCCCACTGAGTATGGAGCTTCAGGTGGGGAGGGGACCTCAGTCCCAGAACCTTGAGACCCTGAGACCCTGAGCTGAAACCAAAAGCGGCCACTTAACTGACTAAGCCACCCAGGTGCCCCTGGTATAAATCTCTTATTAATTCATTGTTCTGAGGATTTAAAGCAGTTGATATCTTTCAATTCTGGAAATTCTTTTGAATTATTCTTTGGGTGTTTTTCTGTATCTCCTTTCTGCATTCTTTTTTTATGAAATGCATATTGACTGGATATTGGATTTTCTAGATTGATCTTCTTTTACCTCCTGTTTTTTATCTTTTTCTTTCTCCTTTCTGTGAGTCCTTTGACCTTATGTTGTAACCCTATTGTATTTTTTTTATTACAGATTATCATTTGCTTATATTTAAGGCTTTCCTGTTCTTTGAGTATTCCTCCTATTCTTGTTTGCTGGATCGTCTTCTCATGTGTTTCTGGGGATATTAACAGTAAATTTTTTTTGCATGTCTCTTGTTTACTACAAGTTGCTTTTTTTCTTTCTGTTTTGGTTTCTGTCTCTTAGGATAAAGGATTTCATCACGTGACTGGTTACCTTTCATTGTATAATTGCTAAAAAGTCTGAAAAGTTTACTGTGTTTAAGGTTTGGGTTTGGTAACTGGTGGGCTTGGTGATAGGGTGATTGGATAAGAGCCTGGCCTTTTTTCCCGGGGTGGAGCTTCAAATATTTATATACCTTTTTTGACTATTCAGTTTTTGTAAAGAATCCTTTTCCAGAATTCTTGGATCCAAGCACATGAGTGCTGCAGTATTTCCCATTAGATTGAAGACTTTCACTTTCCTTTAACTTTTAGTTTAGCATCTTTCTGCCCTCTTTTACTGTGTGTCTGGACCTGTGCTTATTGTTTCATTATTTTCCTAAAAAAAAAACCCACCTTTCCTGCTGGGTTTGGGGAGGAGTAGTCACTTGTCTGGTTTGGGTCAGGGAAGGGGCCTGAGCGATTACTTCTTTTACAGATTTTCAATTCCTCTGTGTTTTAGTCTTGACCTGTTGTTCTGGCTGTGGTATCTGGTGTCTCAAATTCCTGAGCCTTTCTGATTTTTGCTGGGTGAATTGGCTTTTCTCTTGCTGCAATTCTCTGCAGTTGTGTGATTTCAGCTTTCTTAGCTCTAGATCCTCCATCTGGTTTTCATTTGCTGAAAATTTATTGACATATCTTGTCTACTGTTCCTGTTGTTTTCTCTTTTAGTCTCTTAATTCTTGTGAATTTACACTTTTTTATCCTTTCACACTCATTTTAGTATTTTTTAACCAGATAAGAAGATTATAATAAAAACTCATTTAGGTGTTTATTTGTGGGTAAAGAAAATTCATAACTGTCTAAAGATGAAAACAAGAAAGGAAGGAAAAGCCAGGAAATAGGAAAACTTAGGTGATTATTATAACTCAGTTATATACACATTCTTTAATGGAAATATACAGATGTTATCTATATGTGTAAATATTTAAATATGTATATATGTACATTTGTATTATCTGTATATGTATAATTTCATAATCATAGAATTTTGAAGCTGGAAAGGGTCATGGTGATCTTTTAACTAGTGCAATGTCATTTTTCGGTGAGGAAGCTGGTTTAGATACACTAGTGATTTATTTAAAGTTTCAAAACCAAGTCTTTCCAATATTTTGTTAACTGTAAAATGTTAGAACTGTGAACATCTTAGAGGTTCATAACTATATTTAAAGTCTAATTCTGGTTCTAGGTAAATAACTTAGAACTTTGGATTAGTCCTGACAGCAATTTTCAAGTGGTATTGTATTAGAGTTAGGGAGGGGATGCCACATCTGACCGTTCTGAAAACAAAGATGTAATTTAACATATTGCTTTGTTTATAGTAATGATATTAATTTATTTTGAATAAATATTAAAGGGAAACATGAGATTTTTATTTATCTGATCCATAACGGTTTAACTTAACCATTACATACGATGGATCCTGCTTTTATGTGATATTGAAAGATAGCTAATAACTATTTTGGTAAAATAAGTGAGATTGCATATGACACTATAAAGGCTAACTTTAAAGTAAGATAAGTAAGCTTCTTATCAACTAAGTTAATTCTTAGGTATAAAAACCTTAAGTTCTTTTTCTGTAGTTTTTTTTTCCTTTTGTATACTAAATATACAAGCATTACCATAGCCATATAGAAAATAGTGTAAAATAAAATAATTACCCAGTTTCATCACTTCAGTATTATTAATTAGTTTGGGGGCAGTTGGTTGAGAGTCAGTGGCTCAGGTTAATAGTCTGCCTTCGGCTTGGGTTATGATCCCAGGGTCCTGGAATTGCTCCACATCAGGCTCCCTGTTCAGTGGGGGGGTCTGCTTCTCCCTCTCCCTCTGCTCTTCCCTTCCACTTGTGTTCTCAGTCTCTCTCTCCAATAAATAAAATTAAAAAAAAATTACCAGTTATTTTCAATTTTGCTGTTACTCATACGTACACATATGTATGTGTATATGTGTATATATATGTGTGTGTATATACATACATATATATGGAGGAGGAGCGGAGAGAGTGTGAGAGAGAGGATCTTAAGCAGGCTCCACACCCAGTACAGAGCCTGACGTAGGGCTTGATCTCACAACCCTGAGATCGTGACCTGAGTTGAAATCAAGAGTTAGACTCTTAACTGACTCAGCCACCCAGGCGCCTCTCATAGGTGCATATTTTCGTAAATTGTAGTCTCTATAGATATGGTTTTAATAATGTTATAATGAATATAGTTTCCTTTTGAGAAAAACTTTGCAGATAAATTCTTAGAAGTAGGATTGCTTTGTCAAAAAAAAAAATCAACATTTTTATGACTCTCTTTAAATTGCTCAATTGCTTTCTGGAAGGATTATACCATCACTTTATATAGGAACAAGCAGTGTGCTGAATTGACTGACTTTACAATAACCTCATCAACTTTAGTACTTTATTATTTTTTTAAAGATTTTATTTATTTATTTGATAGAGCACAAGTAGGGAGAGTGGAAAAGAGAAAAGCAGGCTCCCCACTGGGCAGGGAGCCCAATACAGAGCTGGATCCCAGGACCCTGAGATCATGACCTGAGCCAAAGGCAGATGCTTTACTGACTGAGCCACCCAGGTGTCCAACTTTAGTAGTGCAGTGAACATTTCCTCCCTCCCTCAGATTTCACTAGTGAAATGGTGATGGTGCATTGTTTCAGTTTGCACTTTGTTGATGACTAATGAGGTTTTATCCATTTAAAATTTAGAACTTTTAGTTAGAAAAAATGTAACTCTAAAAGATAGTAAAATACTTTTTATATTTAAGGAATGTGGAAATGAAGGATTAGTGGTTGATCCCTAAACCAAGTAATCCCTAAACCAAGTATTATATAATTAATGATAAGTGCAACTTAAAATAAAAGAAAATTATTATAATGAGCTGTTCTCAGGATTGACTCTTTTGAGAGACATTTGAAAAAGTTATGGATACATTTAAATAGTTCATGAAATTTAAAAACTGTTAATTGATAATCCTCAAAGACTGTACTAGAGCAATTTCTCATGTCTTGTCAATAAGCCAAGTACATTTAAAGTTTTACTTTAAATGAGACCCTTTAAATTTTTACAAAGTTCTACAATAATTATTATGTTAAATTTCATCCATTGTGCCATTGTGCTGGAACTAATTTTCTTTGAATTTGAACTTAGAAATGGGACGCCGGTCTTCAGATACTGAAGAAGAAAGCAGAAGCAAGAGAAAAAAGAAACACCGTAGACGGTCGTCTTCAAGTAGTTCTTCAGATAGTAGAACATACAGCCGAAAGAAAGGTGGAAGGAAATCAAGGTCAAAGTCAAGATCTTGGTCCAGAGATCTTCAGCCTCGTTCTCATTCATATGATAGAAGGTGATTTTCATAATTTTCTTTTGTATAGTAATGAGAATAACATTCTTTAGAGTTCATATGTTTTCATACTTTTAATTTTTCTGGGTGAAACATTTTTTCTTTTAGTAGTTATATATTTATGAGGGTTAAGTCCCAACCTAAAAGATTTTTTTTGTTTTTGTTTTTGTTTTTTATTTTTACTTTTTTATTTGAGTATATTGTATTAATTTCAGGTTTATATTTTAGTGATTTGACAAATTTATAAATTATGCTATGTTCACAGGTGTAGCTCCCATCTGTCCCATTACATCGCCATTACAGTATCATTGACTTTATTCCTTATGCTCTGCTTTTTATTCCTATGCTTTACTCATTTCATTACTGGAGGCCTATATTTCCCTTTCTCCTTAACCCATTTGGTCCAACACGTCCCTCCTCCAAAGGTTTTCCTTTTTGCGAGGCCCAGTTCATCTGTCTAGTGTCTTCTTCCTTTGCCGTTCTTTGTAGATGTTAACTAGTATAGTTCTCATAACATATTATCTGATAATATTTGGAGGATTGTATCCACTGAGCACCCCAATGTTTTAATTGGTAGCTGATCCAGTCACTAAATTATGAATCAGTCATCTGACTCTTCAAGAAGAATAACATTTTTTCTCTATTTGCTTCTAGGAAGGATTGAGAAATAGTAAAAATGAGGTGATTCTTTAGAATCTAGATGATTTCTCTTTAATGCCTATAAAATTTTTTTTTTTAATTTCATTTATTTATTTGAGATAGAGAGTGAGAGAGAGAGAGAGAGAAAACACAAGCAGGGTGAGGCCAGAGGGAGAAGCAGACTCCCTTTTGAGCAGGGAGCCCAATGTGGGGCTTGATCCCAGGACCCGGAGATCATGACCTTAGCTGAAGGCAGATGCTTAACCAACTGAGCCACCCAGGTTCCCATAAACACTTTTTTATACAAATGACACTTGATTATATTTTATTTCAGACGCAGGCATCGATCAAGCAGTAGCTCTTCTTATGGCTCTAGAAGAAAACGAAGTCGAAGTCGTTCAAGGGGTCGAGGGAAATCCTATAGAGTTCAGAGATCTAGGTCAAAAAGCAGAACAAGAAGGTATGTCATATCAGATATTTATGGCTTTGTAACAGACTATTTCCAAACTTAGTGATCTAAAGCAACAGTCACTTCTGTTCTCATAATTTTATGATTTTGACCGAGTTCAGCTGGTAGTTCTTTTGCTAGTTTCCTCTGGGGTCACTCATCATCATTGGCTTCTCATCCTCTAGTAGGCCGGCCTGGGCTTTTTCACATGATGGAGGAAATTTTTGAAGAATGTAAGTGGAGAAGCTGTAAAATCTTTCAAGATCTTGCCTCTGTGTGTATTGGGATGAGTTTGTGTCTACTGTAAGTTCATATGTTGAAGTCCTAACCCCCAATATAACTATATTTGAACATAGGGTTGTTATTGGAGGTATTTAAGGTTAAGGTTAAATGAGGTCATAGGTGGAGCTTTAATCCTCTGGGACTGATGGCCTTATATGAAGAGGAAGGGAGAGACTTCTATCTCTAGGAGTCTGCACTCAGAGGAAAGGCAACTTGAAGACTGTGAAAAGGTGGATATTTATCATTTTTTCAGCCAAGACGGCAGCCCTTACCAGGAATCACATCAGCTTGCATCTTCATTTTGGACTTAAAGCCTCCAGAGCTGTGAAAGATAAATTTCTGTTGTTTTAGCTGTCCAGTCTGCAGTATTTTCTTATCACAGCTGGAACAGACTAATACACAACTAGACTATTATACTAATACACAGACTAATACTCTGTGTCTTTTTGCTGTGCTCAAGGGTCAGTAATAAAGAGAATAGCCTCTCTGGAGTCAGTTGTACATTTGGGCAATGGTAGAAAATTTGGTTGAGTAGGATGGGGATTATGGTATTGATGGTCGATAAAAGGAGGCATTCAGAAATTATTGAAGGTTTTTGAGCAGAAGAATGTTAGGATGAAAAGCATTTTAGGCAGATCAGTTTCTTTTGTCTGCTTAGTTCTTCGTACTACTATTAGGCTTTACTTGTGGGGGTATATTAGCAGCCTGGTTTTGCTATTTAGGGCACAAAATTTTATAAATCACTATGTGAATCTGAAGTTGGTTAATAGCAGTGAAGTTCAAATGTTTAGGTTTCTGGCCTTGTGTTATTTGGCCTCAGCCTCTTGTCGTTTGTCATACTCCATGGCTAAGCCACTCTAGTGTTAGATGCCTTTTATTCCATTCATGTACCCGATTTACTAGCTTTGTTTCTTTGAGCATGCTTTTTTCCCCTTTCTTACGGTATCTGTATTTTGTGAAACCTTCCTATCCTTTAATGTTTAGTTCTATTTAACCTTTAATTCTTTCTCAATCCTTTCTTGATTTTTCACTCCCAAGTCAAGTTTAATCCCTCCTTTTTTGACCCCCCCGTCACATGTGGCTCCTGATTTTTAACAGTTATATTTTGAATATTATGTTTTGATTTTCTTATATATTGTAAATTTTTGAAGTTGGGGGGTCCTCTTATTACGTAGCAAAATGCCTTGCTGGTAAACATGCCTTGGTTTGAGTGAATGTTTAATTGGGGAAATGAAGTTAGGTAGAGTGTTTGGTTTTGTAGCAAGAAAATGTTTTATTGTTTTATTGATTTGTAGAAGGAAAGCTTTATTTTGGTTGTATTGATTTGTCTAAAAAGAGGCTGATTATCAGAAAACAACTTCAACTGAAGTTTCCCATCAGTGGGAACAAAAATAATAATTCATGCTTTTTATGGCCTTTTTTAGTTTATAAAGTATTCTCTCATATACTCCCATATATCATCACATGTATCAGTCATTTATTGTTTGATTCCAAGCATCAGGGTTTTTTTTTTTTTTTTTTTTAAGATTTTATTTGTTTGACAGAGAGAGAGAGATCACAAGTAGGCAGAGAGGCAGGAAGAGAGAGAGAGAGGGAAGCAGGCTCCCCACTGAGCAGAGAGCCCGATGTGGGGCTCCATCCCAGGACCCTGAGATCATGACCTGAGCCGAAGGCAGAGGCTTTAACCCACTGAGCCACCCAGGCGCCCCAAGCATCAGGGTTTTAATGGAGGGAACTTTTGTAACCACCGGAAGACTCCAGGGAATTAGGGAAGCTGTCGCTGATTATTTTAACTTGAAGCATGGCAGCTGGTTGTTTGCTCAGAAGCCACTGGAAGTTTTAAGTGCTCTCTCAGTTTGTAGCACCGAAGTGAGTGGTTCTCAGGATACTCACCTGGAAGCCGTTTTTCTGCCCAATTATCTACTTAAAACTGTCCCCAAAGGGGAATCTGGAAATGTTAATTGCTTTTCCTTTGCAATGCAAAGAAGACCTTAAAAAGAGTGGCAGTGATATCTAGTCAACTACAAACTATTTAGCATAATATACATTTAGTAGTTTGAGTTTTGTAACTCTGTTAAGGTGCCATGCACAGTAATACCTTTATTTTGTATATTGGAAAACAAATTCAGAGGTTTATTCAAAACAGCAACTTCTCCACCTTTTGCATCAACACATTGGCATTTAACTACGGTAACTAATCAGAAGTCACTGAAAAGTCTAAAATTTTGAGAAAATACATTATCCATGTCCTATACACATATTATTTTGGAAAATATATTTTAAGAACTAAATGAGTTTAATCTTGGTTTGACAAGAAAATTGAACTCATTCCTTGAGTTTACCAAGGCTATAATTTAAACAGAGAAGATGAAAGTAGTGAGTTTTTCAAAGAAAAAAATACTATATGATTCTAAATCGGAAGCTATGTTGTTAATGACCTCTGCTTTTTAATAGAAATGAGTGATTCCAGTCGTGTTAAGTCAAAACTTCAGAAAACGTTACGTATGTAAAAAATAATTGAAAGATAAAGCGTGTTCTACAAGATGGCAGGAAGGAAGTCAAATGTGTGAAGTTTGCTGCAGTTTCTAGGGATAAGTTAGAGAGTAAGCAGGTGGTTATAATTTTTTAATCTTAATATAATTTTTATGTTCTCAAAGTATTCACGTTGTGACACATACCACTTTCTTTTGCAACAGTGAGGAATCTGCTCCTATTATCTACAGTACATTTACTTACTTCTTTGTTCTAGAGTACACAGAAGGTAGTTTCAGAATTGCTGATAGATACCCCTGTAAAAAAACAAACACAAACAAGAGTCAATAATTAAAAAAAAAAAGATTTATGTATTTATTTTTAGAGAGAGAAATAGAGCAAGAACATGTGCACGCACAAGCTGGAGGGGCAAAAGGAAAGAGAGAATCTCAAGCAGACTCCCTGCTGAGCCTGGAGCCTGGCTTAGGGCTCAGTCTCAGGGCCCTGAGATCATGACCTGAGCTGAAACCAAGAGTTGGATGCTAAACTGACTGTGCCACCCAGGCGCCCCTAGAGTCAATAATTTTTTATGCTTTTTATCTTTACTGTGGGGGTGGTATATAGTTCTCTTCTTCACTTCATTATGGTTAGTTTCTTCAAAGAGTTAGGTTTGTTTGTTTTTGTTTGTATTTCATATTGTTTTTTTATCCTGCTAAATTTAAAACTTTTATTTGTCCCCCCTTTATTTTTTTATTTTTAATTTCATTATGTTTATTTATTTATTTTTATTAATCTCTGTACCCAACATGGGGCTCGAACTCACCATCCTGAGACCAAGAGTTGCATGCTCTACTGACTGAGGCAGCCAGGCCCCCTTCCTCCCTTTATTTTAGTAGGTGAAACATTAATATGGTTCCAACAGACAGTACTATACTAAAAAGGTATACCAGAGAAATAGCACTTCCCTTTCTCCTTTTTAATCCTAACCCTGCGTAGGTAACTAATCCTATTTGTGTTTTAGCTTTCCACTGTTTCTTTTTAAACAAAACAGCATTATATCCATGGCATAATGTAGATATTCTTTTGTACTTCACTCTTTTTGTTTACTAATATATCTTGGAAAGCACTCCATGTCCATTAATAATAATCTTTCTCTCTCTCTCTCTTTTTTTTTTTTTAGTGGCTGCTTAGTTTCTCATTGTGTGGCTATATCCTAATTAGTTTAGTTTCTCTCCTAGCTGTGCACATTAAGGATACTTTCCAAATTCTGTAGTTACTAAAAAGCTGCCATTGGATAACCTTGTACATGAGTATTTTTGTATTCCTGGAGGTATCTTTTCACGGTAAATTCCTAGAAATAGGATTGCTAGATAAAAAGGTAAATATGTTTACAGTTTTGCCAAATTCCTATCAGTAATGTATCCTATTTCCTCACAGGCTTATCAATAGAATGTGTTATCCTATTACATGTTTCCTAATCTGCTAGTGAAAAATTATTTTATTTTATTTTAAATTAACATATAATGTATTCTTTGCTTCAGGGTTCTTTGCTTTAGGGTTACAGGTCTGTGATTCATCAGTCTTACACAGTTCATAGCCCTCACCACAACACATACCCTCTCCACTGTCCATCACCCAGCCACCTCATCTCTCCCACTCCTCTCCACTCCAGCAACTCTCAGTTCATTTCCTGAGATTAAGAGTTTCTTATGATTTGTCTCCCTTTTTGGTTTTGTCTTGTTTCATTTTTTTCTTCTTTTCCCCTATGATCCTCTGCCTTATTTCTCAGCTTGCACTTATCAGTGAGATCATATAATATTGTCTTTCTCTGATTGACTTATTTCACTTAGCATAATACCCTCTAGTTCCATCCACATTATTGCACATGGCAAGATTTCTTTCTCTTTTTTGATGGCTGCATAATATTCCATTGCACATATATGCGACATCTTTTTTAATCTGTTCATCTGTCGATGGGCATCTAGGGTCTTTCCATAGTTTGGCTATTGTGGACATTGCTGCTATAAACACTGGGAAGCATATACCCCTTTGGGTCACTACATTTGTATCTTTGGGGTAAATACCCAGAAGTGCAATTGCTCGGTCATAGGGTAGCTCTATTTTCAACTTCTTGAAGAAACTCCATACTGTTTTACAGAGTGGCTGTACCAGCTTGCATTCCCATCAATAGTGTAAGAGGGTTCCCCTTTCTCCTCATCCTCGTCAACACCAGTTGTTTCCTGACTGGTTAATTTTAGCCATTCTGATTGGTGTGAGATAGTATCTAATTATGGTTTTGATTTGTATTTCCCTGATGCCAAGTGATGTTGAGTACTTTTTCATGAGTCTCTTGACCATTTGGATGTCTTTGCAGAAATGACTGTTCATGTCCTCTGACCATTTCTTGATTGGATTATTTGTTCTTTGGGTGTTGACTTTGAGAAGTTCTTTATAGATCTTGGATACTAGCCCTTTATCTGATACGTCACTTGAAAATATCTTCTCCCATTCTGTTAGTTGTTTTTTCGTTTTGTTGACGGTTTCCTTTGCCGTGCTAAAGTTTTTGATTTTGATGAGGTCCCAATAGTTCATTTTTGCTGTTGTTTCTCTTGCCTTTGGTGATGTGTCTAGGAAGAAGTTGCTGTGATACGAGGTTGAAGAGGTTGCTGCCTGTGTTCTCCTCAAGGATTTTGATGCATTCCTATCTCACATTGAGGTCTTTTATCCATTTAGAGTCTATTTTTGTGTGTGGTATAAGGAAATGGTCCAGTTTCATTCTTTGGCATGTGGTTGTCCAGTTTTCCCAACACAGTTTTTGAGGAGACTGTCTTTTTTCCATAGGGCATTCTTTCCTGCTTTGTCAAATATTAGTTGACCATAGAGTTGAGGGTCTATTTCTGGGCTCTCTATTCTGTTGCATTGATCTGTGTGTCTGTTTTAGTGCCAGTACCATACCGTCTTGATGATTACAGCTTTGTAATACAGCTTGAAGTCCAGAATTGTGATGTCATCAGCATTGGTTTTCTTTTTCAACATTCCTCTGGCTATTCGGGGTTTTTTCTGGTTCCATATAAGTTTTAGGATTATTTGTTCCATTTATTTGAAAAAAGTTGATGGGAGTTTGATAGGGATTGCATTAAATGTGTAGATTGCTTTAGTAGCATAGACATTTTCACAATATTAGTTCTTCCAATCCATGAGCATGGAACATTTTTCCATTTCTTTGTGTGTTCTTCAATTTCTTTCATAAGTGTTGTATAGTTTTGTGAGTACAGATTCTTTTCCTCTTTGGTTAGATTTAATGCTAGGTATTATATGGTTTTGGGTACAGTTGTAAATGGGATCAACTCCTTAATTTCTCTTTCTTCTTTCCTGTTGTTGGTGTACAGAAATGCAACTGATGTGTTGATTTTATATCCTACCACTTTACTGAATTCGTGTATGAGTTCTAGCAGTTTTGGTGTGGTGTCTTTTGGGTTTTCCACAAAAAGTATCATATCATCTGCAGTGAGTGAGAGTTTGACTACTACTTTGCTGATCCAGATGCCTTTTTTTTTTTTTTTTTTTAATTTTTTTTTTATTTATTTATTTGTCAGAGAGAGAGAGGGAGAGAGAGCAAGCACAGGCAGACAGAATGGCAGGCAGAGGCAGAGGGAGAAGCAGGCTCCCTGATGAGCAAGGAGCCCGATGCGGGACTCGATCCCAGGACGCTGGGATCATGACCTGAGCCGAAGGCAGCTGCTTAACCAACTGAGCCACCCAGGCGTCCCCAGATGCCTTTTATTTATTTTTTTGTTGTTGTCTGATTGCTGAGGCTAGGACTTCTAGTACTGTGTTGAGCAGCAGTGGTGATAGTGGACATCCCTCCTGTGTTCCTGGCCCTAGGGGAAAAGCTGTCACTTTTTCCCTATTGAGAATGATACCAGCTCTGGGTTTTTCATAGATGGCTTTTATGATATTGAGGTATGTACCTTTCATCCCTATACTGTGAAGAGTTTTAATCAAGAAAGGATGCTGTACTTTGTCAAATGACTTTTTGGCATCTATTGAGAGTATCATATGGTTCTTGTTCTTTCTTTTATTAACGTAGTATATCACATTGATTTGGGGATGTTGAACCAACCAGGAATAAAACCCATTTGGTTGTGGTGAATAATCCTTTTAATGTACTCTTGGATCCTATTGGCTAGTATTTTGGTGAGAATTTTTGTATCCATGTTTATCAGGGATATTAGTCTGTAACTCCCCTTTTTGATGGGTTCTTTGTCTGGTTTTGGGATCCAGGTAATGCTGGTCTCATGAAATGAGTTTGAGAGTTTTCCTTCCATTTCCATTTTTTGGAACAGTTTTAGAAATAGATATTAATTCTTCTTTCAGTGTTTGGTAGAATTCTCCTGGGAAGCCATCTGGCCCTGGGCTCTTACTTGTTGGGAGATTTTTGATGACTGGTTCAATTTCCTTGCTGTTATGGGTCTGTTCAGGTTTTCTATTTCTTCCTGGGTCAGATTTTGTAGTTTATACATCTCTAGGAATGTGTCCATTTCTTCCAGATTGTCAAATTTGTTGGCGTATAGTTGCCTATAATATGTTCTTATAATTGTTTGTATTTCTTTGGTGTTGGTTGTGATCTCTCCTCTTACATTCATGATTTTATTAATTTGGGTCCTTTCTCTCACTCTGTCTCTCTCTTTTTTTAATAAGTTTAGCCAAGGGTTTATCAATCTTATTAATTCTTTCAACGAACCAGCTCCTAGTTGTGTCAATCTGTTCTACTCTTCCTTTGGTTTCTATTTCATTGGTTTCTGCTGTGATCTTTATTATTTCTTTTCTCCTTCTGGGTTCAGGCTTTCTTTGCTGTTCTTTCTCCATCTCCTTTAGGTATAGGGTTAGGTTGTGTACTTGATACCTTTCTTGTTTCTTGAGAAGAGCGTGTATTGCTGTATACTTTTCTCTTAGGACAGCCTTTGCTGCATCCCAAAGATTTTGAACATTTGTTCCCATGAATTTTTAAAATTCTTCTTTAATTTCCTGGTTGACCCATTCATTCTTTAGTAGGATGTTCTTTAGCCTCCATGTATTGAGTTCGTTCCAACCTTCCTCTTGTGCTTGAGTTCTAGTTCCAGAGCACTGGGGTCTGAAAATGTACAGAGAGTGATCCCAGTCGTTTGGTACCAGTTGAGACCTGATTTGTGACCCAGGATGTGATCTATTCTGGAGAATATTCCATGTGCCCTAGAGAAGAATGTGTATTTTGTTGCTTTGGGTTGGAATGTTCTGAATATATCTGTGATGTCCATCTGGTCCAGTGTGTCATATAAAGTCCTCATTTCCTTGTTGATCTTTTGCTTAGATAATCTGTCCATTTCAGTGAGGAGAGTATTAATGTCCCCTAGTAGTATTGTATTATTGTCGATGTGTTTCTTTGATTTTGTTATTAATTGGCTTATATACTTGGCAGCTCACATGTTAGGGACATAGATACATAGATATATAGATATATAGATATATAAAATTGTCAGATCTTCTTGTTGCATAGACCCTTTAAGTATAATATAGTGTCCTTTCTCATCTCTTATTATAGTATTTGGTTTAAAATCTAATTTTAGATTAGGATTGGCACCCCAGCTTTCTGTTGGTGTCTATTAGCATGGTAAATGGTTTTCCACCCCCTCACTTTAAATCTGATGGTGTCATTGGGTCTAATATGAGTTTCTTTCAGACAGTATATTGATGGGTCTTTTTTTTTAATCCATTCTGATACCCCGTGTCTTTTGATTGGGACATTCAGCCTGTTTACATTCACGGTGACTATTGAAAGATATGAATTTAGTGCCATTGTATTGCTTGTAAGGTGACTATTACTGTATATTGTCTCTGTTCCTTTCTGGTCTATGTTACTTTTAGACTTTCTTTGCCTAGAGGAGCCCTTCCAATATTTCTTGTAGGGTAGGTTTGGTGATCACAAATTCTTTCAGTTTTTGTTTGTCTTGGAAGCTTTTTATCTCTCCTTCTATTTTCAATGACAGCCTAGCTGAATATAGTTTTCTTGGCTGCATGTTTTTCTCGTTTAATGCTCTGAATATATCATGCCGGTCCTTTCTGGCCTGCCAGGCCCCTGCGGATAGGTCTGCTGCCTATCTAATGTTCCTACCGTTTTAGGTTGCAGACCTCTTTTCCCAAGCTGCTTTCTGGATTTTCTCTGTTTCTGAGACTTGTAACTTTTACTATTAGATGACCTATTTTTATTGATTTTGAGGGGCGTTCTCTGTGCCTCCTGGAGTTTGATGCCTCTTTCCTTCTGCAAATTAGGGATGTTCTCCACTATTATTTGCTCCAATATATCTTCTGTCCATCTCTCTTTCTTCTTCTTCTGGGATCCCATTTATTCTAATATTGTTTTGCCTTATGGTATCACTTATCTCTCGAATTCTCACCTGTGATCCAGTAGTTGTTTATCTCTTTCTCAGCTTCTTTATTCTCTATCATTTGGTCTTCTATATCACTAATTCTCTCTTCTGCCACATTTATCCTAGCAGTTAGAGCCTTTATGTTTGATTGCACCTCATTAATAGCCTTTTTGATTTTGACTTGGTTCAATTGTACTTCTCCAGAAAGGGATTCTCTAATATCTTCTATGCTTTTTTCAAGACCAGCTAGCATCTTTATAAATCATTATTCTGAAATCTAGTTCCAACAGCCTACTAATGTCTGTATTGATTAGGTCTCTGGCAGTCTGTACTCTTGTCTTTTTTTGAGGTGAGTTTTTCCATTTTGTCATTTTGTCCAGAGAAAAATAGATGGCTGAGAGAACAACATGTTAAAAGGGTAACAGCAACCCCAGAAAAATATACACTAAACAAATCAGAAGACACCTAAAATGGGGGTGGGAGAGAAGAAAAAAAGAATATGATCAGGCTGGTGAATAGAACAGAGCCACACACTAGATTTTGGGTGTATCTTGGCCTTTTAGAAGAAACTTCTTCCTACAAACTTAAAGAAAACCTTATATATATACACAAAAATAAGGATAAATACAATGAAGTGATGGAATATGGCTTTAAAATGAAAATTTAAAAAGATTTTAAAAAAGTAATTGATAAGAGATGATGTTAGTTGAAAAAGGTAAGAAGAAAAATTCAAAAAAAGAAAAAAGAAAAGGGACAGAATGTAATCAGGCAGGTGAATAGAACAAAGCCATACACTAGATTTAGGACATATTTTGGTCAGTTAGAGGAAACTGTATCCCAAAATTTTAAAGAAAGAAAAAAATCTATATATCTTAAAAAGAAGGTTTAATACAATGAACGAATAGAATATGACTGTATCAATGAAAATTTTAAAAAATGTTAAAAAAAGTAATTGATAAGATATAGGTTGAAAATGGAAAGAAAAAATTAAAAAAAGAAATAGAAAAAAAGAACATTTAAAAAATTAACTTTGAGAGACCAAAGAATCATGGAGAAAAAGCCGTGAATTCTGTGTGCTGTATTCCCCTAGCGCTGGAGTTTTGGAGTTCTCATTGATGGGTAAACTTGGTCTTGGCTCGATGTTCTTTCTGACCTTCTAGGGGAGGGGCCCGTTATAGTGATTCTCAAATGTCTTTGCCAGAGACATAATTGCACCTCCCTTGCCAGGGGCCAGGCTACCTAATGTGCTTGGGTTTGCTCTTGGTAGCTTTTATTGGAGGACGAGAATGAAAAGGGTGGCCTCCCAATCTCTGTCCCCGGTTTATGGCAACCTGGAGCTGAAATCCCACTCCTAGGCTCTGTCTTTGAAGCTGGCTTCCCTGCTCTGATACCTGGAAGTTCTCCCACACTTAGGCACCCCGTCTTTCTGTGATGGCCAAGGATCCTGAGACCACACTGTGCCAGCGAGGGTTCCATCCCCCACTTAGCCACTGGATCAATGTTCCTCAGTGGAGCAGACGTTTAAAAGTTCTGATTTTGTGCTCTACTGCTTTATCGCTTGTGGGAACTGGTTGATAGAGGCTCACTCCCCTCCCACCGTCTGTTTTCTGGTATATTGGCTGGGATTCACTTCTCCGCACCTCCTATCTTCCAGAAAGTGGTCTCTTTTCTGTTCATGGAGTTGTTGCTATTCTTTTCTTTGATTTCCTGTTGAGTTCACAGCTGTTCAGAATGGTTTGCTAACTATCTAGCTGAATTCTTGGGACCAGAAGAAATCTAGGTCTCCTACTCTCCCTGCCATCTTGCTAAACCTCCTGAAAAATGGTTTTGTAATGCAGTTTTGGTTTTCATTTTTTATCATAAGTGAGTTTGAACATCTTTTTATATGGGGCCATTTTTTTATCGTTTTTGTGAGTAAATTTTCTCTTCATATCTTTTGGGTTTTTGGTATTGTTTAAATTTTTTAAAATGTTACGAGTTACTTACTCAGTAGATTAACCCTTTAGATGTAATACACATGGCAGATATTTTCTCTTAGTTTTTCAGTTGTCTTTTGTGTTTGTTCATGCTATTTGTTTGCCATGCAGAAGCTTTTTTATGCAGTCAGAGATATCACTCAATGCTTCTTTCCTTCATTTCTTATATTCAGAATATGGAGAAATTCTTTGCTTCCATCCAGATAAAGAGATATTTACTGATGTATCTTTACAGCATACCTGTTTATTTCATTTTTTACATATATGTCTTTCGTATGTGTAGATTTATTCTTGTCAGTGATAATGAGGTATGGATCAATTGTTTTTTCAGTTGGTTGTTGTCCAATCACCATTTATTTAAATAGGGCCATTTTGCCCCAGTGATTTATGGTGCCCCTCTTTATTGATACACTAAATTGCATTAGTACTTGGGTCTTTTTCTTGAGTGTGCATATTCCACTAGCCTGCTTTTCATTTATGCACTAGTACCACACTTCTAATTATAGAAATTTAACTGTGTGTGTGTGTGTTGTTGTTGTTGTTGTTGTTGTTGTTATCTGTTTGTTTTTGTTTTTTTAGAGAGTTGGGGAAGGGGCAGAGGGAAAGAGAGAATCCCAGGCAGTCTCCACACCCCAGAGCTCAACCTGGGGCTTGATCTCACGACTCTGAGAGCATGACCTGAGTCAAAATCAAGATTTGGTCCTTTAACCAGCTGAGCCACTCAGGTGCCCCAGAAACTTCACAGTGTACTTTAATGTTGGGTAAGGCTACGTCCCCCTTTGACTTTTAGCTTTCCTTTTTCAGTGTTATCTTGGCTATTATTTTCATGTGAACTCTTTATTTTTTCATATAAACTTTGATATTAACTCATTTAAGTTCAGTAAAAACTTTTTGGTGTCTTTATTGGGAGTTTATTAAACTTAAAAATTATGGAGAACTGCCATTTTTATCATGTTGAGTTGTTCTAAGAGCAGAGGGATCGCTTTTCATTTGTTTTAGGCAAGTTTTTTTGTGATTCAAGGTGTTTTAAAGTTTTCCTCATATAAACCTTGCTCATTTCTTCTTCTTTATTTTTATTAGCTCAGCATTATTGTGCCCTATCCTTTACCAAGCTGTGTATGTATGTTTTAAAGATTTTTTTTAATAATGATTCAACAATTTTCTCAAAAGATTTTATTTATTGACAGAGAGAGAGAAAGAGAGAGTCTGCATAAGCAGGAGCGGGATTGTGAGAAGCAGGCTCCCTGTTCAGTAGGGAGCCCACTGTGGGGTTCCATCCCAGGACCCCGAAATTATGACCTGAGCCAAAGGCAGATGTTTAACCAGCTGAGCCACCCAGGCACCCCCGTGTGTGTTTTTTTAAATACAGTTTACATTAGTTTGTACAGCATAATGATTCCACAGATTTATATGTTATGCTAAGCTCACCACAAATGTAGCTATCATCTGTCACTGTATAACACTACTATTGTACTGTTGACTGTATTCCCTATGCTATTCCTTTTATCCCCATGAAATATTCATTCCAATATTGGAAACCTGTACCTCCCATTTGTCTTCACCCATTTTGCCCATCCCTCAACCCCTTCCCATCTGGCAACCATCAATTTGGTTTCTTGGTTTATGGGTCTTATTCTGCTTTTTATGTTTACTTGTTTTGTTTTTTAGATTCCACATAAAAGTGAAATCATATGCTATTTTTCTTTGTCTGACTTATTTAACCCCCTAGGTGTTGCAAATGGCAAGATCTCATTCTTTTTTATGGTTCAGTAATATTCTATGTGTGTGTGTGCGCGTGCACGCACACACACATATTTGTATACATATTTATAGTATTTTTATTTTTAATTTTTTGAGGAACCTGCATACTGTTTTCCACATGAGGTGCATGTGGGTTCCCTTTTCTCTGCATCCTTGCCAACAATTATTTCTTGTCTTTTTAATTCTAGCCATTCTGACAGGTATTAAGTAATATTTTAATGTGGTTTTGATTTGTATTTCTCTGATGATGAGTATGTTCAGCATCTTTTCATTTGTCTATTGGCCATCTATATGTCGTCTTTTTTTAGAAAACTTACATGAGTCCTCCGCCCATTTATTAATTGGATA